>NC_138780.1:1518919-2118919 GCF_965119305.1 Pelophylax lessonae
GGGGTGTATATAATATATATATAGGGGGAGGGGTGTATATAATATATATATATATAGGGGGGAGGGGTATATATATATATATATATATATATATAGGGGGGAGGGGTGTATATAATATATATATATATATATATATAGGGGGGAGGGGTGTATATAATATATATATATATAGGGGGGAGGGGTGTGTATATATATATATATATATATATATATATATATATATATATATATATATATATATATATATATATATATATAGGGGAGGGGTGTATATATATATATATATATATATATATATATATATATATAGGGGGGAGGGGTGTATATAATATATATATAGGGGGGAGGGGTGTATATAATATATATATATATATAGGGGGGAGGGGTGTATATATATTATATATATATATATATATATATATATATAGGGGGAGGGGTGTATATATATATATATATATATATATATATATATATATATATATATATATATAGGGGGGAGGGGTGTATATAATATATATATATATATAGGGGGGAGGGGTGTATATATATATATATATATATATATATATAGGGGGGAGGGGTGTATATATATATATATATATATATATATATATTATATATATAGGGGGAGGGGTGTATATTATATATATATATAGGGGGAGGGGTGTATATAATATATATATATAGGGGGAGGGGTGTATATAATATATATATAGGGGGAGGGGTGTATATATACAATAAATGTTTTTTTTATCAGAGACTCTGGAGAATAAAATGGAGATTTGTAATATTTTTATCACATTGTATTTTTTTAGCGCTCTTACAAACTCCATTTTATTTTATTTCGGTAATACATTTTTTTTTTTTAAATTAAAAAAAATAAGAAAATTAAATCTGAATTTTTTGTGTAATGTGAAGGAGTTACGCCCCTTTCACAGCTGGCGGGGAATCGATCCGGTGATAGCCTCTGAGCAGGAGGATGGAAGCTCCGCCTCCACTCTGTGTGTGCAGAGGGAGGAGTCAGATCCCAGCTGAGCAGGAAACAACTGGGGGGAGGGGTCACCTCTCCCACTTTTTTATGTGGAAGAGGATCGCCCACCCTGTAAGAAAATACCGGGGTTATGGCTGCTATCTGCTCCAGTATTTACCATCAAAGTACCGACATAGAACTGGGCGGGGCTCTGGGAGTGGTGAAATGGCTTCCTATGCAGACACAAGCCCCTCCCCTTCCATCTGTACATGAATGGGGGGATACAAGCCCCTCCCTTTCCATCTGTACATGAATGGGGGGATACAAGCCCCTCCCCTTCCATCTGTACATGAATGGAAGGATACAAGCCCCTCCCCTTCCATCTGTACATGAATGGGGGGATACAAGCCCCTCCCCTTCCATCTGTACATGAATGGGGGATACTAGCCCCTCCCCTTCCATCTGTACACAAATGGAAGGATACAAGCCCCTCCCCTTCCATCTGTACATGAATGGGGGGATACAAGCCCCTCCCCTTCCATCTGTACATGAATGGAAGAATACAAGCCCCTCCCCTTCCATCTGTACATGAATGGGGGGATACAAGCCCCTCCCCTTCCATCTGTACATGAATGGGGGGATACAAGCCCCTCCCTTTCCATCTGTACATGAATGGGAGGATACAAGCCCCTCCCTTTCCATCTGTACATGAATGGAAGGATACAAGCCCCTCCCTTTCCATCTGTACACGAATGGAAGGATACAAGCCCCTCCCCTTCCATCTGTACACGAATGGAAGGATACAAGCCCCTCCCCTTCCATCTGTACACGAATGGGGGGATACAAGCCCCTCCCCTTCCATCTGTACACGAATGGGGGGATACAAGCCCCTCCCCTTCCATCTGTACACGAATGGGAGGATACAAGCCCCTCCCCTTCCATCTGTACATGAATGGGGGGATACAAGCCCCTCCCCTTCCATCTGTACATGAATGGGGGGATACAAGCCCCTCCCCTTCCATCTGTACATGAATGGGGGGATACAAGCCCCTCCCCTTCCATCTGTACATGAATGGAGGGATACAAGCCCCTCCCCTTCTGTACATGAATGGAGGGATACAAGCCCCTCCCCTTCTGTACATGAATGGAAGGATACAATGTTTCTCCTCCCTCTCTCAGTGGCTGAGAAATGTTGTTGATAAACATTGCCGGCTCTTAGTGTGAGAGCTGTGATTGGAGGACGGCTCTGCTCTGTACGTGATTGGTGGATCGTGTCACAATCTATTAACCATTAACCCTTCACCTCTTTATTTTTTCATGTAAATATTTTATGATCCGCCCACTTTCACAATATGAGATAAGTTACCTCCCATCTCCAGAGAGATTGTCCAATCGTAGTGTCTTTGTGTGGGCAGATTGGATGCAGCTCTGTGTGTGGGTGTGTCAGTGGGAGGAGCTATCACGATTGGAGGATAGATGGAGGGAAGTATGTAAGATTTATATCTGCCTGTGTGTGGGCTGAGAGTTCTCCTTATTCCCTCCCCCAGTCACTGGGCCACGCCTCTTTTAGCCAGCCACTGTGACATCACACTCCCTCCAATTCTCTTCATCAATAAGGAGAGATATGAAGACAGAGCCGTGATTGGTGGCCTACCCTGTACAGGCCACACCCCTTCTCCACTCTACTGACATCACATGACTTACCCGCATCCTCCACCACATACCTCGGGGGTGTGACTTCATCAGGTGTGGGAGGAGCTATCGTTCTCATCACACTCCATCTCCTCCCCCCAATGTGTGGAGGAGGAGCCAGGTAACATCACATGATGGGGAATATGTATCCTTGTGTCAGTGGGTGGAGTTCACCCTCATGTGTGCTGTGATTGGTTGGTGATGATGTCATCTCTCTCTCTTTGTCTCCCTCTAGCGGTCATTACAGGGATTGCTCTGTGATTGGTTGGTAGTGATGATGTCATCTCTCTCCCTCCCCCCTCTAGCGGTCAGTACAGGGATCTCTCTGTGATTGGTTGGTGGTGATGATGTCATCTCTCTCTCTTTGTCTCCCTCTAGCGGTCAGTACGGGGATCTCTCTGGCGCTCTCCTCGTTGGTGGCGTTGTTGCTCTTCGCGGGGATGCAGATGTTCAGCCGTCAGTTGGCGTCCTCGGAGTGGCTGACCATCCTGGGAGGATTGCTGGGCTCCGGAATCTTCTTCTTCTCACTCACCGTATCCTTCCACCATTACAGGCAATGGGAGGGGCTGATGGGAGGGGGAGGGGCCATTCCAAAACGGGGGTAATATTACAGGAAGACTGAATTTTCGAAACGTTTCGGAGATTAATGAAACCTCCAACCTTAGAGGCCCATCAATATATAGTCCCCCCCCCCCCTCTGATGTACAATGTCCCCCCCCCCTCTGATGTACAATGTCCCCCCCCCCTCTGATGTACAATGTCCCCCCCCCCTCTGATGTACAATGTCTTCCCCCCCCCCCAAATTTACAGAGTCTTCTTCCTCCGATGTACAGAGTCCCCCCCCCCCCCCCCAATATACATTGTCAGCTTTTCTCTGCTCTGTGTCCGGTCCTGACATTGTCCTGAACTCTGTGTGCTGTGGATCACACATGGAGATCCGTACAATGGAGGAAATTTATGTGATCTGATTGTAGGCGGAGTTCCCCTTAACTCACATTGCAGGCCTTCAATAACCTGGAGAGCCTCATATTCGGAAAAGGCTTCCAGGCCAAAGTGTTCCCAGAGGGTGAGTACCGCCCCCTAATGGTGTCCCCGGGGGGAGGGATAGTACCGCCCCCTAATGGTGTTCCCTGGGGGGAGGGATAGTACCGCCCCCTAATGGTGTTCCTCGGGGGGAGGGATAGTACCGCCCCCTTATGGTGTTCCTCGGGGGGAGGGATAGTACCGCCCCCTTATGGTGTCCCCTGGGGCAGGGATAGTACCACCCCCTTATGGTGTCCCCGGGGGGAGGGATAGTACCGCCCCCTTATGGTGTCCCCGGGGGGAGGGTGAGTACCGCCCCCTTATGGTGTCCCCGGGGGGAGGGATAGTACCGCCCCCTTATGGTGTCCCCGGGGGGAGGGATAGTACCGCCCCCTTATGGTGTCCCCGGGGGGAGGGATAGTACCGCCCCCTTATGGTGTCCCCGGGGGTACCGCCCCCCCCTTATGGTGTCCCCGGTGGGAGGGTGAGTACTGCCCCCTTATGGCGTCCCCAGGGGGAGGGATAGTACCCTGGAGGGGTGGGTCTCCATGGGGGCGTGTCACCAGGAGGGGTGGGTCTCCATGGGGGCGTGTCACCAGGAGGGGTGGGTCTCCATGGTGGAGTGTCACCAGGAGGGGTGGGTATTTTATGGGGGGGGTGGGGTTTATGAGGTTGTCATGCTGATCCTCTGATTTCTCTCCCAGTCGTCGTCTGTCTCTTCATCGCTCTCTTTGCCTCTGGATTGGTCCATCGAGTTTGCGTCACCACATGGTAAGTACCAGAGCCCCGCCCCCATGTGACCTGGGGGGTTTCCTGCACACCGCTGACTTGCTGTCAGGAGTGGGGGAGGGGATGGGTGGGGGTGGTTATCTGTGTCAAAGGTCTATTTATAGGTCTGCCGCTCCTCTAAGAGAGAGAATTGGGCGGGGGTTTAGGTGACCCCAATACTGAATTATGGCAATAGACTTCCCGGGGTCACCACATCCGAACGTTGTATCAGCGTGTACATTTCTTATTGGGGGAGGGGAGAGGAATGAGACCCCCTGTCAGGTTTTTATTCTCTGTGTCCCCGCTGGGGAGATTCATCCCTTATCTTGCCCTGGTGTCACCAGGACAGGAAGTAAAGGGAAATCCTCCCAGTGGGGACACGGGGGAGGATAAAACCTGACAGACGTAACCATTCTCCTCTTCATCCAAAGCTGGAAATAACCGCTTTACCTGGAAACGCCCTTTATGTTGGCCCCACCCACACACCAATCTGATTGGACAATCTCCAGTAGATTCACATGAATTATGTATGCGGAGTTCCGCCTTAACAAATGGTTCAATTTTAGATCCCGCCCAGAGTGTAGAGATTGTCCAATCAGATGGTAGCGTGTTTTCCATCCCCTGCATGTTCTAAGCTCCTCCCTCTACACTGCATGTACCCCTCACTCCTGATTGGCTGAGCACAGAGAGGAGGAGGGGTTTCCCTCAGGATAGTTAAAGGTTTATTATGATTGGCTGTTGCTGTCGATAACCACGCCCCCCTCTTCTCTCTCCTCAGCCTCATCTTCTCTGTGGTGGATCTCTACTACGTGAACAAGATCTCCTCCGGCATTTACCAGGCGGTGACCCCGGCGGTGACACCGGGGAAGGTGGTGGGGAAGAGTAAGAAGAGATCCTGACCTCGCCCCTCCCCCCTCCTATTCTACATTCCACCCGAGACTGGGAATAAAGTGCCATGACTGTCTCCAACTCTGTGTGTCGTCTGTTATTCCGGGTCATGGGACCGCCCACATCCTGTACCTCCCACATCGCAGGTCATAGGACCACCCACATCCTGTACCTCCCACATCCCAGGTCATAGGACCACCCACATCCTGTACTTCCCGGGTCATGGGACCGCCCACATCCTGGGTCATGGGACCGCCCACATCCCAAGTCATAGGACCACCCACATCCTGTACCTCCCACATCCAAGGTCATAGGACCACCCACATCCTGTACCTCCCACATCCCGGGTCATGGGACCACCCACATCCTGTACCTCCCACATCCCGGGTCATGGGACCGCCCACATCCTGTACCTCCCACATCCCAGGTCAAAGGAACTCCCACATCCTGTACCTCCCACATCCCGGGTCATGGGACCGCCCACATCCTGTACCTCCCACATCCCAGGTCAAAGGAACTCCCACATTCTGTACTGCCCCCATCCTGGGTCATGGTACCGCCCATATTCCGGGATCATTGGACTGTCCACATTCAGTACCTCCCACATCCCAGGTCAAAGGAACTCCCACATTCTGTACTGCCCCCATCCCGGGTCATGGTACCGCCCACATTCCCGGGATCATTGGACTGTCCACATTCTGTACTGCCCACATCCCAGGTCAAAGGAACTCCCACATTATGTACCGCCCCCATTCCTGGGACATGGGACAGTACACATTCTTTACCGCCCACATTCCAGATCAAAGGAACTCCCACATTCTGTACCGCCCGCATTCCTGGGACATGGGACCGCCCCACATTCTGTGCTGCCCACATCCCAGGTCATGGGACCGCCCACATCCTGGGTCATCGTGGGCAATACAGAATATGGGTGGTCCATTCTGTACCAGCCACATCCTGGGTCATGGGACTGCCCACTATCTGTACCGCCCACATCCTGAGTGATTGGACGGTCTACATTCTGTACTGCCCACATTCTGGGTCAAAGGAACGCCCACATTCTGTACCACCCACATCCCAGGTAATTGGACCGCCCACATTCTTTACCACCCACATTCTGGGTCATGGGACTGCCCACATTATGAGTGATTGGACTGCCCATATTCCAGGTTGTTGGACCGCCCACATTCTGGGTCATGGGACCTCCCACTGGGGGTGAGATGGAGCTCATAAATAATATCCTGTGTGTTCCTCAAAACAGCCAATCAGAGTCTTCCCTGGGCAGACAGCAACTGGAACCTGATTGGCTGTTCTGGGGCAGCACTGTGTGTATATATATATATATATATATATATATATATATATATATATATATATAGGAGAAGAGTGAGAAGAAGAAAATGTAAAAGGCTGACTGAGCTCAATCACCATCGAAGTCTCACATGTCCCATCTCCACCACCGTCTACAGGAGACCACCAAAGATACCACCACCATCCGGGGAGACCATTGCCTGCTTACCAGCAATACGGGACCTCTTGTCACAGGAGGCCAGTAGCACCTTTTGGCTGATTACCCCGCCAGGGCCTTGGGATGATATTCCTGCAGACTTTTTGTGAAGCCGTAAAGGTCAGACATCCAACTCACGTATCCGTGTATCCAACCTCGAAAACAAAAGGATGTTCCACTGTAAAATCAGGATTACATAAAAGGAGATCAATAGCGCACTAAATCTCTTGTCGGCCGGCACATAAGCAACCGCCCGCACTTCTGGGACTCGTGGTGAGTGCGTTGCCCACCCTACGCGTTTCGTCGTAGATGACGTTGTCCAGTTTCAGAACTTTATACTGCAGTATAATCTGTTACCCTGTTTGCTTTTATTTTAATATTTTGGCATGTATAAACGGCATGTGTAGGAATGTAGAAATCAACTTTATTAACCAAAACTATCTAATACACAACAGCCATGTTTGTGGCCATTTTGCGGTGGTTTGCCATTGAAAATAGCGGCTGCCATGACAGTGGAGCCCTGTGGGCGGCGATTCCAGCGGTGGGAGCCCCTCCTCATCCCCCGGTGCTGACTCCTGGATCTTTTCACTTCCTGATCGCTGCATGTGTAGTGCAGACTATCCTGGTGGCTGCGGTGCCTGGTTTCTGCTGGTTGGTGAGTCTGGTGGGTTCCTCTCCCTCTCTCCTGAGGATCGCTTTGTGCCTGGCGACCAGGTGGTGCTGCCAGTGCGGTAGGGGTGACGGCGGTCCTGGAGTCCTTGGTGTCCCAGGTGGAGGTGGCTTTCAGGCGATGGGCTAGCAAAAAGCACCCCCCATGCCTTCCCCTGCCTCATCTATCTCATCAGAACCATGAATCTGATTCGCCCGCTGTGGATGTGGGTCACCCTGCTTAGTCTGGGACCACGCACCCGGAATCCTCTGATAGGAGGATTCCTCCACGTCTGCAACCGCGCATTAAAAGGCACTGGTGGACACACTGATGGTATCTGTGCGTGAGACCTTGAAGATGGAGGACGTAGCTGAAGCTCCGACGGAGGCGCTGGTTCCCTTTGGCACTCACAAGCAATCCAGAGCGGCAAAGGTGTTTCCTGTCCCCAACTATTTTGACAGAATTGTCACTAAAGAGTGGGGATGACCACAACGTCCCTTTGGGGTCCCCAAGCGTTTTACTAGACGTTACACTGGTGGACTGTTCCCTCCAGTTTCCAGAATAAACAAGGCAACCATGATTCCGGTTGAAGAGTCCCCGGCCTTTAAGGACCTGGCTGACAGGAAGGCGGAGGCTGTGGCCCACAATATGCTCACCCTGCTTGGTTCGGCACTGAGGCCGGTGTTCACCATTGCCCTGGTGTCACAAACTCTGACTGAGTGGACTAAGCTCCTAGGCCGCGACCTGGAGGGAGAACCGCTCCCCCCTGCCTATGCTGAGCTGGCGGACCAGCTGGTCCAGGGGCTGCAGTTGATCGGTGATGCCTCTTTGGATGCGGCTCCCGCTAGTGGCTCGGCTCCCTGTTTCGGAAGTGGTCCTTCGGCGTGTCTTTTAACTCAAATGCTGGTCTGTGGACCAGACTTCTAAAAAGACCTTGACTTGACTTTCCAAGGAGATGGTCTGTTTGGAGGTACCCTCCTTTGCCGTGGGAGAGGAGTATTATCCTCCCGCTACAACATCTTCTTCAAGCCAACGTACCGGGACAGAGACAGGGACATTAGTTTGCGGGAAGTGGTTAGTTGGCAATTAATTCGCATTTGAAACTTCTCCACCGTGGGCCATGTAGGTTATCATCTCCCAGTATGGGAACCATCCGTCTGATTTCAAAAGAAACCAAAAGCCAATCAACACTCAAAGGAAGTGTCCTAAGTCATCCATGTGGATATTGAGAGGTCCAAGCTGTAGGAGTGGTAATAAAGGTGCATCGGTCCATATCCAGGATATTGTCTCTTGAAGGAGTGGAGGAGAAGAGGGGTCCCAAAAGCTGGCTGTAAGGGACCAAGCTGGAAAACTGACCGGATTCACCGGGCACACCGGCTGCCGCAGAGGCAGTTGTCACCTTTCCATGTGAGGGATGTCTTTAAATATGCCTAAAATGGGCGATTTTGGTGCCAAAACGGCATGACGTCATCACGCCCGACGTATATGTACGTCATGACACAAAAACGCCACGGCGCACCCGCTATGACCCTGCCACGCATGTGCGGTAGGTGTGGCGGCTCCTACAACATCCAGGGGACACCAAGAGACAAAACAAACGTCTCCCAGTTCCAGCAAAAATGTTTTTATGAAAAACGAATGCATAATAAAATATAATACACAGAAGAATGGAATATTGTATATCAATCCATATAATCATTCTGGATACTCAAGTGGTGGTGATATATACCAAATGTCAGATCACTTAAAGGGTACCAAAAATAATACAAAATATGTGTCCCCGGCTCCTTCTGGATCTTCTACATCCGGCTCCTTCTGGATCTTCTACGTCCGGCTCCTTCTGGATCTTCTACGTCCGGCTCCTTCTGGATCTTCTACGTCCGGCTCCTTCTGGATCTTCTACGTCCGGCTCCTTCTGGATCTTCTACGTCCGGCACCTTCTGGATCTTCTACGTCCGGCTCCTTCTGGATCTTCTGCGCCCTGCTCCTTCTGGATCTTCTACGTCCGGCTCCTTCTGGATCTTCTACGTCCGGCTCCTTCTGGATCTTCTACGTCCGGCTCCTTCTGGATCTTCTACGTCCGGCTCCTTCTGGATCTTCTGCGCCCAGCTCCTTCTGGATCTTCTACTTCCGGCTCCTTCTGGATCTTCTACATCCGGCTCCTTCTGGATCTTCTACGTCCGGCTCCTTCTGGATCTTCTACGTCTGGATCTTCTGCGCCCAGCTCCTTCTGGATCTTCTATGCCCGGCTCCTTCTGGATCTTCTGCGCCCAGCTCCTTCTGGATCTTCTATGCCCGGCTCCTTCTGGATCTTCTACGCCCGGCTCCTTCTGGATCTTCTACGCCCGGCTCCTTCTGGATCTTCTACGCCCGGCTCCTTCTGGATCTTCTATGCCCGGCTCCTTCTGGATCTTCTACGTCCGGCTCCTTCTGGATCTTCTACTTCCGGCTCCTTCTGGATCTTCTGCGCCCAGCTTCTTCTGGATCTTCTACGTCCGGCTCCTTCTGGATCTTCTACGCTCAGGTCCTTCTGGATCTTCTATGTCCGGCTCCTTCTGGATCTTCTACGTCCGGCTCCTTCTGGATTTTCTACGTCCGGCTCCTTCTGGATCTTCTACGCTCAGGTCCTTCTGGATTTTCTATGTCTGACTCCTGGATCTTCTATGCCCGGCTCCTTCTGGATCTTCTACGTCAAAACTCCTTCTTGATTTCCTACACCCAGCTCCTTCTGGGTCTTCTATGCCCGGCTCCTTCTGGATCCCCTACGCCTGGATCTTTTACTCCTGGCTCCTTGCGGATCTCCTACGCATGTCACTGGAGAATACAATGTAACTACATATACCTCACTGAATTCATCTGTGGATGGGAGGGGCGACCTTTCACCTCCATGCAACCTCACTTATAAAGATGTAACCCTAACCTTCGTTACCCCCAATCCCGCCCTCATTAACACTCTGGGGTCTATTTATAAAACATTCGATGGACGAATGTCACACAGATTGAGGCACACGGGACGAATCTCCCTGTATTTTGTGTAATAGATTCATTCCTATGATCATCAGCTCCACCAAAATACGTGGATATTCGTCCCGCCTGCCCCAATCTGTGTGACATTCGTCCATCGAATGTTTTATAAACAGACCCCAGTGTGGGGCGATCGCTGATTTTTCTGCGCCTGAGAAATGCCAGTTGGTTTCTACTCACCCCATTCACACCACAACGCAGGCGAGAGAGGCGGAGTCCCCACCGGAGCTCCACCCACAGTGACCATCCAATCAGTGAATAGAAATGAACGTTTAGATGTTACAAAAAGGTTAAATGTGTCCTGGGGTGCAAAAACGTAAGGCCCCGCCCCCCACGGCCGACATGGATCGATTGGTGTACAGATAAGTGTGAATGGGGGGGGATGGGGGGTAATGATCCTCATCCCATCCCCCCGCCTCTTATCGGAGTCGCCGTCCTCCATCGTGGGAAAAGATTTCTCGGCTTTCATGAGATCAGAAAATCGTTTTATAAGACGGAAGATGAAAGGGAAATTCTACGTTTATGGAGGTTCTGGGTGTGTCCCCTCCACCCGGCGCCATGTGATGGGAAACAGAGACAACGCTGTCCATCCTGACCCAGGGGGCCTTCAGAGCCCCCCTCTCCCCGGTATTCCTCAGAGTCCCCACATCTCCCCGGTATTCCTCAGAGTCCCCCCCTCTCCCCGGTATTCCTCAGAGTCCCCTCCTCTCCCCGGTATTCCTCAGAGCCCCCCCCTCTCCCCGGTATTCCTCAGAGTCCCGCCCTCTCTCCCCGGTATTCCTCAGAGTCCCCCCTTTCCCCGGTATTCTTCAGAGTCCCCCCCTCTCCCCGGTATTCTTCAGAGTCCCCCCCTCTCCCCGGTATTCTTCAGAGTCCCCCCCTCTCCCCGGTATTCTTCAGAGTCCCCCCCTCTCCCCGGTATTCTTCAGAGTCCCCCCCTCTCCCGGGTATTCCTCAGAGTCCCGCCCTCTCCCCGGTATTCTTCAGAGTCCCCCCCTCTCCCCGGTATTCCTCAGAGTCCCCCCCTCTCCCTGGTATTCCTCAGAGTCCCCCCCTCTCCCCGGTATTCCTCAGAGCCCCCCTCTCCCCGGTATTCCTCAGAGTCCCCCCCTCTCCCCGGTATTCCTCAGAGTCCCCCCCTCTCCCCGGTATTCCTCAGAGTCCCCCCCTCTCCCCGGTATTCCTCAGAGTCCCCCCCTCTCCCCGGTATTCCTCAGAGCCCCCCTCTCCCCGGTATTCCTCAGAGTCCCGCCCTCTCTCCCCGGTATTCCTCAGAGTCCCCCCTTTCCCCGGTATTCTTCAGAGTCCCCCCCTCTCCCCGGTATTCTTCAGAGTCCCCCCCTCTCCCCGGTATTCTTCAGAGTCCCCCCCTCTCCCCGGTATTCCTCAGAGTCCCCCCCTCTCCCCGGTATTCCTCAGAGTCCCCCTCTCCCCGGTATTCCTCAGAGTCCCGCCCTCTCTCCCCGGTATTCCTCAGAGTCCCCCCTCTCCCCGGTATTCTTCAGAGTCCCCCCCTCTCCCCGGTATTCCTCAGAGTCCCCCCCTCTCCCCGGTATTCCTCAGAGTCCCCCCCTCTCCCCGGTATTCTTCAGAGTCCCCCCCTCTCCCCGGTATTCTTCAGAGTCCCCCCCTCTCCCCGGTATTCTTCAGAGTCCTCCTCCTCTCCCCGGTATTCCTCAGAGTCCCCCCCTCTCCCCGGTATTCCTCAGAGTCCCCCCCTCTCCCCGGTATTCCTCAGAGCCCCCCTCTCCCCGGTATTCCTCAGAGTCCCCCCCTCTCCCCGGTATTCTTCAGAGTCCCCCCCTCTCCCCGGTATTCTTCAGAGTCCTCCTCCTCTCCCCGGTATTCTTCAGAGTCCTCCTCCTCTCCCCGGTATTCTTCAGAGTCCCCCCCTCTCCCCGGTATTCCTCAGAGTCCCCCCCTCTCCCCGGTATTCCTCAGAGTCCCGCCCTCTCCCCGGTATTCCTCAGAGCCCCCCTCTCCCCGGTATTCCTCAGAGTCCCCCCTCTCCCCAGTATTCCTCAGAGTCCCCCCTCTCCCCGGTATTCCTCAGAGTCCCCCTCCTCTCCCCGGTATTCCTCAGAGTCCCGCCTCTCCCCGGTATTCTTCAGAGTCCCGCCCTCTCCCCCCGGTATTCCTCATCAGAGTCCCGCCCTCTCCCCGGTATTCCTCAGAGTCCCCCTCCTCTCCCCGGTATTCCTCAGAGTCCTGCCCTCTCCCCGGTATTCCTCAGAGTCCTCCTCCTCTCCCCGGTATTCCTCAGAGTCCCCCCTCTCCCTGGTATTCCTCAGAGTCCCGCCTCTCCCCGGTATTCTTCAGAGTCCCGCCCTCTCCCCCCGGTATTCCTCAGAGTCCCGCCCTCTCCCCGGTATTCTTCAGAGTCCCCCCCTCTCCCCGGGATTCCTCAGAGTCCCCCCTCTCCCCGGTATTCCTCAGAGTCCCCCCCTCTCCCCGATATTCCTCAGAGCCCCCCCTCTCCCCGGTATTCCTCAGAGTCCCCCCCTCTCCCCGGTATTCCTCAGAGTCCCGCCCTCTCCCCGGTATTCCTCAGAGTCCCGCCCTCTCCCCGGTATTCCTCAGAGTCCCGCCCTCTCCCCGGTATTCCTCAGAGTCCCCCCTCTCCCCGGTATTCTTCAGAGTCCCCCCCTCTCCCCGGTATTCCTCAGAGTCCCCCCCTCTCCCCGATATCCCTCAGAGTCCCCCTCCTCTCCCCGATATTCCTCAGAGTCCCCCCTCCTCTCCCCGATATTCCTCAGAGTCCCCCCCCTCTCCCCAGTATTCCTCAGAGTCCCCCCTCTCCCCGATATTCCTCAGAGTCCCCCCTCTCCCCGGTATTCCTCAGAGTCCCCCCCTCTCCCCGGTATTCCTCAGAGTCCCCACATCTCCCCGGTATTCCTCAGAGTCCCCCCCTCTCCCCGGTATTCCTCAGAGTCCCGCCCTCTCCCCGGTATTCCTCAGAGTCCCGCCCTCTCCCCGGTATTCCTCAGAGTCCCGCCCTCTCCCCGGTATTCCTCAGAGTCCCCCCTCTCCCCGGTATTCCTCAGAGTCCCCCCCTCTCCCCGGTATTCCTCAGAGTCCCCTCCTCTCCCCGGTATTCCTCAGAGTCCCCCCCTCTACCCGGTATTCCTCAGAGCCCCCCTCTCCCCGGTATTCCTCAGAGTCCCGCCCTCTCTCCCCGGTATTCCTCAGAGTCCCCCCTTTCCGCGGTATTCTTCAGAGTCCCCCCCTCTCCCCGGTATTCTTCAGAGTCCCCCCCTCTCCCCGGTATTCTTCAGAGTCCCCCCCTCTCCCCGGTATTCCTCAGAGTCCCGCCCTCTCCCCGGTATTCTTCAGAGTCCCCCCCTCTCCCCGGTATTCTTCAGAGTCCCCCCCTCTCCCCGGTATTCCTCAGAGTCCCCCCCTCTCCCTGGTATTCCTCAGAGTCCCCCCCTCTCCCCGGTATTCCTCAGAGCCCCCCTCTCCCCGGTATTCCTCAGAGTCCCCCCCTCTCCCCGGTATTCCTCAGAGTCCCCCCCTCTCCCCGGTATTCCTCAGAGTCCCCCCCTCTCCCCGGTATTCCTCAGAGTCCCCCCCTCTCCCCGGTATTCCTCAGAGTCCCCCCCTCTCCCCGGTATTCCTCAGAGCCCCCCTCTCCCCGGTATTCCTCAGAGTCCCGCCCTCTCTCCCCGGTATTCCTCAGAGTCCCCCCTTTCCCCGGTATTCTTCAGAGTCCCCCCCTCTCCCCGGTATTCTTCAGAGTCCCCCCCTCTCCCCGGTATTCCTCAGAGTCCCCCCCTCTCCCCGGTATTCCTCAGAGTCCCCCTCTCCCCGGTATTCCTCAGAGTCCCGCCCTCTCTCCCCGGTATTCCTCAGAGTCCCGCCCTCTCCCCGGTATTCCTCAGAGTCCCCCCTCTCCCCGGTATTCTTCAGAGTCCCCCCCTCTCCCCGGTATTCCTCAGAGTCCCCCCCTCTCCCCGATATCCCTCAGAGTCCCCCTCCTCTCCCCGATATTCCTCAGAGTCCCCCCTCCTCTCCCCGATATTCCTCAGAGTCCCCCCCCTCTCCCCAGTATTCCTCAGAGTCCCCCCTCTCCCCGATATTCCTCAGAGTCCCCCCTCTCCCCGGTATTCCTCAGAGTCCCCCCCTCTCCCCGGTATTCCTCAGAGTCCCCCTCTCCCCGGTATTCCTCAGAGTCCCGCCCTCTCTCCCCGGTATTCCTCAGAGTCCCCCCTCTCCCCGGTATTCTTCAGAGTCCCCCCCTCTCCCTGGTATTCCTCAGAGTCCCCCCCTCTCCCCGGTATTCCTCAGAGTCCCCCCCTCTCCCCGGTATTCTTCAGAGTCCCCCCCTCTCCCCGGTATTCTTCAGAGTCCCCCCCTCTCCCCGGTATTCTTCAGAGTCCTCCTCCTCTCCCCGGTATTCCTCAGAGTCCCCCCCTCTCCCCGGTATTCCTCAGAGTCCCCCCCTCTCCCCGGTATTCCTCAGAGCCCCCCTCTCCCCGGTATTCCTCAGAGTCCCCCCCTCTCCCCGGTATTCCTCAGAGTCCCCCCCTCTCCCCGGTATTCTTCAGAGTCCTCCTCCTCTCCCCGGTATTCTTCAGAGTCCTCCTCCTCTCCCCGGTATTCCTCAGAGTCCCCCCCTCTCCCCGGTATTCCTCAGAGTCCCCCCCTCTCCCCGGTATTCCTCAGAGTCCCGCCCTCTCCCCGGTATTCCTCAGAGCCCCCCTCTCCCCGGTATTCCTCAGAGTCCCCCCTCTCCCCAGTATTCCTCAGAGTCCCCCCTCTCCCCGGTATTCCTCAGAGTCCCCCTCCTCTCCCCGGTATTCCTCAGAGTCCCGCCTCTCCCCGGTATTCTTCAGAGTCCCGCCCTCTCCCCCCGGTATTCCTCATCAGAGTCCCGCCCTCTCCCCGGTATTCCTCAGAGTCCCCCTCCTCTCCCCGGTATTCCTCAGAGTCCCGCCCTCTCCCCGGTATTCCTCAGAGTCCTCCTCCTCTCCCCGGTATTCCTCAGAGTCCCCCCTCTCCCTGGTATTCCTCAGAGTCCCGCCTCTCCCCGGTATTCTTCAGAGTCCCGCCCTCTCCCCCCGGTATTCCTCAGAGTCCCGCCCTCTCCCCGGTATTCCTCAGAGTCCCCCCTCTCCCCGGTATTCCTCAGAGTCCCCCCCTCTCCCCGATATTCCTCAGAGCCCCCCCTCTCCCCGGTATTCCTCAGAGTCCCCCCCTCTCCCCGGGATTCCTCAGAGTCCCCCCTCTCCCCGGTATTCCTCAGAGTCCCCCCCTCTCCCCGATATTCCTCAGAGCCCCCCCTCTCCCCGGTATTCCTCAGAGTCCCCCCCTCTCCCCGGTATTCCTCAGAGTCCCCCCCTCTCCCCGGTATTCCTCAGAGTCCCCCCCTCTCCCCGGTATTCCTCAGAGTCCCGCCCTCTCCCCGGTATTCCTCAGAGTCCCCCCTCTCCCCGGTATTCTTCAGAGTCCCCCCCTCTCCCCGATATCCCTCAGAGTCCCCCCTCTCCCCGGTATTCCTCAGAGTCCCCCTCCTCTCCCCGATATTCCTCAGAGTCCCCCTCCTCTCCCCGATATTCCTCAGAGTCCCCCCCCTCTCCCCAGTATTCCTCAGAGTCCCCCCCTCTCCCCGATATTCCTCAGAGTCCCCCCTCTCCCCGGTATTCCTCAGAGTCCCCCCCTCTCCCCGGTATTCCTCAGAGTCCCCACATCTCCCCGGTATTCCTCAGAGTCCCCCCCTCTCCCCGGTATTCCTCAGAGTCCCCCCCTCTCCCCGGTATTCCTCAGAGTCCCGCCCTCTCCCCGGTATTCCTCAGAGTCCCGCCCTCTCCCCGGTATTCCTCAGAGTCCCGCCCTCTCCCCGGTATTCCTCAGAGTCCCCCCCTCTCCCCGGTATTCCTCAGAGTCCCCCCCTCTCCCCGGTATTCCTCAGAGTCCCCCCCTCTCCCCGGTATTCCTCAGAGTCCCCACATCTCCCCGGTATTCCTCAGAGTCCCCCCCTATCCCCGGTATTCCTCAGAGTCCCGCCCTCTCCCCGGTATTCCTCAGAGTCCCGCCCTCTCCCCGGTATTCTTCAGAGTCATCCTCCTCTCCCCGGTATTCCTCAGAGTCCCCCCTCTCCCCGGTATTCCTCAGAGTCCCCCCCTCTCCCCGGTATTCCTCAGAGTCCCCCCCTCTCCCCGGTATTCCTCAGAGCCCCCCTCTCCCCGGTATTCCTCAGAGTCCCCCCCTCTCCCCGGTATTCCTCAGAGTCCTCCTCCTCTCCCCGGTATTCCTCAGAGTCCCCCCCTCTCCCCGGTATTCTTTAGAGTCCCCCCCCTCTCCCCGGTATTCCTCAGAGTCCCCCCCTCTCCCCGGTATTCTTCAGAGTCCTCCTCCTCTCCCCGGTATTCCTCAGAGTCCCCCCCTCTCTCCCCGGTATTCTTCAGAGTCCTCCTCCTCTCCCCGGTATTCCTCAGAGTCCCCCCTCTCCCCGGTATTCTTCAGAGTCCTCCTCCTCTCCCCGGTATTCCTCAGAGTCCCCCCTCTCCCCGGTATTCCTCAGAGTCCCGCCCTCTCTCCCCGGTATCCCTCAGAGTCCCCCCCTCTCCCCGGTATCCCTCAGAGTCCCCCCTCTCTCCCCGATATCCCCCAGAGTCCCCTCTCTCCCCGGTATCCCTCAGAGTCCCCCCTCTCTCCCCGATATCCCCCAGAGTCCCCCCTCTCCCTGGTATTCCTCAGAGTCCCCCCTCTCCCCGGTATTCCTCAGAGTCCCCCCTCTCCCCGGTATTCCTCAGAGTCCCCCCTCTCCCCGGTATTCCTCAGAGTCCCGCCTCTCCCCGGTATTCTTCAGAGTCCCGCCCTCTCCCCCCGGTATTCCTCAGAGTCCCGCCCTCTCCCCGGTATTCCTCAGAGTCCCCCTCCTCTCCCCGGTATTCCTCAGAGTCCCCCCTCTCCCCGGTATTCCTCAGAGTCCCCCCTCTCCCCGGTATTCCTCAGAGTCCCCCCTCTCCCCGGTATTCCTCAGAGTCCCCCCTCTCCCCGGTATTCCTCAGAGTCCCCCTCCTCTCCCTGGTATTCCTCAGAGTCCCGCCTCTCCCCGGTATTCTTCAGAGTCCCGCCCTCTCCCCCCGGTATTCCTCATCAGAGTCCCGCCCTCTCCCCGGTATTCCTCAGAGTCCCCCTCCTCTCCCCGGTATTCCTCAGAGTCCCGCCCTCTCTCCGGTATTCCTCAGAGTCCTCCTCCTCTCCCCGGTATTCCTCAGAGTCCCCCCTCTCCCTGGTATTCCTCAGAGTCCCGCCTCTCCCCGGTATTCTTCAGAGTCCCGCCCTCTCCCCCCGGTATTCCTCAGAGTCCCCCCTCTCCCCGATATTCTTCAGAGTCCCCCCCTCTCCCCGGGATTCCTCAGAGTCCCCCCTCTCCCCGGTATTCCTCAGAGTCCCCCCCTCTCCCCGATATTCCTCAGAGCCCCCCCTCTCCCCGGTATTCCTCAGAGTCCCCCCCTCTCCCCGATATCCCCCAGAGTCCCCCCTCTCCCTGGTATTCCTCAGAGTCCCCCCTCTCCCCGGTATTCCTCAGAGTCCCCCCTCTCCCCGGTATTCCTCAGAGTCCCCCCTCTCCCCGGTATTCCTCAGAGTCCCGCCTCTCCCCGGTATTCTTCAGAGTCCCGCCCTCTCCCCCCGGTATTCCTCAGAGTCCCGCCCTCTCCCCGGTATTCCTCAGAGTCCCCCTCCTCTCCCCGGTATTCCTCAGAGTCCCCCCTCTCCCCGGTATTCCTCAGAGTCCCCCCTCTCCCCGGTATTCCTCAGAGTCCCCCCTCTCCCCGGTATTCCTCAGAGTCCCCCCTCTCCCCGGTATTCCTCAGAGTCCCCCTCCTCTCCCTGGTATTCCTCAGAGTCCCGCCTCTCCCCGGTATTCTTCAGAGTCCCGCCCTCTCCCCCCGGTATTCCTCATCAGAGTCCCGCCCTCTCCCCGGTATTCCTCAGAGTCCCCCTCCTCTCCCCGGTATTCCTCAGAGTCCCGCCCTCTCTCCGGTATTCCTCAGAGTCCTCCTCCTCTCCCCGGTATTCCTCAGAGTCCCCCCTCTCCCTGGTATTCCTCAGAGTCCCGCCTCTCCCCGGTATTCTTCAGAGTCCCGCCCTCTCCCCCCGGTATTCCTCAGAGTCCCGCCCTCTCCCCGATATTCTTCAGAGTCCCCCCCTCTCCCCGGGATTCCTCAGAGTCCCCCCTCTCCCCGGTATTCCTCAGAGTCCCCCCCTCTCCCCGATATTCCTCAGAGCCCCCCCTCTCCCCGGTATTCCTCAGAGTCCCCCCCTCTCCCCGGTATTCCTCAGAGTCCCCCCCTCTCCCCGGTATTCCTCAGAGTCCCGCCCTCTCCCCGGTATTCCTCAGAGTCCCGCCCTCTCCCCGGTATTCCTCAGAGTCCCCCCTCTCCCCGGTATTCTTCAGAGTCCCCCCCTCTCCCCGGTATTCCTCAGAGTCCCCCCCCTCTCCCCGATATCCCTCAGAGTCCCCCCTCTCCCCGGTATTCCTCAGAGTCCCCCTCCTCTCCCCGATATTCCTCAGAGTCCCCCTCCTCTCCCCGATATTCCTCAGAGTCCCCCCCCTCTCCCCAGTATTCCTCAGAGTCCCCCCCTCTCCCCGATATTCCTCAGAGTCCCCCCTCTCCCCGGTATTCCTCAGAGTCCCCCCCTCTCCCCGGTATTCCTCAGAGTCCCCACATCTCCCCGGTATTCCTCAGAGTCCCCCCCTCTCCCCGGTATTCCTCAGAGTCCCGCCCTCTCCCCGGTATTCCTCAGAGTCCCGCCCTCTCCCCGGTATTCCTCAGAGTCCCCCCCTCTCCCCGGTATTCCTCAGAGTCCCCCCCTATCCCCGGTATTCCTCAGAGTCCCGCCCTCTCCCCGGTATTCCTCAGAGTCCCGCCCTCTCCCCGGTATTCTTCAGAGTCATCCTCCTCTCCCCGGTATTCCTCAGAGTCCCCCCTCTCCCCGGTATTCCTCAGAGTCCCCCCCTCTCCCCGGTATTCCTCAGAGTCCCCCCCTCTCCCCGGTATTCCTCAGAGCCCCCCTCTCCCCGGTATTCCTCAGAGTCCCCCCCTCTCCCCGGTATTCCTCAGAGTCCTCCTCCTCTCCCCGGTATTCCTCAGAGTCCCCCCCTCTCCCCGGTATTCTTTAGAGTCCCCCCCCTCTCCCCGGTATTCCTCAGAGTCCCCCCCTCTCCCCGGTATTCTTCAGAGTCCTCCTCCTCTCCCCGGTATTCCTCAGAGTCCCCCCCTCTCTCCCCGGTATTCTTCAGAGTCCTCCTCCTCTCCCCGGTATTCCTCAGAGTCCTCCCTCTCCCCGGTATTCCTCAGAGTCCCGCCCTCTCTCCCCGGTATCCCTCAGAGTCCCCCCCTCTCCCCGGTATCCCTCAGAGTCCCCCCTCTCTCCCCGATATCCCCCAGAGTCCCCCCTCTCCCCGGTATCCCTCAGAGTCTCCCCCCTCTCACCGATATCCCCCAGAGTCCCCCTCTCTCCCTGGTATTCCTCAGCCACCCCCCCTCTCCTCGGAATTCTTCAGAGTCCCCCCCTCTCCCGGTATCCCTCAGAGTCCCCCCCTCTCTCCCCGGTATCCCTCAGAGTTCCCCCTCTCCCCGGTATTCTTGAATCCCCCCCTCTCCCGGTTTCCCTCAGAGTCCCCCCCTCTCCCCACTATCCCTCAGAGTCCCCCCCTCTCCCCACTATCCCTCAGAGTCCCCCCTCTCTCCCCGATATCCCCCAGAGTCCCCCCTCTCTCCCTGGTATTCCTCAGCCACCCCCCCTCTCTCCCTGGTATTCCTCAGAGTCCCCCCTCTCCCCGGTATCCCTCAGAGTACCCCCTCTCCCCGGTATCCCTCAGAGTCTCCCCCCCTCTCACCGATATCCCTCCAGAGTCACCCCCTCTCTCCCTGGTGTTTCTCAGAGTCACCCCACCCCCAAGTGTCACTTCTAATCACCCCCCCCACCCTGTATCCTTCAGGGCCCCCCCCCCCACCCCGGGGTGACTGTGGTCGGTTCTGCCGCACCAGAGCGAAATAATTCCCCAAACTGCCCCCCCTCCTCCCCCTATAACTGAAGCATCAGTCCAGGGTGGAGGGACTGCTGGGGTAATAGAAATGGTAATGCTGATTGGAGGAGCGTGGGAACCAACCAGAGCTCACTTCTCATAATATAAATTATTACCAATGGAGGACAATAGGGATGTATTGGAGGGGGGGGATATCGGGTGCCCCCCTAGAATGGGGACTCATGAGACCTCCAGGACCCTCTCAGTCATAGAGAGCATGGCAGGGATGGGGTGTCCCATCTGGGTCTTCATTTTAAGCCAGATTCCTAGGAACCAGTGCAATAATCTGCTGTGTCCACATGGGGGCAGCATTGCTCCATTCGTTTATCCACAATACTGCTCCAAGACGTTCAGTGTAATATCTGCTGTGACCACATGGTGGCACCATCCCCCCACCTGTCCTATTACACACAGAGCTCACAGGGGTCAGTGTAATATCTGCTGTGACCACATGGTGGCAGCATCCCTCCCCCTGTCCTATTACACACAGAGCTCCAGGGGGGTCAGTGTAATATCTGCTGTGACCACATGGTGGCACCATCCCCCCACCTGTCCTATTACACACAGAGCTCCAGGGGGGTCAGTGTAATATCTGCTGTGACCACATGGTGGCAGCATCCCTCCCCCTGTCCTTAAAGGAAAGAACCCTTCCCTTACACCGACCTCTGTATGTACAAGAGTCTGCATTGTCAGCTCTTACTTGAAAGAACCCTTCCCTCACACTGACCTCTGTATGTACATGACTCTGCACTGTCAGCTCTTACAGGAAAGAACCCTTCCCTTTCACCGACCTCTGTATGTACAAGACTATTCACTGTCAGCTCTTACAGGAAAGAAGCATTCCCTCACAAAGACCTCTGTATGCACAGGACTCCACACTGTCAGCTCTTACTTGAAAGAACTCTTCCCTCTCACCAACCTCTGTATGTACATGACTCTGCACTGTCAGCTCTTACAGGAAAGAACCCTTCCCTCACACTGACCTCTGTATGTACAAAACTCCGCACTGTCAGCTCTTACAGGAAAGAACCCTTCCCCCACACAGACCTCTGTATGTACAGGACTCTGCACTGTCAGCTCTTACAGGAAAGAACCCTTCCCCCACACTGACCTCTGTATGTACATGACTCCTCACTGTCACCTCTTACAAGAAAGAACCCCTTCCTCAAACTGACCTCTGTATTCACAAGACTCCACGCTGTCAGCTCTTACAGGAAAAATCCCTTCCCTTACACTGACCTCTGTATGTACAAGAGGCTGCACTGTCAGCTCTCACAGGAAAGAACCCTTTCCTCACATCGACCTCTGTATGTACAAAACTCCCCACTGTCAGCTCTTACAGGAAAGAGCCCTTCACTCACACCTAACTCTGTATGGAAAATAATCCGTACTCTCAGCCCTTACAATAAGGAACCCTTCCCTCACACAGACCTCTGTATGTATAGGGCTCAGCACTGTCAGCTCTTACAGGAAAGAACCCTTCCTTCGTAATTACTTCTGTAGGTACAAGACTCCGCACTGTCAGCTCTTACAGGAAAGACCCCTTCCCTCACACTGACATCTGTATATATAGGGCTCAGCACTGTCAGCTCTTACAGGAAAGAACCCTTCCTTCGTAATTACTTTTGTAGGTACAAGACTCCGCACTGTCAGCTCTTACGGGAAAGACCCCTTCCCTCACACTGACATCTGTATGAACAAGACTCCGCACTGTCTGCTCTTACAGTAAAGAATCCTTCCCTCACACTGACCTCTGTATGTATAGGACTCAGCACTGTCAGCTCTTACAGGAAAGAACCCTTCCATCACACTGACCTCTGTATGTACAAAACTCTGCACTGTCAGATCTTTCAGGAAAGAATCCTTCCCTCACACCGACCTCTGTATGTACAAGAGTCTGCATTGTCAGCCCTTACTTGAAAGAACCCTTCCCTTACACCCACCTCTGTATGAACAAAACTGCACTGTCAGCTCTTACAGGAAAGAACCCTTTCCCCACACCGCCCTCTGTATGTACAGGAGTCCGCACTGTCAGTTTTTACAGGAAAGAACCCTTCCCTTTCACGGACCTCTGTATGTACAAGACTACTCACTGTCAGCTCTTACAGGAAATAATCCTTCCCTTACAAAGACCTCTGTATGTACAGGACTCCATGCTGTCAGCTCTTACTTGAAAGAACTCTTCCCTCTCACCAACCTCTGTATGTACATGACTCTGCACTGTCAGCTCTTACAGGAAAGAACCCTTCCCTCACACTGACCTCTGTATGTACAGGACTCCGCACTGTCAGCTCTTACTTGAAAGAACTCTTCCCTCTCACCAACCTCTGTATGTACATGACTCTGCACTGTCAGCTCTTACAGGAAAGAACCCTTCCCTCACACTGACCTCTGTATGTACAGGACTCCGCACTGTCAGCTTTTACAGGAAAGAACCCTTCCCTCACACCGACCTCTGTATGTACAAAACTCCGCACTGTCAGGTCTTACAGGAAAGATCCCTTCCCCCACACAGAACTCTGTATGTACAGGACTCTGCACTGTCAGCTCTTACAGGAAAGAACCCTTCCCTCACACTGACCTCTGTATGTACAAGACCCCGCACTGTCAGCTCTTACAGGAAAGAACCCTTCCCTCACACCGACCTCTGTATGTACAAAACTCCACACTGTCAGCTCTTACAGGAAAGAACCCTTCCCCCACACAGACCTCTGTATTTACAGGACTCTGCACTGTCAGCTCTTACAAGAAAGAACCCTTCCCTCACACTGACCTCTGAGTTAACAAGACTCAGCACTGTCAGCTCTTACAGGAAAGAACCCTTCCCTTTCACAGACCTCTGTATGTACAAGACTACTCACTGTCAGCTCTTACAGGAAATAATCCTTCCCTCACAAAGACCTCTGTATGCACAGGACTCCACGCTGTCAGCTCTTACTTGAAAGAACTCTTCCCTCTCACCAACCTCTGTATGTACAAGACTACTCACTGTCAGCTCTTACAGGAAAGAACCCTTCCCTCACACTGACCTCTGTATGTACAGGACTCCGCACTGTCAGCTTTTACAGGAAAGAACCCTTCCCTCACACCGACCTCTGTATGTACAAAACTCCGCACTGTCAGCTCTTACAGGAAAGAACCCTTCCCCCACACAGACCTCTGTATGTACAGGACTCTGCACTGTCAGCTCTTACAAGAAAGAACCCTTCCCTCACACTGACCTCTGAGTTAACAAGACTCAGCACTGTCAGCTCTTACAGGAAAGAACCCTTCCCTTTCATGGACCTCTGTATGTACAAGACTACTCACTGTCAGCTCTTACAGGAAATAATCCTTCCCTCACAAAGACCTCTGTATGCACAGGACTCCACGCTGTCAGCTCTTACTTGAAAGAACCCTTCCCTCTCACCAACCTCTGTATGTACATGACTCTGCACTGTCAGCTCTTACAGGAAAGAACCCTTCCCTCACACTGACTTCTGTATGTATAGGACTCCGCACTGTCAGCTTTTACAGGAAAGAACCCTTCCCTCACACTGACCTCTGTATGTACAAAACTCCACACTGTCAGCTCTTACAGGAAAGAACCCTTCCCCCACACAGACCTCTGTATGTACAGGACTCTGCACTGTCAGCTCTTACAAGAAAGAACCCTGCCCTCACACTGACCTCTGTGTTAACAAGACTCAGCACTGTCAGCTCTTACAGGAAAGAACCCTTCCCTCACACTGACCTCTGTATGTACAAGACTCCACATTGTCAGCTCTTACAGGAAAAATCCCTTCCCTTACACTGACCTCTGTATGTACAAGAGGCTGCACTGTCAGCTCTTACAGGTAAGAACCCTTTCCTCACATCGACCTCTGTATGTACAAAACTCCGCACTGTCAGCTCTTACAGGAAAGAGCCCTTCCCTCACACCAAACTTTGTATGTAAAATAATCCGTAGTCTCAGCTCTTACAGTAAGGAACCCATCCCTCACACAGACTTCCGCACCGTCTGCTCTTACAGGAAAGAACTCTTTCCTTACACCGACCTCCGTATGTACAAGCCTCAGCACTCTCAGCTCTTACAGGAAAGAACCCTTCCCTCACACTGACCTCTGTATGTACAAGACCCCGCACTGTCAGCTCTTACAGGAAAGAACCCTTCCCTCACACCGACCTCTGTATGTACAAAACTCCACACTGTCAGCTCTTACAGGAAAGAACCCTTCCCCCACACAGACCTCTGTATGTACAGGACTCTGCACTGTCAGCTCTTACAAGAAAGAACCCTTCCCTCACACTGACCTCTGAGTTAACAAGACTCAGCACTGTCAGCTCTTACAGGAAAGAACCCTTCCCTTTCACGGACCTCTGTATGTACAAGACTACTCACTGTCAGCTCTTACAGGAAATAATCCTTCCCTCACAAAGACCTGTGTATGCACAGGACTCCATGCTGTCAGCTCTTACTTGAAAGACCTCTTCCCTCTCACCAACCTCTGTATGTACATGACTCTGCACTGTCAGCTCTTACAGGAAAGAACCCTTCCCTCACACTGACCTCTGTATGTACAGGACTCCGCACTGTCAGCTTTTACAGGAAAGAACCCTTCCCTCACACCGACCTCTGTATGTACCTCACAAAGACCTGTGTATGCACAGGACTCCACGCTGTCAGCTCTTACTTGAAAGAACTCTTCCCTCTCACCAACCTCTGTATGTACAGGACTCTGCACTGTCAGCTCTTACAAGAAAGAACCCTGCCCTCACACTGACCTCTGTGTTAACAAGACTCAGCACTGTCAGCTCTTACAGGAAAGAACCCTTCCCTCACACTGACCTCTGTATGTACAAGACTCCACATTGTCAGCTCTTACAGGAAAAATCCCTTCCCTTACACTGACCTCTGTATGTACAAGAGGCTGCACTGTCAGCTCTTACAGGTAAGAACCCTTTCCTCACATCGACCTCTGTATGTACAAAACTCCGCACTGTCAGCTCTTACAGGAAAGAGCCCTTCCCTCACACCAAACTTTGTATGTAAAATAATCCGTAGTCTCAGCTCTTACAGTAAGGAACCCATCCCTCACACAGACTTCCGCACCGTCTGCTCTTACAGGAAAGAACTCTTTCCTTACACCGACCTCCGCATGTACAAGCCTCAGCACTCTCAGCTCTTACAGGAAAGAACCCTTCCCTCACACTGACCTCTGTATGTACAAGACCCCGCACTGTCAGCTCTTACAGGAAAGAACCCTTCCCTCACACCGACCTCTGTATGTACAAAACTCCACACTGTCAGCTCTTACAGGAAAGAACCCTTCCCCCACACAGACCTCTGTATGTACAGGACTCTGCACTGTCAGCTCTTACAAGAAAGAACCCTTCCCTCACACTGACCTCTGAGTTAACAAGACTCAGCACTGTCAGCTATTACAGGAAAGAACCCTTCCCTTTCACGGACCTCTGTATGTACAAGACTACTCACTGTCAGCTCTTACAGGAAATAATCCTTCCCTCACAAAGACCTGTGTATGCACAGGACTCCATGCTGTCAGCTCTTACTTGAAAGACCTCTTCCCTCTCACCAACCTCTGTATGTACATGACTCTGCACTGTCAGCTCTTACAGGAAAGAACCCTTCCCTCACACTGACCTCTGTATGTACAGGACTCCGCACTGTCAGCTTTTACAGGAAAGAACCCTTCCCTCACACCGACCTCTGTATGTACAGGACTCTGCACTGTCTGCTCTTACAAGAAAGAACCCTTCCTTCACACTGACCTCTGAGTTAACAAGACTCAGCGCTGTCAGCTATTACAGGAAAGAACCCTTCCCTTTCATGGACCTCTGTATGTACAAGACTACTCACTGTCAGCTCTTACAGGAAATAATCCTTCCCTCACAAAGACCTGTGTATGCACAGGACTCCACGCTGTCAGCTCTTACTTGAAAGAACTCTTCCCTCTCACCAACCTCTGTATGTACATGACTCTGCACTGTCAGCTGTTACAGGAAAGAACCCTTCCCTCACACTGACCTCTGTATGTACAGGACTCCGCACTGTCAGCTCTTACTTGAAAGAACTCTTCCCTCTCACCAACCTCTGTATGTACATGACTCTGCACTGTCAGCTCTTACAGGAAAGAACCCTTCCCCCACGCAGACCTCTGTATGTACAGGACTCCGCACTGTCAGCTTTTACAGGAAAGAACCCTTCCCCCACACAGACCTCTGTATGTACAGGACTCTGCACTGTCAGCTCTTACAAGAAAGAACCCTTCCCTCACACTGACCTCTGTGTTAACAAGACTCAGCACTGTCAGCTCTTACAGGAAAGAACCCTTCCCTCACACTGACCTCTGTATGTAGAAGACTCCACATTGTCAGCTCTTACAGGAAAAATCCCTTCCCTTACACTGACCTCTGTATGTACAAGAGGCTGCACTGTCAGCTCTTACAGGAAAGAACCCTTTCCTCACATCGACCTCTGTGTGTACAAAACTCCGCACTGTCAGCTCTTACAGGAAAGAGCCCTTCCCTCACACCAAACTCTGTATGTAAAATAATCCTTAGTCTCAGCTCTTACAGTAAGGAACCCATCCCTCACACAGACCTCCGCACCGTCTGCTCTTACAGGAAAGAACTCTTTCCTTACACCGACCTCCGCCTGTACAAGCCTCAGCACTCTCAGCTCTTACAGGAAAGAACCCTTCCCTCACACTGACCTCTGTATGTACAAGACCCCGCACTGTCAGCTCTTACAGGAAAGAACCCTTCCCTCACACCGCCCTCTGTATGTACAAAACTCCACACTGTCAGCTCTTACAGGAAAGAACCCTTCCCCCACACAGACCTCAGTATGTACAGGACTCTGCACTGTCAGCTCTTACAAGAAAGAACCCATCCCTCACACTGACCTCTGAGTTAACAAGACTCAGCACTGTCAGCTCTTACAGGAAAGAACCCTTCCCTTTCACGGACCTCTGTATGTACAAGACTACTCACTGTCAGCTCTTACAGGAAATAATCCTTCCCTCACAAAGACCTCTGTATGCACAGGACTCCACGCTGTCAGCTCTTACTTGAAAGAACTCTTCCCTCTCACCAACCTCTGTATGTACATGACTCTGCACTGTCAGCTCTTACAGGAAAGAACCCTTCCCTCACATTGACCTCTGTATGTACAGGACTCCGCACTGTCAGCTTTTACAGGAAAGAACCCTTCCCTCACACCAACCTCTGTATGTACAAAACTCTGCACTGTCAGCTCTTACAGGAAAGAGCCCTTCCCTCACACCAAACTCTGTATGTAAAATAATCCGTAGTCTCAGCTCTTACAGTAAGGAACCCATCCCTCACACAGACCTCCGCACCGTCTGCTCTTACAGGAAAGAACTCTTTCCTTACACCGACCTCCGTATGTACAAGCCTCAGCACTCTCAGCTCTTACAGGAAAGAACCCTTCCCTCACACTGACCTCTGTATGTACAAGACCCTGCACTGTCAGCTCTTACAGGAAAGAACCCTTCACTCACACTGACCTCTGTATGTACAAGACCCCGCACTGTCAGCTCTTACAGGAAAGAACCCTTCCCTCACACCGACCTCTGTATGTACAAAACTCCACACTGTCAGCTCTTACAGGAAAGAACCCTTCCCCCACACAGACCTATGTATGTACAGGACTCTGCACTGTCAGCTCTTACAAGAAAGAACCCTTCCCTCACACTGACCTCTGAGTTAACAAGACTCAGCGTTGTCAGCTCTTACAGGAAAGAACCCTTCCCTTTCATGGACCTCTGTATGTACAAGACTACTCACTGTCAGCTCTTACAGGAAATAATCCTTCCCTCACAAAGACCTCTGTATGCACAGGACTCCACGCTGTCAGCTCTTACTTGAAAGAACTCTTCCCTCTCACCAACCTCTGTATGTACATGACTCTGCACTGTCAGCTCTTACAGGAAAGAACCTTTCCCTCACACTGACCTCTGTATGTACAGTACTCCACACTGTCAGCTTTTACAGGAAAGAACCCTTCCCTCACACGACCTCTGTATGTACAAAACTCCGCACTGTCAGCTCTTACAGGAAAGAACCCTTCCCCCACACAGACCTCTGTATGTACAGGACTCTGCACTGTCAGCTCTTACAAGAAAGAACCCTTCCCTCACACTGACCTCTGTGTTAACAAGACTCAGCACTGTCAGCTCTTACAGGAAAGAACCCTTCCCTCACACTGACCTCTGTATGTACAAGACTCCACATTGTCAGCTCTTACAGGAAAAATCCCTTCCCTTACACTGACCTCTTTATGTACAAGAGGCTGCACTGTCAGCTCTTACAGGAAAGAACCCTTTCCTCACATCGACCTCTGTATGTACAAAACTCCGCACTGTCAGCTCTTACAGGAAAGAGCCCTTCCCTCACACCAAACTCTGTATGTAAAATAATCCGTAGTCTCAGCTCTTACAGTAAGGAACCCATCCCTCACACAGACCTCCGCACCGTCTGCTCTTACAGGAAAGAACTCTTTCCTTACACCGACCTCCGTATGTACAAGCCTCAGCACTCTCAGCTCTTACAGGAAAGAACCCTTCCCTCACACTGACCTCTGTATGTACAGGACTCTGCACTGTCAGATCTTTCAGGAAAGAATCCTTCCCTCACACCGACCTCTGTATGTACAAGAGTCTGCATTGTCAGCTCTTACTTGAAAGAACCCTTCCCTTACACCCACCTCTGTATGAACAAAACTGCACTGTCAGCTCTTACAGGAAAGAACCCTTTCCCCACACCGCCCTCTGTATGTACAGGAGTCCGCACTGTCAGCTCTTACAGGAAAGAACCCTTCCCTTGCACGGACCTTTGTATGTACATTACTACTCACTGTCAGCTCTTACAGGAAATAATCCTTCCCTCACAAAGACCTCTGTATGTACTGGACTCCACGCTGTCAGCTCTTACTTGAAAGAACTCTTCCCTCTCACCAACCTCTGTATGTACATGACTCTGCACTGTCAGCTCTTACAGGAAAGAACCCTTCCCTCACACTGACCTCTGTATGTACAGAACTCCGCACTGTCAGCTTTTACAGGAAAGAATCCTTCCCTCACACGACCTCTGTATGTACAAAACCCCACACTGTCAGCTCTTACAGGAAAGAACCCTTCCCCCCGCACAGACCTCTGTATGTACAGGACTCTGCACTGTCAGCTCTTACAAGAAAGAACCCTTCCCTCACACTGACCTCTGAGTTAACAAGACTCAGCACTGTCAGCTCTTACAGGAAAGAACCCTTCCCTTTCACGGACCTCTGTATGTACACGACTACTCACTGTCAGCTCTTACAGGAAATAATCCTTCCCTCACAAAGACCTCTGTATGCACAGGACTCCACGCTGTCAGCTCTTACTTGAAAGAACTCTTCCCTCTCACCAAACTCTGTATGTACATGACTCTGCACTGTCAGCTCTTACAGGAAAGAACCCTTCCCTCACACTGACCTCTGTATGTACAGGACTCCGTACTGTCAGCTTTTACAGGAAAGAACCCTTCCCTCACACCGACCTCTGTATGTACAAAACTCCACACTGTCAGCTCTTACAGGAAAGAACCCTTCCCCCACACAGACCTCTGTATGTACAGGACTCTGCTCTTACAAGAAAGAACCCTTCCCTCACACTGACCTCTGTATGTACAAGACTCCACATTGTCAGCTCTTACAGGAAAAATCCCTTCCCTTACACTGACCTCTGTATGTACAAGAGCCTGCACTGTCAGCTCTTACAGGAAAGAACCCTTCCCTCACACAACCTCTGTATGTACAAAACTCCGCACTGTCAGCTCTTACAGGAAAGAACCCTTCCCCCACACAGACCTCTGTATGTACAGGACTCTGCACTGTCAGCTCTTACAAGAAAGAACCCTTCCCTCACATTGACCTCTGTGTTAACAAGACTCAGCACTGTCAGCTCTTACAGGAAAGAACCCTTCCCTCACACTGACCTCTGTATGTACAAGACTCCACATTGTCAGCTCTTACAGGAAAAATCCCTTCCCTTACACTGACCTCTGTATGTACAAGAGGCTGCACTGTCAGCTCTTACAGGAAAGAACCCTTTCCTCACATCGACCTCTGTATGTACAAAACTCCGCACTGTCAGCTCTTACAGGAAAGAGCCCTTCCCTCACACCAAACTCTGTATGTAAAATAATCCGTAGTCTCAGCTCTTACAGTAAGGAACCCATCCCTCACACAGACCTCTGCACCGTCTGCTCTTACAGGAAAGAACTCTTTCCTTACACCGACCTCCGTATGTACAAGCCTCAGCACTCTCAGCTCTTACAGGAAAGATCCCTTCCCTCACACTGATCTCTGTATGTACAAGACCCAGCACTGTCAGCTCTTACAGGAAAGAACCCTTCCCTCACACTGACCTCTGTATATAAAGGACACCACACTCTTAGTTCTTGGAGTAGAGAACCCTTCCCTATGACTATCTTTATGTACAAGGAGCAGGACAGTCAGCCATTACAGCAAAGAACCCTTCCCTCACACGACCTCTGTATGTACAAAACTCTGCCCTGTCAGCTCTTACAGGAAAGAACCCTTCATTCGCAATAACTTCTGTATGTACAGGAATCCGCACTGTCTGCTCTTACAGTAAAGAACCCTTCCCTCACACCGACCTCTGTATGTATAGAACTCCACACTCTCAGCTCTTACAGTAAAGTACACTTCCATAACACCGACCTTTGAATCTATAGGATTCCAAACTTTCAGCTCTTACAGTAAAGATCCCTTCCCTCAAACTGAACTCCGTATATAAAGGACACCACACTCTTAGTTCTTACAGTAGAGAACCCTTCCCTATGACTGCCTTCTTTATGTAAAAGGAGCCGGGCAGTCAGCCCTTACAGCAAAGAACCCTTCCCTCACACGACCTCTGTATGTATAGGATTTTGCATTCTTAGTTCTTACAGTAAAGAACCCTGCCCTGTGACTGACCTGTGTATGTATAGGGCTGTGCACTGTCAGCTCCTACAGTAAAGAACCCTTCCCTCACACAACCTCTGTATGTATAGGACTCTGCACTCTTAACTCTTAGAGTAAAGAACCCTTCGCTCAGACTGACCTTTCTATGGACTGCGCTCTGCACTGTCAGCTCTTACAGGAAAGAACACTTCCATCCCACCAACCTCTGTATGTACAGGCCTCTCCACACGACTTCTGTATGTACAGGGGTCCACACTCTCAGCTCTTAATGTAAAGAACCCTTCCCTCACACCAATCTCTGTATGTACAGGGCTCTGCACTCTCAGCTTTTACAGCAAAGAACCCTTCCCTGACATCGACCTCAGAATGTACAGGGCTCTGCACTTTCAGCTCTTAATGGAAAGAGCCCTTCCCTCCCACCAACCTCTGTATGTAAAGGGATGCGCACTGTTAGCTTTTACAGTAAATAACCCTTCCCTCCCACTGACCTCTGTTAATTAAGGACTCCGCACTGTCAGCTCTTACACAAAAGAACCCTTCCCTCACACAACCTCTGTATGTACAGGGCTCTTCACTCTCAGCTCTTACAACAAAGAACCCCTCCCTCACACTTACCTCAGTATGTTCAGGCTATGCACTGTCAGCTGTTACAGAAAAGAACTCTTCCCTCACACTGACCTATGTATGTATAGGACTCTGCACTCTCACCTCTTACAGAAAAGAACCCTTCCCTCACCCGACCTCTGAATGTACAAGACTCCTCACTGTAAGCTCTTACAGGAAAGAACCCTTCCCTCACACTGACCTCTGTATGTACAGGGCTACGCACTGTAAGCTGTTACAGGAAAGAACCCTTCCCTCACACTGACCTCTGTATGTACAGGACTCTGCACTGTCAGCTCTTACAGGAAAGAACCCTTCCCTCACACTGACCTCTGAATGTACAGGACTCTGCACTGTAAGCTCTTACAGGAAAGAACCCTCCCTCACACTGACCTCTGAATGTACAGGACTCTGCACTGTAAGCTCTTACAGGAAAGAACCCTTCCCTCACACTGACCTCTGTATGTACAGGACTCTGCACTGTAAGCTGTTACAGGAAAGAACCCTTCCCTCACACTGACCTCTGTATGTACAAGACTCCGCACTGTCAGCTCTTACAAGAAAGAACCCTTCACCCTGCCCCTTTTGGGGAGTGTTTAGTTTAGGATGGAGTGGGGAAAGGCGGAGCCTCTGCCAGGTTCTGGTGTCCCCATTGAACAGATTTTCCTCACTTCCTGTTTTGGTGACCACATGGGAGGGGGGCGGGGAATCTCTCCAATGGGGACATCTATTCCAGATTGAGCCCCTCCCCTTTATAGATTAGGGTGGAGTCAGATTTCTCTAGTCAGGTACCCCAACCTACTGCAAGGTGCCATTGTGGACGGAGCCACATTGGGGGGATGAAGGGTTCTGATTGGTCGCCTTGTGTGGGCGGAGCAGCATCGGGGGGATGAAGGGTTCTGATTGGTTGCCTTGTGTGTTGGGGGGGGGGAGGGAATTCTCAGTATGCTGGAAGATTTCTTCTCTTCACCAACAATCGTTCCCAGAGACAAGGGGGAGGGGCCAGCCAACTATCGCCTCCCCCTCCCCCAGCCTGCAGACCTGACAATCTGATCCCCAGGTGTGTGCGGAGTCAGCAGAGGGGGCGGAGCCAGGCGATGAGTGTTAGGAATCCGTCTAGACATCCAACCACAAAACACCTGGGATGGGGAAGGGAGAACGATCGACTGAGGATCATCGACCGCAGGGGAGGGGGGGGAGGGGAACACAACTCATCCCATGACACCAACAATCACAATGAATCCGATGTCTGATCCCCGCCATACACACCCCAAAAATCCATTGATCGCTTCCAATACCAATAATCCATCCATCTCCTCCGATACCAATAATCCATCCATCGCCTCCAATACCAATAATCAATCCATCACTTCCAATACCAATAATCCATCCATCTCCTCCAATACCAATAATCCATCCATCTCCTCCAATACCAATAATCCATCCATCACCTCCAATACCAATAATCCATCCATCACCTCCAATACCAATAATCCATCCATCACCTCCAATACCAATAATCCATCCATCACCTCCAATACCAATAATCCATCCATCACCTCCAATACCAATAATCCATCCATCTCCTCCAATACCAATAATCCATCCATCACCTCCAATACCAATAATCCATCCATCACCTCCAATACCAATAATCCATCCATCACCTCCAATGCCAATAATCCATCCATCTCCTCCAATACCAATAATCCATCCATCACCTCCAATACCAATAACCCATCCATCACTTCCTATACCAATAATCCATCCATCTCCTCCGATACCAATAATCCATCCATCACCTCCAATACCAATAATCCATCCATCTCCTCCAATGCCAATAATCCATCCATCACCTCCAACACCAATAATCCATCCATCTCCTCCAATGCCAATAATCCATCCATCACCTCCAATACCAATAATCCATCCATCACCTCCAATACCAATAATCCATCCATCACCTCCAATACCAATAATCCATCCATCTCCTCCAATACCAATAATCCATCCATCACCTCCAATACCAATAATCCATCCATCTCCTCCAATACCAATAATCCATCCATCACCTCCAATACCAATAATCCATCCATCACCTCCAATACCAATAATCCATCCATCTCCTCCAATACCAATAATCCATCCATCACTTCCAATACCAATAATCCATCCATCTCCTCCGATACCAATAATCCATCCATCTCCTCCAATACCAATAATCCATCCATCTCCTCCAATACCAATAATCCATCCATCACCTCCAATACCAATAATCCATCCATCACTTCCAATACCAATAATCCATCCATCACCTCCAATACCAATAATCCATCCATCTCCTCCGATACCAATAATCCATCCATCTCCTCCAATACCAATAATCCATCCATCTCCTCCAATACCAATAATCCATCCATCACTTCCAATACCAATAATCCATCCATCGCTTCCAATACCAATAATCCATCCATCACCTCCAATACCAATAATCCATCCATCTCCTCCAATACCAATAATCCATCCATCACCTCCAATACCAATAATCTATCCATCACCTCCAATACCAATAATCCATCCATCACCTCCAATACCAATAATCCATCCATCTCCTCCAATACCAATAATCCATCCATCGCCTCCAATACCAATAATCCATCCATCACTTCCAATACCAATAATCCATCCATCACCTCCAATACCAATAATCCATCCATCTCCTCCGATACCAATAATCCATCCATCGCCTCCAATACCAATAATCCATCCATCACCTCCAATACCAATAATCCATCCATCACCTCCAATACCAATAATCCATCCATCGCTTCCAATACCAATAATCCATCCATCACTTCCAATACCTATAATCCATCCATCACCTCCAATACCAATAATCCATCTCCTCCGATACCCATAATCCATCCATCACCTCCAATACCAATAATCCATCCATCTCCTCCGATACCAATAATCCATCCATCACTTCCCATACCAATAATCCATCCATCACCTCCAATACCAATAATCCATCCATCACCTCCAATACCAATAATCCATCCATCTCCTCCGATACCAATAATCCATCCATCACTTCCCATACCAATAATCCATCCATCACCTCCAATACCAATAATCCATCCATCACCTCCAATACCAATAATCCATCCATCTCCTCCGATACCAATAATCCATCCATCACTTCCCATACCAATAATCCATCCATCACCTCCAATACCAATAATCCATCCATCACCTCCAATACCAATAATCCATCCATCTCCTCCGATACCAATAATCCATCCATCTCCTCCAATACTGATAATCCATCCATCTCCTCCAATACCAGTAATCCATCCATCACCTCCAATACCAATAATCCATCCATCACCTCCAATACCAATAATCCATCCATCTCCTCCGATACCAATAATCCATCCATCACCTCCAATACCAATAATCCATCCATCGCCTCCAATACCAATAATCCATCCATCACCTCCAATACCAATAATCCATCCATCGCCTCCGATACCAATAATCCATCCATCGCCTCCAATACCAATAATCCATCCATCGCCTCCAATACCAATAATCCATCCATCGCCTCCAATACCAATAATCCATCCATCACCTCCAATACCAATAATCCATCCATCACTTCCAATACCAATAATCCATCCATCGCTTCCAACACCAATAATCCATCCATCGCCTCCGATACCAATAATCCATCCATCACCTCCAATACCAATAATCCATCCATCACTTCCAATACCAATAATCCATCCATCGCTTCCAACACCAATAATCCATCCATCGCCTCCAATACCAATAATCCATCCATCGCTTCCGATACCAATAATCCATCCATCACCTCCAATACCAATAATCCATCCATCGCCTCCAATACCAATAATCCATCCATCGCTTCCGATACCAATAATCCATCCATCTCCTCCAATACCAATAATCCATCCATCGCCTCCGATACCAATAATCCATCCATCGCTTCTGATACCAATAATCCATCCATCACCTCCAATACCAATAATCCATCCATCGCCTCCAATACCAATAATCCATCCATCGCTTCCGATACCAATAATCCATCCATCTCCTCCAATACCAATAATCCATCCATCGCCTCCGATACCAATAATCCATCCATCGCTTCTGATACCAATAATCCATCCATCTCCTCCAATACCAATAATCCATCCATCGCCTCCGATACCAATAATCCATCCATCGCTTCCGATACCAATAATCCATCCATCGCCTCCGATACCAATAATCCATTTATCGCCTCCGATACCAATAATCCATCCATCGCTTCCAATACCAATAATCCATCCATCGCCTCCAATACCAATAATCCATCCATCGCCTCCGATACCAATAATCCATCCATCACTTCCAATACCAATAATCCATCCATCACCTCCAATACCAATTATCCATCCATCGCTTCCAATACCAATAATCCATCCATCACCTCCAATACCAATAATCCATCCATCACTTCCAATACCAATAATCCATCCATCTCCTCCAATACCAATAATCCATCCATCACCTCCAATACCAAGAATCCATCCATCACCTCCAATACCAATAATCCATACATCCATCGCCTCGGATACCAATAATCCATCCATCACTTCCAATACCAATAATCCATCCATCTCCTCTGATACCAATAATCTATCCATCACCTCCAATACCAATAATCCATCCATCACTTCCAATACCAATAATCCATCCATCGCCTCTGATACCAATAATCCATCCATCGCCTCCGATACCAATAATCCATCCATCGCCTCCAATACCAATAATCCATCCATCGCCTCCAATACCAATAATCCATCCATCACCTCCAATACCAATAATCCATCCATCACCTCCAATACCAATAATCCATCCATCACTTCCAATACCAATAATCCATCCATCGCTTCCAACACCAATAATCCATCCATCGCCTCCGATACCAATAATCCATCCATCACCTCCAATACCAATAATCCATCCATCACTTCCAATACCAATAATCCATCCATCGCTTCCAACACCAATAATCCATCCATCGCCTCCAATACCAATAATCCATCCATCGCTTCCGATACCAATAATCCATCCATCACCTCCAATACCAATAATCCATCCATCGCCTCCAATACCAATAATCCATCCATCGCCTCCAATACCAATAATCCATCCATCGCTTCCGATACCAATAATCCATCCATCGCCTCCGATACCAATAATCCATTCATCACCTCCAATACCAATAATCCATCCATCGCTTCCAACACCAATAATCCATCCATCGCCTCCAATACCAATAATCCATCCATCGCCTCCAATACCAATAATCCATCCATCGCTTCCGATACCAATAATCCATCCATCACCTCCAATACCAATAATCCATCCATCGCCTCCAATACCAATAATCCATCCATCGCCTCCAATACCAATAATCCATCCATCGCTTCCGATACCAATAATCCATCCATCGCCTCCGATACCAATAATCCATCCATCACTTCCAATACCAATAATCCATCCATTTGTGATAGGCGACACCCCTTTCCATTGATAGGCCACACCCTCTTCTATTGATTTGTGAGAGGGGACACCCCCTTCCATCCATAGGTGATAGGTGACACCCCCTTCCATCCATAGGAGGTAGGTGACACCCCATTCCATCCATAGGTGATAGGTGACACCCCCTTCCATCCATAGGTGATAGGTGACACCCCCGTCCATCCATAGGTGATAGGTGACACCCCCTTCCATCCATAGGTGATAGGTGACACCCCCTTCCATCCATAGGTGATAGGTGACACCCCCATCCATCCATATGTGATAGGTGACACCCCCTTCCATCCATAGGTGATAGATGACACCCCCTTCCATCCATAGGTGATAGGTGACACCCCCTTCCATCCATAGGTGATAGGTGACACCCCCATCCATCCATATGTGATAGGTGACACCCCCTTCCATCCATATGTCATAGGTGACACCCCCTTCCATCCATAGGAGATAGGTGACACCCCCGTCCATCCATAGCAGATAAGTGACACCCCCGTCCATCCATAGGTGATAGGTGACACCCCCTTCCATCCATAGGTGATAGGTGACACCCCGCTCCATTCATAGGTGATAGGTAACACCCCCTTCCATGCATAGGTGATAGGTGACACCCCCTTCCATCCATAGGTGATAGGTGACACCCCCATCCATCCATAGGTGATAGGTGACACCCCATTCCATCCATAGGTGACACCCCCTTCCTTCCATAGGTGATAGGTGACACCCCCGTCCATCCATAGGTGATAGGTGACACCCCCTTCCATCCATAGGAGATAGGTGACACCCCCTTCCATCCATAGGAGATAGGTGACACCCCCTTCCATCCATAGGTGATAGGTGACACCCCCTTCCATCCATAGGTGATAGGTGACACCCCCTTCCATCCATAGGTGATAGGTGACACCCCATTCCATCCATAGGTGATAGGTGACACCCCATTCCATCCATAGGAGATAGGTGACACCCCCTTCCATCCATAGGTGATAGGTGACACCCCCTTCCATCCATAGGTGATAGGTGACACCCCATTCCATCCATAGGTGATAGGTGACACCCCATTCCATCCATAGGAGATAGGTGACACCCCCTTCCATCCATAGGTGATAGGTGACACCCCCTTCCATCCATAGGTGATAAGTGACACCCCCTTCCATCCATAGGTGATAGGTGACACCCCATTCCATCCATAGGTGATAGGTGACACCCCCATCCATCCATAGGTGATAGGTGACACCCCATTCCATCCATAGGTGATAGGTGACACCCCATTCCATCCATAGGTGACACCCCCTTCCATCCATAGGTGATAGGTGACACCCCTGTCCATCCATAGGTGATAGGTGACACCCCCTTCCATCCATAGGAGATAGGTGACACCCCCTTCCATCCATAGGTGATAGGTGACACCCCCTTCCATCCATAGGTGATAGGTGACACCCCCTTCCATCCATAGGTGATAGGTGACACCCCATTCCATCCATAGGAGATAGGTGACACCCCCTTCCATCCATAGGTGATAGGTGACACCCCCTTCCATCCATAGGTGATAGGTGACACCCCCTTCCATCCATAGGTGATAGGTGACACCCCATTCCATCCATAGGTGATAGGTGACACCCCATTCCATCCATAGGAGATAGGTGACACCCCCTTCCATCCATAGGTGATAGGTGACACCCCCTTCCATCCATAGGTGATAGGTGACACCCCCTTCCATCCATAGGTGATAGGTGACACCCCATTCCATCCATAGGTGATAGGTGACACCCCATTCCATCCATAGGAGATAGGTGACACCCCCTTCCATCCATAGGTGATAGGTGACACCCCCTTCCATCCATAGGTGATAGGTGACACCCCCTTCCATCCATAGGTGATAGGTGACACCCCATTCAATCCATAGGAGATAGGTGACACCCCCATCCATTCATAGGTGTTAGGTGACACCCCCATCCATCGACCAATGTATTCTATAATGTATGGCCCCCCAGATCTGTCCCTCCGCCCAGTGATGATCATTGTACGGTATGTGGGGGGTTAATGACCAGCAGTCAGTGGTCTCCTCTCTCACGCTGCGGTTTCCTGTGATTGGTGGGAACGGTGAGGTTGGCACAGTCAGTGGGAAAGTTTTGTTTCCTCTGGCGGTCTCATATTGCACATTGTTCTCCCCCACCACTCCCCCCCCCTCTATATGTACACAGCACACCGACCAATCACAGTCCACATCTGCAGTCTCTGCATTCAGTAAACGTTCCTCAGGCAGACCACTGGCCACACCCACTGCGACTAATCACCCACCAACGCTGACCACACCCACTGCTACCAATCACCCACCAACGCTGGCCACACCCACTGCGACCAATCACCCACCACGTCCAATCACCCACCTACGCTGACCACACCCACTGCGACCAATCACCCACCACGTCCAATCACCCACCGACGCTGACCACACCCACTGTGACCAATTACCCACCGCAAGCAATCACCCACCACGTCCAATCACCCACCAACGCTGACCACACCCACTGCGACCAATCACCCACCAACGCTGGCCACACCCACTGCGACCAATCACCCACCGCGTCCAATCACCCACCGACGCTGACCACACCCACTGCGACCAATCACCCACCGCGTCCAATCACCCATCGACGCTGACCACACCCACTGCGACCAATCACCCACCGCGTCCAATAACCCACCGACGCTGACCACACCCACTGCGACCAATCACCCACCGCAACCAATCACCCACCAATGCTGACCACACCCACTGCGACCAATCACCCACCACAACCAATCACCTACCAACGCTGACCACACCCACTGCTACCAATCACCCACCAACGCTGACCACACCCACTGCTACCAATCACCCACCAACGCTGGCCACACCCACTGCGACCAATCACCCACCGCGTCCAATCACCCACCTACGCTGACCACACCCACTGCGACCAATCACCCACCACAACCAATCACCTACCAACGCTGACCACACCCACTGCTACCAATCACCCACCAACGCTGACCACACCCACTGCTACCAATCACCCACCAACGCTGGCCACACCCACTGCGACCAATCACCCACCGCGTCCAATCACCCACCGACGCTGACCACACCCACTGTGACCAATTACCCACCGCAAGCAATCACCCACCACGTCCAATCACCCACCAACGCTGACCACACCCACTGCGACCAATCACCCACCAACGCTGGCCACACCCACTGCGACCAATCACCCACCGCGTCCAATCACCCACTGCGACCAATCACCCACCGCGTCCAATCACCCACCGACGCTGACCACACCCACTGCGACCAATCACCCACCGCGTCCAATAACCCACCGACGCTGACCACACCCACTGCGACCAATCACCCACCGCAACCAATCACCCACCAACGCTGACCACACCCACTGCGACCAATCACCCACCAACGCTGACCACACCCACTGCGACCAATCACCCACCACAACCAATCACCTACCAACGCTGACCACACCCACTGCGACCAATCACCCACCAACGCTGACCACACCCACTGCGACCAATCACCCACCGCGTCCAATCACCCACCGACGCTGACCACACCCACTGCGACCAATCACCCACCGCGTCCAATCACCCACCGACGCTGACCACACCCACTGCGACCAATCACCCACCGCGTCCAATCACCCACCGACGCTGACCACACCCACTGCGACCAATCACCCACCGCATCCAATCACCCACCGACACTGACCACACCCACTGCGACCAATCACCCACCGCAACCAATCACCCACCAACGCTGGCCACACCCACTGCGACCAATCACCCACCAACGCTGGCCACACCCACTGCGACCAATCACCCACCAACGCTGACCACACCCACTGCGACCAATCACCCACCGCGTCCAATCACCCACCGACGCTGACCACACCCACTGCGACCAATCACCCACCGCGTCCAATCACCCACCGACACTGACCACACCCACTGCGACCAATCACCCACTGCAACCAATCACCCACCAACGCTGACCACACCCACTGCGACCAATCACCCACCAACACTGGCCACACCCACTGCGACCAATCACCCACCAACGCTGGCCACACCCACTGCGACCAATCACCCACCAATGCTGGCCACACCCACTGCGACCAATCACCCACCAACGCTGACCACACCCACTGCGACCAATGACCCACCAACGCTGACATGGGCTGTATATGGTTAATGTTCATTGAATGTGACATGGGCTGTATACGGTGAATGTGACATGGGCTGTATACGGTGAATGTGATAGGGGCTGTATACGGTGAATGTGATAGGGGCTGTATACGGTGAATGTGACATGGGCTGTATACGGTGAATGTGATAGGGGCTGTATACGGTGAATGTGACATGGGCTGTATACGGTGAATGTGACATGGGCTGTATACGGTGAATGTGACATGGGCTGTATACGGTGAATGTGACAGGGGCTGTATACGGTGAATGTGATAGGGGCTGTATACGGTGAATGTGACAGGGGCTGTATACGGTGAATGTGACAGGGGCTGTATACGGTGAATGTGACATGGGCTGTATACGGTGAATGTGATAGGGGCTGTATACGGTGAATGTGACAGGGGCTGTATACGGTGAATGTGACATGGGCTGTATACAGTGAATGTGACATGGGCTGTATACAGTGAATGTGACATGGGCTGTATACGGTGAATGTGACATGGGCTGTATACAGTGAATGTGACATGGGCTGTATACAGTGAATGTGACATGGGCTGTATACGGTGAATGTGACATGGGCTGTATACGGTGAATGTGACATGGGCTGTATACGGTGAATGTGATAGGGGCTGTATACGGTGAATGTGACATGGGCTGTATACAGTGAATGTGATAGGGGCTGTATACAGTGAATGTGACATGGGCTGTATACAGTGATTGTGACATGGGCTGTATACGGTGAATGTGACATGGGCTGTATACGGTGAATGTGATAGGGGCTGTATACGGGGAATGTGACATGGGCTGTATACAGTGAATGTGATAGGGGCTGTATACGGTGAATGTGACATGGGCTGTATACGGTGAATGTGACATGGGCTGTATACGGTGAATGTGATAGGGGCTGTATACGGTGAATGTGACATGGGCTGTATACGGTGAATGTGACATGGGCTGTATACGGTGAATGTGACATGGGCTGTATACGGTGAATGTGACATGGGCTGTATACGGTGAATGTGACATGGGCTGTATACAGTGAATGTGACATGGGCTGTATACGGTGAATGTGACATGGGCTGTATACGGTGAATGTGATAGGGGCTGTATACGGTGAATGTGACATGGGCTGTATACGGTGAATGTGATAGGGGCTGTATACGGTGAATGTGACATGGGCTGTATACGGTGAATGTGATAGGGGCTGTATACGGTGAATGTGACATGGGCTGTATACGGTGAATGTGATAGGGGCTGTATACGGTGAATGTGACATGGGCTGTATACGGGGAATGTGACATGGGCTGTATACGGGGAATGTGACATGGGCTGTATACGGTGAATGTGACATGGGCTGTATACGGTGAATGTGACATGGGCTGTATACGGTGAATGTGACATGGGCTGTATACGGTGAATGTGACATGGGCTGTATACGGTGAATGTGACATGGGCTGTATACGGTGAATGTGACATGGGCTGTATACGGTGAATGTGACATGGGCTGTATACGGTGAATGTGACATGGGCTGTATACAGTGAATGTGACATGGGCTGTATACGGTGAATGTGACATGGGCTGTATACGGTGAATGTGATAGGGGCTGTATACGGTGAATGTGACATGGGCTGTATACAGTGAATGTGACATGGGCTGTATACAGTGAATGTGACATGGGCTGTATACGGTGAATGTGACATGGGCTGTATACGGTGAATGTGATAGGGGCTGTATACGATGAATGTGACATGGGCTGTATACGGTGAATGTGATAGGGGCTGTATACGGTGAATGTGACATGGGCTGTATACGGTGAATGTGATAGGGGCTGTATACGGTGAATGTGACATGGGCTGTATACGGTGAATGTGATAGGGGCTGTATACGGTGAATGTGACATGGGCTGTATACGGTGAATGTGACATGGGCTGTATACGGTGAATGTGATAGGGGCTGTATACGGTGAATGTGACATGGGCTGTATACGGTGAATGTGACATGGGCTGTATACGGTGAATGTGACATGGGCTGTATACGGTGAATGTGACATGGGCTGTATACGGTGAATGTGACATGGGCTGTATACAGTGAATGTGACATGGGCTGTATACGGTGAATGTGATTGGGGCTGTATACGGTGAATATGGGCGATGGGGAGGAGTTTGGGATGGAGGACGGAGGAGTTGGGAAGCAGATGCTTTCTCTCCCACACTTCACACAAACATCGGGATCCTGTTATTGGCGCCTCCATCGGTCACCATCGGGGGAGAGGTGAGGTGGGGGGAGGAGAGAGGTGGGGGGGGGGGTTATAATAGAAGGCGGGTGACAGCTTCCATCGCTCTGTATACTCCTGAAATGTGGGAGATTTGTGTGTCTTTCTCCCCCACTTCCTGTTCCTGTGACACCCACACAGGAAATGGGGGTGTGGTTGTCACTGGGACAATGTCAGAGGCCACCATAGAAATGGAGGGATGTCTGCGCTGAGATACAAATACATGACAAATGGCACACGAGGAGTGAGACTGCAGGATAGGGGAAGGGTTAGGGGGTCAGTTACAGTAGGGATAGGGATCAGGGATCAGGTTGGGATGCAGGTAGGGTTACAGATCAGGGTAAGGTTAGAGGATATGGTACAGATCAGGTAGAGTTAGAGATTAGGGCGGGGGTTAGGGTACAGATCAGGGAAGGGTTAGGGGTCAGGTAGGGTAAGGATTCAGGGTAGGGTTAGTGGTCAGGGTAGGGTTAGGTCATAGGGTACAGTTAGGGGGTCAGGGTAGGGTTACGGGTTCAGGTAGGGTTAGAGGTTAGAGGGGGGTTAGGATTCAGGTAAGGGTAGGGTTAGAGGTCAGGTAGGGTTAGAGATTAGGGTGGGGGTTAGGGTACAGGTAAGGGAAGGGTTAGGGGTCAGGTAGGGTTAGAGATTAGGGTGGGGGTTAGGGTACAGGTAAGGGAAGGGTTAGGGGTCAGGTAGGGTTAGAGGTTAGAGCAGGGGTTAGGGTACAGGTAAGGGTAGGGTTAGGGATTCAGATAGGGTTAGAGGTTAGGGCAGGGGTTAGGGTACAGATAAGGGAAGGGTTAGAGGTCAGGTAGGGTTAGGGTTAGAGATTAGGGCGGGGGTTAGGGTACAGGTAAGGGAAGGGTTAGGGGTCAGGTGGGTCAGAGGTTTAGGTAGGTTTAGGGTACAGGTAAGGGTAGGGTTAGGGGTCAGGGTAGGGTTAGGGGTTTAGGTGGGGTTAGAGATTAGGGCGGGGGTCAAGGTACAGATAAGGAAGGGGTTAGAGGTCAGGTAGGCTTAGGGTTTGGGGGTTAGGTAGGGTTAGAGGTTAGGGCAGGGGTTAGGGTACAGGTAAGGGAAGGTTTAGGGGTCACGTAGGGTTAGAGGTTCAGGTAGGTTTAGGGTACAGGTAAGGGATCAGGGTAGGGTTAGGGGCTCAGGTAGGGTTAAAAGTTAGGGTGGGGGTTAGGGATTCAGGTAGGGTTAGAGATGAGGGCAGGGGTTAGGATACAGATTAGGGAAGGGTTAGGGGTTCAGGTAGGGTTAGGGTACAGGTAGGTTTAGGGTACAGGTAAGGGAAGGGTTAGGGGTCAGGTAGGGTTAGTGGTTCAGGTAGGTTTAGGGTACAGGTAAGGGGGTCAAGGTAGGGTTAGGGGCTCAGGTAGGGTTAGAGGTTAGGGCGGGGGTTTGGGTTCAGGTAAGGGTAGGGTTAAGGATTCAGGTAGGATTAGAGGTTAGGGCGGGGGTTAGGGTTCAGGTAAGGGTAGGGTTAGGAATTCAGGTAGGGTTAGAGGCTAGGGCAGGGGTTAGGGTACAGATAAGGGAAGGGTTAGGGGTCAGGGAGGGTTAGGGGTTCAGGTAGGGTTAGGTTTCACGATTAGGGTGGGGATTAGGGTACAGGTAAGGGGAGGGTTAGGGGTCAGGTAGGGTTAGGGGTTCTGGTAGGTTTAGGGTACAGGTAAGGGGGTCAGGGTAGTGTGAGGGGCTCAGGTAAGGTTAGGGTTAGAGGTTAGGGCGGGGTTTGGGTTCAGGTAAGGGTAGGGTTAAGGATTCAGGTAGGCTTAGAGATTAGGGCAGGGGTTAGGGTACAGAAAAGGGAAGGGTTTGGGGTCGGGTAAGGTTAGGGGTTTAGGTAGGGTTAGAGATAGAGATTAGGGTGGGGTTTAGGGTAGAGGTAAGGGAAGGGATAGGGGTTGGGTAGGGTTAGGGGTTCGGGTAAGTTTAGGGTACAGGTAAGGGGGTCAGGGTATGGTTAGAGGTTAGGGCGGGGTTAGGGTTCAGGTAAGGGTAGGGTTAGGGATTCAGGTAGGGTTAGAGATGAGGGCAGGGGTGAGGGTACAGATAAGTGAAGGGTTGGGGTTCAGGTAGGGTTAGGGGTTCAGGTTGGTATAGGGTACAGGTCAGGGGGTCAGGGTAGGGTTTGGGGTTCAGGTAAGGTTTGGGTTAAAGGTTAGGGTGGGGGTTATGGTTCAGATAAGGGTAGGGTTAGGGGATAGGGTTAGGGTTTGGGTTAGGGTTAGAGGTTAGGGGATCAGGTTAGGGGTAGGGGATTGGGTTAGAGGGTTAGGGTTAGGTTTGGGGGTTATGGTTGGGGGGTTAGGGGTTAGGGTTAGGAAGTTAGCGTTAGGGGGTTAGAGTTAGGGGCTAGAGTGAGGGTTAATGTGAGGGTTAGGGTGTTAGGGTAAGGGATAGGGTTAGGGTAGGGGTTAGGGGCTAGGATTAAGGGATTAGGGGTTGGTTAGGGTTGAGGTTAGGGGGTTAGAGTTAGGTTTAGGGTTATGGGTAGGGTTAAGGTTAGGGTTAGAATTAGGGTTAGGGTGAAGGGGTTAAGGTGAGGGGGTTTAAGGTTAAGATTGGGGTAATGGTTAGAAGTTAGGGTTGGGGTTAGGGTTCGAATTAGGGGTCAGGTTTAGGGGTTAGGGTTAGAGGTTTGGGGTTAGGGTTAGGGGATTAGGGAGTTAGGGTTAGATAGGGTTAATTAGGGTTTAGGATAAGATAGGGTTGGGGTTAGGGTTAAGGGCATGGGATTAAGGTTAGGGTTAAAGATGGGGTTAGCGGTCAGGGTTAGGGTTAGGGGTTAGTGTTAGGGGGTTAGGGTTAGCGTTAGAGGGTTAGGGTTAGATAGGGTTAGTTAGGGTTTAGGATTAGATAGGGTTGGGGTTAGGGTTAGGGGGTTAGAGGGTTAGGGTTAGAGTTGGGGTTAGAGTTAGAGCTAGGGTTCGGCATACAGTTAGGGTTTGAGGTTGGGGTAGGGGTTAGGGGTGGGTTTAAGGATTAGAGGTTGGGGTTAGGGTTAAGGTGTTAGAGTTGGGGTAGGGGATAGGGTTAGGGTAGGGGTTAGGGTTTAGGGGTTGGGGTTAGAGGGTTAGGGTTAGGTATAGGTTTAGGGGTAGGGGTAGGTTTAGGGTTAGAATTTTGGTTAGGGATTGGGTTTTGGGGTTAGGGTTTAGGTTATGTTTAGGGTCAGCATTTAGGGGGTAGCGTGGTTAGGGTGGTTAGGGTTGGGGTTAGGGTTCAGGTTAGGGTTAGGGTTCAGTGGTTAGGGTGATGGGTTTGGTATTATGGTTAGGGTTAGGATTCAGAGGTGAGGGTTAGGGGGGTAGGGTTTAGGGTTAGGGTTAGAGGTTGAGGGTTAGATAGGGTTAGTTAGGGTTTAGTGTTAGGTAGAGTTAGGGTTAGAGTGAGGGTTAGGATGTTAGGGTAGGGGATAGGGTTAGGGTAGGGGTTTGGGTTGGGTTTAGGGATTACAGTTAAGGTAAGAGCTAGAGGGTTATGAATGAGGTTAGGGGGTTAGGGTTAGGTATATGGTTAGGGTTAGAATTAGAATTAGGGGTTATGGGTTAGGGTTTAGGGGTTGGGTTTTGGGCTTAGGGTTGGGGTTAGGGTTAAGGGGTTATGGTATTAGGGTTAGATTTGGAAGTTAGGGTTAGCTTTAAGGGGTTAGAGTGAGGGAAAGGGTGAGGGTTAGGGTTGGAGGGTTAGATAGGGTTTGTTAGGGTTAGATATGGAGGTTTGGGTGTTAGGGTATGGGATAGGGTTAGGGGGTTTGGGATGGGCTTAGGGTCTTGGGGTTAGGGTTAAAAGTTAGGGGTTGGGGTTAGGGTGATGGTTAGAGTTCGGATTTGGGGTTAGGGGCTTGGGCTTAGGGTTAGGTTTAGGATATAGGGTTAGGGTTTGAGGTTGGGGTTAGGTTTAGGGTTAGATACAGAGTTTGGTGTTAGGGGTTAGGGTTGTAGTTAGGGGTTAGGGGCAGGGCCAGTACAAGGGGTGGGTAGGAGGGACGGCTGCCCTGGGCGTCTGTAGCATGGGAGGCGGAGGGGCGCTGCCAGGAGTGTTTCTGTGACTATTAGCTGACAGGAGAGAGGGGGATGGGCTCTCTCTATCTCTCCTCCCAGCTTCACACTGTAGGGTTAGGCTAGGGTTTGGATTTGGGTTAGAGTTAGGGGGTCGGCTTAGGGGTTGGAGGGTTAGAGTTAGGGCTAGGGTTAGGGTTAGAGTTAGGGCTAGGGTTAGAGATAGCATTAGGGTTAGGGTTAGAGTTAGGGTTAGGGTTAGAGATAGCATTAGGGTTAGGGTTAGAGATAGCATTAGGGTTAGGGTTAGAGATAGCATTAGGGTTAGGGTTAGCATTAGGGTTAGGGTTAGGAATAGCATTAGGGTTAGGGTTAGGGATAGCATTAGGGTTAGGATTAGGGTTAGGGTTAGGGATAGGATTAGGGTTAGGGTTAGGGTTAGGGATAGCATTAGGGTTAGGGATAGCATTAGGGTTAGGATTCAGGTTAGGGTTAGCATTAGGGTTAGGGTCAGGGTTAGAGATAGCATTAGGTTTAGGGTTAGGGATAGCATTAGGGTTAGGATTAGGGTGAGGGATACCATTAGGGTTAGGTTTAGGGTTAGCATTAGGGTTAGGGATAGCATTAGGGTTAGGGTTAGAGATAGTATTAGGGTTAGGGTTAGGGATAGCATTATGGTTAGGGTTAGGGATAGCATTAGGGTTAGGATTAGGGTTAGGGTTATGGATAGCATTAGGGTTAGGGTTAGGAATAGCATTAGGGTTAGGGTTAGGGATAGCATTAGGGATAGCATTAGGGTTAGGGTTAGGAATAGCATTAGGGTTAGAGTTAGGGATAGCATTAGGGTTAGGATTAGGGTTAGGGATAGCATTAGGGTTAGGATTAGGGTTAGGGATAGTATTAGGGTTAGGGCTAGGGATAGCATTAGGGTTAGGGTTAGCATTAGGGTTAATGTTACGGATAGCATTAGGGTTAGGGTTAGAGATAGCATTAGGGTTAGGGATAGCATTAGGGTTAGGGTTAGGGTAAGGGATAGCATTGGGGTTAGGATTAGGGTTAGGGATAGCATTAGGTTTAGGGATAGCATTAGGGTTAGGGTTAGAGATAGCATTAGGGTTAGGGTTAGAGATAGCATTAGGGTTAGGGTTAGGGATAGCATTAGGGTTAGGGTTAGAGATAGCATTAGGGTTAGGGATAGAATTAGGGTTAGGGTTAGAGATAGCATTAGGGTTAGGGTTGGGGATAGCATTAGGGTTAAAGTTAGAGATAGCATTAGGGTTAGGGTTAGAGATAGCATTAGAGTTAGCGATAGCATTAGGGTTAGGAATAGCATTTGGGTTAGGGTTAGGGTTAGGGATAGCATTAGGGTTAGGATTAGGGTTAGGGATACCATTAGGGTTAGCATTAGGGTTAGGGATAGTATTAGGGTTAGGGATGGAGATAGCATTAGGGTTAGGGTTAGAGATAGCATTATTGTTAGGGTTAGGGATAGCATTAGGGTTAGGATTAGGGTTAGGGTTAGGAATAGCTATCTCTAACCCTAACCCTAACTCAAACCCTAATGCTATCTCTAACCCTTACCCTAACTCTAACCCTAACCCTTATGCTATCTCTAACCCTAACCCTAACCCTAATGCTATCTCTAACCCTAATGCTATCTCTAACCCTAACCCTAAAGCATTAGGGTTAGGGTTAGGGATAGCATTAGGGTTAGGGTTAGGAATAGCATTAGGGTTAGGGTTAGGGATAGCATTAGAGTTAGGATTAGGGTTAGGGAAAGCATTAGGGTTAGGATTAGGGTTAGGGATAGTATTAGGGTTAGGGTTAGGGATAGCATTAGGGTTAGGGTTAGCATTAGGGTTAATGTTAGGGATAGCATTAGGGTTAGGGTTAGAGATAGCATTAGGGTTAGAGCTAGCATTAGGGTTAGGGTTAGAGATAGCATTAGGGATAGGGTTAGAGATAGCATTAGGGTTAGGGTTAGAGATAGCATTAGGGTTAGGGTTAGGGATAGCATTAGGGTTAGAGTTAGGGTTAGGGATAGCATTAGGGTTAGGGTTAGAGATAGCATTAGGGTTAGGGTTAGAGATAGCATTAGGGTTAGGGTTAGATAGCATTAGGATTAGGGTTAGGGATACCATTAGGGTTAGGATTAGGGTTAGGGATAGTATTAGGGTTAGGGTTAGAGATAGCATTATGGTTAGGGTTAGGGATAGCATTAGGGTTAGGATTAGGGTTAGGGTTAGGGATAGCATTAGGGTTAGGGTTAGGGTTAGGGTTAGGAATAGCTATCTCTAACCCTAACCCTAACTCAAACCCTAATGCTATCTCTAACCCTTACCCTAACCCTAACTCTAACCCTAACCCTAATGCTATCTCTAACCCTAACCCTAATGCTATCCCTAACCCTAAAACTATCTCTAACCCTAACCCTAATGCTATCCCTAACCCTAATGCTATCTCTAACCCTAACCCTAACCCTAATGCTATCCCTAACCCTAAAACTATCTCTAACCCTAACCCTAATGCTATCCCTAACCCTAAAACTATCTCTAACCCTAACCCTAATGCTATCCCTAACCCTATTGCTATCTCTAACCCTAATGCTATCTCTAATCCTAACCCTAAAGCATTAGGGTTAGGGTTAGGGATAGCATTAGGGTTAGGGTTAGGGATAGCATTAGAGTTAGGATTAGGTTTTGGATTAGGGTTAGGGATAGTATTAGGGTTAGGGTTAGGGATAGCATAAGGGTTAGGAATAGCATTAGGGTTAGGGTTAGGGTTAGGGATAGTATTAGGGTTAATGTTAGGGATAGCATTAGGGTTAGGGTTAGAGATAGCATTAGGGTTAGGGATAGCATTAGGGTTAGGGTTAGAGATAGCATTAGGGATAGGGTTAGAGATAGCATTAGGGTTAGGGTTAGAGATAGCATTAGGGTTAGGGTTAGGGATAGCATTAGGGTTAGAGTTAGGGTTAGGGATAGCATTAGGGTTAGGGTTAGAGATAGCATTAGGGTTAGGGTTAGAGATAGCATTAGGGTTAGGGATAGCATTAGGGTTAGGGTTAGAGATAGCATTAGGGTTAGGGATAGCATTAGGGTTAGGGTTAGGAATAGCATTTGGGTTAGGGTTAGGGATACCATTAGGGTTAGGATTAGGGATAGAGTTAGGGATAGCATTAGGGTTAGGGTTAGGGTTAGGGATAGCATTAGGGTTAGGGATAGCATTAGGGTTAGGGTTAGAGATAGCATTAGGGTTAGGGTTAGGGATAGCATTAGGGTTAGGGTTAGGGTTAGAGATAGCATTAGGGTTAGGGTTAGAGTTAGGGTAAGGGTTAGAGATAGCATTAGGGTTAGCGTTAGGGTTAGAGTTAGGGTTAGGTTTAGAGATAGCATTATGATTAGGGTTAGAGATAGCATTAGGGTTAGGGTTAGAGATAGCATTAGGGTTAGGGTTAGAGTTAGGGTTAGGGTTAGAGATAGAGATAGCATTAGGGTTAGGGTTAGAGATAGCATTAGGGTTAGGGTTAGGGATAGCATTAGGGTTAGGGTTAGGGATAGCATTAGGGTTAGCATTAGAGATAGCATTAGGGTTAGGGTTAGGGTTAGAATTAGGGTAAGGGTAAGGGTAAGGGTTAGAGTTAGGGTTAGGGTTAGAGTTAGGGTTAGAGATTGCCTTAGGGTTAGGGTTAGGGTTAGGGTTAGAGATAGCATTAGGGTTAGGGTTAGAGATAGCATTAGGGTTAGGGTTAGGGATAGCATTAGGGTTAGGATTAGGGTTAGGGTAAGGGATAGCATTAGGGTTAGGGTTAGGGATAGCATTAGGGTTAGGATTAGGGTTAGGGTTAGGGATAGCATTAGGGTTAGGGTTAGGGATAGGGATAGCATTAGGGTTAGGGATAGCATTAGGGTTAGGATTCGGGTTAGGGTTAGGTTTAGGGTTAGAGATAGCATTAGGTTTAGGGTTGGAGATAGCATTAGGGTTAGAGATAGCATTAGGGTTAGGGTTAGGGATAACATTAGGGTTAGGATTAGGGTTAGGGATACCATTAGGGTTAGGGTTAGGGATAGCATTAGGGTTAGGGTTAGAGATAGCATTATGGTTAGGGTTAGGGATAGCATTAGGGTTAGCGTTAGGGTTAGAGTTAGGGTTAGGGTTAGAGATAGCATTAGGGTTAGGGTTAGAGATAGCATTAGGGTTAGGGTTAGAGTTAGGGTTAGGGTTAGAGATAGAGATAGCATTAGGGTTAGGGTTAGGGATAGCATTAGGGTTAGGGTTAGAGATAGCATTAGGGTTAGGGATAGCATTAGGGTTAGGGTTAGGGTTAGGGATAGCATTAGGGTTAGCATTAGAGATAGCATTAGGGTTAGGGTTAGGGTTAGAATTAGGGTAAGGGTAAGGGTTAGAGTTAGGGTTAGAGTTAGGGTTAGAGATTGCCTTAGGGTTAGGGTTAGGGTTAGGGTTAGAGATAGCATTAGGGTTAGGGTTAGAGATAGCATTAGGGTTAGGGTTAGAGATAGCATTAGGGTTAGGGTTAGGGTTAGGGTTAGAGATAGCATTAGGGTTAGAGATAGCATTAGGGTTAGGGTTAGGGTTAGGGATAGCATTAGGGTTAGGGTTAGAGATAGCATTAGGGTTAGGGATAGCATTAGGGTTAGGGTTAGGGATAGCATTAGGGTTAGGATTAGGGTTAGGGTTAGGGATAGCATTAGGGTTAGGGATAGCATTAGGGTTAGGGTTAGGGATAGCATTAGGGTTAGGGATAGCATTAGGGTTAGAGATAGCATTAGGGTTAGGTTTAGGGATAGCATTAGGGTTAGGGTTAGGGATACCATTAGGGTTAGGATTAGGGTTAGGGTTAGCATTAGGGTTAGGGATAGCATTAGGGTTAGGGTTAGAGATAGCATTAGGGTTAGGGTTAGGGATAGCATTAGGGTTAGGGTTAGGGATACCATTAGCGTTAGGATTAGGGTTAGGGTTAGCGTTAGGGTTAGGGATAGCATTAGGGTTAGGGTTAGAGATAGCATTAGGGTTAGGGTTAGGGATAGCATTAGGGTTAGGGATAGCATTAGGGTTAGGGTTAGGGATAGCATTAGGGTTAGGGTTAGGGATACCATTAGGGTTAGGGTTAGGGATACCATTAGTGTTAGGGATAGCATTAGGGTTAGGGATAGCATTAGGGTTAGGGTTAGGGATAGCATTAGGGTTAGGGTTAGGGATAGCATTAGGGTTAGGGATAGCATTAGGGTTAGGGTTAGGGATAGCATTAGGGTTAGAGATAGCATTAGGGTTAGGGTTAGGGATAGCATTAGGGTTAGAGATAGCATTAGGGTTAGGGTTAGGGATAGCATTAGGGTTAGGGATAGCATTAGGGTTAGGGTTAGGGAATGCATTGGGGATAGCATTGGGTTTAGGGTTAGGGATAGCATTAGGGTTAGGGATAGCATTAGGGTTAGGGATAGAGATAGCATTAGGGTTAGGGATAGCATTAGGGTTAGAGATAGCATTAGGGTTAGGGTTAGAGATAGCATTAGGGTTAGGGATAGCATTAGGGTTAGGGTTAGGGATAGCATTAGGGTTAGGGATAGCATTAGGGTTAGGGTTAGAGATAGCATTAGGGTTAGGGATAGCATTAGGGTTAGGGTTAGGGATAGCATTAGGGTTAGGATTAGGGTTTGGGATAGCATTAGGGTTAGGGTTAGGGATAGCATTAGGGTTAGGATTAGGGTTAGGGATAGCATTAGGGTTAGGGTTAGGGATAGCATTAGGGTTAGGGTTAGAGATAGCAATAGGGTTAGGGTTAAGGATAGCATTAGGGTTAGGGTTAGAGATAGCATTAGGGTTAGGGTTAGGGATAGCACTAGGGTTTGGATTAGGGTTAGGGATAGCATTAGGGTTAGGGTTAGAGATAGCATTAGGGTTAGGGTTAAGGATAGCATTAGGGTTAGGGTTAGAGATAGCATTAGGGTTAGGGTTAGGGAAAGCACTAGGGTTTGGATTAGGGTTAGGGATAGCATTAGGGTTAGGGATAGCATTATGGTTAGGGTTAGAGATAGCATTAGGGTTAGGGATACCATTAGGTTTAGGGTTAGAGATAGCATTAGGGTTAGGGATAGCAATAGTGTTAGGGTTAGGGTTAGAGATAGCATTAGGGTTAGAGATAGCATTAGGGTTAGGGTTAGGAATAGCATTAGGGTTAGGGATAGCATTAGAGTTAGGATTAGGGTTAGGGAAAGCATTAGGGTTAGGATTAGGGTTAGGGATAGTATTAGGGTTAGGGTTAGGGATAGCATTAGGGTTAGGGTTAGCATTAGGGTTAATGTTAGGGATAGCATTAGGGTTAGGGTTAGAGATAGCATTAGGGTTAGAGTTAGCATTAGGGTTAGGGTTAGAGATAGCATTAGGGTTAGGGATAGCATTAGGGTTAGGGTTAGAGATAGCATTAGGGATAGGGTTAGAGATAGCATTAGGGTTAGGGTTAGAGATAGCATTAGGGTTAGGGATAGCATTAGGGTTAGAGTTAGGGTTAGGGATAGCATTAGGGTTAGGGTTAGAAATAGCATTAGGGTTAGGGATAGCATTAGGGTTAGGGTTAGGAATAGCATTTGGGTTAGGGTTAGGGATACCATTAGGGTTAGGGATAGTATTAGGGTTAGGATTAGGGTTAGAGATAGCATTAGGGTTAGGATTAGGGATAGGGTTAGGGATAGCATTAGGGTTAGGGTTAGGGTTAGGGATAGCATTAGGGTTAGGGATAGCATTAGGGTTAGGGTTAGAGATAGCATTAGGGTTAGGGATAGCATTAGGGTTAGGGTTAGGGTTAGAGATAGCATTAGGGTTAGGGTTAGAGTTAGGGTAAGGGTTAGAGATAGCATTAGGGTTAGCGTTAGGGTTAGAGTTAGGGTTAGGTTTAGAGATAGCATTATGGTTAGGGTTAGAGATCGCATTAGGGTTAGGGTTAGAGATAGCATTAGGGTTAGGGTTAGAGTTAGGGTTAGGGTTAGAGATAGAGATAGCATTAGGGTTAGGGTTAGAGATAGCATTAGGGTTAGGGTTAGGGATAGCATTAGGGTTAGGGTTAGGGATAGCATTAGGGTTAGCATTAGAGATAGCATTAGGGTTAGGGTTAGGGTTAGAATTAGGGTAAGGGTAAGGGTTAGAGTTAGGGTTAGGGTTAGAGTTAGGGTTAGAGATTGCCTTAGGGTTAGGGTTAGGGTTAGGGTTAGAGATAGCATTAGGGTTAGGGTTAGAGATAGCATTAGGGTTAGGGTTAGGGATAGCATTAGGGTTAGGATTAGGGTTAGGGTAAGGGATAGCATTAGGGTTAGGGTTAGGGATAGCATTAGGGTTAGGATTAGGGTTAGGGTTAGGGATAGCATTAGGGTTAGGGTTAGGGATAGGGATAGCATTAGGGTTAGGGATAGCATTAGGGTTAGGTTTAGGGTTAGAGATAGCATTAGGTTTAGGGTTAGCGATAGCATTAGGGTTAGAGATAGCATTAGGGTTAGGGTTAGGGATAACATTAGGGTTAGGATTAGGGTTAGGGATACCATTAGGGTTAGGGATAGCATTAGGGTTAGGGTTAGAGATAGCATTAGGGTTAGGGTTAGAGATAGCATTATGGTTAGGGTTAGGGATAGCATTAGGGCTAGGATTAGGGTTAGGGTTATGGATAGCATTAGGGTTAGGGTTAGGGTTAGGAATAGCATTAGGGTTAGGGTTAGGGATAGCATTAGGGTTAGGGTTAGGGTTAGAGATAGCATTAGGGTTAGGGTTAGGGATAGCATTAGGGTTAGGGTTAGAGATAGCATTAGGGTTAGGGTTAGAGTTAGGGTAATTGTTAGAGATAGCATTAGGGTTAGCGTTAGGGTTAGAGTTAGGGTTAGGTTTAGAGATAGCATTATGGTTAGGGTTAGAGATAGCATTAGGGTTAGGGTTAGAGATAGCATTAGGGTTAGGGTTAGGGTTAGGGTTAGAGATAGAGATAGCATTAGGGTTAGGGTTAGGGATAGCATTAGGGTTAGGGTTAGAGATAGCATTAGGGTTAGGGTTAGGGATAGCATTAGGGTTAGGGTTAGGGATAGCATTAGGGTTAGCATTAGAGATAGCATTAGGGTTAGGGTTAGGGTTAGAATTAGGGTAAGGGTAAGGGTTAGAGTTAGGGTTAAGGTTAGAGTTAGGGTTAGAGATTGCCTTAGGGTTAGGGTTAGGGTTAGGGTTAGAGATAGCATTAGGGTTAGGGTTAGAGATAGCATTAGGGTTAGGGTTAGGGATAGCATTAGGGTTAGGGTTAGAGATAGCATTAGTGTTAGGGATAGCATTAGGGTTAGGGTTAGGGATAGCATTAGGGTTAGGGTTAGAGATAGCATTAGGGTTAGGGTTAGGGTTAGGGTTAGAGATAGCATTAGGGTTAGAGATAGCATTAGGGTTAGGGTTAGGGTTAGGGTTAGGGATAGCATTAGGGTTAGGGTTAGAGATAGCATTAGGGTTGGGTTAGGGATAGCATTAGGGTTTGGGATAGCATTAGGGTTAGGGTTAGGGAATGCATTAGGGATAGCATTAGGGTTAGGGATAGCATTAGGGTTAGGGATAGCATTAGGGTTAGGGTTAGAGATAGCATTAGGGTTAGGGATAGCATTAGGGTTAGGGCTAGCATTAATGTTAATGTTAGGGATAGCATAAGGGTTAGGGTTAGAGATAGCATTAGGGTTAGGGATAGCATTAGGGTTAGGGTTAGGGAATGCATTAGGGATAGCATTAGGTTTAGGGTTAGGGATAGCATTAGGGTTAGGGATAGCATTAGGGTTAGGGTTAGAGATAGCATTAGGGTTAGGGATAGCATTAGGGTTAGGGATAGCATTAGGGTTTGGGATAGCATTAGGGTTAGGGTTAGGGAATGCATTAGGGATAGCATTAGGGTTAGGGATTGCATTAGGGTTAGGGATAGCATTAGGGATAGCATTAGGGTTAGAGATAGCATTAGGGTTAGGGATAGCATTAGGGTTAGGGATAGCATTAGGGTTACGGATAGCATTAGGGTTAGGGTTAGGGATAGCAATAGGGTTTGGGTTAGGGATAGCATTAGGGTTAGGGTTAGGGATAGCATTAGGGTTAGGATTAGGGTTAGGGATAGCATTAGGGTTAGGATTAGGGTTAGAGATAGCATTACAATTAGGGTTAGGGTTAGGGATAGCATTAGGGTTAGGGTTAGAGATAGCTTTAGGGTTAGGGTTAAGGATAGCATTAGGGTTAGGGTAAGAGATAGCATTAGTGTTAGGGTTAGAGATAGCATTAGGGTTAGGGTTAGATATAGCATTAGTGTTAGGGTTAGGGATAGCATTAGGGTTAGGATTAGGGTTAGGGAGAGCACTAGGGATAGGATTAGGGTTAGGGATAGCATTAGGGTTAGGGATAGCATTAGGGTTAGGGATACCATTAGGGTTAGGGATAGCATTAGGGTTAGGGTTAGGGTTAGGGCTAGCATTAGGGTTAGGGTTAGAGATAGCATTAGGGTTAGGGTTAGAGATAGCATTAGGGTTAGGGATAGCATTAGGGTTATGGTTAGAGATAGCATTAGGGTTAGGGTTAGAGATAGCATTAGGGTTAGGGATAGCATTAGGGTTAGGGTTAGAGATAGCATTAGGGTTAGAGATAGCATTAGGGTTAGGGATAGCATTAGGGTTAGGGTTAGGGATAGCATTAGGGTTAGGATTAGGGTTAGGGTTAGGGATAGCATTAGGGTTAGGGTTAGAGATAGCATTAGGGATAGGGTTAGGGATAGCATTAGGGTTAGGGTTAGGGATAGCATTAGGGTTAGGGTTAGGGATAGCATAAGGGTTAGGGATAGCATTAGGGTTAGGGTTAGGGATAGCATTAGGCTTAGGGTTAGGGATAGCATTAGGGTTAGGATTAGGGTTAGGGTTAGCATTAGGGTTAGGGTTAGAGATAGCATTAGGGTTAGGGTTAGGGATAGCATTAGGGTTAGGGATAGCATTAGGGTTAGGGTTAGGGATAGCATTAGGGTTAGGGTTAGGGATAGCATTAGGGTTAGGGTTAGGGATAGCATTAGGGTTAGGGATAGCATTAGGGTTAGGGTTAGGGATAGCATTAGGGTTAGGGTTAGGGATAGCATTAGGGTTAGGGTTAGGGATAGCATTAGGGTTAGGGATAGCATTAGGGTTAGGGATAGCATTAGGGTTAGGGATAGCATTAGGGTTAGGGATAGCATTAGGGTTAGAGATAGCATTAGGGTTAGGGTTAGGGATAGCATTATGGTTAGGGATAGCATTAGGGTTAGGGTTAGGGATAGCATTAGGGTTAGGGTTAGGGTTAGGGATAGCATTAGGATTAGGGATAGCATTAGGGTTAGGGATAGCATTAGGGTTAGAGCTAGCATTAGGGTTAGGGTTAGAGATAGCATTAGGGTTAGGGTTAGAGATAGCATTAGGGTTAGGGCTAGGGTTAGAGATAGAATTAGGGTTAGAGATAGCATTAGGGTTAGGGTTAGGGATAGCATTAGGGTTAGGGTTAGAGATAGTATTAGGGTTAGGGTTAGGGTTAGGGTTAGAGATAGCATTAGGGTTAGAGATAGCATTAGGGTTAGGGTTAGGGATAGCATTAGGGTTAGGGTTAGAGATAGCATTAGGGTTAGGGATAGCATTAGGGTTAGGGTTAGGGATAGCATTAGGGTTTGGGATAGCATTAGGGTTAGGGTTAGGGAATGCATTAGGGATAGCATTAGGGTTAGGGATTGCATTAGGGTTAGGGATAGCATTAGGGTTAGGGATAGCATTAGGGTTAGGGATAGCATTAGGGTTAGGGTTAGGGATAGCATTAGGGTTTGGGTTAGGGATAGCATTAGGGTTAGGGTTAGGGATAGCATTAGGGTTAGGATTAGGGTTAGGGATAGCATTAGGGTTAGGATTAGGGTTAGAGATAGCATTAGAATTAGGGTTAGGGTTAGGGATAGCATTAGGGTTAGGGTTAGAGATAGCTTTAGGGTTAGGGTTAAGGATAGCATTAGGGTTAGGGTAAGAGATAGCATTAGGGTTAGGGTTAGAGATAGCATTAGGGTTAGGGTTAGATATAGCATTAGTGTTAGGGTTAGGGATAGCATTAGGGTTAGGATTAGGGTTAGGGAGAGCACTAGGGATAGGATTAGGGTTAGGGATAGCATTAGGGTTAGGGATAGCATTAGGGTTAGGGTTAGAGATAGCATTAGGGTTAGGGATACCATTAGGGTTAGGGATAGCATTAGGGTTAGGGTTAGGGTTAGGGCTAGCATTAGGGCTAGCATTAGGGTTAGGGTTAGAGATAGCATTAGGGTTAGTGTTAGAGATAGCATTAGGGTTAGGGATAGCATTAGGGTTAGGGTTAGAGATAGCATTAGGGTTAGGGTTAGAGATAGCATTAGGGTTAGGGATAGCATTAGGGTTTTGGTTAGAGATAGCATTAGGGTTAGAGATAGCATTAGGGTTAGGGTTAGAGATAGTATTAGGGTTAGGGATAGCATTAGGGTTAGGGATAGCATTAGGGTTTGGGATAGCATTAGGGTTAGGGTTAGGGAATGCATTAGGGATAGCATTAGGGTTAGGGATTGCATTAGGGTTAGGGATAGCATTAGGGATAGCATTAGGGTTAGAGATAGCATTAGGGTTAGGGATAGCATTAGGGTTAGGGATAGCATTAGGGTTACGGATAGCATTAGGGTTAGGTTTAGGGATAGCAATAGGGTTTGGGTTAGGGATAGCATTAGGGTTAGGGTTAGGGATAGCATTAGGGTTAGGATTAGGGTTAGGGATAGCATTAGGGTTAGGGATAGCATTAGGGTTAGGATTAGGGTTAGGGTTAGGGATAGCATTAGGGTTAGGGTTAGAGATAGCATTAGGGATAGGGTTAGGGATAGCATTAGGGTTAGGGTTAGGGATAGCATTAGGGTTAGGGTTAGGGATAGCATAAGGGTTAGGGATAGCATTAGGGTTAGGGTTAGGGATAGCATTAGGCTTAGGGTTAGGGATAGCATTAGGGTTAGGATTAGGGTTAGGGTTAGTATTAGGGTTAGGGATAGCATTCGGGTTAGGGTTAGAGATAGCATTAGGGTTAGGGTTAGGGATAGCATTAGGGTTAGGGATAGCATTAGGGTTAGGGTTAGGGATAGCATTAGGGTTAGGGTTAGGGATAGCATTAGGGTTAGGGTTAGGGATAGCATTAGGGTTAGGGATAGCATTAGGGTTAGGGTTAGGGATAGCATTAGGGTTAGGGTTAGGGATAGCATTAGGGTTAGGGATAGCATTAGGGTTAGGGATAGCATTAGGGTTAGGGATAGCATTAGGGTTAGGGATAGCATTAGGGTTAGAGATAGCATTAGGGTTAGGGTTAGGGATAGCATTATGGTTAGGGATAGCATTAGGGTTAGGGTTAGGGATAGCATTAGGGTTAGGGTTAGGGTTAGGGATAGCATTAGGATTAGGGATAGCATTAGGGTTAGGGATAGCATTAGGGTTAGAGCTAGCATTAGGGTTAGGGTTAGAGATAGCATTAGGGTTAGGGTTAGAGATAGCATTAGGGTTAGGGCTAGGGTTAGAGATAGAATTAGGGTTAGAGATAGCATTAGGGTTAGGGTTAGGGATAGCATTAGGGTTAGGGTTAGAGATAGCATTAGGGTTAGGGATAGCATTAGGGTTAGGGTTAGGGATAGCATTAGGGTTTGGGATAGCATTAGGGTTAGGGTTAGGGAATGCATTAGGGATAGCATTAGGGTTAGGGATTGCATTAGGGTTAGGGATAGCATTAGGGTTAGGGTTAGAGATAGCATTAGGGTTAGGGATAGCATTAGGGTTAGGGATAGCATTAGGGTTAGGGATAGCATTAGGGTTAGGGTTAGGGATAGCATTAGGGTTTGGGTTAGGGATAGCATTAGGGTTAGGGTTAGGGATAGCATTAGGGTTAGGGATAGCATTAGGGTTAGGATTAGGGTTAGAGATAGCATTAGAATTAGGGTTAGGGTTAGGGATAGCATTAGGGTTAGGGTTAGAGATAGCTTTAGGGTTAGGGTTAGAGATAGCATTAGGGTTAGGGTTAGATATAGCATTAGTGTTAGGGTTAGGGATAGCATTAGGGTTAGGGTTAGGGATAGCATTAGGGTTAGGGTTAGGGATAGCATTAGGGTTAGGGTTAGATATAGCATTAGTGTTAGGGTTAGGGATAGCATTAGGGTTAGGATTAGGGTTAGGGAGAGCACTAGGGATAGGATTAGGGTTAGGGATAGCATTAGGGTTAGGGTTAGAGATAGCATTAGGGTTAGGGATACCATTAGGGTTAGGGATAGCATTAGGGTTAGGGTTAGGGTTAGGGCTAGCATTAGGGCTAGCATTAGGGTTAGGGTTAGAGATAGCATTAGGGTTAGTGTTAGAGATAGCATTAGGGTTAGGGATAGCATTAGGGTTTTGGTTAGAGATAGCATTAGGGTTAGAGATAGCATTAGGGTTAGAGATAGCATTAGGGTTAGGGTTAGAGATAGTATTAGGGTTAGGGATAGCATTAGGGTTAGGGATAGCATTAGGGTTTGGGATAGCATTAGGGTTAGGGTTAGGGAATGCATTAGGGATAGCATTAGGGTTAGGGATTGCATTAGGGTTAGGGATAGCATTAGGGATAGCATTAGGGTTAGAGATAGCATTAGGGTTAGGGATAGCATTAGGGTTAGGGATAGCATTAGGGTTACGGATAGCATTAGGGTTAGGGTTAGGGATAGCAATAGGGTTTGGGTTAGGGATAGCATTAGGGTTAGGGTTAGGGATAGCATTAGGGTTAGGATTAGGGTTAGGGATAGCATTAGGGTTAGGATTAGGGTTAGAGATAGCATTACAATTAGGGTTAGGGTTAGGGATAGCATTAGGGTTAGGGTTAGAGATAGCTTTAGGGTTAGGGTTAAGGATAGCATTAGTGTTAGGGTTAGGGATAGCATTAGGGTTAGGATTAGGGTTAGGGAGAGCACTAGGGATAGGATTAGGGTTAGGGATAGCATTAGGGTTAGGGATAGCATTAGGGTTAGGGATAGCATTAGGGTTAGGGATAGCATTAGGGTTAGGGTTAGAGATAGCATTAGGGTTAGGGTTAGAGATAGCATTAGGGTTAGGGATAGCATTAGGGTTAGGGTTAGAGATAGCATTAGGGTTAGGGTTAGAGATAGCATTAGGGTTAGGGATAGCATTAGGGTTAGGGTTAGAGATAGCATTAGGGTTAGAGATAGCATTAGGGTTAGGGATAGCATTAGGGTTAGGGTTAGGGATAGCATTAGGGTTAGGATTAGGGTTAGGGTTAGGGATAGCATTAGGGTTAGGGTTAGAGATAGCATTAGGGATAGGGTTAGGGATAGCATTAGGGTTAGGGTTAGGGATAGCATTAGGGTTAGGGTTAGGGATAGCATAAGGGTTAGGGATAGCATTAGGGTTAGGGTTAGGGATAGCATTAGGCTTAGGGTTAGGGATAGCATTAGGGTTAGGATTAGGGTTAGGGTTAGCATTAGGGTTAGGGATAGCATTCGGGTTAGGGTTAGAGATAGCATTAGGGTTAGGGTTAGGGATAGCATTAGGGTTAGGGATAGCATTAGGGTTAGGGTTAGGGATAGCATTAGGGTTAGGGTTAGGGATAGCATTAGGGTTAGGGATAGCATTAGGGTTAGGGTTAGGGATAGCATTAGGGTTAGGGTTAGGGATAGCATTAGGGTTAGGGTTAGGGATAGCATTAGGGTTAGGGATAGCATTAGGGTTAGGGATAGCATTAGGGTTAGGGATAGCATTAGGGTTAGGGATAGCATTAGGGTTAGAGATAGCATTAGGGTTAGGGTTAGGGATAGCATTATGGTTAGGGATAGCATTAGGGTTAGGGTTAGGGATAGCATTAGGGTTAGGGTTAGGGTTAGGGATAGCATTAGGATTAGGGATAGCATTAGGGTTAGGGATAGCATTAGGGTTAGAGCTAGCATTAGGGTTAGGGTTAGAGATAGCATTAGGGTTAGGGTTAGAGATAGCATTAGGGTTAGGGCTAGGGTTAGAGATAGAATTAGGGTTAGAGATAGCATTAGGGTTAGGGTTAGGGATAGCATTAGGGTTAGGGTTAGAGATAGTATTAGGGTTAGGGTTAGGGTTAGAGATAGCATTAGGGTTAGGGTTAGGGATAGCATTAGGGTTAGGGTTAGAGATAGCATTAGGGTTAGGGATAGCATTAGGGTTAGGGTTAGGGATAGCATTAGGGTTTGGGATAGCATTAGGGTTAGGGTTAGGGAATGCATTAGGGATAGCATTAGGGTTAGGGATTGCATTAGGGTTAGGGATAGCATTAGGGTTAGGGTTAGAGATAGCATTAGGGTTAGGGATAGCATTAGGGTTAGGGATAGCATTAGGGTTAGGGATAGCATTAGGGTTAGGGTTAGGGATAGCATTAGGGTTTGGGTTAGGGATAGCATTAGGGTTAGGGTTAGGGATAGCATTAGGGTTAGGATTAGGGTTAGGGATAGCATTAGGGTTAGGATTAGGGTTAGAGATAGCATTAGAATTAGGGTTAGGGTTAAGGATAGCATTAGGGTTAGGGTAAGAGATAGCATTAGGGTTAGGGTTAGAGATAGCATTAGGGTTAGGGTTAGATATAGCATTAGTGTTAGGGTTAGGGATAGCATTAGGGTTAGGATTAGGGTTAGGGAGAGCACTAGGGATAGGATTAGGGTTAGGGATAGCATTAGGGTTAGGGATAGCATTAGGGTTAGGGTTAGAGATAGCATTAGGGTTAGGGATACCATTAGGGTTAGGGATAGCATTAGGGTTAGGGTTAGGGTTAGGGCTAGCATTAGGGCTAGCATTAGGGTTAGGGTTAGAGATAGCATTAGGGTTAGTGTTAGAGATAGCATTAGGGTTAGGGATAGCATTAGGGTTAGGGTTAGAGATAGCATTAGGGTTAGGGTTAGAGATAGCATTAGGGTTAGGGATAGCATTAGGGTTTTGGTTAGAGATAGCATTAGGGTTAGAGATAGCATTAGGGTTAGGGTTAGAGATAGTATTAGGGTTAGGGATAGCATTAGGGTTAGGGATAGCATTAGGGTTTGGGATAGCATTAGGGTTAGGGTTAGGGAATGCATTAGGGATAGCATTAGGGTTAGGGATTGCATTAGGGTTAGGGATAGCATTAGGGTTAGGGATAGCATTAGGGTTACGGATAGCATTAGGGTTAGGGTTAGGGATAGCAATAGGGTTTGGGTTAGGGATAGCATTAGGGTTAGGGTTAGGGATAGCATTAGGGTTAGGATTAGGGTTAGGGATAGCATTAGGGTTAGGATTAGGGTTAGAGATAGCATTACAATTAGGGTTAGGGTTAGGGATAGCATTAGGGTTAGGGTTAGAGATAGCTTTAGGGTTAGGGTTAAGGATAGCATTAGGGTTAGGGTAAGAGATAGCATTAGGGTTAGGGTTAGAGATAGCATTAGGGTTAGGGTTAGATATAGCATTAGTGTTAGGGTTAGGGATAGCATTAGGGTTAGGATTAGGGTTAGGGAGAGCACTAGGGATAGGATTAGGGTTAGGGATAGCATTAGGGTTAGGGATAGCATTAGGGTTAGGGATACCATTAGGGTTAGGGATAGCATTAGGGTTAGGGTTAGGGTTAGGGCTAGCATTAGGGTTAGGGTTAGAGATAGCATTAGGGTTAGGGTTAGAGATAGCATTAGGGTTAGGGATAGCATTAGGGTTAGGGTTAGAGATAGCATTAGGGTTAGGGTTAGAGATAGCATTAGGGTTAGGGATAGCATTAGGGTTAGGGTTAGAGATAGCATTAGGGTTAGGGTTAGAGATAGCATTAGGGTTAGGGATAGCATTAGGGTTAGGGTTAGGGATAGCATTAGGGTTAGGATTAGGGTTAGGGTTAGGGATAGCATTAGGGTTAGGGTTAGAGATAGCATTAGGGATAGGGTTAGGGATAGCATTAGGGTTAGGGTTAGGGATAGCATTAGGGTTAGGGTTAGGGATAGCATTAGGGTTAGGGATAGCATTAGGGTTAGGGTTAGGGATAGCATTAGGCTTAGGGTTAGGGATAGCATTAGGGTTAGGATTAGGGTTAGGGTTAGCATTAGGGTTAGGGATAGCATTCGGGTTAGGGTTAGAGATAGCATTAGGGTTAGGGTTAGGGATAGCATTAGGGTTAGGGATAGCATTAGGGTTAGGGTTAGGGATAGCATTAGGGTTAGGGTTAGGGATAGCATTAGGGTTAGGGTTAGGGATAGCATTAGGGTTAGGGATAGCATTAGGGTTAGGGTTAGGGATAGCATTAGGGTTAGGGTTAGGGATAGCATTAGGGTTAGGGTTAGGGATAGCATTAGGGTTAGGGATAGCATTAGGGTTAGGGATAGCATTAGGGTTAGGGATAGCATTAGGGTTAGGGATAGCATTAGGGTTAGAGATAGCATTAGGGTTAGGGTTAGGGATAGCATTATGGTTAGGGATAGCATTAGGGTTAGGGTTAGGGATAGCATTAGGGTTAGGGTTAGGGTTAGGGATAGCATTAGGATTAGGGATAGCATTAGGGTTAGGGATAGCATTAGGGTTAGAGCTAGCTTTAGGGTTAGGGTTAGAGATAGCATTAGGGTTAGGGTTAGAGATAGCATTAGGGTTAGGGCTAGGGTTAGAGATAGAATTAGGGTTAGAGATAGCATTAGGGTTAGGGTTAGGGATAGCATTAGGGTTAGGGTTAGAGATAGTATTAGGGTTAGGGTTAGGGTTAGGGTTAGAGATAGCATTAGGGTTAGAGATAGCATTAGGGTTAGGGTTAGGGATAGCATTAGGGTTAGGGTTAGAGATAGCATTAGGGTTAGGGATAGCATTAGGGTTAGGGTTAGGGATAGCATTAGGGTTTGGGATAGCATTAGGGTTAGGGTTAGGGAATGCATTAGGGATAGCATTAGGGTTAGGGATTGCATTAGGGTTAGGGATAGCATTAGGGTTAGGGTTAGAGATAGCATTAGGGTTAGGGATAGCATTAGGGTTAGGGATAGCATTAGGGTTAGGGTTAGGGATAGCATTAGGGTTTGGGTTAGGGATAGCATTAGGGTTAGGGTTAGGGATAGCATTAGGGTTAGGATTAGGGTTAGGGATAGCATTAGGGTTAGGATTAGGGTTAGAGATAGCATTAGAATTAGGGTTAGGGTTAGGGATAGCATTAGGGTTAGGGTTAGAGATAGCTTTAGGGTTAGGGTTAAGGATAGCATTAGGGTTAGGGTAAGAGATAGCATTAGGGTTAGGGTTAGAGATAGCATTAGGGTTAGGGTTAGATATAGCATTAGTGTTAGGGTTAGGGATAGCATTAGGGTTAGGATTAGGGTTAGGGAGAGCACTAGGGATAGGATTAGGGTTAGGGATAGCATTAGGGTTAGGGATAGCATTAGGGTTAGGGTTAGAGATAGCATTAGGGTTAGGGATACCATTAGGGTTAGGGATAGCATTAGGGTTAGGGTTAGGGTTAGGGCTAGCATTAGGGCTAGCATTAGGGTTAGGGTTAGAGATAGCATTAGGGTTAGGGTTAGGGATAGCATTAGGGTTAGGGATAGCATTAGGGTTAGGGTTAGAGATAGCATTAGGGTTAGGGTTAGAGATAGCATTAGGGTTAGGGATAGCATTAGGGTTAGGGTTAGAGATAGCATTAGGGTTAGAGATAGCATTAGGGTTAGGGTTAGAGATAGTATTAGGGTTAGGGATAGCATTAGAGTTAGGGTTAGGGTTAGGGATAGCATTAGGGTTAGGGATAGCTTTAGGGTTAGGGTTAGGGCTAGCATTAGGGTTAGGGTTAGGGATAGCATTAGGGTTAGGTTTAGGGTTAGCATTAGGGTTAGGGATAGCATAAGGGTTAGGGTTAGAGATAGCATTAGGGTTAGGGTTAGGGATAGCATTAGGGTTAGGGATAGCATTAGGGTTAGGGTTAGGGATAGCATTAGGGTTAGGGATAGCATTAGGGTTAGGGTTAGGGATAGCATAAGGGTTAGGGATAGCATTAGGGTTAGAGATAGCATTAGGGTTAGGGATAGCATTAGGGTTAGGGTTAGAGATAGCATTAGGGTTAGAGATAGCATTAGGGTTAGGGTTAGAGATAGCATTAGGGTTAGGGATAGCATTAGGGTTAGGGTTAGGGTTAGGGATAGCATTAGGGTTAGGGATAGCTTTAGGGTTAGGGATAGCATTAGGATTAGGATTAGAGATAGCATTAGGGTTAGGGTTAGAGATAGCATTAGGGTTAGGGATAGCATTAGGTTTAGGGTTAGAGATAGCATTAGGGTTAGGGATAGCATTAGGGTTAGGGTTAGAGATAGCATTAGGGTTAGGGCTAGCATTTGGGTTAGGGTTAGGGATAGCATTAGGGTTAGGATTAGGGTTAGCATTAGGGTTAGGGATAGCATAAGGGTTAGGGTTAGAGATAGCATTAGGGTTAGGGTTAGGGATAGCATTAGGGTTAGGGTTAGGGATAGCATTAGGGTTAGGGATAGCATTAGGGTTAGGGTTAGGGATAGCATTAGGGTTAGGGATAGCATTAGGGTTAGAGATAGCATTAGGGTTAGGGTTAGGGATAGCATTAGGGTTAGGGTTAGGGATACCATTAGGGTTAGGATTAGGGTTAGGGTTAGCATTAGGGTTAGGGATAGCATTAGGGTTAGGGTTAGAGATAGCATTAGGGTTAGGGTTAGGGATAGCATTAGGGTTAGGGTTAGGGATACCATTAGGGTTAGGATTAGGGTTAGGGTTAGCATTAGGGTTAGGGATAGCATTAGGGTTAGGGTTAGAGATAGCATTAGGGTTAGGGTTAGGGATAGCATTAGGGTTAGGGATAGCATTAGGGTTAGGGTTAGGGTTAGGGATAGCATTAGGGTTAGGGAAAGCATTAGGGTTAGGGTTAGGGATAGCATTAGGGTTAGAGATAGCATTAGGGTTAGGGTTAGGGATAGCATTAGGGTTAGGGTTAGGGATACCATTAGGGTTAGGATTAGGGTTAGGGTTAGCATTAGGGTTAGGGATAGCATTAGGGTTAAGGTTAGAGATAGCATTAGGGTTAGGGATAGCATTAGGGTTAGGGTTAGGGATACCATTAGGGTTAGGATTAGGGTTAGGGTTAGCATTAGGGTTAGGGATAGCATTAGGGTTAGGGTTAGAGATAGCATTAGGGTTAGGGTTAGGGATAGCATTAGGGTTAGGGATTGCATTAGGGTTAGGGTTAGGGATAGCATTAGGGTTAGGGTTAGGGATAGCATTAGGGTTAGGGTTAGGGATACCATTAGGGTTATGGTTAGGGTTAGGGATAGCATTAGGGTTAGGGATAGCATTAGGGTTAGGGTTAGGGATAGCATTAGGGTTAGGGTTAGGGTTAGGGATAGCATTAGGGTTAGGGATAGCATTAGGGTTAGGGTTAGGGATAGCATTAGGGTTAGGGATAGCATTAGGGTTAGGGTTAGAGATAGCATTAGGGTTAGAGATAGCATTAGGGTTAGGGTTAGAGATAGCATTAGGGTTAGAGATAGCATTAGGGTTAGGGTTAGGGATAGCATTAGGGTTAGGGTTAGGGCTAGCATTAGGGTTAGGGTTAGAGATAGCATTAGGGTTAGGGTTAGAGATAGCATTAGGGTTAGGGATAGCATTAGGGTTAGGGTTAGAGATAGCATTAGGGTTAAGGATAGCATTAGGGTTAGGGATAGCATTAGGGTTAGGGTTAGAGATAGCATTAGGGTTAGAGATAGCATTAGGGTTAGGGTTAGAGATAGCATTAGGGTTAGGGATAGCATTAGGGTTAGGGTTAGGGATAGCATTAGGGTTAGGGATAGCTTTAGGGTTAGGGTTAGGGCTAGCATTAGGGTTAGGGTTAGGGATAGCATTAGGGTTAGGGATATTATTAGGGTTAGGGTTAGGGATAGCATTAGGGTTAGGGATAGCTTTAGGGTTAGGGTTCGGGCTAGCATTAGGGTTAGGGTTAGGGATAGCATTAGGGTTAGGTTTAGATATAGCATTAGGGTTAGGGTTAGAGATAGCATTAGGGTTAGGGATAGCATTAGGGTTAGGGTTAGGGATAGCATTAGGGTTAGAGATAGCGTTAGGGTTAGGGTTAGGGATAGCATTAGGGTTAGGTATAGCATTAGGGTTAGGGATATAGTTAGCATTAGGGTTAGAGATAGCATTAGGGTTAGGGATAGCATTAGAGTTAGGGAGAGCACTAGGGTTAGGGCTAGCATTAGGGTTAGGGTTAGAGATAGCATTAGGGTTAGAGATAGCATTAGGGTTTGGTTTAGGGATAGCATTAGGGTTAGAGATAGCATTAGGGTTAGTGTTAGGGATAGCATTAGGGATAGAGATAGCATTAGGGTTATGGTTAGAGATAGCATTAGGGTTAGGGTTAGGGATAGCATTAGGGTTAGGGATAGCATTAGGGTTAGGGCTAGCATTAGGGTTAGGGTTAGAGATAGCATTAGGGTAAGGGCTAGCATTAGGGTTAGGGTTAGAGATAGCATTAGGGTTAGGGTTAGAGAGAGCATTAGGGTTAGGGCTAGCATTAGGGTTAGGGTTAGAGATAGCATTAGGGTTAGGGTTAGAGAGAGCATTAGGGTTAGGGATAGCATTAGGGTTAGGGATAGCATTAGGGTTAGGGTTAGAGATAGCATTAGGGTTAGGGATAGCATTAGGGTTAGGGTTAGAGATAGCATTAGGGTTAGAGATAGCATTAGGGTTAGGGTTAGAGATAGCATTAGGGTTAGGGATAGCATTAGGGTTGGGTTAGGGATAGCATTAGGGATAGCATTAGGGTTAGGGATAGCATTAGGGTTAGGGATAGCATTAGGGTTAGGGTTAGGGATAGCATTAGGGTTAGGGTTAGGGATAGCATTAGGGTTAGGGATAGCATTAGGGTTAGGGTTAGGGATAGCATTAGGGTTAGGGTTAGGGATAGCATTAGGGTTAGGGTTAGGGATAGCATTAGGGTTAGGGATACCATTAGGGTTAGGGTTAGGGATAGCATTAGGGTTAGGGATAGCATTAGGGTTAGGGTTAGGGATAGCATTAGGGTTAGGGTTTGGGATACCATTAGGGTTAGGGTTAGGGTTAGGGTTAGGGATAGCATTAGGGTTTGGGATAGCATTAGGGTTAGGGTTAGGGATAGCATTAGGGTTAGGGTTAGGGTTAGGGATAGCATTAGGGTTAGGGTTAGGGTTAGGGATAGCATTAGGGTTAGGGATAGCATTAGGGTTAGGGTTAGGGATAGCATTATGGTTAGGGATAGCATTAGGGTTAGAGATAGCATTAGGGTTAGGGTTAGAGATAGCACTAGGGTAAGGGTTAGGGATAGCATTAGGGTTAGGGATAGAATTAGGGTTAGGGTTAGGGATAGCATTAGGGTTAGGGTTAGGGATACCATTAGGGTTAGGGTTAGGGTTAGGGATAGCATTAGGGTTAGGGATAGCATTAGGGTTAGGGTTAGGGATAGCATTAGGGTTAGGGTTAGGGATAGCATTAGGGTTAGGGTTAGGGATAGCATTAGGGTTAGGGATAGCATTAGGGTTAGAGATAGCATTAGGGTTAGGGTTAGGGATAGCATTAGGGTTAGGGATAGCATTAGGGTTAGGGTTAGAGATAGCATTAGGGTTAGGGATAGCATTAGGGTTAGGGTTAGGGCTAGCATTAGGGTTAGGGTTAGAGATAGCATTAGGGTTAGGGTTAGAGATAGCATTAGGGTTAGGGATAGCATTAGGGTTAGGGTTAGAGATAGCATTAGGGTTAGGTATAGCATTAGGGTTAGGGATAGCATTAGGGTTAGAGATAGCATTAGGGTTAGGGTTAGAGATAGCATTAGGGTTAGGGATAGCATTAGGGTTAGGGTTAGAGATAGCATTAGGGTTAGGGATAGCATTAGGGTTAGGGTTAGAGATAGCATTAGGGTTAGGGATAGCATTAGGGTTAGGGATAGCATTAGGGTTAGGGAAAGCATTAGGGTTAGGGTTAGAGATAGCATTAGGGTTAGGGATTGCATTAGGGTTAGGGTTAGGGTTAGGGTTAGGGATAGCATTAGGGTTAGGGTTAGGGATAGCATTAGGGTTAGGGATAGCATTAGGGTTAGGGTTAGAGATAGCATTAGGGTTAGGGTTAGAGATAGCATTAGGGTTAGGGATAGCATTAGGGTTAGGGTTAGGGATAGCATTAGGGTTAGGGTTAGGGATAGCATTAGGGTTAGGGATAGCATTAGGGTTAGGGTTAGAGATAGCATTAGGGTTAGGGTTAGAGATAGCATTAGGGTTAAGTTTTGATATAGAATTAGGGTTAGGGTTAGAGATAGCATTAGGGTGAGGGATAGCATTAGAGTTAGGGTTAGGGATAGCATTAGGGTTAGAGATAGCATTAGGGTTAGGGTTAGGGTTAGGGATAGCATTAGGGTTAGGGATAGCATTAGGGTTAGGGTTAGAGATGGCATTAGGGTTAGGGATAGCATTAGGGTTAGGGTTAGAGATAGCATTAGGGTTAGGGATAGCATTAGGGTTAGGGTTAGAGATAGCATTAGGGTAAGAGTTAGGGATAGCATTAGGGTTAGAGATAGCATTAGGGTTAGGGATAGAGATAGCATTAGGGTTAGGGATAGCATTAGGGTTAGGGTTAGGGATACCATTAGGGTTAGGGATAGCATTAGGGTTAGGGCTAGCATTAGGGTTAGGGTTAGAGATAGCATTAGGGTTAGGGTTAGAGATAGCATTAGGGTTAGGGATAGCATTAGGGTTAGGGTTAGAGATAGCATTAGGGTTAGGGTTAGAGATAGCATTAGGGTTAGGGATAGCATTAGGGTTAGGGATCGCATTAGGGTTAGGGTTAAAGATAGCATTAGGGTTAGAGATAGCATTAGGGTTAGGGATAGCATTAGGGTTAGGGTTAGGGATAGCATTAGGGTTAGGATTAGGGTTAGGGTTAGGGTTAGCATTAGGGTTAGGGTTAGAGATAGCATTAGGGTTAGGGTTAGAGATAGCATTAGGGTTAGAGATAGCATTAGGGTTAGGATTAGGGATAGCATTAGGGTTAGGATTAGGGTTAGGGTTAGGGTTAGCATTAGGGTTAGGGTTAGAGATAGCATTAGGGTTAGGGTTAGGGATAGCATTAGGGTTAGGGATAGCATTAGGGTTAGGGTTAGGGATAGCATTAGGCTTAGGGTTAGGGATAGCATTAGGGTTAGGGTTAGGGATAGCATTAGGGTTAGGGATAGCATTAGGGTTAGGGTTAGGGATAGCATTAGGGTTAGGGATAGCATTAGGGTTAGAGATAGCATTATGGTTAGAGTTAGGGATAGCATTAGGGTTAGGGATAGCATTAGGGTTAGGGTTAGGGATAGCATTAGGGTTAGGGTTAGGGATAGCATTAGGGTTAGGGTTAGGGATACCATTAGGGTTAGGATTAGGGTTAGGGTTAGCATTAGGGTTAGGGATAGCATTAGGGTTAGGGTTAGAGATAGCATTAGGGTTAGGGTTAGGGATAGCATTAGGGTTAGGGATAGCATTAGGGTTAGTGTTAGGGATAGCATTAGGGTTAGGGTTAGGGATAGCATTAGGGTTAGGGATAGCATTAGGGTTAGGGTTAGGGATAGCATTAGGGTTAGGGATAGCATTAGGGTTAGGGTTAGGGATAGCATTAGGGTTAGGGTTAGGGATAGCATTAGGGTTAGGGTTAGGGATAGCATTAGGGTTAGGGATAGCATTAAGGTTAAGGTTAGGGATAGCATTAGGGTTAGGGATAGCATTAGGGTTAGGGTTAGGGATAGCATTAGGGTTAGAGATAGCATTAGAATTAGGGTTAGGGATAGCATTAGGGTTAGGGATAGCATTAGGGTTAGGGTTAGGGATAGCATTAGGGTTAGGGTTAGGGATAGCATTAGGGTTAGGGATAGCATTAGGGTTAGAGATGGCATTAGGGTTAGGGTTAGGGATAGCATTAGGGTTAGTGTTAGGGATAGAATTAGGGTTAGGGTTAGGGATAGCGTTAGGGTTAGGGTTAGGGATACCATTAGGGTTAGGGTTAGGGTTAGGGATAGCATTAGGGTTAGGGATAGCATTAGGGTTAGGGTTAGGGATAGCATTAGGGTTAGGGATAGCATTAGGGTTAGGGTTAGGGATAGCATTAGGCTTAGGGTTAGGGATAGCATTAGGGTTAGGGTTAGGGATACCATTAGGGTTAGGGTTAGGGATAGCATTAGGGATAGCATTAGGGTTAGGGTTAGGGATAGCATTAGGGTTAGGGATAGCATTAGGGTTAGGGTTAGGGATAGCATTAGGCTTAGGGTTAGGGATAGCATTAGGGTTAGGGATAGCATTAGGGTTAGGGTTAGGGATAGCATTAGGCTTAGGGTTAGGGATAGCATTAGGGTTAGGGATAGCATTAGGGTTAGGGTTAGGGATAGCATTAGGCTTAGGGTTAGGGATAGCATTAGAGTTAGGGATAGCATTAGGGTTAGGGTTAGGGATAGCATTAGGGTTAGGGTTAGGGATACCATTAGGGTTAGGATTAGGGTTAGCATTAGGGTTAGGGATAGCATTAGGGTTAGGGTTAGAGATAGCATTAGGGTTAGGGTTAGGGATAGCCTTAGGGTTAGGGATAGCATTAGGGTTAGGGTTAGGGATAGCATTAGGGTTAGGGTTAGGGATAGCATTAGGGTTAGGGTTAGGGATACCATTAGGGTTAGGGTTAGGGATAGCATTAGGGTTAGGGATAGCATTAGGGTTAGGGTTAGGGATAGCATTAGGGTTAGGGTTAGGGATAGCATTAGGGTTAGGGTTAGGGATAGCATTAGGGTTAGGGATAGCATTAGGGTTAGAGATAGCATTAGGGTTAGGGTTAGGGATAGCATTAGGGTTAGGGATTGCATTAGGGTTAGGGTTAGGGATAGCATTAGGGTTAGGGATAGCATTAGGGTTAGGGATAGCATTAGGGTTAGGGATAGCATTAGGGTTAGGGTTAGAGATAGCATTAGGGTTAGGGTTAGGGATAGCATTAGGGTTAGGGATAGAATTAGGGTTAGGGTTAGGGATAGCATTAGGGTTAGGGTTAGGGATACCATTAGGGTTAGGGATAGCATTAGGGTTAGGGTTAGGGATAGCATTAGGGTTAGGGATAGCATTAGGGTTAGAGATAGCATTAGGGTTAGGGTTAGAGATAGCATTAGGGTTAGGGATAGCATTAGGGTTAGGGATAGCATTAGGGTTAGGATTAGAGATAGCATTAGGGTTAGGGTTAGAGATAGCATTAGGGTTAGGGATAGCATTAGGGTTAGGGATAGCATTAGGGTTAGGGTTAGAGATAGCATTAGGGTTAGAGATAGCATTAGGGTTAGGGTTAGAGATAGCATTAGGGTTAGGGATAGCATTAGGGTTAGGGTTAGGGATAGCATTAGGGTTAGGATTAGGGTTAGCATTAGGGTTAGGGATAGCATGAGGGTTAGGGATAGCATTAGGGTTAGGGATAGCATTAGGGTTAGGGATAGCATTAGGGTTAGGGTTAGGGATAGCATTAGGGTTAGGGATAGCATTAGGGTTAGGGTTAGGGATAGCATTAGGATTAGGGATAGCATTAGGGTTAGGGTTAGGGATAGCATTAGGGTTAGGGATAGCATTAGGATTAGGGTTAGGGATAGCATTAGGGTTAGGGTTAGGGATACCATTAGGGTTAGGATTAGGATTAGGGTTAGCATTAGGGTTAGGGATAGCATTAGGGTTAGGGTTAGAGATAGCATTAGGGTTAAGGTTAGGGATAGCATTAGGCTTAGGGTTAGGGATAGCATTAGGCTTAGGGTTAGGGATAGCATTAGGGTTAGGGTTAGAGATAGCATTAGGGTTAGGGATAGCATTAGGGTTAGAGATAGCATTAGGGTTAGGGATAGCATTAGGGTTAGGGTTAGGGATAGCATTAGGGTTAGGGTTAGGGATAGCATTAGGGTTAGGGTTAGGGTTAGCATTAGGGTTAGGGATAGCATTAGGGTTAGGGTTAGGGATACCATTAGGGTTAGGGATAGCATTAGGGTTAGGGTTAGAGATAGCATTAGGGTTAGGGATAGCATTAGGGTTAGGTTTAGGGATAGCATTAGGGTTAGGGTTAGGGTTAGCATTAGCATTAGGGTTAGGGTTAGGGATAGCATTAGGGTTAGGGTTAGGGATAGCATTAGGGTTAGGGTTAGGGATACCATTAGGGTTAGGGATAGCATTAGGGTTAGGGTTAGAGATAGCATTAGGGTTAGGGATAGCATTAGGGTTAGGGTTAGGTATAGCATTAGGGTTAGGGTTAGGGATAGCATTAGGGTTAGGGTTAGCATTAGGGTTAGGGATAGCATTAGGGTTAGGGTTAGGGATACCATTAGGGTTAGGATTAGGGTTAGGGATAGCATTAGGGTTAGGGTTAGTAATACCATTAGGGTTAGGATTAGGGTTAGGGTTAGCATTAGGGTTAGGGTTAGGGATAGCATTAGGGTTAGGGTTAGGGATAGCATTAGGGTTAGCATTAGGGTTAGGGATAGCATTAGGGTTAGGGTTAGGGTTAGAGATAGCATTAGGGTTAGGGTTAGAGATAGCATTAGGGTTAGGGTTAGGGGTAGCATTAGGGTTAGGGTTAGGGATAGCATTAGGGTTAGGGATAGCATTAGGGTTAGGGTTAGAGATAGCATTAGGGTTAGGGTTAGGGATAGCATTAGGGTTAGGGTTAGAGATAGCATTAGGGTTAGAGATAGCATTAGGGTTAGGGTTAGAGATAGCATTAGGGTTAGGGATAGCATTAGGGTTAGGGATAGCATTAGGGTTAGGATTAGCGTTAGGGTTAGCATTAGGGTTAGGGATAGCATTAGGGTTAGGGTTAGAGATAGCATTAGGGTTAGGGATAGCATTAGGGTTAGGGTTAGGGATAGCATTAGGGTTAGGGATAGCATTAGGGTTAGGGTTAGGGATAGCATTAGGGTTAGGGTTAGGGATAGCATTAGGGTTAGGGTTAGGGATAGCATTAGGGTTAGGAATAGCATTAGGGTTAGGGTTAGAGATAGCATTAGGGTTAGAGATAGCATTAGGGTTAGGGTTAGAGATAGCATTAGGGTTAGGGATAGCATTAGGGTTAGGGTTAGGGATAGCATTAGGGTTAGGATTAGGGTTAGCATTAGGGTTAGGGATAGCATTAGGGTTAGGGTTAGAGATAGCATTAGGGTTAGGGATAGCATTAGGGTTAGGGATAGCATTAGGGTTAGGGTTAGGGTTAGGGTTAGCATTAGGGTTAGGGATAGCATTAGGGTTAGGGTTAGAGATAGCATTAGGGTTAGGGTTAGGGATAGCATTAGAGTTAGGGTTAGGGATAGCATTAGGGTTAGGGATAGCATTAGGGTTAGGGTTAGAGATAGCATTAGGGTTAGGGATAGCATTAGGGTTAGGGTTAGGTATAGCATTAGGGTTAGGGTTAGGGATAGCATTAGGGTTAGGGTTAGGGTTAGGGTTAGCATTAGGGTTAGGGATAGCATTAGGGTTAGGGTTAGAGATAGCATTAGGGTTAGGGTTAGGGATAGCATTAGGGTTAGGGTTAAGGATACCATTAGGGTTAGGATTAGGGTTAGGGTTAGCATTAGGGTTAGGGTTAGGGATAGCATTAGGGTTAGGGTTAGGGATACCATTAGGGTTAGGATTAGGGTTAGGGATAGCATTAGGGTTAGGGTTAGGGATACCATTAGGGTTAGGATTAGGGTTAGGGTTAGCATTAGGGTTAGGGTTAGGGATAGCATTAGGGTTAGGGTTAGGCATACCATTAGGGTTAGCATTAGGGTTAGGGATAGCATTAGGGTTAGGGTTAGGGTTAGAGATAGCATTAGGGTTAGGGTTAGAGATAGCATTAGGGTTAGGGTTAGGGGTAGCATTAGGGTTAGGGTTAGGGATAGCATTAGGGTTAGGGATAGCATTAGGGTTAGGGTTAGAGATAGCATTAGGGTTAGGGTTAGAGATAGCATTAGGGTTAGAGATAGCATTAGGGTTAGGGTTAGAGATAGCATTAGGGTTAGGGATAGCATTAGGGTTAGGGTTAGGGATAGCATTAGGGTTAGGATTAGGGTTAGGGTTAGCATTAGGGTTAGGGATAGCATTAGGGTTAGGGTTAGAGATAGCATTAGGGTTAGGGTTAGGGATAGCATTAGGGTTAGGGATAGCATTAGGGTTAAGGTTAGGGATAGCATTAGGGTTAGGGATAGCATTAGGGTTAGGGTTAGGGATAGCATTAGGGTTAGGGTTAGGGATAGCATTAGGGTTAGGGATAGCATTAGGGTTAGGGTTAGGGATACCATTAGGGTTAGGGTTAGGGATAACATTAGGGTTAGGGATAGCATTAGGGTTAGGGTTAGGGATAGCATTAGGGTTAGGGATAGCATTAGGGTTAGGGTTAGCATTAGGGTTAGGGATAGCATTAGGGTTAGGGATAGCATTAGGGTTAGGGACAGCATTAGGGTTAGGGATAGCATTAGGGTTAGGGTTAGGGATAGCATTAGGGTTAGGGTTAGGGATAGCATTAGGGTTAGGGATAGCATTAGGGTTAGGGATAGCATTAGGGTTAGGGATAGCATTAGGGTTAGGGATAGCATTAGGGTTAGGGAGAGCATTAGGATTAGGGTTAGGGATAGCATTAGGGTTAGGGTTAGGGATACCATTAGGGTTAGGATTAGGGTTAGGGTTAGCATTAGGGTTAGGGATAGCATTAGGGTTAGGGTTAGAGATAGCATTAGGGTTAGGGTTAGAGATAGCATTAGGGTTAGGGTTAGAGATAGCATTAGGGTTAGGGTTAGGGATAGCATTAGGGTTAGGGTTAGGGATAGCATTAGGCTTAGGGTTAGGGATAGCATTAGGGTTAGGGTTAGAGATAGCATTAGGGTTAGGGATAGCATTAGGGTTAGGGTTAGAGATAGCATTAGGGTTAGGGATTGCATTAGGGTTAGGGTTAGGGATAGCATTAGGGTTAGGGATAGCATTAGGGTTAGGGTTAGGGTTAGCATTAGGGTTAGGGATAGCATTAGGGTTAGGGTTAGAGATAGCATTAGGGTTAGGGTTAGGGATAGCATTAGGGTTAGGGATAGCATTAGGTTTAGGGTTAGGGATAGCATTAGGGTTAGGGATAGCATTAGGGTTAGGGTTAGGGATAGCATTAGGGTTAGGGTTAGGGATAGCATTAGGGTTAGGGTTAGGGATACCATTAGGGTTAGGGTTCGGGTTAGGGATAGCATTAGGGTTAGGGATAGCATTAGGGTTAGGGTTAGGGATAGCATTAGGGTTAGGGATTGCATTAGGGTTAGCGTTAGGGATAGCATTAGGGTTAGGGTTAGGGATAGCATTAGGGTTAGGGATAGCATTAGGGTTAGGGATAGCATTAGGGTTAGGGTTAGAGATAGCATTAGGGTGAGGGTTAGGGATAGCATTAGGGTTAGGGATAGAATTAGGGTTAGGGTTAGGGATAGCATTAGGGTTAGGGTTAGGGATACCATTAGGGTTAGGGTTAGGGTTAGGGATAGCATTAGGGTTAGGGATAGCATTAGGGTTAGGGATAGCATTAGGGTTAGGGATAGCATTAGGGTTAGAGATAGCATTAGGGTTAGGGTTAGGGAAAGCATTAGGGTAAGGGTTAGGGATAGCATTAGGGTTAGGGTTAGGGATAGCATTAGGGTTAGGGATAGCATTAGGGTTAGGGTTAGGGATAGCATTAGGGTTAGGGATAGCATTAGGGTTAGAGATAGCATTAGGGTTAGGGTTAGAGATAGCATTAGGGTTAGCGATAGCATTAGGGTTAGGGATAGCATTAGGGTTAGGGTTAGGGATAGCATTAGGGTTAGGGTTAGGGATAGCATTAGGGTTAGGGCTAGCATTAGGGTTAGGGTTAGAGATAGCATTAGGGTTAGGGTTAGAGATAGCATTAGGGTTAGGGATAGCATTAGGGTTAGGGATAGCATTAGGGTTAGGATTAGAGATAGCATTAGGGTTAGGGTTAGAGATAGCATTAGGGTTAGGGATAGCATTAGGGTTAGGGATAGCATTAGGGTTAGGGTTAGAGATAGCATTAGGGTTAGGGATAGCATTAGGGTTAGGGTTAGAGATAGCATTAGGGTTAGAGATAGCATTAGGGTTAGGGTTAGAGATAGCATTAGGGTTAGGGATAGCATTAGGGTTAGGGTTAGAGATAGCATTAGGGTTAGGGTTAGGGATAGCATTAGGGTTAGGGTTAGAGATAGCATTAGGGTTAGAGATAGCATTAGGGTTAGGGTTAGAGATAGCATTAGGGTTAGGGATAGCATTAGGGTTAGGATTAGCGTTAGGGTTAGCATTAGGGTTAGGGATAGCATTAGGGTTAGGGTTAGAGATAGCATTAGGGTTAGGGATAGCATTAGGGTTAGGGTTAGGGATAGCATTAGGGTTAGGGATAGCATTAGGGTTAGGGTTAGGGATAGCATTAGGGTTAGGGTTAGGGATAGCATTAGGGTTAGGGATAGCATTAGGGTTAGGAATAGCATTAGGGTTAGGGTTAGAGATAGCATTAGGGTTAGAGATAGCATTAGGGTTAGGGTTAGAGATAGCATTAGGGTTAGGGATAGCATTAGGGTTAGGGTTAGGGATAGCATTAGGGTTAGGATTAGGGTTAGCATTAGGGTTAGGGATAGCATTAGGGTTAGGGTTAGAGATAGCATTAGGGTTAGGGATAGCATTAGGGTTAGGGATAGCATTAGGGTTAGGGTTAGGGTTAGGGTTAGCATTAGGGTTAGGGATAGCATTAGGGTTAGGGTTAGAGATAGCATTAGGGTTAGGGTTAGGGATAGCATTAGAGTTAGGGTTAGGGATAGCATTAGGGTTAGGGATAGCATTAGGGTTAGGGTTAGAGATAGCATTAGGGTTAGGGATAGCATTAGGGTTAGGGTTAGGTATAGCATTAGGGTTAGGGTTAGGGATAGCATTAGGGTTAGGGTTAGGGTTAGGGTTAGCATTAGGGTTAGGGATAGCATTAGGGTTAGGGTTAGAGATAGCATTAGGGTTAGGGTTAGGGATAGCATTAGGGTTAGGGTTAAGGATACCATTAGGGTTAGGATTAGGGTTAGGGTTAGCATTAGGGTTAGGGATAGCATTAGGGTTAGGGTTAGGGATACCATTAGGGTTAGGATTAGGGTTAGGGATAGCATTAGGGTTAGGGTTAGGGATACCATTAGGGTTAGGATTAGGGTTAGGGTTAGCATTAGGGTTAGGGTTAGGGATAGCATTAGGGTTAGGGTTAGGCATACCATTAGGGTTAGCATTAGGGTTAGGGATAGCATTAGGGTTAGGGTTAGGGTTAGAGATAGCATTAGGGTTAGGGTTAGAGATAGCATTAGGGTTAGGGTTAGGGGTAGCATTAGGGTTAGGGTTAGGGATAGCATTAGGGTTAGGGATAGCATTAGGGTTAGGGTTAGAGATAGCATTAGGGTTAGGGTTAGAGATAGCATTAGGGTTAGAGATAGCATTAGGGTTAGGGTTAGAGATAGCATTAGGGTTAGGGATAGCATTAGGGTTAGGGTTAGGGATAGCATTAGGGTTAGGATTAGGGTTAGGGTTAGCATTAGGGTTAGGGATAGCATTAGGGTTAGGGTTAGAGATAGCATTAGGGTTAGGGTTAGGGATAGCATTAGGGTTAGGGATAGCATTAGGGTTAAGGTTAGGGATAGCATTAGGGTTAGGGATAGCATTAGGGTTAGGGTTAGGGATAGCATTAGGGTTAGGGTTAGGGATAGCATTAGGGTTAGGGATAGCATTAGGGTTAGGGTTAGGGATACCATTAGGGTTAGGGTTAGGGTTAGGGATAACATTAGGGTTAGGGATAGCATTAGGGTTAGGGTTAGGGATAGCATTAGGGTTAGGGATAGCATTAGGGTTAGGGTTAGCATTAGGGTTAGGGATAGCATTAGGGTTAGGGATAGCATTAGGGTTAGGGACAGCATTAGGGTTAGGGATAGCATTAGGGTTAGGGTTAGGGATAGCATTAGGGTTAGGGTTAGGGATAGCATTAGGGTTAGGGATAGCATTAGGGTTAGGGATAGCATTAGGGTTAGGGATAGCATTAGGGTTAGGGAGAGCATTAGGATTAGGGTTAGGGATAGCATTAGGGTTAGGGTTAGGGATACCATTAGGGTTAGGATTAGGGTTAGGGTTAGCATTAGGGTTAGGGATAGCATTAGGGTTAGGGTTAGAGATAGCATTAGGGTTAGGGTTAGAGATAGCATTAGGGTTAGGGTTAGAGATAGCATTAGGGTTAGGGTTAGGGATAGCATTAGGGTTAGGGTTAGGGATAGCATTAGGCTTAGGGTTAGGGATAGCATTAGGGTTAGGGTTAGAGATAGCATTAGGGTTAGGGATAGCATTAGGGTTAGGGTTAGAGATAGCATTAGGGTTAGGGATTGCATTAGGGTTAGGGTTAGGGATAGCATTAGGGTTAGGGTTAGGGATAGCATTAGGGTTAGGGTTAGGGTTAGCATTAGGGTTAGGGATAGCATTAGGGTTAGGGTTAGAGATAGCATTAGGGTTAGGGTTAGGGATAGCATTAGGGTTAGGGATAGCATTAGGTTTAGGGTTAGGGATAGCATTAGGGTTAGGGATAGCATTAGGGTTAGGGTTAGGGATAGCATTAGGGTTAGGGTTAGGGATAGCATTAGGGTTAGGGTTAGGGATACCATTAGGGTTAGGGTTCGGGTTAGGGATAGCATTAGGGTTAGGGATAGCATTAGGGTTAGGGTTAGGGATAGCATTAGGGTTAGGGATTGCATTAGGGTTAGCGTTAGGGATAGCATTAGGGTTAGGGTTAGGGATAGCATTAGGGTTAGGGATAGCATTAGGGTTAGGGATAGCATTAGGGTTAGGGTTAGAGATAGCATTAGGGTTAGGGTTAGGGATAGCATTAGGGTTAGGGATAGAATTAGGGTTAGGGTTAGGGATAGCATTAGGGTTAGGGTTAGGGATACCATTAGGGTTAGGGTTAGGGTTAGGGATAGCATTAGGGTTAGGGATAGCATTAGGGTTAGGGTTAGGGATAGCATTAGGGTTAGGGATAGCATTAGGGTTAGAGATAGCATTAGGGTTAGGGTTAGGGAAAGCATTAGGGTAAGGGTTAGGGATAGCATTAGGGTTAGGGTTAGGGATAGCATTAGGGTTAGGGATAGCATTAGGGTTAGGGTTAGGGATAGCATTAGGGTTAGGGATAGCATTAGGGTTAGAGATAGCATTAGGGTTAGGGATAGCATTAGGGTTAGAGATAGCATTAGGGTTAGGGATAGCATTAGGGTTAGGGTTAGGGATAGCATTAGGGTTAGGGCTAGCATTAGGGTTAGGGTTAGAGATAGCATTAGGGTTAGGGTTAGAGATAGCATTAGGGTTAGGGATAGCATTAGGGTTAGGGATAGCATTAGGGTTAGGATTAGAGATAGCATTAGGGTTAGGGTTAGAGATAGCATTAGGGTTAGGGATAGCATTAGGGTTAGGGATAGCATTAGGGTTAGGGTTAGAGATAGCATTAGGGTTAGGGATAGCATTAGGGTTAGGGTTAGAGATAGCATTAGGGTTAGAGATAGCATTAGGGTTAGGGTTAGAGATAGCATTAGGGTTAGGGATAGCATTAGGGTTAGGGTTAGGGATAGCATTAGGGTTAGGATTAGGGTTAGCATTAGGGTTAGGGATAGCATGAGGGTTAGGGATAGCATTAGGGTTAGGGATAGCATTAGGGTTAGGGATAGCATTAGGGTTAGGGTTAGGGATAGCATTAGGGTTAGGGATAGCATTAGGGTTAGGGTTAGGGATAGCATTAGGATTAGGGATAGCATTAGGGTTAGGGTTAGGGATAGCATTAGGGTTAGGGATAGCATTAGGATTAGGGTTAGGGATAGCATTAGGGTTAGGGTTAGGGATACCATTAGGGTTAGGATTAGGATTAGGGTTAGCATTAGGGTTAGGGATAGCATTAGGGTTAGGGTTAGAGATAGCATTAGGGTTAGGGTTAGGGATAGCATTAGGGTTAGGGTTAGGGATAGCATTAGGCTTAGGGTTAGGGATAGCATTAGGGTTAGGGTTAGAGATAGCATTAGGGTTAGGGATAGCATTAGGGTTAGAGATAGCATTAGGGTTAGGGATAGCATTAGGGTTAGGGTTAGGGATAGCATTAGGGTTAGGGTTAGGGATAGCATTAGGGTTAGGGTTAGGTTAGGGTTAGCATTAGGGTTAGGGATAGCATTAGGGTTAGGGTTAGAGATAGCATTAGGGTTAGGGATAGCATTAGGGTTAGGGTTAGGGATACCATTAGGGTTAGGGATAGCATTAGGGTTAGGGTTAGAGATAGCATTAGGGTTAGGGATAGCATTAGGGTTAGGTTTAGGGATAGCATTAGGGTTAGGGTTAGGGATAGCATTAGGGTTAGGGTTAGGGATAGCATTAGGGTTAGGGTTAGGGATAGCATTAGGGTTAGGGTTAGGGTTAGGGATACCATTAGGGTTAGGGATAGCATTAGGGTTAGGGTTAGAGATAGCATTAGGGTTAGGGATAGCATTAGGGTTAGGGTTAGGTATAGCATTAGGGTTAGGGTTAGGGATAGCATTAGGGTTAGGGTTAGGGTTAGGGTTAGCATTAGGGTTAGGGATAGCATTAGGGTTAGGGTTAGGGATACCATTAGGGTTAGGATTAGGGTTAGGGATAGCATTAGGGTTAGGGTTAGGGATACCATTAGGGTTAGGATTAGGGTTAGGGTTAGCATTAGGCTTAGGGTTAGGGATAGCATTAGGGTTAGGGTTAGGGATAGCATTAGGGTTAGCATTAGGGTTAGGGATAGCATTAGGGTTAGGGTTAGGGTTAGAGATAGCATTAGGGTTAGGGTTAGAGATAGCATTAGGGTTAGGGTTAGGGGTAGCATTAGGGTTAGGGTTAGGGATAGCATTAGGGTTAGGGATAGCATTAGGGTTAGGGTTAGAGATAGCATTAGGGTTAGGGATAGCATTAGGGTTAGGGTTAGAGATAGCATTAGGGTTAGGGATAGCATTAGGGTTAGAGATAGCATTAGGGTTAGGGTTAGAGATAGCATTAGGGTTAGGGATAGCATTAGGGTTAGGATTAGCGTTAGGGTTAGCATTAGGGTTAGGGATAGCATTAGGGTTAGGGTTAGAGATAGCATTAGGGTTAGGGTTAGGGATAGCATTAGGGTTAGGGTTAGGGATAGCATTAGGGTTAGGGATAGCATTAGGGTTAGGGTTAGGGATAGCATTAGGGTTAGGGTTAGGGATAGCATTAGGGTTAGGGTTAGGGATAGCATTAGGGTTAGGAATAGCATTAGGGTTAGGGTTAGAGATAGCATTAGGGTTAGAGATAGCATTAGGGTTAGGGTTAGAGATAGCATTAGGGTTAGGGATAGCATTAGGGTTAGGGTTAGGGATAGCATTAGGGTTAGGATTAGGGTTAGGGTTAGCATTAGGGTTAGGGATAGCATTAGGGTTAGGGTTAGAGATAGCATTAGGGTTAGGGATAGCATTAGGGTTAGGGATAGCATTAGGGTTAGGGTTAGAGATAGCATTAGGGTTAGGGTTAGGGATAGCATTAGAGTTAGGGTTAGGGATAGCATTAGGGTTAGGGATAGCATTAGGGTTAGGGTTAGAGATAGCATTAGGGTTAGGGATAGCATTAGGGTTAGGGTTAGGTATAGCATTAGGGTTAGGGTTAGGGATAGCATTAGGGTTAGGGTTAGGGTTAGGGTTAGCATTAGGTTTAGGGATAGCATTAGGGTTAGGGTTAGAGATAGCATTAGGGTTAGGGTTAGGGATAGCATTAGGGTTAGGGTTAAGGATACCATTAGGGTTAGGATTAGGGTTAGGGTTAGCATTAGGGTTAGGGTTAGGGATAGCATTAGGGTTAGGGTTAGGGATACCATTAGGGTTAGGATTAGGGTTAGGGATAGCATTAGGGTTAGGGTTAGGGATACCATTAGGGTTAGGATTAGGGTTAGGGTTAGCATTAGGGTTAGGGTTAGGGATAGCATTAGGGTTAGGGTTAGGCATACCATTAGGGTTAGCATTAGGGTTAGGGATAGCATTAGGGTTAGGGTTAGGGTTAGAGATAGCATTAGGGTTAGGGTTAGAGATAGCATTAGGGTTAGGGTTAGGGGTAGCATTAGGGTTAGGGTTAGGGATAGCATTAGGGTTAGGGATAGCATTAGGGTTAGGGTTAGAGATAGCATTAGGGTTAGGGTTAGGGTTAGAGATAGCATTAGGGTTAGAGATAGCATTAGGGTTAGGGTTAGAGATAGCATTAGGGTTAGGGATAGCATTAAGGTTAGGGTTAGGGATAGCATTAGGGTTAGGATTAGGGTTAGGGTTAGCATTAGGGTTAGGGATAGCATTAGGGTTAGGGTTAGAGATAGCATTAGGGTTAGGGTTAGGGATAGCATTAGGGTTAGGGATAGCATTAGGGTTAGGGTTAGGGATAGCATTAGGGTTAGGGATAGCATTAGGGTTAGGGTTAGGGATAGCATTAGGGTTAGGGTTAGGGATAGCATTAGGGTTAGGGATAGCATTAGGGTTAGGGTTAGGGATACCATTAGGGTTAGGGTTAGGGATAACATTAGGGTTAGGGATAGCATTAGGGTTAGGGTTAGGGATAGCATTAGGGTTAGGGATAGCATTAGGGTTAGGGTTAGCATTAGGGTTAGGGATAGCATTAGGGTTAGGGATAGCATTAGGGTTAGGGACAGCATTAGGGTTAGGGATAGCATTAGGGTTAGGGTTAGGGATAGCATTAGGGTTAGGGTTAGGGATAGCATTAGGGTTAGGGATAGCATTAGGGTTAGGGTTAGGGATAGCATTAGGGTTAGGGATAGCATTAGGGTTAGGGATAGCATTAGGGTTAGGGAGAGCATTAGGATTAGGGTTAGGGATAGCATTAGGGTTAGGGTTAGGGATACCATTAGGGTTAGGATTAGGGTTAGGGTTAGCATTAGGGTTAGGGATAGCATTAGGGTTAGGGTTAGAGATAGCATTAGGGTTAGGGTTAGAGATAGCATTAGGGTTAGGGTTAGAGATAGCATTAGGGTTAGGGTTAGGGATAGCATTAGGGTTAGGGTTAGGGATAGCATTAGGCTTAGGGTTAGGGATAGCATTAGGGTTAGGGTTAGAGATAGCATTAGGGTTAGGGATAGCATTAGGGTTAGGGTTAGAGATAGCATTAGGGTTAGGGATAGCATTAGGGTTAGGGTTAGGGATAGCATTAGGGTTAGGGTTAGGGATAGCATTAGGGTTAGGGTTAGGGTTAGGGTTAGCATTAGGGTTAGGGATAGCATTAGGGTTAGGGTTAGAGATAGCATTAGGGTTAGGGTTAGGGATAGCATTAGGGTTAGGGATAGCATTAGGTTTAGGGTTAGGGATAGCATTAGGGTTAGGGATAGCATTAGGGTTAGGGTTAGGGATAGCATTAGGGTTAGGGTTAGGGATAGCATTAGGGTTAGGGTTAGGGATACCATTAGGGTTAGGGTTCGGGTTAGGGATAGCATTAGGGTTAGGGATAGCATTAGGGTTAGGGTTAGGGATAGCATTAGGGTTAGGGATAGCATTAGGGTTAGGATTAGGGGTTAGGGTTAGCATTAGGGTTAGGGATAGCATTAGGGTTAGGGTTAGGGATAGCATTAGGGTTAGGGATAGCATTAGGGTTAGGGATAGCATTAGGGTTAGGGTTAGGGTTAGGGTTAGGGTTAGAGATAGCATTAGGGTTAGGGTTAGAGATAGCATTAGGGTTAGGGTTAGAGATAGCATTAGTGTTAGGGATAGCATTAGGGTTAGGGTTAGGGATAGCATTAGGGTTAGGGTTAGAGATAGCATTAGGGTTAGGGTTAGGGTTAGGGTTAGAGATAGCATTAGGGTTAGAGATAGCATTAGGGTTAGGGTTAGGGTTAGGGTTAGGGATAGCATTAGGGTTAGGGTTAGAGATAGCATTAGGGTTGGGTTAGGGATAGCATTAGGGTTTGGGATAGCATTAGGGTTAGGGTTAGGGAATGCATTAGGGATAGCATTAGGGTTAGGGATAGCATTAGGGTTAGGGATAGCATTAGGGTTAGGGTTAGAGATAGCATTAGGGTTAGGGATAGCATTAGGGTTAGGGCTAGCATTAATGTTAATGTTAGGGATAGCATAAGGGTTAGGGTTAGAGATAGCATTAGGGTTAGGGATAGCATTAGGGTTAGGGTTAGGGAATGCATTAGGGATAGCATTAGGTTTAGGGTTAGGGATAGCATTAGGGTTAGGGATAGCATTAGGGTTAGGGTTAGAGATAGCATTAGGGTTAGGGATAGCATTAGGGTTAGGGATAGCATTAGGGTTTGGGATAGCATTAGGGTTAGGGTTAGGGAATGCATTAGGGATAGCATTAGGGTTAGGGATTGCATTAGGGTTAGGGATAGCATTAGGGATAGCATTAGGGTTAGAGATAGCATTAGGGTTAGGGATAGCATTAGGGTTAGGGATAGCATTAGGGTTACGGATAGCATTAGGGTTAGGGTTAGGGATAGCAATAGGGTTTGGGTTAGGGATAGCATTAGGGTTAGGGTTAGGGATAGCATTAGGGTTAGGATTAGGGTTAGGGATAGCATTAGGGTTAGGATTAGGGTTAGAGATAGCATTACAATTAGGGTTAGGGTTAGGGATAGCATTAGGGTTAGGGTTAGAGATAGCTTTAGGGTTAGGGTTAAGGATAGCATTAGGGTTAGGGTAAGAGATAGCATTAGGGTTAGGGTTAGAGATAGCATTAGGGTTAGGGTTAGATATAGCATTAGTGTTAGGGTTAGGGATAGCATTAGGGTTAGGATTAGGGTTAGGGAGAGCACTAGGGATAGGATTAGGGTTAGGGATAGCATTAGGGTTAGGGATAGCATTAGGGTTAGGGATACCATTAGGGTTAGGGATAGCATTAGGGTTAGGGTTAGGGTTAGGGCTAGCATTAGGGTTAGGGTTAGAGATAGCATTAGGGTTAGGGTTAGAGATAGCATTAGGGTTAGGGATAGCATTAGGGTTATGGTTAGAGATAGCATTAGGGTTAGGGTTAGAGATAGCATTAGGGTTAGGGATAGCATTAGGGTTAGGGTTAGAGATAGCATTAGGGTTAGAGATAGCATTAGGGTTAGGGATAGCATTAGGGTTAGGGTTAGGGATAGCATTAGGGTTAGGATTAGGGTTAGGGTTAGGGATAGCATTAGGGTTAGGGTTAGAGATAGCATTAGGGATAGGGTTAGGGATAGCATTAGGGTTAGGGTTAGGGATAGCATTAGGGTTAGGGTTAGGGATAGCATAAGGGTTAGGGATAGCATTAGGGTTAGGGTTAGGGATAGCATTAGGCTTAGGGTTAGGGATAGCATTAGGGTTAGGATTAGGGTTAGGGTTAGCATTAGGGTTAGGGTTAGAGATAGCATTAGGGTTAGGGTTAGGGATAGCATTAGGGTTAGGGATAGCATTAGGGTTAGGGTTAGGGATAGCATTAGGGTTAGGGTTAGGGATAGCATTAGGGTTAGGGTTAGGGATAGCATTAGGGTTAGGGATAGCATTAGGGTTAGGGTTAGGGATAGCATTAGGGTTAGGGTTAGGGATAGCATTAGGGTTAGGGTTAGGGATAGCATTAGGGTTAGGGATAGCATTAGGGTTAGGGATAGCATTAGGGTTAGGGATAGCATTAGGGTTAGGGATAGCATTAGGGTTAGAGATAGCATTAGGGTTAGGGTTAGGGATAGCATTATGGTTAGGGATAGCATTAGGGTTAGGGTTAGGGATAGCATTAGGGTTAGGGTTAGGGTTAGGGATAGCATTAGGATTAGGGATAGCATTAGGGTTAGGGATAGCATTAGGGTTAGAGCTAGCATTAGGGTTAGGGTTAGAGATAGCATTAGGGTTAGGGTTAGAGATAGCATTAGGGTTAGGGCTAGGGTTAGAGATAGAATTAGGGTTAGAGATAGCATTAGGGTTAGGGTTAGGGATAGCATTAGGGTTAGGGTTAGAGATAGTATTAGGGTTAGGGTTAGGGTTAGGGTTAGAGATAGCATTAGGGTTAGAGATAGCATTAGGGTTAGGGTTAGGGATAGCATTAGGGTTAGGGTTAGAGATAGCATTAGGGTTAGGGATAGCATTAGGGTTAGGGTTAGGGATAGCATTAGGGTTTGGGATAGCATTAGGGTTAGGGTTAGGGAATGCATTAGGGATAGCATTAGGGTTAGGGATTGCATTAGGGTTAGGGATAGCATTAGGGTTAGGGATAGCATTAGGGTTAGGGATAGCATTAGGGTTAGGGTTAGGGATAGCATTAGGGTTTGGGTTAGGGATAGCATTAGGGTTAGGGTTAGGGATAGCATTAGGGTTAGGATTAGGGTTAGGGATAGCATTAGGGTTAGGATTAGGGTTAGAGATAGCATTAGAATTAGGGTTAGGGTTAGGGATAGCATAAGGGTTAGGGTTAGAGATAGCTTTAGGGTTAGGGTTAAGGATAGCATTAGGGTTAGGGTAAGAGATAGCATTAGGGTTAGGGTTAGAGATAGCATTAGGGTTAGGGTTAGATATAGCATTAGTGTTAGGGTTAGGGATAGCATTAGGGTTAGGATTAGGGTTAGGGAGAGCACTAGGGATAGGATTAGGGTTAGGGATAGCATTAGGGTTAGGGTTAGAGATAGCATTAGGGTTAGGGATACCATTAGGGTTAGGGATAGCATTAGGGTTAGGGTTAGGGTTAGGGCTAGCATTAGGGCTAGCATTAGGGTTAGGGTTAGAGATAGCATTAGGGTTAGGGATAGCATTAGGGTTAGGGTTAGAGATAGCATTAGGGTTAGGGTTAGAGATAGCATTAGGGTTAGGGATAGCATTAGGGTTTTGGTTAGAGATAGCATTAGGGTTAGAGATAGCATTAGGGTTAGGGTTAGAGATAGTATTAGGGTTAGGGATAGCATTAGGGTTAGGGATAGCATTAGGGTTTGGGATAGCATTAGGGTTAGGGTTAGGGAATGCATTAGGGATAGCATTAGGGTTAGGGATTGCATTAGGGTTAGGGATAGCATTAGGGATAGCATTAGGGTTAGAGATAGCATTAGGGTTAGGGATAGCATTAGGGTTAGGGATAGCATTAGGGTTACGGATAGCATTAGGGTTAGGGTTAGGGATAGCAATAGGGTTTGGGTTAGGGATAGCATTAGGGTTAGGGTTAGGGATAGCATTAGGGTTAGGATTAGGGTTAGGGATAGCATTAGGGTTAGGATTAGGGTTAGAGATAGCATTACAATTAGGGTTAGGGTTAGGGATAGCATTAGGGTTAGGGTTAGAGATAGCTTTAGGGTTAGGGTTAAGGATAGCATTAGGGTTAGGGTAAGAGATAGCATTAGGGTTAGGGTTAGAGATAGCATTAGGGTTAGGGTTAGATATAGCATTAGTGTTAGGGTTAGGGATAGCATTAGGGTTAGGATTAGGGTTAGGTTGAGCACTAGGGATAGGATTAGGGTTAGGGATAGCATTAGGGTTAGGGATAGCATTAGGGTTAGGGATACCATTAGGGTTAGGGATAGCATTAGGGTTAGGGTTAGGGTTAGGGCTAGCATTAGGGTTAGGGTTAGAGATAGCATTAGGGTTAGGGTTAGAGATAGCATTAGGGTTAGGGATAGCATTAGGGTTAGGGTTAGAGATAGCATTAGGGTTAGGGTTAGAGATAGCATTAGGGTTAGGGATAGCATTAGGGTTAGGGTTAGAGATAGCATTAGGGTTAGAGATAGCATTAGGGTTAGGGATAGCATTAGGGTTAGGGATAGCATTAGGGTTAGGATTAGGGTTAGGGTTAGGGATAGCATTAGGGTTAGGGTTAGAGATAGCATTAGGGATAGGGTTAGGGATAGCATTAGGGTTAGGGTTAGGGATAGCATTAGGGTTAGGGTTAGGGATAGCATAAGGGTTAGGGATAGCATTAGGGTTAGGGTTAGGGATAGCATTAGGCTTAGGGTTAGGGATAGCATTAGGGTTAGGATTAGGGTTAGGGTTAGCATTAGGGTTAGGGATAGCATTCGGGTTAGGGTTAGAGATAGCATTAGGGTTAGGGTTAGGGATAGCATTAGGGTTAGGGATAGCATTAGGGTTAGGGTTAGGGATAGCATTAGGGTTAGGGTTAGGGATAGCATTAGGGTTAGGGTTAGGGATAGCATTAGGGTTAGGGATAGCATTAGGGTTAGGGTTAGGGATAGCATTAGGGTTAGGGTTAGGGATAGCATTAGGGTTAGGGATAGCATTAGGGTTAGGGATAGCATTAGGGTTAGGGATAGCATTAGGGTTAGGGATAGCATTAGGGTTAGAGATAGCATTAGGGTTAGGGTTAGGGATAGCATTATGGTTAGGGATAGCATTAGGGTTAGGGTTAGGGATAGCATTAGGGTTAGGGTTAGGGTTAGGGATAGCATTAGGATTAGGGATAGCATTAGGGTTAGGGATAGCATTAGGGTTAGGGTTAGAGATAGCATTAGGGTTAGGGTTAGAGATAGCATTAGGGTTAGGGTTAGGGATAGCATTAGGGTTAGGGTTAGAGATAGTATTAGGGTTAGGGTTAGGGTTAGGGTTAGAGATAGCATTAGGGTTAGAGATAGCATTAGGGTTAGGGTTAGGGATAGCATTAGGGTTAGGGTTAGAGATAGCATTAGGGTTAGGGATAGCATTAGGGTTAGGGTTAGGGATAGCATTAGGGTTTGGGATAGCATTAGGGTTAGGGTTAGGGAATGCATTAGGGATAGCATTAGGGTTAGGGATTGCATTAGGGTTAGGGATAGCATTAGGGTTAGGGTTAGAGATAGCATTAGGGTTAGGGATAGCATTAGGGTTAGGGATAGCATTAGGGTTAGGGTTAGGGATAGCATTAGGGTTTGGGTTAGGGATAGCATTAGGGTTAGGGTTAGGGATAGCATTAGGGTTAGGATTAGGGTTAGGGATAGCATTAGGGTTAGGATTAGGGTTAGAGATAGCATTAGAATTAGGGTTAGGGTTAGGGATAGCATTAGGGTTAGGGTTAGAGATAGCTTTAGGGTTAGGGTTAAGGATAGCATTAGGGTTAGGGTAAGAGATAGCATTAGGGTTAGGGTTAGAGATAGCATTAGGGTTAGGGTTAGATATAGCATTAGTGTTAGGGTTAGGGATAGCATTAGGGTTAGGATTAGGGTTAGGGAGAGCACTAGGGATAGGATTAGGGTTAGGGATAGCATTAGGGTTAGGGATAGCATTAGGGTTAGAGTTAGAGATAGCATTAGGGTTAGGGATACCATTAGGGTTAGGGATAGCATTAGGGTTAGGGTTAGGGTTAGGGCTAGCATTAGGGCTAGCATTAGGGTTAGGGTTAGAGATAGCATTAGGGTTAGTGTTAGAGATAGCATTAGGGTTAGGGATAGCATTAGGGTTTTGGTTAGAGATAGCATTAGGGTTAGAGATAGCATTAGGGTTAGGGTTAGAGATAGTATTAGGGTTAGGGATAGCATTAGGGTTAGGGATAGCATTAGGGTTTGGGATAGCATTAGGGTTAGGGTTAGGGAATGCATTAGGGATAGCATTAGGGTTAGGGATTGCATTAGGGTTAGGGATTGCATTAGGGTTAGAGATAGCATTAGGGTTAGGGATAGCATTAGGGTTAGGGATAGCATTAGGGTTACGGATAGCATTAGGGTTAGGGTTAGGGATAGCAATAGGGTTTGGGTTAGGGATAGCATTAGGGTTAGGGTTAGGGATAGCATTAGGGTTAGGATTAGGGTTAGGGATAGCATTAGGGTTAGGATTAGGGTTAGAGATAGCATTACAATTAGGGTTAGGGTTAGGGATAGCATTAGGGTTAGGGTTAGAGATAGCTTTAGGGTTAGGGTTAAGGATAGCATTAGGGTTAGGGTAAGAGATAGCATTAGGGTTAGGGTTAGATATAGCATTAGTGTTAGGGTTAGGGATAGCATTAGGGTTAGGATTAGGGTTAGGGAGAGCACTAGGGATAGGATTAGGGTTAGGGATAGCATTAGGGTTAGGGATAGCATTAGGGTTAGGGATACCATTAGGGTTAGGGATAGCATTAGGGTTAGGGTTAGGGTTAGGGCTAGCATTAGGGTTAGGGTTAGAGATAGCATTAGGGTTAGGGTTAGAGATAGCATTAGGGTTAGGGATAGCATTAGGGTTAGGGTTAGAGATAGCATTAGGGTTAGGGTTAGAGATAGCATTAGGGTTAGGGATAGCATTAGGGTTAGGGTTAGAGATAGCATTAGGGTTAGAGATAGCATTAGGGTTAGGGATAGCATTAGGGTTAGGGTTAGGGATAGCATTAGGGTTAGGATTAGGGTTAGGGTTAGGGATAGCATTAGGGTTAGGGTTAGAGATAGCATTAGGGATAGGGTTAGGGATAGCATTAGGGTTAGGGTTAGGGATAGCATTAGGGTTAGGGTTAGGGATAGCATAAGGGTTAGGGATAGCATTAGGGTTAGGGTTAGGGATAGCATTAGGCTTAGGGTTAGGGATAGCATTAGGGTTAGGATTAGGGTTAGGGTTAGCATTAGGGTTAGGGATAGCATTCGGGTTAGGGTTAGAGATAGCATTAGGGTTAGGGTTAGGGATAGCATTAGGGTTAGGGATAGCATTAGGGTTAGGGTTAGGGATAGCATTAGGGTTAGGGTTAGGGATAGCATTAGGGTTAGGGATAGCATTAGGGTTAGGGTTAGGGATAGCATTAGGGTTAGGGTTAGGGATAGCATTAGGGTTAGGGTTAGGGATAGCATTAGGGTTAGGGATAGCATTAGGGTTAGGGATAGCATTAGGGTTAGGGATAGCATTAGGCTTAGGGATAGCATTAGGGTTAGAGATAGCATTAGGGTTAGGGTTAGGGATAGCATTATGGTTAGGGATAGCATTAGGGTTAGGGTTAGGGATAGCATTAGGGTTAGGGTTAGGGTTAGGGATAGCATTAGGATTAGGGATAGCATTAGGGTTAGGGATAGCATTAGGGTTAGAGCTAGCATTAGGGTTAGGGTTAGAGATAGCATTAGGGTTAGGGTTAGAGATAGCATTAGGGTTAGGGCTAGGGTTAGAGATAGAATTAGGGTTAGAGATAGCATTAGGGTTAGGGTTAGGGATAGCATTAGGGTTAGGGTTAGAGATAGTATTAGGGTTAGGGTTAGGGTTAGGGTTAGAGATAGCATTAGGGTTAGGGTTAGGGATAGCATTAGGGTTAGGGTTAGAGATAGCATTAGGGTTAGGGATAGCATTAGGGTTAGGGTTAGGGATAGCATTAGGGTTTGGGATAGCATTAGGGTTAGGGTTAGGGAATGCATTAGGGATAGCATTAGGGTTAGGGATTGCATTAGGGTTAGGGTTAGAGATAGCATTAGGGTTAGGGATAGCATTAGGGTTAGGGTTAGAGATAGCATTAGGGTTAGGGATAGCATTAGGGTTAGGGATAGCATTAGGGTTAGGGATAGCATTAGGGTTAGGGTTAGGGATAGCATTAGGGTTTGGGTTAGGGATAGCATTAGGGTTAGGGTTAGGGATAGCATTAGGGTTAGGATTAGGGTTAGAGATAGCATTAGAATTAGGGTTAGGGTTAAGGATAGCATTAGGGTTAGGGTAAGAGATAGCATTAGGGTTAGGGTTAGAGATAGCATTAGGGTTAGGGTTAGATATAGCATTAGTGTTAGGGTTAGGGATAGCATTAGGGTTAGGATTAGGGTTAGGGAGAGCACTAGGGATAGGATTAGGGTTAGGGATAGCATTAGGGTTAGGGATAGCATTAGGGTTAGGGTTAGAGATAGCATTAGGGTTAGGGATACCATTAGGGTTAGGGATAGCATTAGGGTTAGGGTTAGGGTTAGGGCTAGCATTAGGGCTAGCATTAGGGTTAGGGTTAGAGATAGCATTAGGGTTAGTGTTAGAGATAGCATTAGGGTTAGGGATAGCATTAGGGTTAGGGTTAGAGATAGCATTAGGGTTAGGGTTAGAGATAGCATTAGGGTTAGGGATAGCATTAGGGTTTTGGTTAGAGATAGCATTAGGGTTAGAGATAGCATTAGGGTTAGGGTTAGAGATAGTATTAGGGTTAGGGATAGCATTAGGGTTAGGGATAGCATTAGGGTTTGGGATAGCATTAGGGTTAGGGTTAGGGAATGCATTAGGGATAGCATTAGGGTTAGGGATTGCATTAGGGTTAGGGATAGCATTAGGGTTAGGGATAGCATTAGGGTTACGGATAGCATTAGGGTTAGGGTTAGGGATAGCAATAGGGTTTGGGTTAGGGATAGCATTAGGGTTAGGGTTAGGGATAGCATTAGGGTTAGGATTAGGGTTAGGGATAGCATTAGGGTTAGGATTAGGGTTAGAGATAGCATTACAATTAGGGTTAGGGTTAGGGATAGCATTAGGGTTAGGGTTAGAGATAGCTTTAGGGTTAGGGTTAAGGATAGCATTAGGGTTAGGGTAAGAGATAGCATTAGGGTTAGGGTTAGAGATAGCATTAGGGTTAGGGTTAGATATAGCATTAGTGTTAGGGTTAGGGATAGCATTAGGGTTAGGATTAGGGTTAGGGAGAGCACTAGGGATAGGATTAGGGTTAGGGATAGCATTAGGGTTAGGGATAGCATTAGGGTTAGGGATACCATTAGGGTTAGGGATAGCATTAGGGTTAGGGTTAGGGTTAGGGCTAGCATTAGGGTTAGGGTTAGAGATAGCATTAGGGTTAGGGTTAGAGATAGCATTAGGGTTAGGGATAGCATTAGGGTTAGGGTTAGAGATAGCATTAGGGTTAGGGTTAGAGATAGCATTAGGGTTAGGGATAGCATTAGGGTTAGGGTTAGAGATAGCATTAGGGTTAGAGATAGCATTAGGGTTAGGGATAGCATTAGGGTTAGGGTTAGGGATAGCATTAGGGTTAGGATTAGGGTTAGGGTTAGGGATAGCATTAGGGTTAGGGTTAGAGATAGCATTAGGGATAGGGTTAGGGATAGCATTAGGGTTAGGGTTAGGGATAGCATTAGGGTTAGGGTTAGGGATAGCATTAGGGTTAGGGATAGCATTAGGGTTAGGGTTAGGGATAGCATTAGGCTTAGGGTTAGGGATAGCATTAGGGTTAGGATTAGGGTTAGGGTTAGCATTAGGGTTAGGGATAGCATTCGGGTTAGGGTTAGAGATAGCATTAGGGTTAGGGTTAGGGATAGCATTAGGGTTAGGGATAGCATTAGGGTTAGGGTTAGGGATAGCATTAGGGTTAGGGTTAGGGATAGCATTAGGGTTAGGGTTAGGGATAGCATTAGGGTTAGGGATAGCATTAGGGTTAGGGTTAGGGATAGCATTAGGGTTAGGGTTAGGGATAGCATTAGGGTTAGGGTTAGGGATAGCATTAGGGTTAGGGATAGCATTAGGGTTAGGGATAGCATTAGGGTTAGGGATAGCATTAGGGTTAGGGATAGCATTAGGGTTAGAGATAGCATTAGGGTTAGGGTTAGGGATAGCATTATGGTTAGGGATAGCATTAGGGTTAGGGTTAGGGATAGCATTAGGGTTAGGGTTAGGGTTAGGGATAGCATTAGGATTAGGGATAGCATTAGGGTTAGGGATAGCATTAGGGTTAGAGCTAGCTTTAGGGTTAGGGTTAGAGATAGCATTAGGGTTAGGGTTAGAGATAGCATTAGGGTTAGGGCTAGGGTTAGAGATAGAATTAGGGTTAGAGATAGCATTAGGGTTAGGGTTAGGGATAGCATTAGGGTTAGGGTTAGAGATAGTATTAGGGTTAGGGTTAGGGTTAGGGTTAGAGATAGCATTAGGGTTAGAGATAGCATTAGGGTTAGGGTTAGGGATAGCATTAGGGTTAGGGTTAGAGATAGCATTAGGGTTAGGGATAGCATTAGGGTTAGGGTTAGGGATAGCATTAGGGTTTGGGATAGCATTAGGGTTAGGGTTAGGGAATGCATTAGGGATAGCATTAGGGTTAGGGATTGCATTAGGGTTAGGGATAGCATTAGGGTTAGGGTTAGAGATAGCATTAGGGTTAGGGATAGCATTAGGGTTAGGGATAGCATTAGGGTTAGGGATAGCATTAGGGTTAGGGTTAGGGATAGCATTAGGGTTTGGGTTAGGGATAGCATTAGGGTTAGGGTTAGGGATAGCATTAGGGTTAGGATTAGGGTTAGGGATAGCATTAGGGTTAGGATTAGGGTTAGAGATAGCATTAGAATTAGGGTTAGGGTTAGGGATAGCATTAGGGTTAGGGTTAGAGATAGCTTTAGGGTTAGGGTTAAGGATAGCATTAGGGTTAGGGTAAGAGATAGCATTAGGGTTAGGGTTAGAGATAGCATTAGGGTTAGGGTTAGATATAGCATTAGTGTTAGGGTTAGGGATAGCATTAGGGTTAGGATTAGGGTTAGGGAGAGCACTAGGGATAGGATTAGGGTTAGGGATAGCATTAGGGTTAGGGATAGCATTAGGGTTAGGGTTAGAGATAGCATTAGGGTTAGGGATACCATTAGGGTTAGGGATAGCATTAGGGTTAGGGTTAGGGTTAGGGCTAGCATTAGGGCTAGCATTAGGGTTAGGGTTAGAGATAGCATTAGGGTTAGGGTTAGGGATAGCATTAGGGTTAGGGATAGCATTAGGGTTAGGGTTAGAGATAGCATTAGGGTTAGGGTTAGAGATAGCATTAGGGTTAGGGATAGCATTAGGGTTAGGGTTAGAGATAGCATTAGGGTTAGAGATAGCATTAGGGTTAGGGTTAGAGATAGTATTAGGGTTAGGGATAGCATTAGAGTTAGGGTTAGGGTTAGGGATAGCATTAGGGTTAGGGATAGCTTTAGGGTTAGGGTTAGGGCTAGCATTAGGGTTAGGGTTAGGGATAGCATTAGGGTTAGGTTTAGGGTTAGCATTAGGGTTAGGGATAGCATAAGGGTTAGGGTTAGAGATAGCATTAGGGTTAGGGTTAGGGATAGCATTAGGGTTAGGGATAGCATTAGGGTTAGGGTTAGGGATAGCATTAGGGTTAGGGATAGCATTAGGGTTAGGGTTAGGGATAGCATAAGGGTTAGGGATAGCATTAGGGTTAGAGATAGCATTAGGGTTAGGGATAGCATTAGGGTTAGGGTTAGAGATAGCATTAGGGTTAGAGATAGCATTAGGGTTAGGGTTAGAGATAGCATTAGGGTTAGGGATAGCATTAGGGTTAGGGTTAGGGTTAGGGATAGCATTAGGGTTAGGGATAGCTTTAGGGTTAGGGATAGCATTAGGATTAGGATTAGAGATAGCATTAGGGTTAGGGTTAGAGATAGCATTAGGGTTAGGGATAGCATTAGGTTTAGGGTTAGAGATAGCATTAGGGTTAGGGATAGCATTAGGGTTAGGGTTAGAGATAGCATTAGGGTTAGGGCTAGCATTTGGGTTAGGGTTAGGGATAGCATTAGGGTTAGGATTAGGGTTAGCATTAGGGTTAGGGATAGCATAAGGGTTAGGGTTAGAGATAGCATTAGGGTTAGGGTTAGGGATAGCATTAGGGTTAGGGTTAGGGATAGCATTAGGGTTAGGGATAGCATTAGGGTTAGGGTTAGGGATAGCATTAGGGTTAGGGATAGCATTAGGGTTAGAGATAGCATTAGGGTTAGGGTTAGGGATAGCATTAGGGTTAGGGTTAGGGATACCATTAGGGTTAGGATTAGGGTTAGGGTTAGCATTAGGGTTAGGGATAGCATTAGGGTTAGGGTTAGAGATAGCATTAGGGTTAGGGTTAGGGATAGCATTAGGGTTAGGGTTAGGGATACCATTAGGGTTAGGATTAGGGTTAGGGTTAGCATTAGGGTTAGGGATAGCATTAGGGTTAGGGTTAGAGATAGCATTAGGGTTAGGGTTAGGGATAGCATTAGGGTTAGGGATAGCATTAGGGTTAGGGTTAGGGTTAGGGATAGCATTAGGGTTAGGGAAAGCATTAGGGTTAGGGTTAGGGATAGCATTAGGGTTAGAGATAGCATTAGGGTTAGGGTTAGGGATAGCATTAGGGTTAGGGTTAGGGATACCATTAGGGTTAGGATTAGGGTTAGGGTTAGCATTAGGGTTAGGGATAGCATTAGGGTTAAGGTTAGAGATAGCATTAGGGTTAGGGATAGCATTAGGGTTAGGGTTAGGGATACCATTAGGGTTAGGATTAGGGTTAGGGTTAGCATTAGGGTTAGGGATAGCATTAGGGTTAGGGTTAGAGATAGCATTAGGGTTAGGGTTAGGGATAGCATTAGGGTTAGGGATTGCATTAGGGTTAGGGTTAGGGATAGCATTAGGGTTAGGGTTAGGGATAGCATTAGGGTTAGGGTTAGGGATACCATTAGGGTTATGGTTAGGGTTAGGGATAGCATTAGGGTTAGGGATAGCATTAGGGTTAGGGTTAGGGATAGCATTAGGGTTAGGGTTAGGGTTAGGGATAGCATTAGGGTTAGGGATAGCATTAGGGTTAGGGTTAGGGATAGCATTAGGGTTAGGGATAGCATTAGGGTTAGGGTTAGAGATAGCATTAGGGTTAGAGATAGCATTAGGGTTAGGGTTAGAGATAGCATTAGGGTTAGAGATAGCATTAGGGTTAGGGTTAGGGATAGCATTAGGGTTAGGGTTAGGGCTAGCATTAGGGTTAGGGTTAGAGATAGCATTAGGGTTAGGGTTAGAGATAGCATTAGGGTTAGGGATAGCATTAGGGTTAGGGTTAGAGATAGCATTAGGGTTAAGGATAGCATTAGGGTTAGGGATAGCATTAGGGTTAGGGTTAGAGATAGCATTAGGGTTAGAGATAGCATTAGGGTTAGGGTTAGAGATAGCATTAGGGTTAGGGATAGCATTAGGGTTAGGGTTAGGGATAGCATTAGGGTTAGGGATAGCTTTAGGGTTAGGGTTAGGGCTAGCATTAGGGTTAGGGTTAGGGATAGCATTAGGGTTAGGGATATTATTAGGGTTAGGGTTAGGGATAGCATTAGGGTTAGGGATAGCTTTAGGGTTAGGGTTCGGGCTAGCATTAGGGTTAGGGTTAGGGATAGCATTAGGGTTAGGTTTAGATATAGCATTAGGGTTAGGGTTAGAGATAGCATTAGGGTTAGGGATAGCATTAGGGTTAGGGTTAGGGATAGCATTAGGGTTAGAGATAGCGTTAGGGTTAGGGTTAGGGATAGCATTAGGGTTAGGTATAGCATTAGGGTTAGGGATATAGTTAGCATTAGGGTTAGAGATAGCATTAGGGTTAGGGATAGCATTAGAGTTAGGGAGAGCACTAGGGTTAGGGCTAGCATTAGGGTTAGGGTTAGAGATAGCATTAGGGTTAGAGATAGCATTAGGGTTTGGTTTAGGGATAGCATTAGGGTTAGAGATAGCATTAGGGTTAGTGTTAGGGATAGCATTAGGGATAGAGATAGCATTAGGGTTATGGTTAGAGATAGCATTAGGGTTAGGGTTAGGGATAGCATTAGGGTTAGGGATAGCATTAGGGTTAGGGCTAGCATTAGGGTTAGGGTTAGAGATAGCATTAGGGTAAGGGCTAGCATTAGGGTTAGGGTTAGAGATAGCATTAGGGTTAGGGTTAGAGAGAGCATTAGGGTTAGGGCTAGCATTAGGGTTAGGGTTAGAGATAGCATTAGGGTTAGGGTTAGAGAGAGCATTAGGGTTAGGGATAGCATTAGGGTTAGGGATAGCATTAGGGTTAGGGTTAGAGATAGCATTAGGGTTAGGGATAGCATTAGGGTTAGGGTTAGAGATAGCATTAGGGTTAGAGATAGCATTAGGGTTAGGGTTAGAGATAGCATTAGGGTTAGGGATAGCATTAGGGTTGGGTTAGGGATAGCATTAGGGATAGCATTAGGGTTAGGGATAGCATTAGGGTTAGGGATAGCATTAGGGTTAGGGTTAGGGATAGCATTAGGGTTAGGGTTAGGGATAGCATTAGGGTTAGGGATAGCATTAGGGTTAGGGTTAGGGATAGCATTAGGGTTAGGGTTAGGGATAGCATTAGGGTTAGGGTTAGGGATAGCATTAGGGTTAGGGATACCATTAGGGTTAGGGTTAGGGATAGCATTAGGGTTAGGGATAGCATTAGGGTTAGGGTTAGGGATAGCATTAGGGTTAGGGTTTGGGATACCATTAGGGTTAGGGTTAGGGTTAGGGTTAGGGATAGCATTAGGGTTTGGGATAGCATTAGGGTTAGGGTTAGGGATAGCATTAGGGTTAGGGTTAGGGTTAGGGATAGCATTAGGGTTAGGGTTAGGGTTAGGGATAGCATTAGGGTTAGGGATAGCATTAGGGTTAGGGTTAGGGATAGCATTATGGTTAGGGATAGCATTAGGGTTAGAGATAGCATTAGGGTTAGGGTTAGAGATAGCACTAGGGTAAGGGTTAGGGATAGCATTAGGGTTAGGGATAGAATTAGGGTTAGGGTTAGGGATAGCATTAGGGTTAGGGTTAGGGATACCATTAGGGTTAGGGTTAGGGATAGCATTAGGGTTAGGGATAGCATTAGGGTTAGGGTTAGGGATAGCATTAGGGTTAGGGTTAGGGATAGCATTAGGGTTAGGGTTAGGGATAGCATTAGGGTTAGGGATAGCATTAGGGTTAGAGATAGCATTAGGGTTAGGGTTAGGGATAGCATTAGGGTTAGGGATAGCATTAGGGTTAGGGTTAGAGATAGCATTAGGGTTAGGGATAGCATTAGGGTTAGGGTTAGGGCTAGCATTAGGGTTAGGGTTAGAGATAGCATTAGGGTTAGGGTTAGAGATAGCATTAGGGTTAGGGATAGCATTAGGGTTAGGGTTAGAGATAGCATTAGGGTTAGGTATAGCATTAGGGTTAGGGATAGCATTAGGGTTAGAGATAGCATTAGGGTTAGGGTTAGAGATAGCATTAGGGTTAGGGATAGCATTAGGGTTAGGGTTAGAGATAGCATTAGGGTTAGGGATAGCATTAGGGTTAGGGTTAGAGATAGCATTAGGGTTAGGGATAGCATTAGGGTTAGGGATAGCATTAGGGTTAGGGAAAGCATTAGGGTTAGGGTTAGAGATAGCATTAGGGTTAGGGATTGCATTAGGGTTAGGGTTAGGGTTAGGGTTAGGGATAGCATTAGGGTTAGGGTTAGGGATAGCATTAGGGTTAGGGATAGCATTAGGGTTAGGGTTAGAGATAGCATTAGGGTTAGGGTTAGAGATAGCATTAGGGTTAGGGATAGCATTAGGGTTAGGGTTAGGGATAGCATTAGGGTTAGGGTTAGGGATAGCATTAGGGTTAGGGATAGCATTAGGGTTAGGGTTAGAGATAGCATTAGGGTTAGGGTTAGAGATAGCATTAGGGTTAAGTTTTGATATAGAATTAGGGTTAGGGTTAGAGATAGCATTAGGGTGAGGGATAGCATTAGAGTTAGGGTTAGGGATAGCATTAGGGTTAGAGATAGCATTAGGGTTAGGGTTAGGGTTAGGGATAGCATTAGGGTTAGGGATAGCATTAGGGTTAGGGTTAGAGATGGCATTAGGGTTAGGGATAGCATTAGGGTTAGGGTTAGAGATAGCATTAGGGTTAGGGATAGCATTAGGGTTAGGGTTAGAGATAGCATTAGGGTAAGAGTTAGGGATAGCATTAGGGTTAAAGATAGCATTAGGGTTAGGGTTAGAGATAGCATTAGGGTTAGGGTTAGGGATAGCATTAGGGTTAAAGATAGCATTAGGGTTAGGGTTAGAGATAGCATTAGGGTTAGGGATAGAGATAGCATTAGGGTTAGGGATAGCATTAGGGTTAGGGTTAGGGATACCATTAGGGTTAGGGATAGCATTAGGGTTAGGGCTAGCATTAGGGTTAGGGTTAGAGATAGCATTAGGGTTAGGGTTAGAGATAGCATTAGGGTTAGGGATAGCATTAGGGTTAGGGTTAGAGATAGCATTAGGGTTAGGGTTAGAGATAGCATTAGGGTTAGGGATAGCATTAGGGTTAGGGTTAGAGATAGCATTAGGGTTAGGGATAGCATTAGGGTTAGGGATCGCATTAGGGTTAGGGTTAAAGATAGCATTAGGGTTAGAGATAGCATTAGGGTTAGAGATAGCATTAGGGTTAGGGATAGCATTAGGGTTAGGGTTAGGGATAGCATTAGGGTTAGGATTAGGGTTAGGGTTAGGGTTAGCATTAGGGTTAGGGTTAGAGATAGCATTAGGGTTAGGGTTAGAGATAGCATTAGGGTTAGAGATAGCATTAGGGTTAGGATTAGGGATAGCATTAGGGTTAGGATTAGGGTTAGGGTTAGGGTTAGCATTAGGGTTAGGGTTAGAGATAGCATTAGGGTTAGGGTTAGGGATAGCATTAGGGTTAGGGATAGCATTAGGGTTAGGGTTAGGGATAGCATTAGGCTTAGGGTTAGGGATAGCATTAGGGTTAGGGTTAGGGATAGCATTAGGGTTAGGGATAGCATTAGGGTTAGGGATAGCATTAGGGTTAGGGATAGCATTAGGGTTAGAGATAGCATTATGGTTAGAGTTAGGGATAGCATTAGGGTTAGGGATAGCATTAGGGTTAGGGTTAGGGATAGCATTAGGGTTAGGGTTAGGGATAGCATTAGGGTTAGGGTTAGGGATACCATTAGGGTTAGGATTAGGGTTAGGGTTAGCATTAGGGTTAGGGATAGCATTAGGGTTAGGGTTAGAGATAGCATTAGGGTTAGGGTTAGGGATAGCATTAGGGTTAGGGATAGCATTAGGGTTAGTGTTAGGGATAGCATTAGGGTTAGGGTTAGGGATAGCATTAGGGTTAGGGATACCATTAGGGTTAGGGTTAGGGTTAGGGATAGCATTAGGGTTAGGGATAGCATTAGGGTTAGGGTTAGGGATAGCATTAGGGTTAGGGTTAGGGATAGCATTAGGGTTAGGGTTAGGGATAGCATTAGGGTTAGGGATAGCATTAAGGTTAAGGTTAGGGATAGCATTAGGGTTAGGGATAGCATTAGGGTTAGGGTTAGGGATAGCATTAGGGTTAGAGATAGCATTAGAATTAGGGTTAGGGATAGCATTAGGGTTAGGGATAGCATTAGGGTTAGGGTTAGGGATAGCATTAGGGTTAGGGTTAGGGATAGCATTAGGGTTAGGGATAGCATTAGGGTTAGAGATGGCATTAGGGTTAGGGTTAGGGATAGCATTAGGGTTAGTGTTAGGGATAGAATTAGGGTTAGGGTTAGGGATAGCGTTAGGGTTAGGGTTAGGGATACCATTAGGGTTAGGGTTAGGGTTAGGGATAGCATTAGGGTTAGGGATAGCATTAGGGTTAGGGTTAGGGATAGCATTAGGGTTAGGGATAGCATTAGGGTTAGGGTTAGGGATAGCATTAGGCTTAGGGTTAGGGATAGCATTAGGGTTAGGGTTAGGGATACCATTAGGGTTAGGGTTAGGGATAGCATTAGGGATAGCATTAGGGTTAGGGTTAGGGATAGCATTAGGGTTAGGGATAGCATTAGGGTTAGGGTTAGGGATAGCATTAGGCTTAGGGTTAGGGATAGCATTAGGGTTAGGGATAGCATTAGGGTTAGGGTTAGGGATAGCATTAGGCTTAGGGTTAGGGATAGCATTAGGGTTAGGGATAGCATTAGGGTTAGGGTTAGGGATAGCATTAGGCTTAGGGTTAGGGATAGCATTAGAGTTAGGGATAGCATTAGGGTTAGGGTTAGGGATAGCATTAGGGTTAGGGTTAGGGATACCATTAGGGTTAGGATTAGGGTTAGGGTTAGCATTAGGGTTAGGGATAGCATTAGGGTTAGGGTTAGAGATAGCATTAGGGTTAGGGTTAGGGATAGCCTTAGGGTTAGGGATAGCATTAGGGTTAGGGTTAGGGATAGCATTAGGGTTAGGGTTAGGGATAGCATTAGGGTTAGGGTTAGGGATACCATTAGGGTTAGGGTTAGGGATAGCATTAGGGTTAGGGATAGCATTAGGGTTAGGGTTAGGGATAGCATTAGGGTTAGGGTTAGGGATAGCATTAGGGTTAGGGTTAGGGATAGCATTAGGGTTAGGGATAGCATTAGGGTTAGGGATAGCGTTAGGGTTAGGAATAGCATTAGGGTTAGAGATAGCATTAGGGTTAGGGTTAGGGATAGCATTAGGGTTAGGGATTGCATTAGGGTTAGGGTTAGGGATAGCATTAGGGTTAGGGATAGCATTAGGGTTAGGGATAGCATTAGGGTTAGGGATAGCATTGGGGTTAGGGTTAGAGATAGCATTAGGGTTAGGGTTAGGGATAGCATTAGGGTTAGGGATAGAATTAGGGTTAGGGTTAGGGATAGCATTAGGGTTAGGGTTAGGGATACCATTAGGGTTAGGGATAGCATTAGGGTTAGGGTTAGGGATAGCATTAGGGTTAGAGATAGCATTAGGGTTAGGGTTAGAGATAGCATTAGGGTTAGGGATAGCATTAGGGTTAGGGATAGCATTAGGGTTAGGATTAGAGATAGCATTAGGGTTAGGGTTAGAGATAGCATTAGGGTTAGGGATAGCATTAGGGTTAGGGATAGCATTAGGGTTAGGGTTAGAGATAGCATTAGGGTTAGAGATAGCATTAGGGTTAGGGTTAGAGATAGCATTAGGGTTAGGGATAGCATTAGGGTTAGGGTTAGGGATAGCATTAGGGTTAGGATTAGGGTTAGCATTAGGGTTAGGGATAGCATGAGGGTTAGGGATAGCATTAGGGTTAGGGATAGCATTAGGGTTAGGGATAGCATTAGGGTTAGGGTTAGGGATAGCATTAGGGTTAGGGATAGCATTAGGGTTAGGGTTAGGGATAGCATTAGGATTAGGGATAGCATTAGGGTTAGGGTTAGGGATAGCATTAGGGTTAGGGATAGCATTAGGATTAGGGTTAGGGATAGCATTAGGGTTAGGGTTAGGGATACCATTAGGGTTAGGATTAGGATTAGGGTTAGCATTAGGGTTAGGGATAGCATTAGGGTTAGGGTTAGAGATAGCATTAGGGTTAGGGTTAGGGATAGCATTAGGGTTAGGGTTAGGGATAGCATTAGGCTTAGGGTTAGGGATAGCATTAGGGTTAGGGTTAGAGATAGCATTAGGGTTAGGGATAGCATTAGGGTTAGAGATAGCATTAGGGTTAGGGATAGCATTAGGGTTAGGGTTAGGGATAGCATTAGGGTTAGGGTTAGGGATAGCATTAGGGTTAGGGTTAGGGTTAGGGTTAGCATTAGGGTTAGGGATAGCATTAGGGTTAGGGTTAGGGATACCATTAGGGTTAGGGATAGCATTAGGGTTAGGGTTAGAGATAGCATTAGGGTTAGGGATAGCATTAGGGTTAGGTTTAGGGATAGCATTAGGGTTAGGGTTAGGGTTAGCATTAGGGTTAGCATTAGGGTTAGGGTTAGGGATAGCATTAGGGTTAGGGTTAGGGATAGCATTAGGGTTAGGGTTAGGGATACCATTAGGGTTAGGGATAGCATTAGGGTTAGGGTTAGAGATAGCATTAGGGTTAGGGATAGCATTAGGGTTAGGGTTAGGGTTAGCATTAGGGTTAGGGATAGCATTAGGGTTAGGGTTAGGGATACCATTAGGGTTAGGATTAGGGTTAGGGATAGCATTAGGGTTAGGGTTAGTAATACCATTAGGGTTAGGATTAGGGTTAGGGTTAGCATTAGGGTTAGGGTTAGGGATAGCATTAGGGTTAGGGTTAGGGATAGCATTAGGGTTAGCATTAGGGTTAGGGATAGCATTAGGGTTAGGGTTAGGGTTAGAGATAGCATTAGGGTTAGGGTTAGAGATAGCATTAGGGTTAGGGTTAGGGGTAGCATTAGGGTTAGGGTTAGGGATAGCATTAGGGTTAGGGATAGCATTAGGGTTAGGGTTAGAGATAGCATTAGGGTTAGGGTTAGGGATAGCATTAGGGTTAGGGTTAGAGATAGCATTAGGGTTAGAGATAGCATTAGGGTTAGGGTTAGAGATAGCATTAGGGTTAGGGATAGCATTAGGGTTAGGGATAGCATTAGGGTTAGGATTAGCGTTAGGGTTAGCATTAGGGTTAGGGATAGCATTAGGGTTAGGGTTAGAGATAGCATTAGGGTTAGGGATAGCATTAGGGTTAGGGTTAGGGATAGCATTAGGGTTAGGGATAGCATTAGGGTTAGGGTTAGGGATAGCATTAGGGTTAGGGTTAGGGATAGCATTAGGGTTAGGGTTAGGGATAGCATTAGGGTTAGGAATAGCATTAGGGTTAGGGTTAGAGATAGCATTAGGGTTAGAGATAGCATTAGGGTTAGGGTTAGAGATAGCATTAGGGTTAGGGATAGCATTAGGGTTAGGGTTAGGGATAGCATTAGGGTTAGGATTAGGGTTAGCATTAGGGTTAGGGATAGCATTAGGGTTAGGGTTAGAGATAGCATTAGGGTTAGGGATAGCATTAGGGTTAGGGATAGCATTAGGGTTAGGGTTAGGGTTAGGGTTAGCATTAGGGTTAGGGATAGCATTAGGGTTAGGGTTAGAGATAGCATTAGGGTTAGGGTTAGGGATAGCATTAGAGTTAGGGTTAGGGATAGCATTAGGGTTAGGGATAGCATTAGGGTTAGGGTTAGAGATAGCATTAGGGTTAGGGATAGCATTAGGGTTAGGGTTAGGTATAGCATTAGGGTTAGGGTTAGGGATAGCATTAGGGTTAGGGTTAGGGTTAGGGTTAGCATTAGGGTTAGGGATAGCATTAGGGTTAGGGTTAGAGATAGCATTAGGGTTAGGGTTAGGGATAGCATTAGGGTTAGGGTTAAGGATACCATTAGGGTTAGGATTAGGGTTAGGGTTAGCATTAGGGTTAGGGTTAGGGATAGCATTAGGGTTAGGGTTAGGGATACCATTAGGGTTAGGATTAGGGTTAGGGATAGCATTAGGGTTAGGGTTAGGGATACCATTAGGGTTAGGATTAGGGTTAGGGTTAGCATTAGGGTTAGGGTTAGGGATAGCATTAGGGTTAGGGTTAGGCATACCATTAGGGTTAGCATTAGGGTTAGGGATAGCATTAGGGTTAGGGTTAGGGTTAGAGATAGCATTAGGGTTAGGGTTAGAGATAGCATTAGGGTTAGGGTTAGGGGTAGCATTAGGGTTAGGGTTAGGGATAGCATTAGGGTTAGGGATAGCATTAGGGTTAGGGTTAGAGATAGCATTAGGGTTAGGGTTAGAGATAGCATTAGGGTTAGAGATAGCATTAGGGTTAGGGTTAGAGATAGCATTAGGGTTAGGGATAGCATTAGGGTTAGGGTTAGGGATAGCATTAGGGTTAGGATTAGGGTTAGGGTTAGCATTAGGGTTAGGGATAGCATTAGGGTTAGGGTTAGAGATAGCATTAGGGTTAGGGTTAGGGATAGCATTAGGGTTAGGGATAGCATTAGGGTTAAGGTTAGGGATAGCATTAGGGTTAGGGATAGCATTAGGGTTAGGGTTAGGGATAGCATTAGGGTTAGGGTTAGGGATAGCATTAGGGTTAGGGATAGCATTAGGGTTAGGGTTAGGGATACCATTAGGGTTAGGGTTAGGGATAACATTAGGGTTAGGGATAGCATTAGGGTTAGGGTTAGGGATAGCATTAGGGTTAGGGATAGCATTAGGGTTAGGGTTAGCATTAGGGTTAGGGATAGCATTAGGGTTAGGGATAGCATTAGGGTTAGGGACAGCATTAGGGTTAGGGATAGCATTAGGGTTAGGGTTAGGGATAGCATTAGGGTTAGGGTTAGGGATAGCATTAGGGTTAGGGATAGCATTAGGGTTAGGGATAGCATTAGGGTTAGGGATAGCATTAGGGTTAGGGATAGCATTAGGGTTAGGGAGAGCATTAGGATTAGGGTTAGGGATAGCATTAGGGTTAGGGTTAGGGATACCATTAGGGTTAGGATTAGGGTTAGGGTTAGCATTAGGGTTAGGGATAGCATTAGGGTTAGGGTTAGAGATAGCATTAGGGTTAGGGTTAGAGATAGCATTAGGGTTAGGGTTAGAGATAGCATTAGGGTTAGGGTTAGGGATAGCATTAGGGTTAGGGTTAGGGATAGCATTAGGCTTAGGGTTAGGGATAGCATTAGGGTTAGGGTTAGAGATAGCATTAGGGTTAGGGATAGCATTAGGGTTAGGGTTAGAGATAGCATTAGGGTTAGGGATTGCATTAGGGTTAGGGTTAGGGATAGCATTAGGGTTAGGGATAGCATTAGGGTTAGGGTTAGGGTTAGCATTAGGGTTAGGGATAGCATTAGGGTTAGGGTTAGAGATAGCATTAGGGTTAGGGTTAGGGATAGCATTAGGGTTAGGGATAGCATTAGGTTTAGGGTTAGGGATAGCATTAGGGTTAGGGATAGCATTAGGGTTAGGGTTAGGGATAGCATTAGGGTTAGGGTTAGGGATAGCATTAGGGTTAGGGTTAGGGATACCATTAGGGTTAGGGTTCGGGTTAGGGATAGCATTAGGGTTAGGGATAGCATTAGGGTTAGGGTTAGGGATAGCATTAGGGTTAGGGATTGCATTAGGGTTAGCGTTAGGGATAGCATTAGGGTTAGGGTTAGGGATAGCATTAGGGTTAGGGATAGCATTAGGGTTAGGGATAGCATTAGGGTTAGGGTTAGAGATAGCATTAGGGTGAGGGTTAGGGATAGCATTAGGGTTAGGGATAGAATTAGGGTTAGGGTTAGGGATAGCATTAGGGTTAGGGTTAGGGATACCATTAGGGTTAGGGTTAGGGTTAGGGATAGCATTAGGGTTAGGGATAGCATTAGGGTTAGGGTTAGGGATAGCATTAGGGTTAGGGATAGCATTAGGGTTAGAGATAGCATTAGGGTTAGGGTTAGGGAAAGCATTAGGGTAAGGGTTAGGGATAGCATTAGGGTTAGGGTTAGGGATAGCATTAGGGTTAGGGATAGCATTAGGGTTAGGGTTAGGGATAGCATTAGGGTTAGGGATAGCATTAGGGTTAGAGATAGCATTAGGGTTAGGGTTAGAGATAGCATTAGGGTTAGCGATAGCATTAGGGTTAGGGATAGCATTAGGGTTAGGGTTAGAGATAGCATTAGGGTTAGGGATAGCATTAGGGTTAGGGTTAGGGATAGCATTAGGGTTAGGGCTAGCATTAGGGTTAGGGTTAGAGATAGCATTAGGGTTAGGGTTAGAGATAGCATTAGGGTTAGGGATAGCATTAGGGTTAGGGATAGCATTAGGGTTAGGATTAGAGATAGCATTAGGGTTAGGGTTAGAGATAGCATTAGGGTTAGGGATAGCATTAGGGTTAGGGATAGCATTAGGGTTAGGGTTAGAGATAGCATTAGGGTTAGGGATAGCATTAGGGTTAGGGTTAGAGATAGCATTAGGGTTAGAGATAGCATTAGGGTTAGGGTTAGAGATAGCATTAGGGTTAGGGATAGCATTAGGGTTAGGGTTAGAGATAGCATTAGGGTTAGGGTTAGGGATAGCATTAGGGTTAGGGTTAGAGATAGCATTAGGGTTAGAGATAGCATTAGGGTTAGGGTTAGAGATAGCATTAGGGTTAGGGATAGCATTAGGGTTAGGGATAGCATTAGGGTTAGGATTAGCGTTAGGGTTAGCATTAGGGTTAGGGATAGCATTAGGGTTAGGGTTAGAGATAGCATTAGGGTTAGGGATAGCATTAGGGTTAGGGTTAGGGATAGCATTAGGGTTAGGGATAGCATTAGGGTTAGGGTTAGGGATAGCATTAGGGTTAGGGTTAGGGATAGCATTAGGGTTAGGGTTAGGGATAGCATTAGGGTTAGGAATAGCATTAGGGTTAGGGTTAGAGATAGCATTAGGGTTAGAGATAGCATTAGGGTTAGGGTTAGAGATAGCATTAGGGTTAGGGATAGCATTAGGGTTAGGGTTAGGGATAGCATTAGGGTTAGGATTAGGGTTAGCATTAGGGTTAGGGATAGCATTAGGGTTAGGGTTAGAGATAGCATTAGGGTTAGGGATAGCATTAGGGTTAGGGATAGCATTAGGGTTAGGGTTAGGGTTAGGGTTAGCATTAGGGTTAGGGATAGCATTAGGGTTAGGGTTAGAGATAGCATTAGGGTTAGGGTTAGGGATAGCATTAGAGTTAGGGTTAGGGATAGCATTAGGGTTAGGGATAGCATTAGGGTTAGGGTTAGAGATAGCATTAGGGTTAGGGATAGCATTAGGGTTAGGGTTAGGTATAGCATTAGGGTTAGGGTTAGGGATAGCATTAGGGTTAGGGTTAGGGTTAGGGTTAGCATTAGGGTTAGGGATAGCATTAGGGTTAGGGTTAGAGATAGCATTAGGGTTAGGGTTAGGGATAGCATTAGGGTTAGGGTTAAGGATACCATTAGGGTTAGGATTAGGGTTAGGGTTAGCATTAGGGTTAGGGATAGCATTAGGGTTAGGGTTAGGGATACCATTAGGGTTAGGATTAGGGTTAGGGATAGCATTAGGGTTAGGGTTAGGGATACCATTAGGGTTAGGATTAGGGTTAGGGTTAGCATTAGGGTTAGGGTTAGGGATAGCATTAGGGTTAGGGTTAGGCATACCATTAGGGTTAGCATTAGGGTTAGGGATAGCATTAGGGTTAGGGTTAGGGTTAGAGATAGCATTAGGGTTAGGGTTAGAGATAGCATTAGGGTTAGGGTTAGGGGTAGCATTAGGGTTAGGGTTAGGGATAGCATTAGGGTTAGGGATAGCATTAGGGTTAGGGTTAGAGATAGCATTAGGGTTAGGGTTAGAGATAGCATTAGGGTTAGAGATAGCATTAGGGTTAGGGTTAGAGATAGCATTAGGGTTAGGGATAGCATTAGGGTTAGGGTTAGGGATAGCATTAGGGTTAGGATTAGGGTTAGGGTTAGCATTAGGGTTAGGGATAGCATTAGGGTTAGGGTTAGAGATAGCATTAGGGTTAGGGTTAGGGATAGCATTAGGGTTAGGGATAGCATTAGGGTTAAGGTTAGGGATAGCATTAGGGTTAGGGATAGCATTAGGGTTAGGGTTAGGGATAGCATTAGGGTTAGGGTTAGGGATAGCATTAGGGTTAGGGATAGCATTAGGGTTAGGGTTAGGGATACCATTAGGGTTAGGGTTAGGGTTAGGGATAACATTAGGGTTAGGGATAGCATTAGGGTTAGGGTTAGGGATAGCATTAGGGTTAGGGATAGCATTAGGGTTAGGGTTAGCATTAGGGTTAGGGATAGCATTAGGGTTAGGGATAGCATTAGGGTTAGGGACAGCATTAGGGTTAGGGATAGCATTAGGGTTAGGGTTAGGGATAGCATTAGGGTTAGGGTTAGGGATAGCATTAGGGTTAGGGATAGCATTAGGGTTAGGGATAGCATTAGGGTTAGGGATAGCATTAGGGTTAGGGAGAGCATTAGGATTAGGGTTAGGGATAGCATTAGGGTTAGGGTTAGGGATACCATTAGGGTTAGGATTAGGGTTAGGGTTAGCATTAGGGTTAGGGATAGCATTAGGGTTAGGGTTAGAGATAGCATTAGGGTTAGGGTTAGAGATAGCATTAGGGTTAGGGTTAGAGATAGCATTAGGGTTAGGGTTAGGGATAGCATTAGGGTTAGGGTTAGGGATAGCATTAGGCTTAGGGTTAGGGATAGCATTAGGGTTAGGGTTAGAGATAGCATTAGGGTTAGGGATAGCATTAGGGTTAGGGTTAGAGATAGCATTAGGGTTAGGGATTGCATTAGGGTTAGGGTTAGGGATAGCATTAGGGTTAGGGTTAGGGATAGCATTAGGGTTAGGGTTAGGGTTAGCATTAGGGTTAGGGATAGCATTAGGGTTAGGGTTAGAGATAGCATTAGGGTTAGGGTTAGGGATAGCATTAGGGTTAGGGATAGCATTAGGTTTAGGGTTAGGGATAGCATTAGGGTTAGGGATAGCATTAGGGTTAGGGTTAGGGATAGCATTAGGGTTAGGGTTAGGGATAGCATTAGGGTTAGGGTTAGGGATACCATTAGGGTTAGGGTTCGGGTTAGGGATAGCATTAGGGTTAGGGATAGCATTAGGGTTAGGGTTAGGGATAGCATTAGGGTTAGGGATTGCATTAGGGTTAGCGTTAGGGATAGCATTAGGGTTAGGGTTAGGGATAGCATTAGGGTTAGGGATAGCATTAGGGTTAGGGATAGCATTAGGGTTAGGGTTAGAGATAGCATTAGGGTTAGGGTTAGGGATAGCATTAGGGTTAGGGATAGAATTAGGGTTAGGGTTAGGGATAGCATTAGGGTTAGGGTTAGGGATACCATTAGGGTTAGGGTTAGGGATAGCATTAGGGTTAGGGATAGCATTAGGGTTAGGGTTAGGGATAGCATTAGGGTTAGGGATAGCATTAGGGTTAGAGATAGCATTAGGGTTAGGGTTAGGGAAAGCATTAGGGTAAGGGTTAGGGATAGCATTAGGGTTAGGGTTAGGGATAGCATTAGGGTTAGGGATAGCATTAGGGTTAGGGTTAGGGATAGCATTAGGGTTAGGGATAGCATTAGGGTTAGAGATAGCATTAGGGTTAGGGTTAGAGATAGCATTAGGGTTAGCGATAGCATTAGGGTTAGGGATAGCATTAGGGTTAGGGTTAGAGATAGCATTAGGGTTAGGGATAGCATTAGGGTTAGGGTTAGGGATAGCATTAGGGTTAGGGCTAGCATTAGGGTTAGGGTTAGAGATAGCATTAGGGTTAGGGTTAGAGATAGCATTAGGGTTAGGGATAGCATTAGGGTTAGGGATAGCATTAGGGTTAGGATTAGAGATAGCATTAGGGTTAGGGTTAGAGATAGCATTAGGGTTAGGGATAGCATTAGGGTTAGGGATAGCATTAGGGTTAGGGTTAGAGATAGCATTAGGGTTAGGGATAGCATTAGGGTTAGGGTTAGAGATAGCATTAGGGTTAGAGATAGCATTAGGGTTAGGGTTAGAGATAGCATTAGGGTTAGGGATAGCATTAGGGTTAGGGTTAGGGATAGCATTAGGGTTAGGATTAGGGTTAGCATTAGGGTTAGGGATAGCATGAGGGTTAGGGATAGCATTAGGGTTAGGGATAGCATTAGGGTTAGGGATAGCATTAGGGTTAGGGTTAGGGATAGCATTAGGGTTAGGGATAGCATTAGGGTTAGGGTTAGGGATAGCATTAGGATTAGGGATAGCATTAGGGTTAGGGTTAGGGATAGCATTAGGGTTAGGGATAGCATTAGGATTAGGGTTAGGGATAGCATTAGGGTTAGGGTTAGGGATACCATTAGGGTTAGGATTAGGATTAGGGTTAGCATTAGGGTTAGGGATAGCATTAGGGTTAGGGTTAGAGATAGCATTAGGGTTAGGGTTAGGGATAGCATTAGGGTTAGGGTTAGGGATAGCATTAGGCTTAGGGTTAGGGATAGCATTAGGGTTAGGGTTAGAGATAGCATTAGGGTTAGGGATAGCATTAGGGTTAGAGATAGCATTAGGGTTAGGGATAGCATTAGGGTTAGGGTTAGGGATAGCATTAGGGTTAGGGTTAGGGATAGCATTAGGGTTAGGGTTAGGTTAGGGTTAGCATTAGGGTTAGGGATAGCATTAGGGTTAGGGTTAGAGATAGCATTAGGGTTAGGGATAGCATTAGGGTTAGGGTTAGGGATACCATTAGGGTTAGGGATAGCATTAGGGTTAGGGTTAGAGATAGCATTAGGGTTAGGGATAGCATTAGGGTTAGGTTTAGGGATAGCATTAGGGTTAGGGTTAGGGATAGCATTAGGGTTAGGGTTAGGGATAGCATTAGGGTTAGGGTTAGGGATAGCATTAGGGTTAGGGTTAGGGTTAGGGATACCATTAGGGTTAGGGATAGCATTAGGGTTAGGGTTAGAGATAGCATTAGGGTTAGGGATAGCATTAGGGTTAGGGTTAGGTATAGCATTAGGGTTAGGGTTAGGGATAGCATTAGGGTTAGGGTTAGGGTTAGGGTTAGCATTAGGGTTAGGGATAGCATTAGGGTTAGGGTTAGGGATACCATTAGGGTTAGGATTAGGGTTAGGGATAGCATTAGGGTTAGGGTTAGGGATACCATTAGGGTTAGGATTAGGGTTAGGGTTAGCATTAGGCTTAGGGTTAGGGATAGCATTAGGGTTAGGGTTAGGGATAGCATTAGGGTTAGGGATAGCATTAGGGTTAGGGTTAGGGTTAGAGATAGCATTAGGGTTAGGGTTAGAGATAGCATTAGGGTTAGGGTTAGGGGTAGCATTAGGGTTAGGGTTAGGGATAGCATTAGGGTTAGGGATAGCATTAGGGTTAGGGTTAGAGATAGCATTAGGGTTAGGGATAGCATTAGGGTTAGGGTTAGAGATAGCATTAGGGTTAGGGATAGCATTAGGGTTAGAGATAGCATTAGGGTTAGGGTTAGAGATAGCATTAGGGTTAGGGATAGCATTAGGGTTAGGATTAGCGTTAGGGTTAGCATTAGGGTTAGGGATAGCATTAGGGTTAGGGTTAGAGATAGCATTAGGGTTAGGGTTAGGGATAGCATTAGGGTTAGGGTTAGGGATAGCATTAGGGTTAGGGATAGCATTAGGGTTAGGGTTAGGGATAGCATTAGGGTTAGGGTTAGGGATAGCATTAGGGTTAGGGTTAGGGATAGCATTAGGGTTAGGAATAGCATTAGGGTTAGGGTTAGAGATAGCATTAGGGTTAGAGATAGCATTAGGGTTAGGGTTAGAGATAGCATTAGGGTTAGGGATAGCATTAGGGTTAGGGTTAGGGATAGCATTAGGGTTAGGATTAGGGTTAGGGTTAGCATTAGGGTTAGGGATAGCATTAGGGTTAGGGTTAGAGATAGCATTAGGGTTAGGGATAGCATTAGGGTTAGGGATAGCATTAGGGTTAGGGTTAGAGATAGCATTAGGGTTAGGGTTAGGGATAGCATTAGAGTTAGGGTTAGGGATAGCATTAGGGTTAGGGATAGCATTAGGGTTAGGGTTAGAGATAGCATTAGGGTTAGGGATAGCATTAGGGTTAGGGTTAGGTATAGCATTAGGGTTAGGGTTAGGGATAGCATTAGGGTTAGGGTTAGGGTTAGGGTTAGCATTAGGTTTAGGGATAGCATTAGGGTTAGGGTTAGAGATAGCATTAGGGTTAGGGTTAGGGATAGCATTAGGGTTAGGGTTAAGGATACCATTAGGGTTAGGATTAGGGTTAGGGTTAGCATTAGGGTTAGGGTTAGGGATAGCATTAGGGTTAGGGTTAGGGATACCATTAGGGTTAGGATTAGGGTTAGGGATAGCATTAGGGTTAGGGTTAGGGATACCATTAGGGTTAGGATTAGGGTTAGGGTTAGCATTAGGGTTAGGGTTAGGGATAGCATTAGGGTTAGGGTTAGGCATACCATTAGGGTTAGCATTAGGGTTAGGGATAGCATTAGGGTTAGGGTTAGGGTTAGAGATAGCATTAGGGTTAGGGTTAGAGATAGCATTAGGGTTAGGGTTAGGGGTAGCATTAGGGTTAGGGTTAGGGATAGCATTAGGGTTAGGGATAGCATTAGGGTTAGGGTTAGAGATAGCATTAGGGTTAGGGTTAGGGTTAGAGATAGCATTAGGGTTAGAGATAGCATTAGGGTTAGGGTTAGAGATAGCATTAGGGTTAGGGATAGCATTAAGGTTAGGGTTAGGGATAGCATTAGGGTTAGGATTAGGGTTAGGGTTAGCATTAGGGTTAGGGATAGCATTAGGGTTAGGGTTAGAGATAGCATTAGGGTTAGGGTTAGGGATAGCATTAGGGTTAGGGATAGCATTAGGGTTAGGGTTAGGGATAGCATTAGGGTTAGGGATAGCATTAGGGTTAGGGTTAGGGATAGCATTAGGGTTAGGGTTAGGGATAGCATTAGGGTTAGGGATAGCATTAGGGTTAGGGTTAGGGATACCATTAGGGTTAGGGTTAGGGATAACATTAGGGTTAGGGATAGCATTAGGGTTAGGGTTAGGGATAGCATTAGGGTTAGGGATAGCATTAGGGTTAGGGTTAGCATTAGGGTTAGGGATAGCATTAGGGTTAGGGATAGCATTAGGGTTAGGGACAGCATTAGGGTTAGGGATAGCATTAGGGTTAGGGTTAGGGATAGCATTAGGGTTAGGGTTAGGGATAGCATTAGGGTTAGGGATAGCATTAGGGTTAGGGTTAGGGATAGCATTAGGGTTAGGGATAGCATTAGGGTTAGGGATAGCATTAGGGTTAGGGAGAGCATTAGGATTAGGGTTAGGGATAGCATTAGGGTTAGGGTTAGGGATACCATTAGGGTTAGGATTAGGGTTAGGGTTAGCATTAGGGTTAGGGATAGCATTAGGGTTAGGGTTAGAGATAGCATTAGGGTTAGGGTTAGAGATAGCATTAGGGTTAGGGTTAGAGATAGCATTAGGGTTAGGGTTAGGGATAGCATTAGGGTTAGGGTTAGGGATAGCATTAGGCTTAGGGTTAGGGATAGCATTAGGGTTAGGGTTAGAGATAGCATTAGGGTTAGGGATAGCATTAGGGTTAGGGTTAGAGATAGCATTAGGGTTAGGGATAGCATTAGGGTTAGGGTTAGGGATAGCATTAGGGTTAGGGTTAGGGATAGCATTAGGGTTAGGGTTAGGGTTAGGGTTAGCATTAGGGTTAGGGATAGCATTAGGGTTAGGGTTAGAGATAGCATTAGGGTTAGGGTTAGGGATAGCATTAGGGTTAGGGATAGCATTAGGTTTAGGGTTAGGGATAGCATTAGGGTTAGGGATAGCATTAGGGTTAGGGTTAGGGATAGCATTAGGGTTAGGGTTAGGGATAGCATTAGGGTTAGGGTTAGGGATACCATTAGGGTTAGGGTTCGGGTTAGGGATAGCATTAGGGTTAGGGATAGCATTAGGGTTAGGGTTAGGGATAGCATTAGGGTTAGGGATAGCATTAGGGTTAGGATTAGGGGTTAGGGTTAGCATTAGGGTTAGGGATAGCATTAGGGTTAGGGTTAGGGATAGCATTAGGGTTAGGGATAGCATTAGGGTTAGGGATAGCATTAGGGTTAGGGTTAGGGATAGCATTAGGGTTAGGGTTAGGGATAGCATTAGGGTTAGGGATAGCATTAGGGTTAGGGTTAGGGATAGCATTAGGCTTAGGGTTAGGGATAGCATTAGGGTTAGGGTTAGGGATAGCATTAGGGTTAGGGATAGCATTAGGATTAGGGTTAGGGATAGCATTAGGGTTAGGGTTAGGGATACCATTAGGGTTAGGATTAGGGTTAGGGTTAGCATTAGGTTTAGGGATAGCATTAGGGTTAGGGTTAGAGATAGCATTAGGGTTAGGTTAGGGATAGCATTAGGGTTAGGGTTAGGGATAGCATTAGGCTTAGGGTTAGGGATAGCATTAGGGTTAGGGTTAGAGATAGCATTAGGGTTAGGGATAGCATCAGGGTTAGAGATAGCATTAGGGTTAGGGATAGCATTAGGGTTAGGGTTAGGGATAGCATTAGGGTTAGGGATAGCATTAGGGTTAGGGTTAGGGTTAGCATTAGGGTTAGGGATAGCATTAGGGTTAGGGTTAGAGATAGCATTAGGGTTAGGGTTAGGGATAGCATTAGGGTTAGGGTTAGGGATACCATTAGGGTTAGGGATAGCATTAGGGTTAGGGTTAGAGATAGCATTAGGGTTAGGGATAGCATTAGGGTTAGGTTTAGGGATAGCATTAGGGTTAGGGTTAGGGTTAGCATTAGGGTTAGGGATAGCATTAGGGTTAGGGTTAGAGATAGCATTAGGGTTAGGGTTAGGGATAGCATTAGGGTTAGGGTTAGGGATACCATTAGGGTTAGGATTAGGGTTAGGGTTAGCATTAGGGTTAGGGTTAGGGATAGCATTAGGGTTAGGGTTAGGGATACCATTAGGGTTAGGATTAGGGTTAGGGATAGCATTAGGGTTAGGGTTAGGGATACCATTAGGGTTAGGGTTAGGGATACCATTAGGGTTAGGGTTAGAGATAGCATTAGGGTTAGGGTTAGGGATAGCATTAGGGTTAGGGATAGCATTAGGGTTAGGGATAGCATTAGGGTTAGGGTTAGAGATAGCATTAGGGTTAGGGTTAGGGATAGCATTAGGGTTAGGGTTAGGGTTAGGGTTAGCATTAGGGTTAGGGTTAGAGATAGCATTAGGGTTAGGGTTAGGGATAGCATTAGGGTTAGGGATAGCATTAGGGTTAGGGTTAGGGATAGCATTAGGGTTAGGGTTAGGGATAGCATTAGGGTTAGGGTTAGGGATAGCATTAGGGTTAGAGATAGCATTAGGGTTAGGGTTAGAGATAGCATTAGGGTTAGGGTTAGGGATAGCATTAGGGTTAGGGTTAGGGATAGAATTAGGGTTAGGGTTAGGGATAGCATTAGGGTTAGGGTTAGGGATACCATTAGGGTTAGGGATAGGGATAGCATTAGGGTTAGGGATAGCATTAGGGTTAGGGTTAGGGATAGCATTAGGGTTAGGGTTAGGGATAGCATTAGGGTTAGGGTTAGGGTTAGGGATAGCATTAGGGTTAGGGATAGCATTAGGGTTAGGGATAGCATTAGGGTTAGGGATAGCATTAGGGTTAGGGATAGCATTAGGGTTAGAGATAGCATTAGGGTTAGGGTTAGAGATATCATTAGGGTTAGGGATAGCATTAGGGTTAGGGTTAGAGATAGCATTAGGGTTAGGGATAGCATTAGGGTTAGGGTTAGGGATAGCATTAGGGTTAGGGTTAGGGATAGCATTAGGGTTAGGGATAGCATTAGGGTTAGGGTTAGGGTTAACATTAGGGTTAGGGATAGCATTAGGGTTAGGGATAGCATTAGGGTTAGGGTTAGGGATAGCATTAGGGTTAGGGATAGCATTAGGGTTAGGGCTAGCATTAGGGTTAGGGTTAGAGATAGCATTAGGGTTAGGGTTAGAGATAGCATTAGGGTTAGGGATATCATTAGGGTTAGGATTAGGGTTAGGGTTAGCATTAGGGTTAGGGATGGCATTAGGGTTAGGGTTAGAGTTAGCATTAGGGTTAGGGTTAGGGATAGCATTAGGGTTAGGGTTAGGGATAGCATTAGGGTTAGGGTTAGGGATAGCATTAGGGTTAGGGATAGCATTAGGGTTAGGGATAGCATTAGGGTTAGGGTTAGGGATACCATTAGGGTTAGGTTAGGGATAGCATGAGGGTTAGGGATAGCATTAGGGTTAGGGTTAGGGATAGCATTAGGGTTAGGGTTATGGATAGCATTAGGGTTAGGGTTAGGGATAGCATTAGGGTTAGGGATAGCATTAGGGTTAGAGATAGCATTAGGGTTAGGGTTAGGGATAGCATTAGGGTTAGGGATAGCATTAGGGTTAGGGTTAGGGTTAGGGATAGCATTAGGGTTAGGGATAGCATTAGGGTTAGGGATAGCATTAGGGTTAGGGTTAGGGATAGCATTAGGGTTAGGGATAGCATTAGGGTTAGAGATAGCATTAGGGTTAGGGTTAGAGATAGCATTAGGGTTAGGGTTAGGGATAGCATTAGGGTTAGGGTTAGGGATAGAATTAGGGTTAGGGATAGCATTAGGGTTAGGGTTAGGGATACCATTAGGTTTAGGGTTAGGGTTAGGGTTAGGGATAGCATTAGGGTTAGGGATAGCATTAGGGTTAGGGTTAGGGATAGCATTAGGGTTAGGGTTAGGGATAGCATTAGGGTTAGGGTTAGGGATAGCATTAGGGTTAGAGATAGCATTAGGGTTAGAGATAGCATTAGGGTTAGGGATAGCATTAGGGTTAGGGATAGCATTAGGGTTAGGGTTAGGGATAGCATTAGGGTTAGGGATAGCATTAGGGTTAGGGCTAGCATTAGGGTTAGGGTTAGAGATAGCATTAGGGTTAGGGTTAGAGATAGCATTAGGGTTAGGGAAAGCATTAGGGTTAGGGTTAGAGATAGCATTAGGGTTAGGGTTAGAGATAGCATTAGGGTTAGGGATAGCATTAGGGTTAGGGTTAGAGATAGCATTAGGGTCAGGGATAGCATTAGGGTTAGGGATAGCATTAGGGTTAGGATTAGGGTTTGGGTTAGCATTAGGGTTAGGGATAGCATTAGGGTTAGGGTTAGGGATAGCATTAGGGTTAGGGATAGCATTAGGGTTAGGGTTAGGGATAGCATTAGGGTTAGGGTTAGGGATAGCATTAGGGTTAGGGATAGCATTAGGGTTAGGGTTAGGGATAGCATTAGGGTTAGGGTTAGGGATAGCATTAGGGTTAGGGTTAGGGTTAGGGATAGCATTAGGGTTAGGGATAGCATTAGGTTTAGGGATAGCATTAGGGTTAGGGATAGCATTAGGGTTAGAGATAGCATTAGGGTTAGGGTTAGAGATATCATTAGGGTTAGGGATAGCATTAGGGTTAGGGTTAGAGATAGCATTAGGGTTAGGGATAGCATTAGGGTTAGGGTTAGGGATAGCATTAGGGTTAGGGTTAGGGATAGCATTAGGGTTAGGGATAGCATTAGGGTTAGGGTTAGGGTTAGCATTAGGGTTAGGGATAGCATTAGGGTTAGGGATAGCATTAGGGTTAGGGTTAGGGATAGCATTAGGGTTAGGGATAGCATTAGGGTTAGGGCTAGCATTAGGGTTAGGGTTAGAGATAGCATTAGGGTTAGGGTTAGAGATAGCATTAGGGTTAGGGATATCATTAGGGTTAGGATTAGGGTTAGGGTTAGCATTAGGGTTAGGGATGGCATTAGGGTTAGGGTTAGAGTTAGCATTAGGGTTAGGGTTAGGGATAGCATTAGGGTTAGGGATAGCATTAGGGTTAGGGTTAGGGATAGCATTAGGGTTAGGGTTAGGGATAGCATTAGGGTTAGGGATAGCATTAGGGTTAGGGTTAGGGATACCATTAGGGTTAGGTTAGGGATAGCATGAGGGTTAGGGATAGCATTAGGGTTAGGGTTAGCATTAGGGTTAGGGTTATGGATAGCATTAGGGTTAGGGTTAGGGATAGCATTAGGGTTAGGGTTAGGGATAGCATTAGGGTTAGAGATAGCATTAGGGTTAGGGTTAGGGATAGCATTAGGGTTAGGGATAGCATTAGGGTTAGGGTTAGGGTTAGGGATAGCATTAGGGTTAGGGATAGCATTAGGGTTAGGGATAGCATTAGGGTTAGGGTTAGGGATAGCATTAGGGTTAGAGATAGCATTAGGGTTAGGGTTAGAGATAGCATTAGGGTTAGGGTTAGGGATAGCATTAGGGTTAGGGTTAGGGATAGAATTAGGGTTAGGGATAGCATTAGGGTTAGGGTTAGGGATACCATTAGGGTTAGGGTTAGGGTTAGGGTTAGGGATAGCATTAGGGTTAGGGATAGCATTAGGGTTAGGGTTAGGGATAGCATTAGGGTTAGGGTTAGGGATAGCATTAGGGTTAGGGTTAGGGATAGCATTAGGGTTAGGGTTAGGGATAGCATTAGGGTTAGAGATAGCATTAGGGTTAGAGATAGCATTAGGGTTAGGGTTAGGGATAGCATTAGGGTTAGGGATAGCATTAGGGTTAGGGTTAGGGTTAGGGATAGCATTAGGGTTAGGGATAGCATTAGGGTTAGGGATAGCATTAGGGTTAGGGTTAGGGATAGCATTAGGGTTAGGGATAGCATTAGGGTTAGAGATAGCATTAGGGTTAGGGTTAGAGATAGCATTAGGGTTAGGGTTAGGGATAGCATTAGGGTTAGGGTTAGGGATAGAATTAGGGTTAGGGATAGCATTAGGGTTAGGGTTAGGGATACCATTAGGGTTAGGGTTAGGGTTAGGGTTAGGGATAGCATTAGGGTTAGGGATAGCATTAGGGTTAGGGTTAGGGATAGCATTAGGGTTAGGGTTAGGGATAGCATTAGGGTTAGGGTTAGGGATAGCATTAGGGTTAGGGTTAGGGATAGCATTAGGGTTAGAGATAGCATTAGGGTTAGAGATAGCATTAGGGTTAGGGATAGCATTAGGGTTAGGGATAGCATTAGGGTTAGGGCTAGCATTAGGGTTAGGGTTAGAGATAGCATTAGGGTTAGGGTTAGAGATAGCATTAGGGTTAGGGAAAGCATTAGGGTTAGGGTTAGAGATAGCATTAGGGTTAGGGTTAGAGATAGCATTAGGGTTAGGGATAGCATTAGGGTTAGGGTTAGAGATAGCATTAGGGTCAGGGATAGCATTAGGGTTAGGGATAGCATTAGGGTTAGGATTAGGGTTTGGGTTAGCATTAGGGTTAGGGATAGCATTAGGGTTAGGGTTAGGGATAGCATTAGGGTTAGGGATAGCATTAGGGTTAGGGTTAGGGATAGCATTAGGGTTAGGGATAGCATTAGGGTTAGGGTTAGGGATAGCATTAGGGTTAGGGTTAGGGATAGCATTAGGGTTAGGGTTAGGGATAGCATTAGGGTTAGGGATATCATTAGGGTTAGGATTAGGGTTAGGGTTAGCATTAGGGTTAGGGATGGCATTAGGGTTAGGGTTAGAGTTAGCATTAGGGTTAGGGTTAGGGATAGCATTAGGGTTAGGGATAGCATTAGGGTTAGGGTTAGGGATAGCATTAGGGTTAGGGTTAGGGATAGCATTAGGGTTAGGGATAGCATTAGGGTTAGGGTTAGGGATACCATTAGGGTTAGGTTAGGGATAGCATGAGGGTTAGGGATAGCATTAGGGTTAGGGTTAGGGATAGCATTAGGGTTAGGGTTATGGATAGCATTAGGGTTAGGGTTAGGGATAGCATTAGGGTTAGGGTTAGGGATAGCATTAGGGTTAGAGATAGCATTAGGGTTAGGGTTAGGGATAGCATTAGGGTTAGGGATAGCATTAGGGTTAGGGTTAGGGTTAGGGATAGCATTAGGGTTAGGGATAGCATTAGGGTTAGGGATAGCATTAGGGTTAGGGATAGCATTAGGGTTAGGGTTAGGGATAGCATTAGGGTTAGGGATAGCATTAGGGTTAGAGATAGCATTAGGGTTAGGGTTAGAGATAGCATTAGGGTTAGGGTTAGGGATAGCATTAGGGTTAGGGTTAGGGATAGAATTAGGGTTAGGGATAGCATTAGGGTTAGGGTTAGGGATACCATTAGGGTTAGGGTTAGGGTTAGGGTTAGGGATAGCATTAGGGTTAGGGATAGCATTAGGGTTAGGGTTAGGGATAGCATTAGGGTTAGGGTTAGGGATAGCATTAGGGTTAGGGTAAGGGATAGCATTAGGGTTAGGGTTAGAGATAGCATTAGGGTTAGGGATAGCATTAGGGTTAGGGATAGCATTAGGGTTAGGGTTAGGGATAGCATTAGGGTTAGGGATAGCATTAGGATTAGGGTTAGGGATAGCATTAGGGTTAGGGTTAGGGATAGCATTAGGGTTAGGGTTAGGGATAGCATTAGGGTTAGGGTTAGGGTTAGGGTTAGCATTAGGGTTAGGGATAGCATTAGGGTTAGGGTTAGGGATAGCATAAGGGTTAGGGATAGCATTAGGGTTAGGGTTAGAGATAGCATTAGGGTTAGGGTTAGGGATAGCATTAGGGTTAGGATTAGGGTTAGGGATAGCATTAGGGTTAGGGTTAGAAATGGCATTAGGGTTAGGGTTAGGGTTAGGGATAGCATTAGGGTTAGGGATAGCATTAGGGTTAGGGATAGCATTAGGGTTAGGGATAGCATTAGGGTTAGGGTTAGGGATAGCATTAGGGTTAGGGTTAGGGATAGCATTAGGGTTAGGGATAGCATTAGGGTTAGGGTTAGGGTTAGGGATAGCATTAGGGTTAGGGATAGCATTAGGGTTAGGGTTAGGGATAGCATTAGGGTTAGGGTTAGGGATAGCATTAGGGTTAGGGATAGCATTAGGGTTAGGATTAGGGTTAGAGATCGCATTAGGGTTAGGGTTAGGGATAGCATTAGGGTTAGGGTTAGCATTAGGGTTAGGATTAGGGTTAGGGATAGCATTAGGGTTAGGGATAGCATTAGGGTTAGGGTTAGAGATAGCATTAGGGTTAGGGTTAGGGATAGCATTAGGGTTAGGATTAGGGTTAGGGATAGCATTAGGGTTAGAGATAGCATTAGGGTTAGGGTTAGGGATAGCATTAGGGTTAGGGTTAGCATTAGGGTTAGGATTAGGGTTAGGGATAGCATTAGGGTTAGGGCTAGCATTAGGGTTAGGGTTAGAGATAGCATTAGAGTTAGGGTTAGAGATAGCATTAGGGTTAGGGAAAGCATTAGGGTTAGGGTTAGAGATAGCATTAGGGTTAGGGTTAGAGATAGCATTAGGGTTAGGAATAGCATTAGGGTTAGGGATAGCATTAGGGTTAGGGTTAGAGATAGCATTAGGGTCAGGGATAGCATTAGGGTTAGGGATAGCATTAGGGTTAGGATTAGGGTTTGGGTTAGCATTAGGGTTAGGGATAGCATTAGGGTTAGGGTTAGGGATAGCATTAGGGTTAGGGATAGCATTAGGGTTAGGGTTAGGGATAGCATTAGGGTTAGGGTTAGGGATAGCATTAGGGTTAGGGTTAGGGATAGCATTAGGGTTAGGGTTAGGGATAGCATTAGGGTTAGGGTTAGGGTTAGGGATAGCATTAGGGTTAGGGTTAGAGATAGCATTAGGGTTAGGGTTAGGGATAGCATTAGGGTTTGGGATAGCATTAGGGTTAGGATTAGGGTTAGGGTTAGCATTAGGGTTAGGGATAGCATTTGGGTTAGGGTTAGAGATAGCATTAGGGTTAGGGATAGCATTAGGGTTAGGGATAGCATTAGGGTTAGGGTTAGGGATAGCATAAGGGTTAGGGATAGCATTAGGGTTAGGGATAGCATTAGGGTTAGGGTTAGGGATAGCATTAGGGTTAGGGTTAGGGATAGCATTAGGGTTAGGGATAGCATTAGGGTTAGGGTTAGGGTTAGCATTAGGGTTAGGGAGAGAGATAGCATTAGGGTTAGGGATAGCATTAGGGTTAGGGTTAGGGATAGCATTAGGGTTAGGGATAGGGATAGCATTAGGGTTAGGGTTAGAGATAGCATTAGGGTTAGGGTTAGGGATAGCATTAGGGTTAGGATTAGGGTTAGGGATAGCATTAGGGTTAGGGTTAGGGATAGCATTAGGGTTAGGGATACCATTAGGGTTAGGGATAGCATTAGGGTTAGGATTAGGGTTAGGGATAGCATTAGGGTTAGGGTTAGGGATACCATTAGGGTTAGGGTTAGGGATAGCATTAGGGTTAGGATTAGGGTTAGGGATGGCATTAGGGTTAGGGTTAGGGATACCATTAGGGTTAGGATTAGGGTTAGGGATAGCATTAGGGTTAGGGATAGCATTAGGGTTAGGGTTAGAGATAGCATTAGGGTTAGGGTTAGGGATAGCATTAGGGTTAGGATTAGGGTTAGGGATAGCATTAGGGTTAGGGTTAGGGATAGCATTAGGGTTAGGGATACCATTAGGGTTAGGGTTAGGGATAGCATTAGGGTTAGGGTTAGGGATAGCATTAGGGTTAGGGATACCATTAGGGTTAGGATTAGGGTTAGGGATAGCATTAGGGTTAGGGTTAGGGATAGCATTAGGGTTAGGGTTACAGATAGCATTAGGGTTAGGGATACCATTAGGGTTAGGGTTAGGGATAGCATTAGGGATAGGATTAGGGTTAGGGTTAGCATTAGGGTTAGGGATAGCATTAGGGTTAGAATTAGGGTTAGGGATAGCATTAGGGTTAGGGTTAGGGATAGCATTAGGGTTAGGGTTAGGGATAGCATTAGGGTTAGGGTTAGAGATAGCATTAGGGTTAGGGATACCATTAGGGTTAGGGTTAGGGATAGCATTAGGGTTAGGGTTAGGGATAGCATTAGGGTTAGGGTTAGGGATACCATTAGGGTTAGGATTAGGGTTAGGGTTAGCATTAGGGTTAGGGTTAGGGATAGCATTAGGGTTAGGGTTAGGGATAGCATTAGGGTTAGGGTTAGAGATAGCATTAGGGTTAGGGATACCATTAGGGTTAGGGTTAGGGTTAGGGTTAGGGATAGCATTAGGGTTAGGGTTAGGGATAGCATTAGGGTTAGGGTTAGGGATAGCATTAGGGTTAGGGTTAGGGTTAGCATTAGGGTTAGGGTTAGGGTTAGGGATAGCATTAGGGTTAGGATTAGGGTTAGGGTTAGCATTAGGGTTAGGGTTAGGGATAGCATTAGGGTTAGGGTTAGGGATAGCATTAGGGTTAGGGTTAGGGATAGCATTAGGGTTAGGGTTAGAGATAGCATTAGGGTTAGGGTTTGGGATACCATTAGGGTTAGGGTTAGGGATAGCATTAGGGTTAGGGATAGCATTAGGGTTAGAGATAGCATTAGGGTTAGGGTTAGGGATAGCATTAGGGTTAGGGTTAGAGATAGCATTAGGGTTAGGGTTAGGGATAGCATTAGGGTTAGGGTTAGCATTAGGGTTAGGATTAGGGTTAGGGATAGCATTAGGGTTAGGGTTAGAGATAGCATTAGGGTTAGGGTTAGAGATAGCATTAGGGTTAGGGTTAGAGATAGCATTAGGGTTAGGGTTAGGGATAGCATTAGGGTTAGGATTAGGGTTAGGGATAGCATTAGGGTTAGGGTTTGAAATGGCATTAGGGTTAGGGTTAGGGTTAGGGATAGCATTAGGGTTAGGGATAGCATTAGGGTTAGGGATAGCATTAGGGTTAGGGTTAGGGATAGCATTAGGGTTAGGGTTAGGGATAGCATTAGGGTTAGGGTTAGGGATAGCATTAGGGTTAGGGTTAGGGATAGCATTAGGGTTAGGGATAGCATTAGGGTTAGGGTTAGGGATAGCATTAGGGTTAGGGTTAGGGATAGCATTAGGGTTAGGGTTAGCATTAGGGTTAGGATTAGGGTTAGGGATAGCATTAGGGTTAGGGATAGCATTAGGGTTAGGGTTAGAGATAGCATTAGGGTTAGGGTTAGGGATAGCATTAGGGTTAGGATTAGGGTTAGGGATAGCATTAGGGTTAGGGTTAGGGATAGCATTAGGGTTAGGGTTAGGGATAGCATTAGGGTTAGGGTTAGGGTTAGGGATAGCATTAGGGTTAGGATTAGGGTTAGGGATAGCATTAGGGTTAGGGTTAGGGATAGCATTAGGGTTAGGGTTAGGGTTAGGGATAGCATTAGGGTTAGGGTTAGGGATAGCATTAGGGTTAGGGTTAGGGATAGCATTAGGGTTAGGGTTAGGGACAGCATTAGGGTTAGGATTAGGGTTAGGGATAGCATTAGGGTTAGGGTTAGGGATAGCATTAGGATTAGGGTTAGGGATAGCATTAGGGTTAGGGTTAGGGATAGCATTAGGGTTAGGGTTAGGGATAGCATTAGGGTTAGGGTTAGGGATAGCATTAGGGTTAGGGTTAGGGATAGCATTAGGGTTAGGGTTAGGGATAGCATTAGGGTTAGGGTTAGGGTTAGGGATAGCATTAGGGTTAGGATTAGGGTTAGGGATAGCATTAGGGTTAGGGTTAGGGATAGCATTAGGATTAGGGTTAGGGATAGCATTAGGGTTAGGGTTAGGGATAGCATTAGGGTTAGGGTTAGGGATAGCATTAGGGTTAGGGTTAGGGATACCATTAGGGTTAGGGTTAGGGTTAGGGATAGCATTAGGGTTAGGATTAGGGTTAGGGATAGCATTAGGGTTAGGGTTAGGGATAGCATTAGGGTTAGGGTTAGGGATATCATTAGGGTTAGGGTTAGGGTTAGGGATAGCATTAGGGTTAGGGTTAGGGATAGCATTAGGGTTAGGGTTAAGGATAGCATTAGGGTTAGGGTTAGGGATAGCATTAGGGTTAGGATTAGGGTTAGGGATAGCATTAGGGTTAGGGATAGCATTAGGGTTAGGGTTAGAGATAGCATTAGGGTTAGGGTTAGGGATAGCATTAGGGTTAGGATTAGGGTTAGGGATAGCATTAGGGTTAGGGTTAGGGATAGCATTAGGGTTAGGGTTAGGGATAGCATTAGGGTTAGGGTTAGGGATAGCATTAGGGTTAGGATTAGGGTTAGGGATAGCATTAGGGTTAGGGTTAGGGATAGCATTAGGGTTAGGGTTAGGGATAGCATTAGGGTTAGGGTTAGGGTTAGGGATAGCATTAGGGTTAGGGTTAGGGATAGCATTAGGGTTAGGGTTAGGGATAGCATTAGGGTTAGGGATAGCATTAGGGTTAGGATTAGGGTTAGGGATAGCATTAGGGTTAGGGTTAGGGATAGCATTAGGATTAGGGTTAGGGATAGCATTAGGGTTAGGGTTAGGGATAGCATTAGGGTTAGGGTTAGGGATAGCATTAGGGTTAGGGTTAGGGATAGCATTAGGGTTAGGGTTAGGGATAGCATTAGGGTTAGGGTTAGGGATAGCATTAGGGTTAGGGATACCATTAGGGTTAGGGATAGCATTAGGGTTAGGATTAGGGTTAGGGATAGCATTAGGGTTAGGGTTAGGGATACCATTAGGGTTAGGGTTAGGGATAGCATTAGGGTTAGGATTAGGGTTAGGGATAGCATTAGGGTTAGGGTTAGGGATACCATTAGGGTTAGGATTAGGGTTAGGGATAGCATTAGGGTTAGGGATAGCATTAGGGTTAGGGTTAGGGATAGCATTAGGGTTAGGGATACCATTAGGGTTAGGATTAGGGTTAGGGATAGCATTAGGGTTAGGGTTAGGGATAGCATTAGGGTTAGGGTTACAGATAGCATTAGGGTTAGGGATACCATTAGGGTTAGGGTTAGGGATAGCATTAGGGATAGGATTAGGGTTAGGGTTAGCATTAGGGTTAGGGATAGCATTAGGGTTAGAATTAGGGTTAGGGATAGCATTAGGGTTAGGGTTAGGGATAGCATTAGGGTTAGGGTTAGGGATAGCATTAGGGTTAGGGTTAGAGATAGCATTAGGGTTAGGGATACCATTAGGGTTAGGGTTAGGGATAGCATTAGGGTTAGGGTTAGGGATAGCATTAGGGTTAGGGTTAGGGATAGCATTAGGGTTAGGGTTAGAGATAGCATTAGGGTTAGGGATACCATTAGGGTTAGGGTTAGGGATAGCATTAGGGTTAGGGTTAGGGATAGCATTAGGGTTAGGGTTAGGGATACCATTAGGGTTAGGATTAGGGTTAGGGTTAGCATTAGGGTTAGGGTTAGGGATAGCATTAGGGTTAGGGTTAGGGATAGCATTAGGGTTAGGGTTAGAGATAGCATTAGGGTTAGGGATACCATTAGGGTTAGGGTTAGGGATAGCATTAGGGTTAGGATTAGGGTTAGGGTTAGCATTAGGGTTAGGGATAGCATTAGGGTTAGGGTTAGGGATAGCATTAGGGTTAGGGATAGCATTAGGGTTAGAGATAGCATTAGGGTTAGGGTTAGGGATAGCATTAGGGTTAGGGTTAGAGATAGCATTAGGGTTAGGATTAGGGTTAGCATTAGGGTTAGGGTTAGGGATAGCATTAGGGTTTGGGATAGCATTAGGGTTAGGATTAGGGTTAGGGTTAGCATTAGGGTTAGGGATAGCATTTGGGTTAGGGTTAGAGATAGCATTAGGGTTAGGGATAGCATTAGGGTTAGGGATAGCATTAGGGTTAGGGTTAGGGATAGCATAAGGGTTAGGGATAGCATTAGGGTTAGGGATAGCATTAGGGTTAGGGTTAGGGATAGCATTAGGGTTAGGGTTAGGGATAGCATTAGGGTTAGGGATAGCATTAGGGTTAGGGTTAGGGTTAGCATTAGGGTTAGGGAGAGAGATAGCATTAGGGTTAGGGATAGCATTAGGGTTAGGGTTAGGGATAGCATTAGGGTTAGGGATAGGGATAGCATTAGGGTTAGGGTTAGAGATAGCATTAGGGTTAGGGTTAGGGATAGCATTAGGGTTAGGATTAGGGTTAGGGATAGCATTAGGGTTAGGGTTAGGGATAGCATTAGGGTTAGGGATACCATTAGGGTTAGGGATAGCATTAGGGTTAGGATTAGGGTTAGGGATAGCATTAGGGTTAGGGTTAGGGATACCATTAGGGTTAGGGTTAGGGATAGCATTAGGGTTAGGATTAGGGTTAGGAATAGCATTAGGGTTAGGGTTAGGGATACCATTAGGGTTAGGATTAGGGTTAGGGATAGCATTAGGGTTAGGGATAGCATTAGGGTTAGGGTTAGAGATAGCATTAGGGTTAGGGTTAGGGTTAGGGATAGCATTAGGGTTAGGGTTAGGGATAGCATTAGGGTTAGGGATACCATTAGGGTTAGGGTTAGGGATAGCATTAGGGTTAGGGTTAGGGATAGCATTAGGGTTAGGGATACCATTAGGGTTAGGATTAGGGTTAGGGATAGCATTAGGGTTAGGGTTAGGGATAGCATTAGGGTTAGGGTTACAGATAGCATTAGGGTTAGGGATACCATTAGGGTTAGGGTTAGGGATAGCATTAGGGATAGGATTAGGGTTAGGGTTAGCATTAGGGTTAGGGATAGCATTAGGGTTAGAATTAGGGTTAGGGATAGCATTAGGGTTAGGGTTAGGGATAGCATTAGGGTTAGGGTTAGGGATAGCATTAGGGTTAGGGTTAGAGATAGCATTAGGGTTAGGGATACCATTAGGGTTAGGGTTAGGGATAGCATTAGGGTTAGGGTTAGGGATAGCATTAGGGTTAGGGTTAGGGATACCATTAGGGTTAGGATTAGGGTTAGGGTTAGCATTAGGGTTAGGGTTAGGGATAGCATTAGGGTTAGGGTTAGGGATAGCATTAGGGTTAGGGTTAGAGATAGCATTAGGGTTAGGGATACCATTAGGGTTAGGGTTAGGGATAGCATTACGGTTAGGATTAGGGTTAGGGTTAGCATTAGGGTTAGGGTTAGGGATAGCATTAGGGTTAGGGATAGCATTAGGGTTAGGGTTAGGGATAGCATTAGGGTTAGGGTTAGAGATAGCATTAGGGTTAGGGTTTGGGATACCATTAGGGTTAGGGTTAGGGATAGCATTAGGGTTAGGGATAGCATTAGGGTTAGAGATAGCATTAGGGTTAGGGTTAGGGATAGCATTAGGGTTAGGGTTAGAGATAGCATTAGGGTTGGGGTTAGGGATAGCATTAGGGTTAGGGTTAGCATTAGGGTTAGGATTAGGGTTAGGGATAGCATTAGGGTTAGGGTTAGAGATAGCATTAGGGTTAGGGTTAGAGATAGCATTAGGGTTAGGATTAGGGTTAGGGATAGCATTAGGGTTAGGGTTAGAAATGGCATTAGGGTTAGGGTTAGGGTTAGGGATAGCATTAGGGTTAGGGATAGCATTAGGGTTAGGGATAGCATTAGGGTTAGGGATAGCATTAGGGTTAGGGTTAGGGATAGCATTAGGGTTAGGGTTAGGGATAGCATTAGGGTTAGGGATAGCATTAGGGTTAGGGTTAGGGATAGCATTAGGGTTAGGGTTAGGGATAGCATTATGGTTAGGGATAGCATTAGGGTTAGGATTAGGGTTAGAGATAGCATTAGGGTTAGGGTTAGGGATAGCATTAGGGTTAGGGTTAGGGATAGCATTAGGGTTAGGGATAGCATTAGGGTTAGGGTTAGGGATAGCATTAGGGTTAGGGTTAGGGATAGCATTAGGGTTAGGGATAGCATTAGGGTTAGGATTAGGGTTAGAGATCGCATTAGGGTTAGGGTTAGGGATAGCATTAGGGTTAGGGTTAGCATTAGGGTTAGGATTAGGGTTAGGGATAGCATTAGGGTTAGGGATAGCATTAGGGTTAGGGTTAGAGATAGCATTAGGGTGAGGGTTAGGGATAGCATTAGGGTTAGGATTAGGGTTAGGGATAGCATTAGGGTTAGGGTTAGAGATAGCATTAGGGTTAGGGTTAGGGATAGCATTAGGGTTAGGGTTAGCATTAGGGTTAGGATTAGGGTTAGGGATAGCATTAGGGTTAGGGCTAGCATTAGGGTTAGGGTTAGAGATAGCATTAGAGTTAGGGTTAGAGATAGCATTAGGGTTAGGGAAAGCATTAGGGTTAGGGTTAGAGATAGCATTAGGGTTAGGGTTAGAGATAGCATTAGGGTTAGGAATAGCATTAGGGTTAGGGATAGCATTAGGGTTAGGGTTAGAGATAGCATTAGGGTCAGGGATAGCATTAGGGTTAGGGATAGCATTAGGGTTAGGATTAGGGTTTGGGTTAGCATTAGGGTTAGGGATAGCATTAGGGTTAGGGTTAGGGATAGCATTAGGGTTAGGGATAGCATTAGGGTTAGGGTTAGGGATAGCATTAGGGTTAGGGTTAGGGATAGCATTAGGGTTAGGGTTAGGGATAGCATTAGGGTTAGGGTTAGGGTTAGGGTTAGCATTAGGGTTAGGGATAGCATTAGGGTTAGGGTTAGGGATAGCATTAGGGTTTGGGATAGCATTAGGGTTAGGATTAGGGTTAGGGTTAGCATTAGGGATAGCATTTGGGTTAGGGTTAGAGATAGCATTAGGGTTAGGGATAGCATTAGGGTTAGGGATAGCATTAGGGTTAGGGTTAGCGATAGCATAAGGGTTAGGGATAGCATTAGGGTTAGGGATAGCATTAGGGTTAGGGTTAGGGATAGCATTAGGGTTAGGGTTAGGGATAGCATTAGGGTTAGGGATAGCATTAGGGTTAGGGTTAGGGTTAGCATTAGGGTTAGGGAGAGAGATAGCATTAGGGTTAGGGATAGCATTAGGGTTAGGGTTAGGGATAGCATTAGGGTTAGGGATAGGGATAGCATTAGGGTTAGGGTTAGAGATAGCATTAGGGTTAGGATTAGGGTTAGGGATAGCATTAGGGTTAGGGTTAGGGATAGCATTAGGGTTAGGGATACCATTAGGGTTAGGGATAGCATTAGGGTTAGGATTAGGGTTAGGGATAGCATTAGGGTTAGGGTTAGGGATACCATTAGGGTTAGGGTTAGGGATAGCATTAGGGTTAGGATTAGGGTTAGGGATAGCATTAGGGTTAGGGTTAGGGATACCATTAGGGTTAGGATTAGGGTTAGGGATAGCATTAGGGTTAGGGATAGCATTAGGGTTAGGGTTAGAGATAGCATTAGGGTTAGGGTTAGGGATAGCATTAGGGTTAGGGATACCATTAGGGTTAGGGTTAGGGATAGCATTAGGGTTAGGGTTAGGGATAGCATTAGGGTTAGGGATACCATTAGGGTTAGGATTAGGGTTAGGGATAGCATTAGGGTTAGGGTTACAGATAGCATTAGGGTTAGGGATACCATTAGGGTTAGGGTTAGGGATAGCATTAGGGATAGGATTAGGGTTAGCATTAGGGTTAGGGATAGCATTAGGGTTAGAATTAGGGTTAGGGATACCATTAGGGTTAGGGTTAGGGATAGCATTAGGGTTAGGGTTAGGGATAGCATTAGGGTTAGGGTTAGAGATAGCATTAGGGTTAGGGATACCATTAGGGTTAGGGTTAGGGATAGCATTAGGGTTAGGGTTAGGGATAGCATTAGGGTTAGGGTTAGGGATACCATTAGGGTTAGGATTAGGGTTAGGGTTAGCATTAGGGTTAGGGTTAGGGATAGCATTAGGGTTAGGGTTAGGGATAGCATTAGGGTTAGGGTTAGAGATAGCATTAGGGTTAGGGATACCATTAGGGTTAGGGTTAGGGATAGCATTAGGGATAGGATTAGGGTTAGCATTAGGGTTAGGGATAGCATTAGGGTTAGAATTAGGGTTAGGGATACCATTAGGGTTAGGGTTAGGGATAGCATTAGGGTTAGGGTTAGGGATAGCATTAGGGTTAGGGTTACAGATAGCATTAGGGTTAGGGATACCATTAGGGTTAGGGTTAGGGATAGCATTAGGGATAGGATTAGGGTTAGCATTAGGGTTAGGGATAGCATTAGGGTTAGAATTAGGGTTAGGGATACCATTAGGGTTAGGGTTAGGGATAGCATTAGGGTTAGGGTTAGGGATAGCATTAGGGTTAGGGTTAGAGATAGCATTAGGGTTAGGGATACCATTAGGGTTAGGGTTAGGGATAGCATTAGGGTTAGGGTTAGGGATAGCATTAGGGTTAGGGTTAGGGATACCATTAGGGTTAGGATTAGGGTTAGGGTTAGCATTAGGGTTAGGGTTAGGGATAGCATTAGGGTTAGGGTTAGGGATAGCATTAGGGTTAGGGTTAGAGATAGCATTAGGGTTAGGGATACCATTAGGGTTAGGGTTAGGGTTAGGGATAGCATTAGGGTTAGGGTTAGGGATAGCATTAGGGTTAGGGTTAGGGATAGCATTAGGGTTAGGGTTAGGGATAGCATTAGGGTTAGGGTTAGGGTTAGGGATAGCATTAGGGTTAGGATTAGGGTTAGGGTTAGCATTAGGGTTAGGGTTAGGGATAGCATTAGGGTTAGGGTTAGGGATAGCATTAGGGTTAGGGTTAGGGATAGCATTAGGGTTAGGGTTAGAGATAGCATTAGGGTTAGGGTTTGGGATACCATTAGGGTTAGGGTTAGGGATAGCATTAGGGTTAGGGATAGCATTAGGGTTAGAGATAGCATTAGGGTTAGGGTTAGGGATAGCATTAGGGTTAGGGTTAGAGATAGCATTAGGGTTAGGGTTAGGGATAGCATTAGGGTTAGGGTTAGCATTAGGGTTAGGATTAGGGTTAGGGATAGCATTAGGGTTAGGGTTAGAGATAGCATTAGGGTTAGGGTTAGAGATAGCATTAGGGTTAGGGTTAGAGATAGCATTAGGGTTAGGGTTAGGGATAGCATTAGGGTTAGGATTAGGGTTAGGGATAGCATTAGGGTTAGGGTTAGAAATGGCATTAGGGTTAGGGTTAGGGTTAGGGATAGCATTAGGGTTAGGGATAGCATTAGGGTTAGGGATAGCATTAGGGTTAGGGATAGCATTAGGGTTAGGGTTAGGGATAGCATTAGGGTTAGGGTTAGGGATAGCATTAGGGTTAGGGTTAGGGATAGCATTAGGGTTAGGGTTAGGGATAGCATTAGGGTTAGGGATAGCATTAGGGTTAGGGTTAGGGATAGCATTAGGGTTAGGGTTAGGGATAGCATTAGGGTTAGGGTTAGCATTAGGGTTAGGATTAGGGTTAGGGATAGCATTAGGGTTAGGGATAGCATTAGGGTTAGGGTTAGAGATAGCATTAGGGTTAGGGTTAGGGATAGCATTAGGGTTAGGATTAGGGTTAGGGATAGCATTAGGGTTAGGGTTAGGGATAGCATTAGGGTTAGGGTTAGGGATAGCATTAGGGTTAGGGTTAGGGTTAGGGATAGCATTAGGGTTAGGATTAGGGTTAGGGATAGCATTAGGGTTAGGGTTAGGGATAGCATTAGGGTTAGGGTTAGGGTTAGGGATAGCATTAGGGTTAGGGTTAGGGATAGCATTAGGGTTAGGGTTAGGGATAGCATTAGGGTTAGGGTTAGGGACAGCATTAGGGTTAGGATTAGGGTTAGGGATAGCATTAGGGTTAGGGTTAGGGATAGCATTAGGATTAGGGTTAGGGATAGCATTAGGGTTAGGGTTAGGGATAGCATTAGGGTTAGGGTTAGGGATAGCATTAGGGTTAGGGTTAGGGATAGCATTAGGGTTAGGGTTAGGGATAGCATTAGGGTTAGGGTTAGGGATAGCATTAGGGTTAGGGTTAGGGTTAGGGATAGCATTAGGGTTAGGATTAGGGTTAGGGATAGCATTAGGGTTAGGGTTAGGGATAGCATTAGGATTAGGGTTAGGGATAGCATTAGGGTTAGGGTTAGGGATAGCATTAGGGTTAGGGTTAGGGATAGCATTAGGGTTAGGGTTAGGGATACCATTAGGGTTAGGGTTAGGGTTAGGGATAGCATTAGGGTTAGGATTAGGGTTAGGGATAGCATTAGGGTTAGGGTTAGGGATAGCATTAGGGTTAGGGTTAGGGATAGCATTAGGGTTAGGGTTAGGGTTAGGGATAGCATTAGGGTTAGGGTTAGGGATAGCATTAGGGTTAGGGTTAAGGATAGCATTAGGGTTAGGGTTAGGGATAGCATTAGGGTTAGGATTAGGGTTAGGGATAGCATTAGGGTTAGGGATAGCATTAGGGTTAGGGTTAGAGATAGCATTAGGGTTAGGGTTAGGGATAGCATTAGGGTTAGGATTAGGGTTAGGGATAGCATTAGGGTTAGGGTTAGGGATAGCATTAGGGTTAGGGTTAGGGATAGCATTAGGGTTAGGGTTAGGGATAGCATTAGGGTTAGGATTAGGGTTAGGGATAGCATTAGGGTTAGGGTTAGGGATAGCATTAGGGTTAGGGTTAGGGATAGCATTAGGGTTAGGGTTAGGGTTAGGGATAGCATTAGGGTTAGGGTTAGGGATAGCATTAGGGTTAGGGTTAGGGATAGCATTAGGGTTAGGGATAGCATTAGGGTTAGGATTAGGGTTAGGGATAGCATTAGGGTTAGGGTTAGGGATAGCATTAGGATTAGGGTTAGGGATAGCATTAGGGTTAGGGTTAGGGATAGCATTAGGGTTAGGGTTAGGGATAGCATTAGGGTTAGGGTTAGGGATAGCATTAGGGTTAGGGTTAGGGATAGCATTAGGGTTAGGGTTAGGGTTAGGGATAGCATTAGGGTTAGGGTTAGGGATAGCATTAGGGTTAGGGATACCATTAGGGTTAGGGATAGCATTAGGGTTAGGATTAGGGTTAGGGATAGCATTAGGGTTAGGGTTAGGGATACCATTAGGGTTAGGGTTAGGGATAGCATTAGGGTTAGGATTAGGGTTAGGGATAGCATTAGGGTTAGGGTTAGGGATACCATTAGGGTTAGGATTAGGGTTAGGGATAGCATTAGGGTTAGGGATAGCATTAGGGTTAGGGTTAGAGATAGCATTAGGGTTAGGGATACCATTAGGGTTAGGGTTAGGGTTAGGGTTAGGGATAGCATTAGGGTTAGGGTTAGGGATAGCATTAGGGTTAGGGTTAGGGATAGCATTAGGGTTAGGGTTAGGGATAGCATTAGGGTTAGGGTTAGGGTTAGGGATAGCATTAGGGTTAGGATTAGGGTTAGGGTTAGCATTAGGGTTAGGGTTAGGGATAGCATTAGGGTTAGGGTTAGGGATAGCATTAGGGTTAGGGTTAGGGATAGCATTAGGGTTAGGGTTAGAGATAGCATTAGGGTTAGGGTTTGGGATACCATTAGGGTTAGGGTTAGGGATAGCATTAGGGTTAGGGATAGCATTAGGGTTAGAGATAGCATTAGGGTTAGGGTTAGGGATAGCATTAGGATTAGGGTTAGGGATAGCATTAGGGTTAGGGTTAGGGATAGCATTAGGGTTAGGGTTAGGGATAGCATTAGGGTTAGGGTTAGGGATACCATTAGGGTTAGGGTTAGGGTTAGGGATAGCATTAGGGTTAGGATTAGGGTTAGGGATAGCATTAGGGTTAGGGTTAGGGATAGCATTAGGGTTAGGGTTAGGGATAGCATTAGGGTTAGGGTTAGGGTTAGGGATAGCATTAGGGTTAGGGTTAGGGATAGCATTAGGGTTAGGGTTAAGGATAGCATTAGGGTTAGGGTTAGGGATAGCATTAGGGTTAGGATTAGGGTTAGGGATAGCATTAGGGTTAGGGATAGCATTAGGGTTAGGGTTAGAGATAGCATTAGGGTTAGGGTTAGGGATAGCATTAGGGTTAGGATTAGGGTTAGGGATAGCATTAGGGTTAGGGTTAGGGATAGCATTAGGGTTAGGGTTAGGGATAGCATTAGGGTTAGGGTTAGGGTTAGGGATAGCATTAGGGTTAGGATTAGGGTTAGGGATAGCATTAGGGTTAGGGTTAGGGATAGCATTAGGGTTAGGGTTAGGGATAGCATTAGGGTTAGGGTTAGGGTTAGGGATAGCATTAGGGTTAGGGTTAGGGATAGCATTAGGGTTAGGGTTAGGGATAGCATTAGGGTTAGGGATAGCATTAGGGTTAGGATTAGGGTTAGGGATAGCATTAGGGTTAGGGTTAGGGATAGCATTAGGATTAGGGTTAGGGATAGCATTAGGGTTAGGGTTAGGGATAGCATTAGGGTTAGGGTTAGGGATAGCATTAGGGTTAGGGTTAGGGATAGCATTAGGGTTAGGGTTAGGGATAGCATTAGGGTTAGGGTTAGGGTTAGGGATAGCATTAGGGTTAGGGTTAGGGATAGCATTAGGGTTAGGGATACCATTAGGGTTAGGGATAGCATTAGGGTTAGGATTAGGGTTAGGGATAGCATTAGGGTTAGGGTTAGGGATACCATTAGGGTTAGGGATAGCATTAGGGTTAGGATTAGGGTTAGGGATAGCATTAGGGTTAGGGTTAGGGATACCATTAGGGTTAGGATTAGGGTTAGGGATAGCATTAGGGTTAGGGATAGCATTAGGGTTAGGGTTAGAGATAGCATTAGGGTTAGGGATACCATTAGGGTTAGGGTTAGGGTTAGGGATAGCATTAGGGTTAGGGTTAGGGATAGCATTAGGGTTAGGGTTAGGGATAGCATTAGGGTTAGGGTTAGGGATAGCATTAGGGTTAGGGTTAGGGTTAGGGATAGCATTAGGGTTAGGATTAGGGTTAGGGTTAGCATTAGGGTTAGGGTTAGGGATAGCATTAGGGTTAGGGTTAGGGATAGCATTAGGGTTAGGGTTAGGGATAGCATTAGGGTTAGGGTTAGAGATAGCATTAGGGTTAGGGTTTGGGATACCATTAGGGTTAGGGTTAGGGATAGCATTAGGGTTAGGGATAGCATTAGGGTTAGAGATAGCATTAGGGTTAGGGTTAGGGATAGCATTAGGGTTAGGGTTAGAGATAGCATTAGGGTTAGGGTTAGGGATAGCATTAGGGTTAGGGTTAGCATTAGGGTTAGGATTAGGGTTAGGGATAGCATTAGGGTTAGGGTTAGAGATAGCATTAGGGTTAGGGTTAGAGATAGCATTAGGGTTAGGGTTAGAGATAGCATTAGGGTTAGGGTTAGGGATAGCATTAGGGTTAGGATTAGGGTTAGGGATAGCATTAGGGTTAGGGTTAGGGTTAGGGATAGCATTAGGGTTAGGGATAGCATTAGGGTTAGGGATAGCATTAGGGTTAGGGTTAGGGATAGCATTAGGGTTAGGGTTAGGGATAGCATTAGGGTTAGGGATAGCATTAGGGTTAGGATTAGGGTTAGAGATAGCATTAGGGTTAGGGTTAGCATTAGGGTTAGGATTAGGGTTAGGGATAGCATTAGGGTTAGGGATAGCATTAGGGTTAGGGTTAGAGATAGCATTAGGGTTAGGGTTAGGGATAGCATTAGGGTTAGGATTAGGGTTAGGGATAGCATTAGGGTTAGGGTTAGAGATAGCATTAGGGTTAGGGTTAGAGATAGCATTAGGGTTAGGGTTAGGGATAGCATTAGGGTTAGGGTTAGCATTAGGGTTAGGATTAGGGTTAGGGATAGCATTAGGGTTAGGGTTAGCATTAGGGTTAGGGTTAGAGATAGCATTAGGGTTAGGGTTAGGGATAGCATTAGGGTTAGGATTAGGGTTAGGGATAGCATTAGGGTTAGGGTTAGGGATAGCATTAGGGTTAGGGTTAGGGATAGCATTAGGGTTAGGGTTAGGGATAGCATTAGGGTTAGGATTAGGGTTAGGGATAGCATTAGGGTTAGGGTTAGGGATAGCATTAGGGTTAGGGTTAGGGTTAGGGATAGCATTAGGGTTAGGGTTAGGGATAGCATTAGGGTTAGGGTTAGGGATAGCATTAGGGTTAGGGTTAGGGATAGCATTAGGGTTAGGATTAGGGTTAGGGATAGCATTAGGGTTAGGGATAGCATTAGGATTAGGGTTAGGGATAGCATTAGGGTTAGGGTTAGGGATAGCATTAGGGTTAGGGTTAGGGATAGCATTAGGGTTAGGGTTAGGGATAGCATTAGGGTTAGGGTTAGGGATAGCATTAGGGTTAGGATTAGGGTTAGGGATAGCATTAGGGTTAGGGTTAGGGATAGCATTAGGATTAGGGTTAGGGATAGCATTAGGGTTAGGGTTAGGGATAGCATTAGGGTTAGGGTTAGGGATAGCATTAGGGTTAGGGTTAGGGATACCATTAGGGTTAGGGTTAGGGATAGCATTAGGGTTAGGATTAGGGTTAGGGATAGCATTAGGGTTAGGGTTAGGGATAGCATTAGGGTTAGGGTTAGGGATAGCATTAGGGTTAGGGTTAGGGTTAGGGATAGCATTAGGGTTAGGGTTAGGGATAGCATTAGGGTTAGGGTTAAGGATAGCATTAGGGTTAGGGTTAGGGATAGCATTAGGGTTAGGATTAGGGTTAGGGATAGCATTAGGGTTAGGGATAGCATTAGGGTTAGGGTTAGAGATAGCATTAGGGTTAGGGTTAGGGATAGCATTAGGGTTAGGATTAGGGTTAGGGATAGCATTAGGGTTAGGGTTAGGGATAGCATTAGGGTTAGGGTTAGGGATAGCATTAGGGTTAGGGTTAGGGTTAGGGATAGCATTAGGGTTAGGATTAGGGTTAGGGATAGCATTAGGGTTAGGGTTAGGGATAGCATTAGGGTTAGGGTTAGGGATAGCATTAGGGTTAGGGTTAGGGTTAGGGATAGCATTAGGGTTAGGGTTAGGGATAGCATTAGGGTTAGGGTTAGGGATAGCATTAGGGTTAGGGTTAGGGATAGCATTAGGGTTAGGATTAGGGTTAGGGATAGCATTAGGGTTAGGGTTAGGGATAGCATTAGGATTAGGGTTAGGGATAGCATTAGGGTTAGGGTTAGGGATAGCATTAGGGTTAGGGTTAGGGATAGCATTAGGGTTAGGGTTAGGGATAGCATTAGGGTTAGGGTTAGGGATAGCATTAGGGTTAGGGTTAGGGTTAGGGATAGCATTAGGGTTAGGGTTAGGGATAGCATTAGGATTAGGGTTAGGGATAGCATTAGGGTTAGGGATAGCATTAGGGTTAGGGATAGCATTAGGGTTAGGGTTAGGGATACCATTAGGGTTAGGGTTAGGGATAGCATTAGGGTTAGGACTAGGGTTAGGGATAGCATTAGGGTTAGGGTTAGGGATAGCATTAGGGTTAGGGTTAGGGATAGCATTAGGGTTAGGGTTAGGGTTAGGGATAGCATTAGGGTTAGGGTTAGGGATAGCATTAGGGTTAGGGTTAGGGATAGCATTAGGGTTAGGGTTAGGGATAGCATTAGGGTTAGGATTAGGGTTAGGGATAGCATTAGGGTTAGGGTTAGGGTTAGGGATAGCATTAGGGTTAGGATTAGGGTTAGGGATAGCATTAGGGTTAGGATTAGGGTTAGGGATAGCATTAGGGTTAGGGTTAGGGATAGCATTAGGGTTAGGGTTAGGGATAGCATTAGGGTTAGGGTTAGGGTTAGGGATAGCATTAGGGTTAGGGTTAGGATTAGGGTTAGGGATAGCATTAGGGTTAGGGATAGCATTAGGGTTAGGGATAGCATTAGGGTTAGGGTTAGGGATACCATTAGGGTTAGGGTTAGGGATAGCATTAGGGTTAGGATTAGGGTTAGGGATAGCATTAGGGTTAGGGTTAGGGATAGCATTAGGGTTAGGGATAGCATTAGGGTTAGGGTTAGGGTTAGGGATAGCATTAGGGTTAGGGTTAGGGATAGCATTAGGGTTAGGGTTAGGGATAGCATTAGGGTTAGGGTTAGGGATAGCATTAGGGTTAGGATTAGGGTTAGGGATAGCATTAGGGTTAGGGTTAGGGTTAGGGATAGCATTAGGGTTAGGATTAGGGTTAGGGATAGCATTAGGGTTAGGATTAGGGTTAGGGATAGCATTAGGGTTAGGGTTAGGGATAGCATTAGGGTTAGGGTTAGGGATAGCATTAGGGTTAGGGTTAGGGTTAGGGATAGCATTAGGGTTAGGGTTAGGGATAGCATTAGGGTTAGGGTTAGGGATAGCATTAGGGTTAGGGTTAGGGATAGCATTAGGGTTAGGATTAGGGTTAGGGATAGCATTAGGGTTAGGGTTAGGGTTAGGGATAGCATTAGGGTTAGGATTAGGGTTAGAGATAGCATTAGGGTTAGGGTTAGGGATAGCATTAGGGTTAGGGTTAGGGTTAGGGATAGCATTAATGTTAGGATTAGGGTTAGGGATAGCATTAGGGTTAGGGTTAGGGATAGCATTAGGATTAGGGTTAGGGATAGCATTAGGGTTAGGGTTAGGGATAGCATTAGGGTTAGGGTTAGGGATAGCATTAGGGTTAGGGTTAGGGTTAGGGATAGCATTAGGGTTAGGGTTAGGGATAGCATTAGGATTAGGGTTAGGGATAGCATTAGGGTTAGGGATAGCATTAGGGTTAGGGATAGCATTAGGGTTAGGGTTAGGGATACCATTAGGGTTAGGGTTAGGGATAGCATTAGGGTTAGGGATAGCATTAGGGTTAGGGTTAGGGATAGCATTAGGGTTAGGGTTAGGGATAGCATTAGGGTTAGGGTTAGGGTTAGGGATAGCATTAGGGTTAGGGTTAGGGATAGCATTAGGGTTAGGGTTAGGGATAGCATTAGGGTTAGGGTTAGGGATAGCATTAGGTTTAGGGTTAGGGATAGCATTAGGGTTAGGGTTAGGGATAGCATTAGGATTAGGGTTAGGGATAGCATTAGGGTTAGGGTTAGGGATAGCATTAGGGTTAGGGTTAGGGATAGCATTAGGGTTAGGGATAGCATTAGGGTTAGGGATAGCATTAGGGTTAGGGTTAGGGTTAGGGATACCATTAGGGTTAGGGTTAGGGTTAGGGATAGCATTAGGGTTAGGATTAGGGTTAGGGATAGCATTAGGGTTAGGGTTAGGGATAGCATTAGGGTTAGGGTTAGGGATAGCATTAGGGTTAGGGTTAGGGATAGCATTAGGGTTAGGATTAGGGTTAGGGATAGCATTAGGGTTAGGGATAGCATTAGGGTTAGGGTTAGGGATAGCATTAGGGTTAGGGTTAGGGATAGCATTAGGATTAGGGTTAGGGATAGCATTAGGGTTAGGGTTAGGGATAGCATTAGGGTTAGGGTTAGGGATAGCATTAGGGTTAGGGATAGCATTAGGGTTAGGGATAGCATTAGGGTTAGGGTTAGGGATACCATTAGGGTTAGGGTTAGGGTTAGGGATAGCATTAGGGTTAGGGTTAGGGTTAGGGATAGCATTAGGGTTAGGGTTAGGGATAGCATTAGGGTTAGGGTTAGGGATAGCATTAGGGTTAGGGTTAGGGATAGCATTAGGGTTAGGATTAGGGTTAGGGATAGCATTAGGGTTAGGGATAGCATTAGGGTTAGGGTTAGGGTTAGGGATAGCATTAGGGTTAGGGTTAGGGATAGCATTAGGGTTAGGATTAGGGTTAGGGATAGCATTAGGGTTAGGGTTAGGGATAGCATTAGGGTTAGGATTAGGGTTAGGGATAGCATTAGGGTTAGGGTTAGGGATAGCATTAGGGTTAGGGTTAGGGATAGCATTAGGGTTAGGGTTAGGGATACCATTAGGGTTAGGGTTAGGGTTAGGGATAGCATTAGGGTTAGGATTAGGGTTAGGGATAGCATTAGGGTTAGGGTTAGGGATAGCATTAGGGTTAGGGTTAGGGATAGCATTAGGGTTAGGGTTAGGGATACCATTAGGGTTAGGGTTAGGGATAGCATTAGGGTTAGGGTTAAGGATAGCATTAGGGTTAGGGTTAGGGATAGCATTAGGGTTAGGATTAGGGTTAGGGATAGCATTAGGGTTAGGGATAGCATTAGGGTTAGGGTTAGAGATAGCATTAGGGTTAGGGTTAGGGATAGCATTAGGGTTAGGATTAGGGTTAGGGATAGCATTAGGGTTAGGGTTAGGGATAGCATTAGGGTTAGGGTTAGGGATAGCATTAGGGTTAGGGTTAGGGTTAGGGATAGCATTAGGGTTAGGATTAGGGTTAGGGATAGCATTAGGGTTAGGGTTAGGGATAGCATTAGGGTTAGGGATAGCATTAGGGTTAGGGTTAGGGATAGCATTAGGGTTAGGGTTAGGGATAGCATTAGGGTTAGGGTTAGGGATAGCATTAGGGTTAGGGTTAGGGATAGCATTAGGGTTAGGATTAGGGTTAGGGATAGCATTAGGGTTAGGGTTAGGGATAGCATTAGGATTAGGGTTAGGGATAGCATTAGGGTTAGGGTTAGGGATAGCATTAGGGTTAGGGTTAGGGATAGCATTAGGGTTAGGGTTAGGGATAGCATTAGGGTTAGGGTTAGGGTTAGGGATAGCATTAGGGTTAGGGTTAGGGATAGCATTAGGATTAGGGTTAGGGATAGCATTAGGGTTAGGGATAGCATTAGGGTTAGGGATAGCATTAGGGTTAGGGTTAGGGATACCATTAGGGTTAGGGTTAGGGATAGCATTAGGGTTAGGGTTAGGGATAGCATTAGGGTTAGGGTTAGGGTTAGGGATAGCATTAGGGTTAGGGTTAGGGATAGCATTAGGGTTAGGATTAGGGTTAGGGATAGCATTAGGGTTAGGGTTAGGGATAGCATTAGGATTAGGGTTAGGGATAGCATTAGGGTTAGGGTTAGGGATAGCATTAGGGTTAGGGTTAGGGATAGCATTAGGGTTAGGGTTAGGGATACCATTAGGGTTAGGGTTAGGGTTAGGGATAGCATTAGGGTTAGGATTAGGGTTAGGGATAGCATTAGGGTTAGGGTTAGGGATAGCATTAGGGTTAGGGTTAGGGATAGCATTAGGGTTAGGGTTAGGGTTAGGGATAGCATTAGGGTTAGGGTTAGGGATAGCATTAGGGTTAGGGTTAAGGATAGCATTAGGGTTAGGGTTAGGGATAGCATTAGGGTTAGGATTAGGGTTAGGGATAGCATTAGGGTTAGGGATAGCATTAGGGTTAGGGTTAGAGATAGCATTAGGGTTAGGGTTAGGGATAGCATTAGGGTTAGGATTAGGGTTAGGGATAGCATTAGGGTTAGGGTTAGGGATAGCATTAGGGTTAGGGTTAGGGATAGCATTAGGGTTAGGGTTAGGGATAGCATTAGGGTAAGGGTTAGGGATAGCATTAGGGTTAGGATTAGGGTTAGGGATAGCATTAGGGTTAGGGTTAGGGATAGCATTAGGATTAGGGTTAGGGATAGCATTAGGGTTAGGGTTAGGGATAGCATTAGGGTTAGGGTTAGGGATAGCATTAGGGTTAGGGTTAGGGATAGCATTAGGGTTAGGGTTAGGGATAGCATTAGGGTTAGGGTTAGGGTTAGGGATAGCATTAGGGTTAGGGTTAGGGATAGCATTAGGATTAGGGTTAGGGATAGCATTAGGGTTAGGGATAGCATTAGGGTTAGGGATAGCATTAGGGTTAGGGTTAGGGATACCATTAGGGTTAGGGTTAGGGATAGCATTAGGGTTAGGGATAGCATTAGGGTTAGGGTTAGGGATAGCATTAGGGTTAGGGTTAGGGATAGCATTAGGGTTAGGGTTAGGGTTAGGGATAGCATTAGGGTTAGGGTTAGCATTAGGGTTAGGGTTAGGGATAGCATTAGGGTTAGGGTTAGGGATAGCATTAGGGTTAGGGTTAGGGATAGCATTAGGGTTAGGGTTAGGGATAGCATTAGGATTAGGGTTAGGGATAGCATTAGGGTTAGGGTTAGGGATAGCATTAGGGTTAGGGTTAGGGATAGCATTAGGGTTAGGGATAGCATTAGGGTTAGGGTTAGGGATACCATTAGGGTTAGGGTTAGGGTTAGGGATAGCATTAGGGTTAGGATTAGGGTTAGGGATAGCATTAGGGTTAGGGTTAGGGATAGCATTAGGGTTAGGGTTAGGGTTAGGGATAGCATTAGGGTTAGGGTTAGGGATAGCATTAGGGTTAGGGTTAGGGATAGCATTAGGGTTAGGGTTAGGGATAGCATTAGGGTTAGGATTAGGGTTAGGGATAGCATTAGGGTTAGGGATAGCATTAGGGTTAGGGTTAGGGTTAGGGATAGCATTAGGGTTAGGGTTAGGGATAGCATTAGGGTTAGGATTAGGGTTAGGGATAGCATTAGGGTTAGGGTTAGGGATAGCATTAGGGTTAGGATTAGGGTTAGGGATAGCATTAGGGTTAGGGTTAGGGATAGCATTAGGGTTAGGGTTAGGGATAGCATTAGGGTTAGGGTTAGGGATACCATTAGGGTTAGGGTTAGGGTTAGGGATAGCATTAGGGTTAGGATTAGGGTTAGGGATAGCATTAGGGTTAGGGTTAGGGATAGCATTAGGGATAGGGTTAGGGATAGCATTAGGGTTAGGGTTAGGGATACCATTAGGGTTAGGGTTAGGGATAGCATTAGGGTTAGGGTTAAGGATAGCATTAGGGTTAGGGTTAGGGATAGCATTAGGGTTAGGATTAGGGTTAGGGATAGCATTAGGGTTAGGGATAGCATTAGGGTTAGGGTTAGAGATAGCATTAGGGTTAGGGTTAGGGATAGCATTAGGGTTAGGATTAGGGTTAGGGATAGCATTAGGGTTAGGGTTAGGGATAGCATTAGGGTTAGGGTTAGGGATAGCATTAGGGTTAGGGTTAGGGATAGCATTAGGGTTAGGATTAGGGTTAGGGATAGCATTAGGGTTAGGGTTAGGGATAGCATTAGGGTTAGGGTTAGGGATAGCATTAGGGTTAGGGTTAGGGATAGCATTAGGGTTAGGATTAGGGTTAGGGATAGCATTAGGGTTAGGGTTAGGGATAGCATTAGGATTAGGGTTAGGGATAGCATTAGGGTTAGGGATAGCATTAGGGTTAGGGTTAGGGTTAGGGATAGCATTAGGGTTAGGGTTAGGGTTAGGGATAGCATTAGGGTTAGGGTTAGGGATAGCATTAGGGTTAGGGTTAGGGATAGCATTAGGGTTAGGGTTAGGGATAGCATTAGGGTTAGGATTAGGGTTAGGGATAGCATTAGGGTTAGGGTTAGGGATAGCATTAGGATTAGGGTTAGGGATAGCATTAGGGTTAGGGTTAGGGATAGCATTAGGGTTAGGGTTAGGGATAGCATTAGGGTTAGGGTTAGGGATAGCATTAGGGTTAGGGTTAGGGTTAGGGATAGCATTAGGGTTAGGGTTAGGGATAGCATTAGGATTAGGGTTAGGGATAGCATTAGGGTTAGGGATAGCATTAGGGTTAGGGATAGCATTAGGGTTAGGGTTAGGGATACCATTAGGGTTAGGGTTAGGGATAGCATTAGGGTTAGGGTTAGGGATAGCATTAGGGTTAGGGTTAGGGTTAGGGATAGCATTAGGGTTAGGGTTAGGGATAGCATTAGGGTTAGGGTTAGGGATAGCATTAGGGTTAGGGTTAGGGATAGCATTAGGGTTAGGGTTAGGGATAGCATTAGGGTTAGGGATAGCATTAGGGTTAGGGTTAGGGATAGCATTAGGGTTAGGGATAGCATTAGGGTTAGGGTTAGGGTTAGGGATAGCATTAGGGTTAGGGTTAGGGATAGCATTAGGGTTAGGGTTAGGGATAGCATTAGGGTTAGGATTAGGGTTAGGGATAGCATTAGGGTTAGGGTTAGGGATAGGGTTAGGGTTAGAGATAGCATTAGGGTTAGGGTTAGGGATAGCATTAGGGTTAGGATTAGGGTTAGGGATAGCATTAGGGTTAGGGTTAGGGATAGCATTAGGGTTAGGGTTAGGGATAGCATTAGGGTTAGGGTTAGGGTTAGGGATAGCATTAGGGTTAGGGTTAGGGATAGCATTAGGGTTAGGGTTAGGGATAGCATTAGGGTTAGGGTTAGGGATAGCATTAGGGTTAGGGTTAGGGTTAGGGATAGCATTAGGGTTAGGGATAGCATTAGGGTTAGGGTTAGGGATAGCATTAGGGTTAGGGTTAGGGATAGCATTAGGGTTAGGATTAGGGTTAGGGATAGCATTAGGGTTAGGGTTAGGGATAGCATTAGGATTAGGGTTAGGGATAGCATTAGGGTTAGGGTTAGGGATAGCATTAGGGTTAGGGTTAGGGATAGCATTAGGGTTAGGGTTAGGGATAGCATTAGGGTTAGGGTTAGGGTTAGGGATAGCATTAGGGTTAGGGTTAGGGTTAGGGATAGCATTAGGGTTAGGGTTAGGGATAGCATTAGGATTAGGGTTAGGGATAGCATTAGGGTTAGGGATAGCATTAGGGTTAGGGATAGCATTAGGGTTAGGGTTAGGGATACCATTAGGGTTAGGGTTAGGGTTAGGGATAGCATTAGGGTTAGGATTAGGGTTAGGGATAGCATTAGGGTTAGGGTTAGGGATAGCATTAGGGTTAGGGTTAGGGATAGCATTAGGGTTAGGGTTAGGGTTAGGGATAGCATTAGGGTTAGGGTTAGGGATAGCATTAGGGTTAGGGTTAGGGATAGCATTAGGGTTAGGGTTAGGGATAGCATTAGGGTTAGGGATAGCATTAGGGTTAGGGTTAGGGTTAGGGATAGCATTAGGGTTAGGGTTAGGGATAGCATTAGGGTTAGGGTTAGGGATAGCATTAGGGTTAGGATTAGGGTTAGGGATAGCATTAGGGTTAGGGTTAGGGATAGCATTAGGATTAGGGTTAGGGATAGCATTAGGGTTAGGGTTAGGGATAGCATTAGCGTTAGGGTTAGAGATAGCATTAGGATTAGGGTTAGGGATAGCATTAGGGTTAGGGTTAGGGATAGCATTAGGGTTAGGGTTAGGGATAGCATTAGGGTTAGGGTTAGGGATAGCATTAGGGTTAGGGTTAGGGATAGCATTAGGGTTAGGGATAGCATTAGGGTTAGGGTTAGGGTTAGAGATAGCATTAGGGTTAGGGTTAGGGATAGCATTAGGGTTAGGGTTAGAGATAGCATTAGGAATAGGGTTAGGGATAGCATTAGGGTTAGGGTTAGGGATAGCATTAGGGTTAGGGATAGCATTAGGGTTAGGGATAGCATTAGGGTTAGGATTAGGGATAGCATTAGGGTTAGGGATAGCATTAGGGTTAGGGTTAGGGATAGCATTAGGGTTAGGGTTAGGGTTAGGGATAGCATTAGGGTTAGGGTTAGGGATAGCATTAGGGTTAGGGATAGCATTAGGGTTAGGGTTAGGGATAGCATTAGGGTTAGGGATAGCATTAGGGTTAGGGTTAGGGTTAGGGATAGCATTAGGGTTAGGGTTAGGGATAGCATTAGGGTTAGGGTTAGGGATAGCATTAGGGTTAGGATTAGGGTTAGGGATAGCATTAGGGTTAGGGTTAGGGATAGCATTAGGATTAGGGTTAGGGATAGCATTAGGGTTAGGGTTAGGGATAGCATTAGGGTTAGGGTTAGAGATAGCATTAGGATTAGGGTTAGGGATAGCATTAGGGTTAGGGTTAGGGATAGCATTAGGGTTAGGGTTAGGGATAGCATTAGGGTTAGGGTTAGGGATAGCATTAGGGTTAGGGTTAGGGATAGCATTAGGGTTAGGGATAGCATTAGGGTTAGGGTTAGGGTTAGAGATAGCATTAGGGTTAGGGTTAGGGATAGCATTAGGGTTAGGGTTAGAGATAGCATTAGGATTAGGGTTAGGGATAGCATTAGGGTTAGGGATAGCATTAGGATTAGGGTTAGGGATAGCATTAGGGTTAGGGTTAGGGATAGCATTAGGGTTAGGGTTAGGGATAGCATTAGGGTTAGGGTTAGGGATAGCATTAGGGTTAGGGATAGCATTAGGGTTAGGGTTAGGGTTAGAGATAGCATTAGGGTTAGGGATAGCATTAGGGTTAGGGTTAGGGTTAGAGATAGCATTAGGGTTAGGGTTAGGGATAGCATTAGGGTTAGGGTTAGAGATAGCATTAGGATTAGGGTTAGGGATAGCATTAGGGTTAGGGTTAGGGATAGCATTAGGATTAGGGTTAGGGATAGCATTAGGGTTAGGGTTAGGGTTAGGGATAGCATTAGGGTTAGGGTTAGGGATAGCATTAGGGTTAGGGATAGCATTAGGGTTAGGGTTAGGGTTAGAGATAGCATTAGGGTTAGGGTTAGGGATAGCATTAGGGTTAGGGTTAGGGATAGCATTAGGGTTAGGGATAGCATTAGGGTTAGGGATAGCATTAGGGTTAGGGTTAGGGTTAGGGATAGCATTAGGGTTAGGGTTAGGGATAGCATTAGGGTTAGGGTTAGGGATAGCATTAGGGTTAGGGTTAGGGATAGCATTAGGGTTAGGGTTAGGGATAGCATTAGGGTTAGGGATAGCATTAGGGTTAGGGTTAGGGTTAGGGATAGCATTAGGGTTAGGGTTAGGGATAGCATTAGGGTTAGGGTTAGGGATAGCATTAGGGTTAGGATTAGGGTTAGGGATAGCATTAGGGTTAGGGTTAGGGATAGCATTAGGATTAGGGTTAGGGATAGCATTAGGGTTAGGGTTAGGGATAGCATTAGGGTTAGGGTTAGAGATAGCATTAGGATTAGGGTTAGGGATAGCATTAGGGTTAGGGTTAGGGATAGCATTAGGGTTAGGGTTAGGGATAGCATTAGGGTTAGGGATAGCATTAGGGTTAGGGATAGCATTAGGGTTAGGGTTAGGGTTAGAGATAGCATTAGGGTTAGGGTTAGGGATAGCATTAGGGTTAGGGTTAGAGATAGCATTAGGATTAGGGTTAGGGATAGCATTAGGGTTAGGGTTAGGGATAGCATTAGGATTAGGGTTAGGGATAGCATTAGGGTTAGGGTTAGGGATAGCATTAGGGTTAGGGTTAGGGATAGCATTAGGGTTAGGGATAGCATTAGGGTTAAGGTTAGGGTTAGAGATAGCATTAGGGTTAGGGTTAGGGATAGCATTAGGGTTAGGGTTAGAGATAGCATTAGGATTAGGGTTAGGGATAGCATTAGGGTTAGGGTTAGGGATAGCATTAGGATTAGGGTTAGGGATAGCATTAGGGTTAGGGTTAGGGATAGCATTAGGGTTAGGGTTAGGGATAGCATTAGGGTTAGGGTTAGGGTTAGGGATAGCATTAGGGTTAGGGTTAGGGATAGCATTAGGGTTAGGGATAGCATTAGGGTTAGGGTTAGGGATAGCATTAGGGTTAGGGTTAGGGATAGCATTAGGGTTAGGGTTAGGGATAGCATTAGGGTTAGGATTAGGGTTAGGGATAGCATTAGGGTTAGGGTTAGGGATAGCATTAGGGTTAGGGTTAGAGATAGCATTAGGATTAGGGTTAGGGATAGCATTAGGGTTAGGGTTAGGGATAGCATTAGGGTTAGGGTTAGGGATAGCATTAGGGTTAGGGATAGCATTAGGGTTAGGGATAGCATTAGGGTTAGGGTTAGGGTTAGAGATAGCATTAGGGTTAGGGTTAGGGATAGCATTAGGGTTAGGGTTAGAGATAGCATTAGGATTAGGGTTAGGGATAGCATTAGGGTTAGGGTTAGGGATAGCATTAGGGTTAGGGTTAGGGATAGCATTAGGGTTAGGGTTAGGGATAGCATTAGGGTTAGGGTTAGGGTTAGGGATAGCATTAGGGTTAGGGTTAGGGATAGCATTAGGGTTAGGGATAGCATTAGGGTTAGGGTTAGGGTTAGGGATAGCATTAGGGTTAGGGTTAGGGATAGCATTAGGGTTAGGGTTAGGGATAGCATTAGGGTTAGGATTAGGGATAGCATTAGGGTTAGGGTTAGGGATAGCATTAGGATTAGGGTTAGGGATAGCATTAGGGTTAGGGTTAGGGATAGCATTAGGGTTAGGGTTAGAGATAGCATTAGGATTAGGGTTAGGGATAGCATTAGGGTTAGGGTTAGGGATAGCATTAGGGTTAGGGTTAGGGATAGCATTAGGGTTAGGGTTAGGGATAGCATTAGGGTTAGGGATAGCATTAGGGTTAGGGTTAGGGTTAGAGATAGCATTAGGGTTAGGGTTAGGGATAGCATTAGGGTTAGGGTTAGAGATAGCATTAGGATTAGGGTTAGGGATAGCATTAGGGTTAGGGATAGCATTAGGGTTAGGGTTAGGGATAGCATTAGGGTTAGGGTTAGGGTTAGGGTTAGGGATAGCATTAGGGTTAGGGTTAGGGTTAGGGTTAGCATTAGGGTTAGGGTTAGAGATAGCATTAGGGTTAGGGTTAGGATTAGGGTTAGGGTTAGCATTAGGGTTAGGGTTAGATAGCATTAGGGTTAGGGTTAGGGATAGCATTAGGGTTAGGGATAGCATTAGGGTTAGGGTTAGGGATAGCATTAGGGTTAGGGATAGCATTAGGGTTAGGGATAGCATTAGGGTTAGGGATAGCATTAGGGTTAGGGTTAGGGATAGCATTAGGGTTAGCATTAGGGTTAGGGATAGCATTAGGGTTAGGGATAGCATTAGGGTTAGGGATAGCATTAGGGTTAGGGATAGCATTAGGGTTAGGGATAGCATTAGGGTTAGGGTTAGGGATAGCATTAGGGTTAGGGTTAGGGTTAGGGATAGCATTAGGGTTAGGGTTAGGGTTAGGGATAGCATTAGGGTTAGGGATAGCATTAGGGTTAGGGTTAGGGATAGCATTACGGTTAGGGTTAGGGTTAGGGATAGCATTAGGGTTAGGGTTAGCATTAGGGTTAGGGTTAGGGATAGCATTAGGGTTAGGGTTAGGGTTAGGGATAGCATTAGGGTTAGGGTTAGGGTTAGGGATAGCATTAGGGTTAGGGTTAGCATTAGGGTTAGGGATAGCATTAGGGTTAGGATTAGGGTTAGGGATAGCATTAGGGTTAGGGTTAGAGATAGCATTAGGGTTAGGGTTAGGGATAGCATTAGGGTTAGGGATAGCATTAGGGTTAGGGTTAGGGATAGCATTAGGGTTAGGGATAGCATTAGGGTTAGGGTTAGGGATAGCATTAGGGTTAGGGATAGCATTAGGGTTAGGGTTAGGGTTAGAGATAGCATTAGGGTTAGGGTTAGGGATAGCATTAGGGTTAGGGTTAGAGATAGCATTAGGATTAGGGTTAGGGATAGCATTAGGGTTAGGGATAGCATTAGGGTTAGGGTTAGGGATAGCATTAGGGTTAGGGTTAGGGTTAGGGTTAGGGATAGCATTAGGGTTAGGGTTAGGGTTAGCATTAGGGTTAGGGTTAGAGATAGCATTAGGGTTAGGGTTAGGATTAGGGTTAGGGTTAGCATTAGGGTTAGGGTTAGAGATAGCATTAGGGTTAGGGTTAGGGATAGCATTAGGGTTAGGGATAGCATTAGGGTTAGGGTTAGGGATAGCATTAGGGTTAGGGATAGCATTAGGGTTAGGGATAGCATTAGGGTTAGGGATAGCATTAGGGTTAGGGATAGCATTAGGGTTAGGGATAGCATTAGGGTTAGGGTTAGGGATAGCATTAGGGTTAGGGTTAGGGTTAGGGATAGCATTAGTGTTAGGGTTAGGGTTAGGGATAGCATTAGGGTTAGGGATAGCATTAGGGTTAGGGTTAGGGATAGCATTAGGGTTAGGGTTAGGGTTAGGGATAGCATTAGGGTTAGGGATAGCATTAGGGTTAGGGTTAGGGATAGCATTAGGGTTAGGGTTAGGGTTAGGGATAGCATTAGGGTTAGGGTTAGGGATAGCATTAGGGTTAGGGTTAGCATTAGGGTTAGGATTAGGGTTAGGGATAGCATTAGGGTTAGGGTTAGGGTTAGGGATAGCATTAGGGTTAGGGATAGCATTAGGGTTAGGATTAGGGTTAGGGATAGCATTAGGGTTAGGGTTAGAGATAGCATTAGGGTTAGGGTTAGGGATAGCATTAGGGTTAGGGTTAGGGATAGCATTAGGGTTAGGGATAGCATTAGGGTTAGGGATAGCATTAGGGTAAGGGTTAGGGTTAGGGATAGCATTAGGGTTAGGGTTAGGGATAGCATTAGGGTTAGGGTTAGGGATAGCATTAGGGTTAGGGTTAGGGATAGCATTAGGGTTAGGGTTAGGGATAGCATTAGGGTTAGGGTTAGGGATAGCATTAGGGTTAGGGATAGCATTAGGGTTAGGGTTAGGGTTAGGGATAGCATTAGGGTTAGGATTAGGGTTAGGGATAGCATTAGGGTTAGGGTTAGGGATAGCATTAGGATTAGGGTTAGGGATAGCATTAGGGTTATGGTTAGGGATAGCATTAGGGTTAGGGTTAGAGATAGCATTAGGATTAGGGTTAGGGATAGCATTAGGGTTAGGGTTAGGGATAGCATTAGGGTTAGGGTTAGGGATAGCATTAGGGTTAGGGATAGCATTAGGGTTAGGGATAGCATTAGGGTTAGGGTTAGGGTTAGAGATAGCATTAGGGTTAGGGTTAGGGATAGCATTAGGGTTAGGGTTAGAGATAGCATTAGGATTAGGGTTAGGGAAAGCATTAGGGTTAGGGTTAGGGATAGCATTAGGATTAGGGTTAGGGATAGCATTAGGGTTAGGGTTAGGGATAGCATTAGGGTTAGGGTTAGGGATAGCATTAGGGTTAGGGTTAGGGATAGCATTAGGGTTAGGGATAGCATTAGGGTTAAGGTTAGGGTTAGAGATAGCATTAGGGTTAGGGTTAGGGATAGCATTAGGGTTAGGGTTAGGGTTAGAGATAGCATTAGGGTTAGGGTTAGGGATAGCATTAGGGTTAGGGTTAGAGATAGCATTAGGATTAGGGTTAGGGATAGCATTAGGGTTAGGGTTAGGGATAGCATTAGAATTAGGGTTAGGGATAGCATTAGGGTTAGGGTTAGGGATAGCATTAGGGTTAGGGTTAGGGATAGCATTAGGGTTAGGGTTAGGGTTAGGGATAGCATTAGGGTTAGGGTTAGGGATAGCATTAGGGTTAGGGATAGCATTAGGGTTAGGGTTAGGGTTAGGGATAGCATTAGGGTTAGGGTTAGGGATAGCATTAGGGTTAGGGTTAGGGATAGCATTAGGGTTAGGATTAGGGTTAGGGATAGCATTAGGGTTAGGGTTAGGGATAGCATTAGGATTAGGGTTAGGGATAGCATTAGGGTTAGGGTTAGGGATAGCATTAGGGTTAGGGTTAGAGATAGCATTAGGATTAGGGTTAGGGATAGCATTAGGGTTAGGGTTAGGGATAGCATTAGGGTTAGGGTTAGGGATAGCATTAGGGTTAGGGTTAGGGATAGCATTAGGGTTAGGGTTAGGGATAGCATTAGGGTTAGGGTTAGGGATAGCATTAGGGTTAGGGATAGCATTAGGGTTAGGGTTAGGGTTAGGGATAGCATTAGGGTTAGGGTTAGGGATAGCATTAGGGTTAGGGTTAGGGATAGCATTAGGGTTAGGATTAGGGTTAGGGATAGCATTAGGGTTAGGGTTAGGGATAGCATTAGGATTAGGGTTAGGGATAGCATTAGGGTTAGGGTTAGGGATAGCATTAGGGTTAGGGTTAGAGATAGCATTAGGATTAGGGTTAGGGATAGCATTAGGGTTAGGGTTAGGGATAGCATTAGGGTTAGGGTTAGGGATAGCATTAGGGTTAGGGTTAGGGATAGCATTAGGGTTAGGGATAGCATTAGGGTTAGGGTTAGGGTTAGAGATAGCATTAGGGTTAGGGTTAGGGATAGCATTAGGGTTAGGGTTAGAGATAGCATTAGGATTAGGGTTAGGGATAGCATTAGGGTTAGGGATAGCATTAGGGTTAGGGTTAGGGATAGCATTAGGGTTAGGGTTAGGGTTAGGGTTAGGGATAGCATTAGGGTTAGGGTTAGGGTTAGGGTTAGCATTAGGGTTAGGGTTAGAGATAGCATTAGGGTTAGGGTTAGGATTAGGGTTAGGGTTAGCATTAGGGTTAGGGTTAGAGATAGCATTAGGGTTAGGGTTAGGGATAGCATTAGGGTTAGGGATAGCATTAGGGTTAGGGTTAGGGTTAGGGTTAGCATTAGGGTTAGGGTTAGAGATAGCATTAGGGTTAGGGTTAGGGATAGCATTAGGGTTAGAGATAGCATTAGGGTTAGGGTTAGGATTAGGGTTAGGGTTAGCATTAGGGTTAGGGTTAGAGATAGCATTAGGGTTAGGGTTAGGGATAGCATTAGGGTTAGGGATAGCATTAGGGTTAGGGATAGCATTAGGGTTAGGGTTAGGGATAGCATTAGGGTTAGCATTAGGGTGAGGGATAGCATTAGGGTTAGGGATAGCATTAGGGTTAGGGATAGCATTAGGGTTAGGGTTAGGGATAGCATTAGGGTTAGGGTTAGGGTTAGGGATAGCATTAGGGTTAGGGTTAGGGTTAGGGATAGCATTAGGGTTAGGGTTAGGGATAGCATTAGGGTTAGGGTTAGGGTTAGGGATAGCATTAGGGTTAGGGTTAGCATTAGGGTTAGGGTTAGGGATAGCATTAGGGTTAGGGTTAGGGATAGCATTAGGGTTAGGGTTAGGGTTAGGGATAGCATTAGGGTTAGGGTTAGGGATAGCATTAGGGTTAGGGATAGCATTAGGGTTAGGGTTAGGGTTAGGGATAGCATTAGGGTTAGGGTTAGGGATAGCATTAGGGTTAGGGTTAGGGATAGCATTAGGGTTAGGATTAGGGTTAGGGATAGCATTAGGGTTAGGGTTAGGGATAGCATTAGGATTAGGGTTAGGGATAGCATTAGGGTTAGGGTTAGGGATAGCATTAGGGTTAGGGTTAGAGATAGCATTAGGATTAGGGTTAGGGATAGCATTAGGGTTAGGGTTAGGGATAGCATTAGGGTTAGGGTTAGGGATAGCATTAGGGTTAGGGTTAGGGATAGCATTAGGGTTAGGGATAGCATTAGGGTTAGGGTTAGGGTTAGAGATAGCATTAGGGTTAGGGTTAGGGATAGCATTAGGGTTAGGGTTAGAGATAGCATTAGGATTAGGGTTAGGGATAGCATTAGGGTTAGGGTTAGGGATAGCATTAGGGTTAGGGTTAGGGATAGCATTAGGGTTAGGGTTAGGGATAGCATTAGGGTTAGGGTTAGGGTTAGGGATAGCATTAGGGTTAGGGTTAGGGATAGCATTAGGGTTAGGGATAGCATTAGGGTTAGGGTTAGGGTTAGGGATAGCATTAGGGTTAGGGTTAGGGATAGCATTAGGGTTAGGGTTAGGGATAGCATTAGGGTTAGGATTAGGGTTAGGGATAGCATTAGGGTTAGGGTTAGGGATAGCATTAGGATTAGGGTTAGGGATAGCATTAGGGTTAGGGTTAGGGATAGCATTAGGGTTAGGGTTAGAGATAGCATTAGGATTAGGGTTAGGGATAGCATTAGGGTTAGGGTTAGGGATAGCATTAGGGTTAGGGTTAGGGATAGCATTAGGGTTAGGGTTAGGGATAGCATTAGGGTTAGGGATAGCATTAGGGTTAGGGTTAGGGTTAGAGATAGCATTAGGGTTAGGGTTAGGGATAGCATTAGGGTTAGGGTTAGAGATAGCATTAGGGTTAGGGTTAGGGATAGCATTAGGGTTAGGATTAGGGTTAGGGATAGCATTAGGGTTAGGGTTAGGGATAGCATTAGGATTAGGGTTAGGGATAGCATTAGGGTTAGGGTTAGGGATAGCATTAGGGTTAGGGTTAGAGATAGCATTAGGATTAGGGTTAGGGATAGCATTAGGGTTAGGGTTAGGGATAGCATTAGGGTTAGGGTTAGGGATAGCATTAGGGTTAGGGTTAGGGATAGCATTAGGGTTAGGGATAGCATTAGGGTTAGGGTTAGGGTTAGAGATAGCATTAGGGTTAGGGTTAGGGATAGCATTAGGGTTAGGGTTAGAGATAGCATTAGGATTAGGGTTAGGGATAGCATTAGGGTTAGGGATAGCATTAGGGTTAGGGTTAGGGATAGCATTAGGGTTAGGGTTAGGGTTAGGGTTAGGGTTAGGGTTAGCATTAGGGTTAGGGTTAGAGATAGCATTAGGGTTAGGGTTAGGATTAGGGTTAGGGTTAGCATTAGGGTTAGGGTTAGAGATAGCATTAGGGTTAGGGTTAGGGATAGCATTAGGGTTAGGGATAGCATTAGGGTTAGGGTTAGGGTTAGGGTTAGGGTTAGCATTAGGGTTAGGGTTAGAGATAGCATTAGGGTTAGGGTTAGGGATAGCATTAGGGTTAGAGATAGCATTAGGGTTAGGGTTAGGATTAGGGTTAGGGTTAGCATTAGGGTTAGGGTTAGAGATAGCATTAGGGTTAGGGTTAGGGATAGCATTAGGGTTAGGGATAGCATTAGGGTTAGGGTTAGGGATAGCATTAGGGTTAGCATTAGGGTTAGGGATAGCATTAGGGTTAGGGATAGCATTAGGGTTAGGGATAGCATTAGGGTTAGGGTTAGGGATAGCATTAGGGTTAGGGTTAGGGTTAGGGATAGCATTAGGGTTAGGGTTAGGGTTAGGGATAGCATTAGGGTTAGGGTTAGCATTAGGGTTAGGGTTAGGGATAGCATTAGGGTTAGGGTTAGGGTTAGGGATAGCATTAGGGTTAGGGTTAGGGTTAGGGATAGCATTAGGGTTAGGGTTAGAGATAGCATTAGGGTTAGGGTTAGGGATAGCATTAGGGTTAGGGATAGCATTAGGGTTAGGGTTAGGGATAGCATTAGGGTTAGGGTTAGGGATAGCATTAGGGTTAGGGTTAGGGATAGCATTAGGGTTAGGGTTAGGGATAGCATTAGGGTTAGGGTTAGGGATAGCATTAGGGTTAGGGTTAGGGATAGCATTAGGGTTAGGGTTAGGGATAGCATTAGGGTTAGGGTTAGGGATAGCATTAGGGTTAGGGATAGCATTAGGGTTAGGGTTAGGGTTAGGGATAGCATTAGGGTTAGGGTTAGGGATAGCATTAGGGTTAGGGTTAGGGATAGCATTAGGGTTAGGATTAGGGTTAGGGATAGCATTAGGGTTAGGGTTAGGGATAGCATTAGGATTAGGGTTAGGGATAGCATTAGGGTTAGGGTTAGGGATAGCATTAGGGTTAGGGTTAGAGATAGCATTAGGATTAGGGTTAGGGATAGCATTAGGGTTAGGGTTAGGGATAGCATTAGGGTTAGGGTTAGGGATAGCATTAGGGTTAGGGATAGCATTAGGGTTAGGGATAGCATTAGGGTTAGGGTTAGGGTTAGAGATAGCATTAGGGTTAGGGTTAGGGATAGCATTAGGGTTAGGGTTAGAGATAGCATTAGGATTAGGGTTAGGGAAAGCATTAGGGTTAGGGTTAGGGATAGCATTAGGATTAGGGTTAGGGATAGCATTAGGGTTAGGGTTAGGGATAGCATTAGGGTTAGGGTTAGAGATAGCATTAGGGTTAGGGTTAGGGATAGCATTAGGGTTAGGGTTAGAGATAGCATTAGGATTAGGGTTAGGGATAGCATTAGGGTTAGGGTTAGGGATAGCATTAGGATTAGGGTTAGGGATAGCATTAGGGTTAGGGTTAGGGATAGCATTAGGGTTAGGGTTAGGGATAGCATTAGGGTTAGGGTTAGGGTTAGGGATAGCATTAGGGTTAGGGATAGCATTAGGGTTAGGGTTAGGGTTAGGGATAGCATTAGGGTTAGGGTTAGGGATAGCATTAGGGTTAGGGTTAGGGATAGCATTAGGGTTAGGATTAGGGTTAGGGATAGCATTAGGGTTAGGGTTAGGGATAGCATTAGGATTAGGGTTAGGGATAGCATTAGGGTTAGGGTTAGGGATAGCATTAGGGTTAGGGTTAGAGATAGCATTAGGATTAGGGTTAGGGATAGCATTAGGGTTAGGGTTAGGGATAGCATTAGGGTTAGGGTTAGGGATAGCATTAGGGTTAGGGTTAGGGATAGCATTAGGGTTAGGGATAGCATTAGGGTTAGGGTTAGGGTTAGAGATAGCATTAGGGTTAGGGTTAGGGATAGCATTAGGGTTAGGGTTAGAGATAGCATTAGGATTAGGGTTAGGGATAGCATTAGGGTTAGGGTTAGGGATAGCATTAGGGTTAGGGTTAGGGATAGCATTAGGGTTAGGGTTAGGGATAGCATTAGGGTTAGGGTTAGGGTTAGGGATAGCATTAGGGTTAGGGTTAGGGATAGCATTAGGGTTAGGGATAGCATTAGGGTTAGGGTTAGGGTTAGGGATAGCATTAGGGTTAGGGTTAGGGATAGCATTAGGGTTAGGGTTAGGGATAGCATTAGGGTTAGGATTAGGGTTAGGGATAGCATTAGGGTTAGGGTTAGGGATAGCATTAGGATTAGGGTTAGGGATAGCATTAGGGTTAGGGTTAGGGATAGCATTAGGGTTAGGGTTAGAGATAGCATTAGGATTAGGGTTAGGGATAGCATTAGGGTTAGGGTTAGGGATAGCATTAGGGTTAGGGTTAGGGATAGCATTAGGGTTAGGGTTAGGGATAGCATTAGGGTTAGGGATAGCATTAGGGTTAGGGTTAGGGTTAGAGATAGCATTAGGGTTAGGGTTAGGGATAGCATTAGGGTTAGGGTTAGAGATAGCATTAGGATTAGGGTTAGGGATAGCATTAGGGTTAGGGATAGCATTAGGGTTAGGGTTAGGGATAGCATTAGGGTTAGGGTTAGGGTTAGGGTTAGGGATAGCATTAGGGTTAGGGTTAGGGTTAGCATTAGGGTTAGGGTTAGAGATAGCATTAGGGTTAGGGTTAGGATTAGGGTTAGGGTTAGCATTAGGGTTAGGGTTAGAGATAGCATTAGGGTTAGGGTTAGGGATAGCATTAGGGTTAGGGATAGCATTAGGGTTAGGGTTAGGGTTAGGGTTAGCATTAGGGTTAGGGTTAGAGATAGCATTAGGGTTAGGGTTAGGGATAGCATTAGGGTTAGAGATAGCATTAGGGTTAGGGTTAGGATTAGGGTTAGGGTTAGCATTAGGGTTAGGGTTAGAGATAGCATTAGGGTTAGGGTTAGGGATAGCATTAGGGTTAGGGATAGCATTAGGGTTAGGGATAGCATTAGGGTTAGGGATAGCATTAGGGTTAGGGTTAGGGATAGCATTAGGGTTAGCATTAGGGTTAGGGATAGCATTAGGGTTAGGGATAGCATTAGGGTTAGGGATAGCATTAGGGTTAGGGTTAGGGATAGCATTAGGGTTAGGGTTAGGGTTAGGGATAGCATTAGGGTTAGGGTTAGGGTTAGGGATAGCATTAGGGTTAGGGTTAGGGATAGCATTAGGGTTAGGGTTAGGGTTAGGGATAGCATTAGGGTTAGGGTTAGCATTAGGGTTAGGGTTAGGGATAGCATTAGGGTTAGGGTTAGGGATAGCATTAGGGTTAGGGTTAGGGTTAGGGATAGCATTAGGGTTAGGGTTAGGGATAGCATTAGGGTTAGGGATAGCATTAGGGTTAGGGTTAGGGTTAGGGATAGCATTAGGGTTAGGGTTAGGGATAGCATTAGGGTTAGGGTTAGGGATAGCATTAGGGTTAGGATTAGGGTTAGGGATAGCATTAGGGTTAGGGTTAGGGATAGCATTAGGATTAGGGTTAGGGATAGCATTAGGGTTAGGGTTAGGGATAGCATTAGGGTTAGGGTTAGAGATAGCATTAGGATTAGGGTTAGGGATAGCATTAGGGTTAGGGTTAGGGATAGCATTAGGGTTAGGGTTAGGGATAGCATTAGGGTTAGGGTTAGGGATAGCATTAGGGTTAGGGATAGCATTAGGGTTAGGGTTAGGGTTAGAGATAGCATTAGGGTTAGGGTTAGGGATAGCATTAGGGTTAGGGTTAGAGATAGCATTAGGATTAGGGTTAGGGATAGCATTAGGGTTAGGGTTAGGGATAGCATTAGGGTTAGGGTTAGGGATAGCATTAGGGTTAGGGTTAGGGATAGCATTAGGGTTAGGGTTAGGGTTAGGGATAGCATTAGGGTTAGGGTTAGGGATAGCATTAGGGTTAGGGATAGCATTAGGGTTAGGGTTAGGGTTAGGGATAGCATTAGGGTTAGGGTTAGGGATAGCATTAGGGTTAGGGATAGCATTAGGGTTAGGATTAGGGTTAGGGATAGCATTAGGGTTAGGGTTAGGGATAGCATTAGGATTAGGGTTAGGGATAGCATTAGGGTTAGGGTTAGGGATAGCATTAGGGTTAGGGTTAGAGATAGCATTAGGATTAGGGTTAGGGATAGCATTAGGGTTAGGGTTAGGGATAGCATTAGGGTTAGGGTTAGGGATAGCATTAGGGTTAGGGTTAGGGATAGCATTAGGGTTAGGGATAGCATTAGGGTTAGGGTTAGAGATAGCATTAGGGTTAGGGTTAGGGATAGCATTAGGGTTAGGGTTAGAGATAGCATTAGGATTAGGGTTAGGGATAGCATTAGGGTTAGGGATAGCATTAGGGTTAGGGTTAGGGATAGCATTAGGGTTAGGGTTAGGGTTAGGGTTAGGGATAGCATTAGGGTTAGGGTTAGGGTTAGGGTTAGCATTAGGGTTAGGGTTAGAGATAGCATTAGGGTTAGGGTTAGGATTAGGGTTAGGGTTAGCATTAGGGTTAGGGTTAGAGATAGCATTAGGGTTAGGGTTAGGGATAGCATTAGGGTTAGGGATAGCATTAGGGTTAGGGTTAGGGTTAGGGTTAGGGTTAGCATTAGGGTTAGGGTTAGAGATAGCATTAGGGTTAGGGTTAGGGATAGCATTAGGGTTAGAGATAGCATTAGGGTTAGGGTTAGGATTAGGGTTAGGGTTAGCATTAGGGTTAGAGATAGCATTAGGGTTAGGGTTAGGGATAGCATTAGGGTTAGGGATAGCATTAGGGTTAGGGATAGCATTAGGGTTAGGGATAGCATTAGGGTTAGGGTTAGGGATAGCATTAGGGTTAGCATTAGGGTTAGGGATAGCATTAGGGTTAGGGATAGCATTAGGGTTAGGGATAGCATTAGGGTTAGGGTTAGGGATAGCATTAGGGTTAGGGTTAGGGTTAGGGATAGCATTAGGGTTAGGGTTAGGGTTAGGGATAGCATTAGGGTTAGGGTTAGGGATAGCATTAGGGTTAGGGTTAGGGTTAGGGTTAGCATTAGGGTTAGGGTTAGGGATAGCATTAGGGTTAGGGTTAGGGATAGCATTAGGGTTAGGGTTAGGGTTAGGGATAGCATTAGGGTTAGGGTTAGAGATAGCATTAGGGTTAGGGTTAGGGATAGCATTAGGGTTAGGGATAGCATTAGGGTTAGGGTTAGGGATAGCATTAGGGTTAGGGTTAGGGATAGCATTAGGGTTAGGGTTAGGGATAGCATTAGGGTTAGGGATAGCATTAGGGTTAGGGTTAGAGATAGCATTAGGGTTAGGGTTAGGGATAGCATTAGGGTTAGGGATAGCATTAGGGTTAGGGTTAGAGATAGCATTAGGGTTAGGGTTAGAGATAGCATTAGGATTAGGGTTAGGGATAGCATTAGGGTTAGGGATAGCATTAGGGTTAGGGTTAGGGATAGCATTAGGGTTAGGGTTAGGGTTAGGGTTAGGGATAGCATTAGGGTTAGGGTTAGGGTTAGGGTTAGCATTAGGGTTAGGGTTAGAGATAGCATTAGGGTTAGGGTTAGGATTAGGGTTAGGGTTAGCATTAGGGTTAGGGTTAGAGATAGCATTAGGGTTAGGGTTAGGGATAGCATTAGGGTTAGGGATAGCATTAGGGTTAGGGATAGCATTAGGGTTAGGGTTAGGGATAGCATTAGGGTTAGGGTTAGGGATAGCATTAGGGTTAGGGTTAGGGTTAGGGATAGCATTAGGGTTAGGGATAGCATTAGGGTTAGGGTTAGGGATAGCATTAGGGTTAGGGTTAGGGTTAGGGTTAGGGATAGCATTAGGGTTAGGGATAGCATTAGGGTTAGGGTTAGGGATAGCATTAGGGTTAGGGTTAGGGATAGCATTAGGGTTAGGGATAGCATTAGGGTTAGGGTTAGGGTTAGAGATAGCATTAGGGTTAGGGTTAGGGATAGCATTAGGGTTAGGGTTAGAGATAGCATTAGGATTAGGGTTAGGGATAGCATTAGGGTTAGGGATAGCATTAGGGTTAGGGTTAGGGATAGCATTAGGGTTAGGGTTAGGGTTAGGGTTAGGGATAGCATTAGGGTTAGGGTTAGGGTTAGCATTAGGGTTAGGGTTAGAGATAGCATTAGGGTTAGGGTTAGGATTAGGGTTAGGGTTAGCATTAGGGTTAGGGTTAGAGATAGCATTAGGGTTAGGGTTAGGGATAGCATTAGGGTTAGGGATAGCATTAGGGTTAGGGATAGCATTAGGGTTAGGGATAGCATTAGGGTTAGGGATAGCATTAGGGTTAGGGTTAGGGATAGCATTAGGGTTAGCATTAGGGTTAGGGATAGCATTAGGGTTAGGGATAGCATTAGGGTTAGGGATAGCATTAGGGTTAGGGATAGCATTAGGGTTAGGGTTAGGGATAGCATTAGGGTTAGGGTTAGGGTTAGGGATAGCATTAGGGTTAGGGTTAGGGTTAGGGATAGCATTAGGGTTAGGGATAGCATTAGGGTTAGGGTTAGGGATAGCATTAGGGTTAGGGTTAGGGTTAGGGATAGCATTAGGGTTAGGGTAAGCATTAGGGTTAGGGTTAGGGATAGCATTAGGGTTAGGGTTAGGGTTAGGGATAGCATTAGGGTTAGGGTTAGGGTTAGGGATAGCATTAGGGTTAGGGTTAGAGATAGCATTAGGGTTAGGGTTAGGGATAGCATTAGGGTTAGGGATAGCATTAGGGTTAGGGTTAGGGATAGCATTAGGGTTAGGGTTAGGGATAGCATTAGGGTTAGGGTTAGGGATAGCATTAGGGTTAGGGATAGCATTAGGGTTAGGGTTAGGGTTAGAGATAGCATTAGGGTTAGGGTTAGGGATAGCATTAGGGTTAGGGTTAGAGATAGCATTAGGATTAGGGTTAGGGATAGCATTAGGGTTAGGGATAGCATTAGGGTTAGGGTTAGGGGTAGCATTAGGGTTAGGGTTAGGGTTAGGGTTAGGGATAGCATTAGGGTTAGGGTTAGGGTTAGCATTAGGGTTAGGGTTAGAGATAGCATTAGGGTTAGGGTTAGGATTAGGGTTAGGGTTAGCATTAGGGTTAGGGTTAGAGATAGCATTAGGGTTAGGGTTAGGGATAGCATTAGGGTTAGGGATAGCATTAGGGTTAGGGATAGCATTAGGGTTAGGGATAGCATTAGGGTTAGGGATAGCATTAGGGTTAGGGTTAGGGATAGCATTAGGGTTAGGGTTAGGGTTAGGGATAGCATTAGGGTTAGGGATAGCATTAGGGTTAGGGTTAGGGATAGCATTAGGGTTAGGGTTAGGGTTAGGGATAGCATTAGGGTTAGGGATAGCATTAGGGTTAGGGTTAGGGATAGCATTAGGGTTAGGGTTAGGGATAGCATTAGGGTTAGGGATAGCATTAGGGTTAGGGTTAGAGATAGCATTAGGGTTAGGGTTAGGGATAGCATTAGGGTTAGGGTTAGGGATAGCATTAGGGTTACGGTTAGGGATAGCATTAGGGTTAGAGATAGCATTAGGATTAGGGTTAGGGATAGCATTAGGGTTAGGGATAGCATTAGGGTTAGGGTTAGGGTAAGGGTTAGGGATAGCATTAGGGTTAGGGTTAGGGTTAGGGTTAGCATTAGGGTTAGAGATAGCATTAGGGTTAGGGTTAGGATTAGGGTTAGGGTTAGCATTAGGGTTAGGGTTAGAGATAGCATTAGGGTTAGGGTTAGGGATAGCATTAGGGTTAGGGTTAGGGATAGCATTAGGGTTAGGGATAGCATTAGGGTTAGGGTTAGAGATAGCATTAGGGTTAGGGTTAGGGATAGCATTAGGGTTACGGTTAGGGATAGCATTAGGGTTACGGTTAGGGTTAGGGATAGCATTAGGGTTAGGGTTAGGGTTAGGGATAGCATTAGGGTTAGGGTTAGAGATAGCATTAGGGTTAGGGTTAGGGATAGCATTAGGGTTAGGGATAGCATTAGGGTTAGGGTTAGGGATAGCATTAGGGTTAGGGTTAGGGATAGCATTAGGGTTAGGGTTAGGGATAGCATTAGGGTTAGGGATAGCATTAGGGTTAGGGTTAGGGTTAGAGATAGCATTAGGGTTAGGGTTAGGGATAGCATTAGGGTTAGGGTTAGAGATAGCATTAGGATTAGGGTTAGGGATAGCATTAGGGTTAGGGATAGCATTAGGGTTAGGGTTAGGGGTAGCATTAGGGTTAGGGTTAGGGTTAGGGTTAGGGATAGCATTAGGGTTAGGGTTAGGGTTAGGGTTAGGGTTAGCATTAGGGTTAGGGTTAGAGATAGCATTAGGGTTAGGGTTAGGATTAGGGTTAGGGTTAGCATTAGGGTTAGGGTTAGAGATAGCATTAGGGTTAGGGTTAGGGATAGCATTAGGGTTAGGGATAGCATTAGGGTTAGGGATAGCATTAGGGTTAGGGATAGCATTAGGGTTAGGGATAGCATTAGGGTTAGGGTTAGGGATAGCATTAGGGTTAGGGTTAGGGATAGCATTAGGGTTAGGGTTAGGGTTAGGGATAGCATTAGGGTTAGGGATAGCATTAGGGTTAGGGTTAGGGATAGCATTAGGGTTAGGGTTAGGGATAGCATTAGGGTTAGGGATAGCATTAGGGTTAGGGTTAGGGATAGCATTAGGGTTAGGGTTAGGGATAGCATTAGGGTTAGGGATAGCATTAGGGTTAGGGTTAGAGATAGCATTAGGGTTAGGGTTAGGGATAGCATTAGGGTTAGGGTTAGGGATAGCATTAGGGTTACGGTTAGGGAAAGCATTAGGGTTAGAGATAGCATTAGGATTAGGGTTAGGGATAGCATTAGGGTTAGGGATAGCATTAGGGTTAGGGTTAGGGTTAGGGTTAGGGATAGCATTAGGGTTAGAGATAGCATTAGGGTTAGGGTTAGGATTAGGGTTAGGGTTAGAGATAGCATTAGGGTTAGGGTTAGGGATAGCATTAGGGTTAGGGTTAGGGATAGCATTAGGGTTAGGGATAGCATTAGGGTTAGGGTTAGAGATAGCATTAGGGTTAGGGTTAGGGATAGCATTAGGGTTACGGTTAGGGATAGCATTAGGGTTAGAGATAGCATTAGGATTAGGGTTAGGGATAGCATTAGGGTTAGGGATAGCATTAGGGTTAGGGATAGCATTAGGGTTAGGGTTAGGGTTAGCATTAGGGTTAGAGATAGCATTAGGGTTAGGGTTAGGATTAGGGTTAGGGTTAGCATTAGGGTTAGAGATAGCATTAGGGTTAGGGTTAGGGATAGCATTAGGGTTAGGGTTAGGGTTAGAGATAGCATTAGGGTTAGGGTTAGAGATAGCATTAGGGTTAGGGTTAGGGTTAGCATTAGGGTTAGGGTTAGGGATAGCATTAGGGTTAGGGTTAGGGATAGCATTAGGGTTAGAGATAGCATTAGGATTAGGGTTAGGGATAGCATTAGGGTTAGGGATAGCATTAGGGTTAGGGTTAGGGTTAGGGTTAGCATTAGGGTTAGAGATAGCATTAGGGTTAGGGTTAGGATTAGGGTTAGGGTTAGAGATAGCATTAGGGTTAGGGTTAGGGTTAGCATTAGGGTTAGGGATAGCATTAGGGTTAGGGTTAGGGATAGCATTAGGGTTAGGGATAGCATTAGGGTTAGGGTTAGAGATAGCATTAGGGTTAGGGTTAGGGATAGCATTAGGGTTACGGTTAGGGATAGCATTAGGGTTAGAGATAGCATTAGGATTAGGGTTAGGGATAGCATTAGGGTTAGGGTTAGCATTAGGGTTAGGGTTAGGGTTAGGGTTAGGGATAGCATTAGGGTTAGAGATAGCATTAGGATTAGGGTTAGGGATAGCATTAGGGTTAGGGTTAGGGTTAGGGTTAGGGTTAGCATTAGGGTTAGGGATAGCATTAGGGTTAGGCAGAGGCGTAACTAGATTTCTCAGGGCCCCGGTGCAAGAAATCGTGAAGGGCCCCCCCCCCCCCCCGAAAAGCATGTTTTTGACACTTTTTTTTTTTTTTTGCAATGTATAACAAAGTAAAAAATTTCTGTTTCCTGCACTGTAGCCGTCTTTTGGCTATAGCGCGGGTGGGTAGTGGTTAAAGTAAATGTGAACCTCAACAATGAATTTCCTTGATTTGCCTCCTTAGGATTGGTTAAATCTGACCCGGGGAATGGGATCAGTGGCAGGGCTGGTGGGGAGAAGGGGAATGGCATCAGTAATAGTTCTGGTGGGGAGAGAGGTAATGGGATCAGCAGCAGGGCTGGTGAAGAGGGGAATGGGATCAGTAATAGTGCACCAACCATGGCGATGGTGGTGAGGAGGGTGGAGCAGTGACAGCGGTGGTGGTGGTGAGGGGGGTGGGATCAGTGGCGGTGGTGGGGTGGAATCAGTGGTGGGGAGGGAAGTGGGATCAGGAGCGGTGATGGTGGGGAGGGGGCTGGGATCAGTGGTGGTAATGGTGGTGAGGGGTGTGGGATCAGTGGCGGTAATGGGGGTGAGGGGTGTGGGATCAATGGCGGTAATGGGGGTGAGGGGTGTGGGATCAGTGGCGGTAATGGTGGTGAGGGGTGTGGGATCAATGGCGGTAATGGGGGTGAGGGGTGTGGGATCAGTGGCGGTAATGGGGGTGAGGGGTGTGGGATCAGGGGCGGTAATGGGGGTGAGGGGTGTGGGATCAGTGGCGGTATGGTTTCCAATGGCATAGTTTACACCAGTGGTTGCAGTTACTGAAAAAATAAAATAAAACATGCTGCATTGTTCTTGCACTGGATTGTACTGGAATGCTTTAAAATGCACCAAAAATGCACTGAAACGCACATTACTTAAGGTTAAGAAAAAGGAGGGGGAAATGCACTTGACTGCATCAAAAGCGCAATGGAACGCATCAAAAACATGTAAAAAATGCGCAAGCAGAAAAGCAACTGGAACAAATCCGGACTGCGTTTCTATGGTGTGAACTGGCTCTAAATAAAGCCAGACTATAAAAAGAATATACACTAGCCATTACAATGCCCACACTCCCCATTATACTTGAATATACATTTGGATCATACAATCATGACAAGCTTGCAGGGAAGAAACCGGAAGTACTGCTAAACACTCCTGGCATAGCTTATCATGAAGGTAAACTGTAGACTTTGGTTAGGAAAATCCACACTGACCAATTATTCCTCCACATATGTCTAGAAAGGTTGATGAGTACAAAACTCCTAAATCAAAAACTAAACTTTATAATAAAGGTCATCTTTTGTTTTTAGGTACCTTTTTATAGTGAATGTTCAGTACTGTAATTTATTGGTGGGGGCAGAGGCGATTTCCCCCTCACTCAGGCTCAGCAACTCCAGTCTCCAGCCAGGCAGACAGACACAGCATGTGGTTTACTCGTCTCGCAGAGGGGAGAACTCCTCCTCCCCCTGCACTCCATTGGTGTCAGCTGGTCAGCTGACTTTCAGTGACTGTCCACCCCTGCTGCCTCACTGCATCAGCCATCTCTCGGATTGGAGGATCGGCAGGGCTGAGGGCGGTGCAGGCAGCACAGCAGCAGAATGTCAATGCAGGATTGCAGGTACTCGTAGATTGCTTTACACTGCACACATACCGCTGTACCTCTCCGCCCCCCCCCCCCCCCGCACAACGATCGGGGAAGGCGGCATCCAGCCCAGACTAGTCTCTCACTCAGCTCAGCCACCACTAGCGAGTAGCGAACTGTCATCAGGCGGACGGACGGGCCCCCTCACGCCGCGGCCGCTGTAAGAAAACAGGGGCTGGCGGGCCCCCCCTCAGGTAGCGGAACTCCAGGGCCCGGTCGCAACCGCGACCGCTGCGACCCTGATAGTTCCGCTACTGGGGTTAGGGTTAGCATTAGGGTTAGGAGTAGTATTAGGGTTAGGGTTAGGGATAGCATTAGGGTTAGGGATAGCATTAGGGTTAGGGTTAGGGATAGCATTAGGGTTAGGGATAGCATTAGGGTTAGGGTTAGCATTAGGGTTAGGGATAGCATTAGGGTTAGGGTTAGAGATAGCATTAGGGTTAGAGATAGCATTAGGGTTAGGGTTAGGGATAGCATTAGGGTTAGGGTTAGGGTTAGCATTAGGGTTAGGGATAGCATTAGGGTTAGGGTTAGAGATAGCATTAGGGTTAGAGATAGCATTAGGGTTAGGGTTACGGTTAGGGATAGCATTAGGGTTAGGGATAGCATTAGGGTTAGGGATATTATTAGAATTAGGGTTGAGGTGAGGTTTTGGATTAGGTTTAGGGGGTTAGGATTAGAGTAAGTTTAGGGTTTAGGGTTGGGGGTAAGGGTGGTATATGGGGTGGGTAGCAGGGACGTCTGCCTTGGGCGTCTGTATGGGAGGAGGAGGGGCGCTCCTAGGGTGAGTCCCAACCCCCCCCACACACACACACCTGAAGAGGGAGCCCAAAGCTGGATTTTCAGACATTTTTTTGCACTGAATCCCCACTGACAGCTGCAGAGTCATTGGTTGTTAGGGATGCGGCGGCTGGTCCCTCCCCCTAACAACCAGAATGGGGGAGGAGCCTTTTCCTGGAATGGTATGAGGGTGACTGCAGATGACAGTGTGACCCCGGACCATGGCTGCCAGTCACACCGCATTGCTGTGCAGGTCACATGACATGTCTGTGCGATGGGAATTCAGCCATACAGTCAGACAGCACCTCTGCGGCTCCATGGAAGTGTATTACACACAATGCAACCTCCTGCAGGGAAAAGACGCTTTCCAAAGACGCAGAAAATCGCAGAGATGTGACCGCCCCCCATAGGAAAGCATGATATATAGACTGCAGGGGGAGGGGGCGGATCCCTCCTTCATATATCCCGCCTTCCTTCCCTCCCCTGTGTCCTCCTCTCCCTATACATGAATAGAAGGGGGCCGTTCCCTCCGTCACCCATCCCGCCTTCCTTCCCTCCTCTGTGTCCTCCTCTCCCTATACATGAATAGAAGGGGGCGGATCCCTTCTTCATCCATCCCGCCTTCCTTCCCTCCCCTGTGTCCTCCTCTCCCTATGAACAGAAGGGGGCGGTTCCCTCCTTCATCCATCCCGCCTTCCTTCCCTCCTCTGTGTCCTCCTCTCCCTATGAACAGAAGGGGGCGGTTCCTTCCTTCATCCATCCCGCCTTCCTTCCCTCCCCTGTGTCCTCCTCTCCCTATACATGAACAGAAGGGGGCGGTTCCTTCCTTCATCCATCCCGCCTTCCTTCCCTCCTCTGTGTCCTCCTCTCCCTATACATGAACAGAAGGGGGCGGTTCCTTCCTTCATCCATCCCGCCTTCCTTCCCTCCTCTGTGTCCTCCTCTCCCTATACATGAATAGAAGGGGGCGGTTCCCTCCTTCATCCATCCCGCCTTCCTTCCCTCCCCTGTGTCCTCCTCTCCCTGTATACATGAACAAGAAGGGGGCGGGACACACACAGGGGGAATCACGTGACTCCTCTCTGACTACACCTCCCGGCATCCTCCGTGGCCGCTTCCTCTCACACACCGGAAGTGAGGCGGTGAGACCGGAAGTGGATGTGGCGGGTGAGTGATGTGGCGGGAGAGACTCTTCTATGGGGGGTACAGAGGGGGGGGATTCTTCAGTGTGACCCCCCTCCCCCATAGAGGAGGATGGGGGTACACTGATAGAGAGACTGTATTACATTCACCACACAGATGGGGTGACCTCCCCAGGTGATATATGAGGGGGAGGGACTATGTTGGGGGGATGGGGTGACCTCCCCAGGTGATATGAGGGGGAGGGGGGGATGCCTGGACTCTGATTCCCAACTGTAATAGACTGGGAGGGGCTACACATGAAGATCATTCACTGACCCCTCCCCTTCTTCCCAGTAGGGGGGATATGTGGGGTTTGTAGGAATATGGGGGTACCCGGGGGGGTATATAGGGATATGGGGGTACACGGGGGGGTATATAGGGATATGGGGGTACACAGGGGGGGGGGTATATAGGGATATGGGGGTACACAGGGGGGGGGTATATAGGGATATGGGGGTAACCAAGGGGGGGGTATATAGGGATAGGGGGGTACCCGGGGGGGGTATATAGGGATATGGGGGTACCCGGGGGGGTATATAGGGATATGGGGGTACCCGGGGGGGGTATATAGGGATATGGGGGTACACAGGGGGGGTATATAGGGATAGGGGGGTACACAGGGGGGTATATAGGGATATGGGGGTACCCGGGGGGGTATATGGGGGTACACAGGGGGGGTATATAGGGATAGGGGGGTATATAGGGATATGGGGGTACCCGGGGGGGTATATAGGGATATGGGGGTACACAGGGGGGTATATAGGGATATGGGGGTACACAGGGGGGGTATATAGGGATATGGGGGTACACAGGGGGGGGTATATAGGGATATGGGGGTACACAGGGGGGGGGTATATAGGGATATGGGGGTAACCAAGGGGGGGGTATATAGGGATAGGGGGGTACCCGGGGGGGGTATATAGGGATATGGGGGTACCCGGGGGGGGTATATAGGGATATGGGGGTACCCGGGGGGGGTATATAGGGATATGGGGGTACACAGGGGGGGTATATAGGGATAGGGGGGTACCCGGGGGGTATATAGGGATATGGGGGTACACAGGGGGGTATATAGGGATATGGGGGTACCCGGGGGGGTATATGGGGGTACACAGGGGGGTATATAGGGATAGGGGGGTATATAGGGATATGGGGGTACCCGGGGGGGTATATAGGGATATGGGGGTACACAGGGGGGTATATAGGGATATGGGGGTACCCGGGGGGGTATATGGGGGTACACAGGGGGGGTATATAGGGATAGGGGGGTATATAGGGATATGGGGGTACACAGGGGGGGTATATAGGGATAGGGGGGTACCCGGGGGGTATATAGGGATATGGGGGTACACAGGGGGGTATATAGGGATATGGGGGTACCCGGGGGGGTATATGGGGGTACACAGGGGGGTATATAGGGATAGGGGGGTATATAGGGATATGGGGGTACCCGGGGGGGTATATAGGGATATGGGGGTACACAGGGGGGTATATAGGGATATGGGGGTACCCGGGGGGGTATATGGGGGTACACAGGGGGGGTATATAGGGATAGGGGGGTATATAGGGATATGGGGGTACCCGGGGGGGTATATAGGGATATGGGGGTACACAGGGGGGTATATAGGGATATGGGGGTACACAGGGGGGGTATATAGGGATATGGGGGTACCCGGGGGGGTATATGGGGGTACACAGGGGGGGTATATAGGGATAGGGGGGTATATAGGGATATGGGGGTACACAGGGGGGGTATATAGGGATAGGGGGGTACCCGGGGGGTATATAGGGATATGGGGGTACACAGGGGGGTATATAGGGATATGGGGGTACCCGGGGGGGTATATGGGGGTACACAGGGGGGTATATAGGGATAGGGGGGTATATAGGGATATGGGGGTACCCGGGGGGGTATATAGGGATATGGGGGTACACAGGGGGGTATATAGGGATATGGGGGTACCCGGGGGGGTATATGGGGGTACACAGGGGGGGTATATAGGGATAGGGGGGTATATAGGGATATGGGGGTACCCGGGGGGGTATATAGGGATATGGGGGTACACAGGGGGGTATATAGGGATATGGGGGTACCCGGGGGGGTATATGGGGGTACACAGGGGGGGTATATAGGGATAGGGGGGTATATAGGGATATGGGGGTACCCGGGGGGGTATATAGGGATATGGGGGTACACAGGGGGGTATATAGGGATATGGGGGTACACAGGGGGGGTATATAGGGATATGGGGGTACACAGGGGGGGGTATATAGGGATATGGGGGTACACAGGGGGGGGTATATAGGGATATGGGGGTAACCAAGGGGGGGGTATATAGGGATAGGGGGGTACCCGGGGGGGGTATATAGGGATATGGGGGTACCCGGGGGGGTATATAGGGATATGGGGGTACCCGGGGGGGGTATATAGGGATATGGGGGTACACAGGGGGGGTATATAGGGATAGGGGGGTACCCGGGGGGTATATAGGGATATGGGGGTACACAGGGGGGTATATAGGGATATGGGGGTACCCGGGGGGGTATATGGGGGTACACAGGGGGGTATATAGGGATAGGGGGGTATATAGGGATATGGGGGTACCCGGGGGGGTATATAGGGATATGGGGGTACACAGGGGGGTATATAGGGATATGGGGGTACCCGGGGGGGTATATGGGGGTACACAGGGGGGGGTATATAGGGATAGGGGGGTATATAGGGATATGGGGGTACACAGGGGGGGTATATAGGGATAGGGGGGTACCCGGGGGGTATATAGGGATATGGGGGTACACAGGGGGGTATATAGGGATATGGGGGTACCCGGGGGGGTATATGGGGGTACACAGGGGGGTATATAGGGATAGGGGGGTATATAGGGATATGGGGGTACCCGGGGGGGTATATAGGGATATGGGGGTACACAGGGGGGTATATAGGGATATGGGGGTACCCGGGGGGGTATATGGGGGTACACAGGGGGGGTATATAGGGATAGGGGGTATATAGGGATATGGGGGTACCCGGGGGGGTATATAGGGATATGGGGGTACACAGGGGGGTATATAGGGATATGGGGGTACACAGGGGGGGTATATAGGGATATGGGGGTACACAGGGGGGTATATAGGGATATGGGGGTACCCAGGGAGGTATATAGGGATATGGGGGTACCCGGGGGGGGTATATAGGGATATGGGGGTACCCGGGGGGGTATAGAGGGATATGGGGGTACCCAGGGGGGGTATATAGGGATATGGGGGTACAAAGGGGGAATTGTAGGGATATGGGGGTACCCGGGGGGGTATATAGGGATATGGGGGTACCCGGGGGGGGTATATAGGGATATGGGGGTACACAGGGGGGGTATATAGGGATAGGGGGGTACCCGGGGGGGTATATAGGGATATGGGGGTACACAGGGGGGTATATAGGGATATGGGGGTACCCGGGGGGGTATATGGGGGTACACAGGGGGGGTATATAGGGATAGGGGGGTATATAGGGATATGGGGGTACAAAGGGGGAATTGTAGGGATATGGGGGTACCCGGGGGGGTATATAGGGATATGGGGGTACCCGGGGGGGTATATAGGGATATGGGGGTACACAGGGGGGTATATAGGGATAGGGGGGTACCCGGGGGGGTATATAGGGATATGGGGGTACACAGGGGGGTATATAGGGATATGGGGGTACCCGGGGGGGTATATGGGGGTACACAGGGGGGGTATATAGGGATAGGGGGGTATATAGGGATATGGGGGTACCCGGGGGGGTATATAGGGATATGGGGGTACACAGGGGGGTATATAGGGATATGGGGGTACACAGGGGGGGTATATAGGGATATGGGGGTACACAGGGGGGTATATAGGGATATGGGGGTACCCAGGGAGGTATATAGGGATATGGGGGTACCCGGGGGGGGGTATATAGGGATATGGGGGTACCCGGGGGGGTATAGAGGGATATGGGGGTACCCAGGGGGGGTATATAGGGATATGGGGGTACAAAGGGGGAATTGTAGGGATATGAGGGTACAGGGGGGGATGAAGATGCACACACATCCCTTACTGACCCCTCCCCCCTTCTCCCCAGTAGGGGGGATATGTGGGGTTTGTAGGAATATGGGGGTACACCGGGGGGTATAGGGATATGGGGGTACACACGGGGTATAGGGATAGGGGGGTATAAGGGGTACACCGGGGGTATAGGGGTACACCGGGGGTATAAGGATAGGGGGGTATAGGGATAGGGGGGTACACCGGGGGTATAGGGATATGGGGGTACACAGGGGGGTATAAGGGGTACACCGGGGGTCTAGGGATATAGGGGTACACCGGGGGTATAAGGATAGGGGGGTATAGGGATAGGGGGGTACACGGGGGGTATAGGGGTACACCGGGGGTATAGGGATAGGGGGGTATAAGGGGTACACCGGGGGTATAGGGGTACACCGGGGGTATAAGGATAGGGGGGTATAGGGATAGGGGAGTACACGGGGGGTATAGGGGTACACCGGGGGTATAAGGATAGGGGGGTATAGGGATAGGGGAGTACACCGGGGGTATAGGGGTACACCGGGGGTATAAGGATAGGGGGTATAGGGATAGGGGAGTACACGGGGGGTATAGGGGTACACCGGGGGTATAGGGATAGGGGGGTATAAGGGGTACACCGGGGGTATAGGGATATTGGGGTACACCGGGGGTATAAGGATAGGGGGGTATAGGGATAGGGGGGTACACGGGGGGTATAGGGATAGGGGGGTACACGGGGGGTATAGGGGTACACCGGGGGTATAGGGATATGGGGGTACACAGGGGGATATGGGGGTACACAGGGGGATATGGGGGTACACTGGGTTATAGTGATATGGGGGTACAAAGGGGGATATGGGGGTATAGGGATAGGGGGGTATAGGGATAATGGGGTACACAGGGGGATATGGGGGTACACAGGGGGATATGGGGGTACACAGGGGATATGGGGGTACACAGGGGGGTATAGGGATAGGGGGGTACACGGGGGGTATAGGGGTACACCGGGGATATAGGGATAGGGGGTATAGGGATAATGGGGTACACAGGGGGATATGGGGGTACACAGGGGGATATGGGGGTACACAGGGGGATATGGGGGTACACAGGGGGGTATAGGGATAGGGGGGTACACGGGGGGTATAGGGGTAAACCGGGGGTATAGGGATAGGGGGGTATAGGGATAATGGGGTACACAGGGGGATATGGGGGTACACAGGGGGATATGGGGGTACACTGGGTTATAGTGATATGGGGGTACATGGGGGGATGAAGATGATCCCTTACTGACCCCTCCCCCTTCTCCCCAGTAGGGGGGGATATGTGAGGTGTGTAGGAATATGGGGGTACATAGGGGAGATTAGGGTGCACACGGAGATCCTTCAATGACCCCGCCCCCTTCTCTCCACAGCTGCAGACATGACGAAGTTGGCGCAGTGGCTGCTGGGATTGATCCTGCTGGGCGGAGCCTGGGCAACGCTGACCTTTGACCTTCTGGGTCTAGAGCCACCCCGGGCCTGCTGGGAGGTGGTGTGGCCCTTCCCCGTCTACCTCCTGGTGGCCTTCGGCTGTTACTCCCTGGCGACCATCGGCTACCGCCTGGCCACCTTCAACGACTGCGAGGACGCCGCCCACGAGCTGCAGGACCAGATCCGCCAGGCCAAGAAGGAGCTGAGCCGCAGGGGGATGAGCTTCTGAGAGCAATGTGGGGGCGGAGCCATCACCAGACTGTACAATGACGAACCGTGTGGGGGCGGAGCCATCACCAGACTGTACAGGGACTTATGTTAAGGGTGGAACCTTTAGCAGACCACCCTGGGACCAACCTTGTGGGCGGAGCTTCCACATAATTTCTTACATGAACGTCTGGTCACATCCTCTGACACATAGACCAGGGGGGCGGAGTCCTGATCCTTCACCATGTCCTGGTGACCAATCTCTGTATTGACCACCTTCTCTGCCACACCCCTTCCCTACAATGTACCCGATCCTGTGACCACACCCACTTCCTGCGGGTGGAGGTCATGTGACCAGGGAGAGTTGGAACAGAAGATCCAATAATAAAGAGGTGAAGTACAAATCTCAGCTGTCTGTTGTTGTTGATGGCAGCATTGGGGAACCCCTCCCCTCCCCTCCCATTCCTGTCCTGTGATTGGTGTGTCTGTGTGTATATATATATATGGGGGGGGGACTTTCCTTGTGGATTATGGACCCCTGGGGGCCCCACACCAGGTAGGTGATGTACGGCGGACATGTGCTGCTCTCAGAGCTCCTACCCAGAATCCTCCGGGGCCCCCGCAGAGCATCGCTGCATCCAAGATTATCACCTCACAAGCCGAAACACGTCTCCTCCCCCGTGCCAAGCTTCATCTTCCCACACCCTGCCCCTCCCCCCCCCCCACTGCCAGCAGTACCCAGGGAGCAAAACATGTACACTCCGCCCACATCTACCTGCCATAGACTGTAATGTCAGACCACCCCGGATCTGTACACCCGCTGTGCCCACTATGAGGGGTTCCCACCATCCCTGTGCCCATTATGAGGGGTTCCCACCATCCCTGTGCCCATTATGAGGGGTTCCCTCCATCCCTGTGCCCATTATGAGGGGTTCCCTCCATCACTGTGCCCACTATGAGGGGTTCCCCCCATCCCTGTGCCCATTATGAGGGGTTCTCACCATTCTTGTGCCCATTATGAGGGGTTCCCCCCATCCCTGTGCCCATTATGAGGGGTTCCCACCATCCCTGTGCCCATTATGAGGGGTTCCCTCCATCCCTGTGCCCATTATGAGGGGTTCCCTCCATCACTGTGCCCATTATGAGGGGTTCCCACCATCCCTGTGCCCATTATGAGGGGTTCCCACCACCCCTGTGCCCATTATGAGGAGTTCCCACCATCCCTGTGCCCATTATGAGGGGTTCCCACCACCCCTGTGCCCATTATGAGGAGTTCCCACCATCCCTGTGCCCATTATGAGGGGTTCCCTCCACCCCTGTGCCCATTATGAGGGGTTCTCACCATCCCTGTGATCATTATGAGGGGTTCCCTCCATCCCTGTGCCCATTATGAGGGGTTCCCACCATCCCTGTGCCCATTATGAGGGGTTCCCACCATCCCTGTGCCCATTATGAGGAGTTCCCACCATCCCTGTGCCCATTATGAGGGGTTCCCACCATCCCTGTGCCCATTATGAGGGGTTCTCACCATCCCTGTGCCCATTATGAGGGGTTCCCTCCATCCCTGTGCCCATTATGAGGGGTTCCCTCCATCCCTGTGCCCATTATGAGGGGTTCCCACCATCCCTGTGCCCATTATGAGGGGTTCCCACCATCCCTGTGCCCATTATGAGGAGTTCCCACCATCCCTGTGCCCATTATGAGGGGTTCCCACCATCCCTGTGCCCATTATGAGGGGTTCTCACCATCCCTGTGATCATTATGAGGGGTTCCCTCCATCCCTGTGCCCATTATGAGGAGTTCCCACCATCCCTGTGCCCATTATGAGGGGTTCCCACCATCCCTGTGCCCATTATGAGGGGTTCCCACCATCCCTGTGCCCATTATGAGGAGTTCCCACCATCCCTGTGCCCATTATAAGGAGTTCCCACCATCCCTGTGCCCATTATGAGGGGTTCCCACCATCCCTGTGCTCATTATGAGGGGTTCCCACCACCCCTGTGCCCATTATGAGGAGTTCCCACCATCCCTGTGCCCATTATGAGGGGTTCCCTCCATCCCTGTGCCCATTATGAGGAGTTCCCACCACCCCTGTGCCCATTATGAGGAGTTCCCACCATCCCTGTGCCCATTATGAGGAGTTCCCTCCTTGGGGGAGGAGCAGATTGATGACATCACCTGGGGACTGGTCCGGGATGGATGGAGGTGTCGGTGGGCGGAGTCATACACAGGACACGGGTGTGGAAAACATAAACGATTTATTATAATAAACAATCGTAGAAATATTCAGGCACTTTCGTGAATTCCCCCCACCGATTGTCCCATGTTCCCCTCCCCCCACCATCAGATTGTGCAATCAACAGGAAAAGGCAGCCATGACAGCTGGTGTGTCGGGTAAAGAGGCCCAGTCACCAGAAGAAGAGGCACTGACCAGATATAGGAGGGACCGTCAGGACTGCAGATCAAACGCTCTCCGCCCACCAGGGGGACTACAGATGGAATGAAAGGTCTCCGCCCACCTGGGGGACTACAGATCCAATGAAAGGTCTCCGCCCACCTGGGGGACTACAGATCCAATGAAAGGTCTCCGCCCACCAGGGTGACTACAGATCCAATGAAAGGTCTCCGCCCACCAGGGGGACTACAGATCCAATGAAAGGACTCCGCTATCATGGGGGCGTGTCTTGTGCTGTACCTACAGAGCAGGGCCCTCGTCCTCCATATTATGGGGGAGTGTCCCATTCTGTGCGCACAGAGCGGGGCCCTCGTCTTCCGTATCATGGGGGAGTGTCCCATTCTGTGCGCACAGAGCGGGGCCCTCGTCATCCATATCATGGGGGAGTGTCCCATTCTGTGCGCACAGAGCGGGGCCCTCGTCCTCTGTATCATGGGGGAGTGTCCCATTCTGTGCGCACAGAGCAGGGCCCTCGTCTTCCATATCATGGGGGAGTGTCCTGTGTTGTGCGCACAGAGCGGGGCCCTCGTCTTCCGTATCATGGGGGAGTGTCCCATTCTGTGCGCACAGAGCGGGGCCCTCGTCCTCTGTATCATGGGGGCGTGTCCCATTCTGTGCGCACAGAGCGGGGCCCTCGTCCTCCGTATCATGGGGGAGTGTCCCATTCTGTGCGCACAGAGCGGGGCCCTCGTCCTCCATATTATGGGGGAGTGTCCCATTCTGTGCGCACAGAGCGGGGCCCTCGTCTTCCGTATCATGGGGGAGTGTCCTGTGTTGTGCACACAGAGCGGAGCCCTCGTCTTCCGTATCATGGGGGAGTGTCCCATTCTATGCGCCCAGAGCGGGGCCCTCATCTTCCGTATCATGGGGGAGTGTCCCATTCTATGCGCACAGAGCGGGGCCCTCATCTTCCGTATCATGGGGGAGTGTCCCATTCTATGCGCACAGAGCAGGGCCCTCATCTTCCGTATCATGGGGGAGTGTCCCATTCTGTGCGCACAGAGCGGGGCCCTCGTCTTCCGTATCATGGGGGAGTGTCCCATTCTATGCGCACAGAGCGGGGCCCTCATCTTCCGTATCATGGGGGAGTGTCCCATTCTGTGCGCAAAGAGCGGGGCCCTCGTTCTCCAAATCATGGGGGGAGTGTCCCATTCTGTGCGCACAGAGCGGGGCCCTCGTCTTCCGTATCATGGGGGAGTGTCCCATTCTGTGCGCATAGAGCGGGGCCCTCGTCTTCCGTATCATGGGGGAGTGTCCCATTCTATGCGCACAGAGCGGGGCCCTCGTCTTCCGTATCATGGGGGAGTGTCCCATTCTGTGCACAAAGAGCGGGGCCCTCGTCTTCCGTATCATGGGGGAGTGTCCCATTCTGTGCGCACAGAGCAGGGCCCTCGTCTTCCATATCATGGGGGAGTGTCCCATTCTATGCGCACAGAGCGGGGCCCTCGTCTTCCGTATCATGGGGGAGTGTCCCATTCTGTGCACAAAGAGCGGGGCCCTCGTCTTCCGTATCATGGGGGAGTGTCCCATTCTATGCGCACAGAGCGGGGCCCTCGTCTTCCGTTATCATGGGGGAGTGTCCCATTCTGTGCACAAAGAGCGGGGCCCTCGTCTTCCGTATCATGGGGGCGTGTCCCATTCTGTGCGCACAGAGCAGGGCCCTCGTCTTCCGTATCATGGGGGAGTGTCCCATTCTGTGCGCATAGAGCGGGGCCCTCGTCTTTCGTATCATGGGGGAGTGTCCTGTGTTGTGCGCACAGAGCGGGGCCCTCGTCTTCCGTATCATGGGGGAGTGTCCCATTCTGTGCGCATAGAGCGGGGCCCTCGTCTTCCGTATCATGGGGGAGTGTCCCATTCTGTACACAAAGAGCGGGGCCCTCGTCTTCCGTATCATGGGGGCGTGTCCCATTCTATGCACACAGAGCAGGGCCCTCGTCTTCCGTATCATGGGGGAGTGTCCCATTCTATGCGCACAGAGCGGGGCCCTCGTCTTCCGTATCATGGGGGCGTGTCCCATTCTGTGCGCACAGAGCAGGGCCCTCGTCTTCCGTATCATGGGGGAGTGTCCCATTCTGTGCACAAAGAGCGGGGCCCTCGTCTTCCGTATCATGGGGGCGTGTCCCATTCTATGCACACAGAGCAGGGCCCTCGTCTTCCGTAGCATTGGGGCGTGTCCTGTGTTGTGCGCACAGAGCAGGGCCCTCCTCTCCCGTGTTATGGGGGCGGGTCCCACTCATCAGCTCTGTGTACAATGGACTTTCTGTGTCCCCCGTCTCTCCGCACTCAGTGTGTTCCCTGGCGGGGGAGGGGGTGCTGCGCTCCGTCTGTTTGTTTAGCTGTCCTGCTCCCTCCTGACTCAGCCACTAGTGAAGTGCTGAGCGGCCCCGGGCGGGGTCAGAGGGGGCCACACAATGAAAACCGCTGCGTCAGCGCAAATCCCCTCCCTGAGAGCGTGCGAGCGAGTGCCAGCAATGCCCCGCTAATCTGCTGCAGCCTGACGGGTCCTCTTTGCCTCTCAGAAAATAATAAAAAGTGCATAAATGTGCAGGAGCCCCAGAGGTGTCGGGGCCCCAAAGGAGTGGGAGCCCCCGGGCCCCAGAGAACATAGAGCCCCAGAGGAGTCAGAGCCCTAGAAGAGTCAGAGCCCCGAGCCCCAGAGGAGTCAGAGCCCTAGAAGAGTCAGAGCCCCTGAGGAGTCAGAGCCCTAGAAGAGTCAAAGCCCCGAGCCCTAGAAGAGTCAGAGCCCTAGAAGAGTCAGAGCCCTAGAAGAGTCAGAGCCCCAGAGGAGTCAGAGCCCTAGAAGAGTCAGAGCCCAGAGTAGTCAGAGCCCTAGAAGAGTCAGAGCCCTAGAAGAGTCGGAGCCCCGAGCCCCAGAGGAGTCAGAGCCCTAGAAGAGTCGGAGCCCCAAGCCCCAGAGGAGTCGGAGCCCCAGAGGAGTCGGAGCCCCGAGCCCCAGAGGAGTCGGAGCCCCGAGCCCCAGAGGAGTCGGAGCCCCGAGCCCCAGAGGAGTGGGAGCCCCAGAGGAATCGGAACCACGAGCCCCAGAGGAGTCGGAGCCCCAAGCCCCAGAAGAGTCAGAGCCCCAGAAGAGTCAAAACCCCCCGAGACCCAAAACCCCAGAAGAGTCAGAGCCCCAGAAGAGTCAGAGCCCTGAGCCCCAGAAGAGTCAGAGCCCCAGAAGAGTCAGAGCCCCGAGCCCCAGAGGAGTCAGAGCCCCGAGCCCCAGAAGAGTCAGAGCCCCGAGCCCTAGAAGAGTGGGAGCCCTGGGCCCCCAGAAGTCTTAGAGCACCGCCTTGAAAGTCCCGGGCACCAGAAGCTTCAGAACTCCGGGCCCCATAGCAGTGTCAGTATATCCCCAGAACAAAGTGCATCAGCGTGGTCAGGTTCAGGCACTTGGTAGGGCGGCGCTCCGCGTTGCGCCATCAGGCTGGCAGGTGGCGGTAGGTCGGTTGCTCCTGGGCGTAGCTCCAGAACAGCCAGATCCGCAGCAGGCTGGTCACAATCCCGGGGAAGTTCGGAACCTGTAGGACAGAGATGACAGTGAGGACCCCACATCCACGCCCCATCACAGACAGACACACACGGGTGGTGTCACACGCACTCACCATGATGTAGGCGTCGCTGAGCTGCATGCCATACAGCACCCAGGAGGTGGAGGCCAGGAAGGTGGTGACGGTCAGCGGCATGGACAGGCACTTGGTAGATTTGGTTCTGATGATCTGAGCCTGGAGGTGGAGCGGAAGAGAAATGATTGGATATCAGGATAAAACAATACTCCGCCCCTTAGCCACACCCACTTGCCAGCAGCCTCGGAATTTCACTGGCCTCCGATGCCAGAACTGAATCGCGTCAAACGGGCGGGGTCTGTGTCCTGGATGAGGAATCCCCCCCCCTCTTTGACCCCTCATTGGGCTTAGTGTTAGGTCCCTCTAGCTGCGCCCCCATTGCGGACTCTGTTTTCCTGGGGTCCAAGCTCCGCCCACTATAGGGAGGTGACTTACCAGGTCGGCCAGCGGCGATAAGTACATGCCGATGGTGAAGACGCTGCAGAAGAGGCCCAGCTGGTTCAGGCGGGCGCCGATGTCGGGGATCCACAGGTAGAAGTAGGCGAACCCCAAAACCAGAACTGTGAGCGCCAGGAGGACCTGAGAGAGGGGGTAGCGCTGCGGAGGACAAGACAGTGGTCAGAGGGGAGTGCGACAACACGAGGGAGACTGATGTACAGAGGTCAGGAGGGTCATACCTTCACTGGGGAGTAGAAGATGAAGGCCATCATGTAGAGTGTCTGCAAGAAGGCCCCGATGGAGTTCACCGTCATCAGAGTCCCATCCCCCTTCAGATATCCGTAATACAACCAGCCCAGGTTACTGCAAGAGAGGAACTCTGCTCACAATGTGACCCACAATCCCTCCCCCGCTGATCCACAATCCTCCACACTGCGCCCTCCCCCGCTGATCCACAATCCTCCACACTGCGCCCTCCCCCGCTGATCCACAATCCTCAACACTACGCCCTCCCCCGCTGATCCACAATCCTCCACACTACGCCCTCCCCTGCTGATCCACAATCCTCCACACTGCGCCCTCCCCCGCTGATCCACAATCCTCCACACTGCGCCCTCCCCCGCTGATCCACAATTCTCCACACTGCGTGCTCCCCCGCTGATCCACAATCCTCCACACTGCGCCCTCCCCCGCTGATCCACAATCCTCCACACTGCGCCCTCCCCCGCTGATCCACAATTCTCCACACTGCGCCCTCCCCCGCTGTTCCACAATCCTCCACACTGCGCCCTCCCCCGCTGATCCACAATCCTCCACATTGTGCCCTCCCCCGCTGATCCACAATCCTCCACACTGCGCCCTCCCCCGCTGATCCACAATTCTCCACACTGCGCCCTCCCCCGCTGATCCACAATTCTCCACACTGTGCCCTCCCCCGCTGATCCACAATCCTTCACACCAGGCCCTCCCCCGCTGATCCACAATCCTCCACTCACTGCGCCCTCCCCCCCAACACACACTGGACACAACCACTGCACCCCTTTCCTCACACACGATGGTCATGACCACTCCATCCCCTCAATACAGAACGTACGTGACTACTCTATCCCCTCCACACACTTGGCCGTCATGCAGGTTAGAGCGCATGCAGCCCCCCAGACTCACCCAATACATGACAGAGGTGGTGGAGGAGCCAAACCTACTTCAGATCGGTGGTGAGAAACGGCAGGAACTGGATATTGTCCACACTCTGCTTGGAGACCATGAGCCGGAGATCCGACCTGAGACAAGACAAGACATGACATGAGAGACGCCGCTGGCGGGTTGCTACGGGCGATGGAAGTCCTTGTCACATATTCTTCATATCAACTCCACTATAATGGTTGGGTGGGGGTAACACCAACATTTATTATCATGGCCACCAACCTATGAGACAGGGAGTTGGGGGGAGGGGAAGCTTTGGAGAAGATACAAGCGGGAGGACAGACGGGGTGAAGAATGGGAGACCGATGGAAGGACACAGAAGGGGACACTGAGATGGACAGGACACAGAGATGGATGGGAGGACACGAAGATGGACAGAAGGACAGAGGAGAGGACAAAGAGATGGACAGGGGGACACGGAGATGAATGGAGGACGGATGGAAGGACAGGAGATAGACAGGAGGACATGGAGATGGACAGGAGGACACCAAGATAGACAGGAGGACATGGAGAAGAATGGGAGACGGATAGAAGGACACGGAGGAAAATGGATGGGAGGACACAGAGAAGGATGGGAGATGGACAGGACGACACAGCAGAGGACACACAGATGGACAGGAGGACACGGAGAAGAAGGGGAGACGGATCGGAGGACACGAAGGAAGATGGACGGGAAGACACGGAGGAGGAAGATGGACGGGAAGACACGGAGGAGGAAGATGGACGGGAAGACACGGAGGAGGAAGATGGACGGGAAGACACGGAGGAGGAAGACACGGAGGAGGACGGACGGGAAGACACGGAGGAGGACGGACGGGAAGACACGGAGGAGGACGGAAGGGAAGACACGGAGGAGGACGGAAGGGAAGACACGGAGGAGGACGGAAGGGAAGACACGGAGGAGGAAGACACGGAGGAGGACGGACGGGAAGACACGGAGGATCATGGTACGGAAAGACACGGAGGACGACGGACGGAAAGACACGGAGGAGGATGGTACGGAAAGACATGGAGGACGACGGACGGAAAGACACGGAGGACGACGGACGGAAAGACACGGAGGACGACGGACGGAAAGACACGGAGGACGACGGACGGAAAGACACGGAGGACGACGGACGGGGAGACACGGAGGACGACGGACAGAAGGACACAGAGGAGTATGGGCGGGAGGACAAGGAGGAGGACGGACAGGAGGACACGGAGGAGGAAGACGGGAGGACACGGAGGAGGACGGACGGGAGGACACGGAGGAGGACGGACGGGAGGACACGGAGGAGGACGGACGGGAGGACACGGAGGAGGACGGACGGGAGGACACGGAGGAGGACGGACGGGAGGACACGGAGGAGGACGGACGGGAGGACATGGAGGAAGACAGACGGAAAGACACGGAGGAGGACGGACGGAAGGACACGGAGGAGGACGGACGGGAGGACACGGAGGAGGACGGACGGGAGGACACGGAGGAGGACGGACGGGAGGACACGGAGGAGGACGGACGGGAGGACACGGAGGACGACGGACGGGGAGACACGGAGGACGACGGACAGAAGGACACAGAGGAGTATGGGCGGGAGGACATGGAGAAGGACGGACAGGAGGACACGGAGGAGGAAGACGGGAGGATACGGAGGAGGACGGACGGGAGGACATGGAGGAGGACGGACGGAAAGACACGGAGGAGGACGGACGGAAGGACGCGGAGGAGGACGGACGGAAGGACATGGAGAAGGACGGATGGGAGGACACGGAGGAGGACGGACGGGAGGACACGGAGGAGGACGGACGGGAGGACACGGAGGAGGACGGACGGGAGGACACGGAGGAGGACAGACGGGAGGACACGGAGGAGGAAGATGAACGGGAAGACACGGAGGAGGAAGATGAACGGGAAGACACTGAGGAGGAAGATGGACAGGAAGACACTGAGGAGGAAGATGGACAGGAAAACACTGAGGAGGAAGATGGACAGGAAAACACTGAGGAGGAAGATGAACGGGAAGACACGGAGGAGGAAGATGAACGGGAAGACACTGAGGAGGAAGATGGACAGGAAGACACTGAGGAGGAAGATGGACGGGAAGACACGGAGGAGGAAGATGGACGGGAAGACACGGAGGAGGAAGATGGACGGGAAGACACGAAGGAGGAAGACATGGAGGAGGACGGACGGGAAGACACGGAGGAGGACGGAAGGGAAGACACGGAGGAGGAAGACACGGAGGAGGACGGACGGGAAGACACGGAGGAGGATGGTACGGAAAGACACGGAGGACGACAGACGGAAAGACACGGAGGAGGATGGTACGGAAAGACATGGAGGACGACGGACGAAAAGACACGGAGGACGACGGACGGAAAGACACGGAGGACGACGGACGGAAAGACACGGAGGACGACGGACGGGGAGACACGGAGGATGACGGACAGAAGGACACAGAGGAGTATGGGTGGGAGGACATGGAGGAGGACGGACGGGAGGACATGGAGGAGGACGGACGGAAGGACACGGAGGAGGACGGACGGAAGGACACGGAGGAGGACGGACGGGAAGACACGGAGGAGGACGGACGGGAGGACACGGAGGAGGACGGACGGGAGGACACGGAATAGGACGGACGGGAAGACACGGAGGAGGAAGATGAACGGGAAGACACGGAGGAGGAAGATGAACGGGAAGACACGGAGGAGGAAGATGAACGGGAAGACACGGAGGAGGAAGATGGACGGGAAGATGCGGAGGAGGACGGACGGGAGGACACGGAGGAGGAGGAGGGGAGGACACGGAGGAGGACGGACGGAAGGACACGGAGGAGGACGGACGGGAAGACACGGAGGAGGACGGACGGGAGGACATGGAGGAGGACGGACGGGAGGACACGGAGGAGGAAGATGAACGGGAAGACACGGAGGAGGAAGATGAACGGGAAGACACAGAGGAGGAAGATGAACGGGAAGACACGGAGGAGGAAGATGGACGGGAAGACACGGAGGAGGAAGATGAACGGGAAGATACGGAGGAGGAAGATGGACGGGAAGACACGGAGGAGGAAGATGAACGGGAAGACACGGAGGAGGAAGATGAACGGGAAGACACGGAGGAGGAAGATGAACGGGAAGACACTGAGGAGGAAGATGGACAGGAAGACACTGAGGAGGAAGATGGACGGGAAGACACTGAGGAGGAAGATGGACGGGAAGACACGGGGGAGGAAGATGGACGGGAAGACACGGAGGAGGAAGATGAGCGGGAAGACACGGAGGAGGAAGATGAACGGGAAGACACGGAGGAGGAAGATGAACGGGAAGACATGGAGGAGGAAGATGAACGGGAAGACACGAAGGAGGAAGATGCGGAGGAGGACGGACGGGAGGACACGGAGGAGGAGGAGGGGAGGACACGGAGGAGGACGGACGGAAGGACACGGAGGAGGACGGACAGAGGAGAGTCTCCCCCTGGCTCTCGGTGGGGCAGATTGCCACCATTATACCCCCCTTAGGGTTGCCCCCTCATCCCTGTAATCCAGCACACACACATATATATATATATTATACAGGTTCTGGGGTTGATAAAGGGGTCATTAATTACTGAGTGCATTATATCCACCTCAGATCTGTGTATATATATATATCCTGGTATAAAGGGATGAGGGGAGATATATCATAGTACAGACAGGTGGGGGAGGGTAATGATCCCCAGAACCTGTATAATCAATATCTTCCCTCTTATAGGGATTATTGATCCTTCCAATCACACAGCTCTGTCCGGGGAGGGGGAGGGAAGGCCGGAGATCCGGGGACTGGCGGGGAGCGCGGGACGGTTAGGGGGCGGGGCGGGGAGTCACTCGAGGCCGGGGATCGGAGACACTCACAGGCCGCTGGAGAACATTGCGACGGTGAAGAGAATACAGGCGGCGGAGAGAAACCACAACCCGTCCATGGTGATCCGAGGATGGCGGCCTACTGAGGACACCCCTCCCCCATCTCCACCTTCAACTGCCACCTCATCACTTCTCTACCCTCCCCCATAGGAGGAGCTCCTCCATCAACTGCCACCTCATCCCATCCCCCTCCATCATCCCTATCCTCCCCTCCCCCATAGGAGGAGCTCCACCATCAACTGCCACCTCACCCCATCCCCCTCCATCATCCCTATCCTCCCCTCCCCCATAGGAGGAGCTCCACCATCAACTGCCACCTCACCCCATCCCCCTCCATCATCCCTATCCCCCTCTCCCCCATAGGAGGAGCTCCACCATCAACTGCCACCTCATCCCATCCCCCTCCATCATCCCTATCCCCCTCTCCCCCATAGGAGGAGCTCCACCATCAACTGCCACCTCATCCCATCCCCCTCCATCATCCCTATCCTCCCCTCCCCCATAGGAGGAGCTCCACCATCAACTGCCACCTCATCCCATCCCCTCCATCATCCCTACCCCTCTCCCCCATAGGAGGAGCTCCACCATCAACTGCCACCTCACCCCATCCCCCTCCATCATCCCTATCCTCCCCTCCCCCATAGGAGGAGCTCCACCATCAACTGCCACCTCATCCCATCCCCCTCCTTTATCCCTATCCTCCCCTCCCCCATAGGAGGAGCTCCACCATCAACTGCCACCTCACCCCATCCCCTCCATCATCCCTATCCTCCACTCCCCCATAGGAGGAGCTCCACCATCAACTGCCACCTCATCCCATCCCCCTCCATCATCCCTATCCCCCTCTCCCCCATAGGAGGAGCTCCACCATCAACTGCCACCTCATCCCATCCCCCTCCATCATCCCTATCCTCCCCTCCCCCATAGGAGGAGCTCCACCATCAACTGCCACCTCATCCCATCCCCCTCCATCATCCCTATCCTCCCCTCCCCCATAGGAGGAGCTCCACCATCAACTGCCACCTCATCCCATCCCCCTCCATCATCCCTATCCTCCCCTCCCCCATAGGAGGAGCTCCACCATCAACTGCCACCTCATCCCATCCCCCTCCATCATCCCTATCCTCCCCTCCCCCATAGGAGGAGCTCCACCATCAACTGCCACCTCACCCCATCCCCCTCCATCATCCCTATCCTCCCCTCCCCCATAGGAGGAGCTCCACCATCAACTGCCACCTCACCCCATCCCCCTCCATCATCCCTATCCTCCCCTCCCCCATAGGAGGAGCTCCACCATCAACTGCCACCTCACCCCATCCCCCTCCATCATCCCTATCCTCCCCTCCCCCATAGGAGGAGCTCCACCATCAACTGCCACCTCACCCCATCCCCTCCATCATCCCTATCCCCCTCTCCCCCATAGGAGGAGCTCCACCATCAACTGCCACCTCACCCCATCCCCTCCATCATCCCTATCCTCCCCTCCCCCATAGGAGGAGCTCCACCATCAACTGCCACCTCATCCCATCCCCTCCATCATCCCTATCCTCCCCTCCCCCATAGGAGGAGCTCCACCATCAACTGCCACCTCACCCCATCCCCCTCCATCATCCCTATCCTCCCCTCCCCCATAGGAGGAGCTCCACCATCAACTGCCACCTCATCCCATCCCCTCCATCATCCCTACCCCTCTCCCCCATAGGAGGAGCTCCACCATCAACTGCCACCTCACCCCATCCCCCTCCATCATCCCTATCCTCCCCTCCCCCATAGGAGGAGCTCCACCATCAACTGCCACCTCATCCCATCCCCCTCCTTTATCCCTATCCTCCCCTCCCCCATAGGAGGAGCTCCACCATCAACTGCCACCTCATCCCACCCCCTCCATCATCCCTATCCTCCCCTCCCCCATAGGAGGAGCTCCACCATCAACTGCCACCTCATCCCATCCCCTCCATCATCCCTACCCCTCTCCCCCATAGGAGGAGCTCCACCATCAACTGCCACCTCACCCCATCCCCCTCCATCATCCCTATCCTCCCCTCCCCCATAGGAGGAGCTCCACCATCAACTGCCACCTCATCCCATCCCCCTCCTTTATCCCTATCCTCCCCTCCCCCATAGGAGGAGCTCCACCATCAACTGCCACCTCATCCCATCCCCTCCATCATCCCTATCCTCCACTCCCCCATAGGAGGAGCTCCACCATCAACTGCCACCTCATCCCACCCCCTCCATCATCCCTATCCTCCCCTCCTCCATAGGAGGAGCTCCCCCATAAACTGCCACCTCATCCCATCCCCTCCATCATCCCTATCCTCCCCTCCCCCATAGGAGGAGCTCCACCATCAACTGCCACCTCATCCCATCTCCCTCCATCATCCCTATCCCCCTCCCCCATAGGAGGAGCTCCACCATCAACTGCCACCTTATCCCATCCCCCTCCATCATCCCTATCCCCCCTCCCCCATAGGAGGTGCTCCACCATCAACTGCCACCTCATCCCACCCCCCTCCATCATCCCTATCCCCCTCCCCCATAGGAGGAGCTCCACCATCAACTGCCACCTCACCCCATCCCCCTCCATCATTCCTATCCCCCTCCCCCATAGGAGGAGCTCCACCATCAACTGCCACCTCATCCCATACCCCTCCATCATCCCTATCCTCCCCTCCCCCATAGGAGGAGCTCCACCATCAACTGCCACCTCACCCCATCCCCCTCCATCATCCCTATCCTCCCCTCCCCCATAGGAGGAGCTCCACCATCAACTGCCACCTCATCCCATCCCCCTCCATCATCCCTATCCCCCTCCCCCATCTCCACCTTCAACTGCCACCTCATCATCCCTATCCTCCCCTCCCCCATAGGAGGAGCTCCACCATCAACTACCACCTCACCCCATCCCCCTCCATCATCCCTATCCTCCCCTCCCCCATAGGAGGAGCTCCACCATCAACTGCCACCTCACCCCATCCCCCTCCATCATCCCTATCCTCCCCTCCCCCATAGGAGGAGCTCCACCATCAACTGCCACCTCATCCCACCCCCTCTATCATCCCTATCCTCCCCTCCCCCATAGGAGGAGCTCCACCATCAATGGCCACCTCATCCCATCTCCCTCCATCATCCCTATCCCCCTCCCCCATAGGAGGAGCTCCACCATCAACTGCCACCTCATCCCACCCCCTCCATCATCCCTATCCTCCCCTCCCCCATAGGAGGAGCTCCACCATCAACTGCCACCTCATCCCACCCCCTCCATCATCCCTATCCTCCCCTCCCCCATAGGAGGAGCTCCACCATCAACTGCCACCTCATCCCATCCCCCTCCATCATCCCTATCCTCCCCTCCCCAATAGGAGGAGCTCCACCATCAACTGCCACCTCATCCCACCCCCTCCATCATCCCTATCCTCCCCTCCCCCATAGGAGGAGCTCCACCATCAACTGCCACCTCATCCCACCCCCTCCATCATCCCTATCCTCCCCTCCCCCATAGGAGGAGCTCCACCATCAACTGCCACCTCACCCCATCCCCCTCCATCATCCCTATCCTCCCCTCCCCCATAGGAGGAGCTCCACCATCAACTGCCACCTCATCCCATCCCCCTCCATCATCCCTATCCTCCCCTCCCCCATAGGAGGAGCTCCACCATCAACTGCCACCTCATCCCACCCCCTCCATCATCCCTATCCTCCCCTCCCCCATAGGAGGAGCTCCACCATCAACTGCCACCTCATCCCACCCCCTCCATCATCCCTATCCTCCCCTCCCCCATAGGAGGAGCTCCACCATCAACTGCCACCTCATCCCATCCCCCTCCATCATCCCTATCCTCCCCTCCCCCATAGGAGGAGCTCCACCATCAACTGCCACCTCATCCCACCCCCTCCATCATCCCTATCCTCCCCTCCCCCATAGGAGGAGCTCCACCATCAACTGCCACCTCATCCCACCCCCTCCATCATCCCTATCCTCCCCTCCCCCATAGGAGGAGCTCCACCATCAACTGCCACCTCATCCCATCCCCCTCCTTTATCCCTATCCTCCCCTCCCCCATAGGAGGAGCTCCACCATCAACTGCCACCTCATCCCACCCCCTCCATCATCCCTATCCTCCCCTCCCCCATAGGAGGAGCTCCACCATCAACTGCCACCTCATCCCATCCCCTCCATCATCCCTACCCCTCTCCCCCATAGGAGGAGCTCCACCATCAACTGCCACCTCACCCCATCCCCCTCCATCATCCCTATCCTCCCCTCCCCCATAGGAGGAGCTCCACCATCAACTGCCACCTCATCCCATCCCCCTCCATCATCCCTATCCTCCCCTCCCCCATAGGAGGAGCTCCACCATCAACTGCCACCTCATCCCACCCCCTCCATCATCCCTATCCTCCCCTCCCCCATAGGAGGAGCTCCACCATCAACTGCCACCTCATCCCACCCCCTCCATCATCCCTATCCTCCCCTCCCCCATAGGAGGAGCTCCACCATCAACTGCCACCTCATCCCATCCCCCTCCTTTATCCCTATCCTCCCCTCCCCCATAGGAGGAGCTCCACCATCAACTGCCACCTCATCCCACCCCCTCCATCATCCCTATCCTCCCCTCCCCCATAGGAGGAGCTCCACCATCAACTGCCACCTCATCCCATCCCCTCCATCATCCCTACCCCTCTCCCCCATAGGAGGAGCTCCACCATCAACTGCCACCTCACCCCATCCCCCTCCATCATCCCTATCCTCCCCTCCCCCATAGGAGGAGCTCCACCATCAACTGCCACCTCATCCCATCCCCCTCCTTTATCCCTATCCTCCCCTCCCCCATAGGAGGAGCTCCACCATCAACTGCCACCTCATCCCATCCCCTCCATCATCCCTATCCTCCACTCCCCCATAGGAGGAGCTCCACCATCAACTGCCACCTCATCCCACCCCCTCCATCATCCCTATCCTCCCCTCCTCCATAGGAGGAGCTCCCCCATAAACTGCCACCTCATCCCATCCCCTCCATCATCCCTATCCTCCCCTCCCCCATAGGAGGAGCTCCACCATCAACTGCCACCTCATCCCATCTCCCTCCATCATCCCTATCCCCCTCCCCCATAGGAGGAGCTCCACCATCAACTGCCACCTTATCCCATCCCCCTCCATCATCCCTATCCCCCCTCCCCCATAGGAGGTGCTCCACCATCAACTGCCACCTCATCCCACCCCCCTCCATCATCCCTATCCCCCTCCCCCATAGGAGGAGCTCCACCATCAACTGCCACCTCACCCCATCCCCCTCCATCATTCCTATCCCCCTCCCCCATAGGAGGAGCTCCACCATCAACTGCCACCTCACCCCATCCCCCTCCATCATCCCTATCCCCCTCCCCCATAGGAGGAGCTCCACCATCAACTGCCACCTCATCCCATCCCCCTCCATCATCCCTATCCTCCCCTCCCCCATAGGAGGAGCTCCACCATCAACTGCCACCTCATCCCATCCCCCTACATCATCCCTATCCCCCTCCCCCATAGGAGGAGCTCCACCATCAACTGCCACCTCATCCCATCCCCTCCATCATCCCTATCCCCCCTCCCCCATAGGAGGAGCTCCACCATCAACTGCCACCTCATCCCACCCCCCTCCATCATCCCTATCCTCCCCTCCCCCATAGGAGGAGCTCCACCATCAACTGCCACCTCACCCCATCCCCCTCCATCATCCCTATCCCCCCTCCCCCATAGGAGGAGCTCCACCATCAACTGCCGCCTCATCCCATCCCCCTCTATCATCCCTATCCCCCCTCCCCCATAGGAGGAGCTCCACCATCAACTGCCGCCTCATCCCATCCCCCTCCATCATCCCTATCCCCCCTCCCCCATAGGAGGAGCTCCACCATCAACTGCCACCTCATCCCATCCCCCTCCATCATCCCTATCCTCCCCTCCCCCATAGGAGGAACTCCCCCATCAACTGCCACCTCATCCCATCCCCCTCCATCATCCCTATCCTCCCCTCCCCCATAGGAGGAACTCCCCCATCAACTGCCACCTCATCCCATCCCCCTCCATCATCCCTATCCTCCCCTCCCCCATAGGAGGAACTCCCCCATCAACTGCCACCTCATCCCATCCCCCTCCATCATCCCTATCCTCCCCTCCCCCATAGGAGGAGCTCCACCATCAACTGCCACCTCATCCCATCCCCCTCCATCATCCCTATCCTCCCTCCCCCATCTCCACCTTCAACTGCCACCTCATCATCCCTATCCTCCCCTCCCCCATAGGAGGAGCTCCACCATCAACTGCCACCTCATCCCATCCCCCTCCTTCATCCCTATCCCCCCTCCCCATAGGAGGAGCTCCTTCATCAACTGCCACCTCACCCCATCCCCCTCCATCATCCCTATCCCCCTCCCCCATAGGAGGAGCTCCACCATCAACTGCCACCTCACCCCATCCCCCTCCATCATCCCTATCCTCCCTCCCCCATAGGAGGAGCTCCTCCATCAACTGCCACCTCACCCCATCCCCCTCCATCATCCCTATCCTCCCCTCCCCCATAGGAGGAGCTCCACCATCAACTGTCACCTCATCCCATCCCCTCCATCATCCCTATCCCCCTCCCCCATAGGAGGAGCTCCACCACCAACTGCCACCTCATCCCACCCCCCTCCATCATCCCTATCCCCCCTCCCCCATAGGAGGAGCTCCCCCATCAACTGCCACCTCATCCCATCCCCTCCATCATCCCTATCCTCCCCTCCCCCATAGGAGGAGCTCCACCATCAACTGCCACCTCATCCCATCCCCCTCCATCATCCCTATCCTCCCCTCCCCCATAGGAGGAACTCCCCCATCAACTGCCACCTCATCCCATCCCCCTCCATCATCCCTATCCTCCCCTCCCCCATAGGAGGAGCTCCACCATCAACTGCCACCTCATCCCATCCCCTCCATCATCCCTATCCCCCTCCCCCATAGGAGGAGCTCCACCATCAACTGCCACCTCATCCCATCCCCTCCATCATCCCTATCCTCCCCTCCCCCATAGGAGGAGCTCCACCATCAACTGCCACCTCATCCCATCCCCCTCCATCATCCCTATCCTCCCCTCCCCCATAGGAGGAACTCCCCCATCAACTGCCACCTCATCCCATCCCCCTCCATCATCCCTATCCTCCCCTCCCCCATAGGAGGAGCTCCACCATCAACTGCCACCTCATCCCATCCCCTCCATCATCCCTATCCCCCTCCCCCATAGGAGGAGCTCCACCATCAACTGCCACCTCATCCCATCCCCCTCCATCATCCCTATCCTCCCCTCCCCCATAGGAGGAGCTCCACCATCAACTGCCACCTCATCCCATCCCCTCCATCATCCCTATCCTCCCCTCCCCCATAGGAGGAGCTCCACCATCAACTGCCACCTCATCCCATCCCCTCCATCATCCCTATCCCCCTCCCCCATAGGAGGAGCTCCACCATCAACTGCCACCTCATCCCATCCCCTCCATCATCCCTATCCTCCCTCCCCCATAGGAGGAGCTCCACCATCAACTGCCACCTCATCCCATCCCCTCCATCATCCCTATCCCCCCTCCCCCATAGGAGGAGCTCCACCATCAACTGCCACCTCACCCCATCCCCCTCCATCATCCCTATCCTCCCCCATAGGAGGAGCTCCACCATCAACTGCCACCTCATCCCATCCCCCTCCATCATCCCTATCCTCCCCTCCCCCATAGGAGGAACTCCCCCATCAACTGCCACCTCATCCCATCCCCCTCTATCATCCCTATCCTCCCCTCCCCCATAGGAGGAGCTCCACCATCAACTGCCACCTCATCCCATCCCCTCCATCATCCCTATCCCCCTCCCCCATAGGAGGAGTTCCACCATCAACTGCCACCTCATCCCATCCCCTCCATCATCCCTATCCTCCCTCCCCCATAGGAGGAGCTCCACCATCAACTGCCACCTCATCCCATCCCCCTCCATCATCCCTATCCTCCCTCCCCCATAGGAGGAGCTCCACCATCAACTGCCACCTCATCCCATCCCCCTCCATCATCCCTATCCTCCCCTCCCCCATAGGAGGAGCTCCACCATCAACTGCCACCTCATCCCATCCCCTCCATCATCCCTATCCTCCCTCCCCCATAGGAGGAGCTCCCCCATCAACTGTCACCTCATCCCATCCCCTCCATCATCCCTATCCTCTCCTCCCCCATAGGAGGAGCTCCACCATCAACTGCCACCTCACCCCATCCCCCTCCATCATCCCTATCCTCCCCTCCCCCATAGGACGAGCTCCACCATCAACTGCCACCTCATCCCATCCCCCTCCATCATCCCTATCCTCCCTCCCCCATCTCCACCTTCAACTGCCACCTCATCATCCCTATCCTCCCCCTCCCCCATCAACTGCCACCTCACCCCATCCCCCTCCATCATCCCTATCCTCCCTCCCCCATAGGAGGAGCTCCACCATCAACTGCCACCTCATCCCATCCCCCTCCATCATCCCTATCCTCCCCTCCCCCATAGGAGGAGCTCCACCATCAACTGCCACCTCATCCCATCCCCCTCCATCATCCCTATCCCCCCTCCCCCATAGGAGGAGCTCCACCATCAACTGCCACCTCATCCCACCCCCCTCCATCATCCCTATCCTCCCCTCCCCCATAGGAGGAACTCCCCCATCAACTGCCACCTCATCCCTATCCTCCCCTCCCCCATAGGAGGAGCTCCACCATCAACTGCCACCTCATCCCTATCCTCCCCTCCCCCATAGGAGGAGCTCCACCATCAACTGCCACCTCATCCCATCCCCTCCATCATCCCTATCCCCCTCCCCCATAGGAGGAGCTCCACCATCAACTGCCACCTCATCCCACCCCCCTCCATCATTCCTATCCCCCCTCCCCCATAGGAGGAGCTCCACCATCAACTGCCACCTTATCCCATCCCCCTCCATCATCCCTATCCCCCCTCCCCCATAGGAGGAGCTCCACCATCAACTGCCACCTCATCCCACCCCCCTCCATCATCCCTATCCCCCTCCCCTATAGGAGGAGCTCCACCACCAACTGCCACCTCATCCCACCCCCTCCATCATACCTATCCTCCCCTCCCCCATAGGAGGAGCTCCACCATCAACTGCCACCTCATCCCTATCCTCCCCTCCCCCATAGGAGGAGCTCCACCATCAACTGCCACCTCATCCCATCCCCCTCCATCATCCCTATCCTCCCCTCCCCCATAGGAGGAGCTCCACCATCAACTGCCACCTCATCCCTATCCTCCCCTCCCCCATAGGAGGAGCTCCACCATCAACTGCCACCTCATCCCATCCCCCTCCATCATCCCTATCCCCCTCCCCCATAGGAGGAGCTCCACCATCAACTGCCACCTCATCCCATCTCCCTCCATCATCCCTATCCTCCCCTCCCCCATAGGAGGAGCTCCACCATCAACTGCCACCTCATCCCATCCCCCTCCATCATCCCTATCCTCCCCTCCCCCATAGGAGGAGCTCCACCATCAACTGCCACCTCATCCCATCCCCCTCCTTCATCCCTATCCTCCCCTCCCCCATAGGAGGAGCTCCACCATCAACTGCCACCTCATCCCATCCCCCTCCATCATCCCTATCCCCCCTCCCCCATAGGAGGAGCTCCACCATCAACTGCCACCTCACCCCATCCCCCTCCATCATCCCTATCCTCCCCTCCCCCATAGGAGGAGCTCCACCATCAACTGCCACCTCACCCCATCCCCCTCCATCATCCCTATCCCCCTCCCCCATAGGAGGAGCTCCCCCATCAACTGCCACCTCATCCCATCCCCTCCATCATCCCTATCCTCCCCTCCCCCATAGGAGGAGCTCCACCATCAACTGCCACCTCATCCCATCCCCTCCATCATCCCTATCCTCCTCCTCCATAGGAGGAGCTCCACCATCAACTGCCACCTCACCCCATCCCCCTCCATCATCCCTATCCCCCCTCCCCCATAGGAGGAGCTCCACCATCAACTGCCACCTCATCCCACCCCCTCCATCATCCCTATCCTCCCCTCCCCCATCAACTGCCACCTCATCCCACCCCCCTCCATCATCCCTATCCTCCCCTCCCCCATAGGAGGAGCTCCACCATCAACTGCCACCTCATCCCATCCCCCTCCATCATCCCTATCCTCCCCTCCCCCATAGGAGGAGCTCCACCATCAACTGCCACCTCATCCCATCCCCCTCCTTCATCCCTATCCTCCCCTCCCCCATAGGAGGAGCTCCACCATCAACTGCCACCTCATCCCATCCCCCTCCATCATCCCTATCCCCCCTCCCCCATAGGAGGAGCTCCACCATCAACTGCCACCTCACCCCATCCCCCTCCATCATCCCTATCCTCCCCTCCCCCATAGGAGGAGCTCCACCATCAACTGCCACCTCACCCCATCCCCCTCCATCATCCCTATCCCCCTCCCCCATAGGAGGAGCTCCCCCATCAACTGCCACCTCATCCCATCCCCTCCATCATCCCTATCCTCCCCTCCCCCATAGGAGGAGCTCCACCATCAACTGCCACCTCATCCCATCCCCCTCCATCATCCCTATCCTCCCTCCCCCATCTCCACCTTCAACTGCCACCTCATCATCCCTATCCTCCCCCTCCCCCATCAACTGCCACCTCACCCCATCCCCCTCCATCATCCCTATCCTCCCTCCCCCATACAGGAGGTGGTCGGAGGTGATTGGTAGTACAAGGAGGGGGTGTGGCTTCCTGGAAATACAATGGATGTGATTGGGAAGTAGAAGGATAATCTCTGGAATGTTCCCCGATCCCCACTATTGGCGGAACTCCGGAGTGCCCCTCCCCCAGGTATGTCTCAATTTTCAAGTCTTGTCACAGATTCTCAATGTGATTTAGGTCTGGACTGTGACTGGGCCATTCTAACACATGAAACCATTCCATTGGAGCTCTGGTTGGATGTTTTGGGTCGTTGTCCTGCTGGAAGGTGAAGCTCCGCCCCAGTCTCAAGTCTTTTCTTCTAAGATTGTCCTGTATTTGTCTCCATCCATCTTCCCATCAACTCTGACCAGCTTCCCTGTCCCTGCTGAAGAAAAGCATCCCCACACCATGAGGCTGCCACCACCATGTTTCACAGTGGGGATGGTGTGTTCAGGGTGATGTGCAGTGTTAGTTTTCCCCCACACATAGAGTTTTGGTCTCAGTTTAGATGGACGGCCATGTCTTGGTAGAGGCCCGGCCGGTCAGTTTAGGTGGACGGCCATGTCTTGGTAGAGGCCCGGCTGGTCAGTTTAGGGGAACAGCCATGTCTTGGTAGGGGCCCGGCCGGTCAGTTTAGGTGGACGGCCATGTCTTGGTAGGGGCCCGGTCGGTCAGTTTAGGTGGACGGCCATGTCTTGGTAGGGGCCCGGTCGGTCAGTTTAGGTGGACGGCCATGTCTTGGTAGGGGCCCAGTCGGTCAGTTTAGGTGGACGGCCATGTCTTGGTAGGGGCCCGGTCGGTCAGTTTAGGTGGACAGCCATGTCTTGGTAGGGGCCCGGTCGGTCAGTTTAGGTGGACGGCCATGTCTTGGTAGGGGTCCGGCCGGTCAGTTTAGGTGGACAGCCATGTCTTGGTAGGGGCCCGGCCGGTCAGTTTAGGTGGACAGCCATGTCTTGGTAGGGGCCCGGCCGGTCAGTTTAGGTGGACGGCCATGTCTTGGTAGGGTTGCCCGGTCGGTCAGTTTAGGTGGACGGCCATGTCTTGGTAGGGGCTCGGCCGGTCAGTTTAGGTGGACAGCCATGTCTTGGTAGGGGCCCGGCCGGTCAGTTTAGGTGGACAGCCATGTCTTGGTAGGGGCCCGGCCGGTCAGTTTAGGTGGACGGCCATGTCTTGGTAGGGGCCCGGTCGGTCAGTTTAGGTGGACGGCCATGTCTTGGTAGGGGCCCGGTCGGTCAGTTTAGGTGGACGGCCATGTCTTGGTAGGGGTCCGGCCGGTCAGTTTAGGTGGACAGCCATGTCTTGGTAGGGGCCCGGCCGGTCAGTTTAGGTGGACGGCCATGTCTTGGTAGGGGCCCGGCCGGTCAGTTTAGGTGGACGGCCATGTCTTGGTAGGGGTCCGGCCGGTCAGTTTAGGTGGACGGCCATGTCTTGGTAGGGGCCCGGTCGGTCAGTTTAGGTGGACGGCCATGTCTTGGTAGGGGTCCGGCCGGTCAGTTTAGGTGGATGGCCATGTCTTGGTAGGGGCCCGGCCGGTCAGTTTAGGTGGACAGCCATGTCTTGGTAGGGGCCCGGCCGGTCAGTTTAGGTGGACGGCCATGTCTTGGTAGGGTTGCCCGGTCGGTCAGTTTAGGTGGACGGCCATGTCTTGGTAGGGGCTCGGCCGGTCAGTTTAGGTGGACGGCCATGTCTTGGTAGGGGCCCGGCCGGTCAGTTTAGGTGGACGGCCATGTCTTGGTAGGGGCTCGGCCGGTCAGTTTAGGTGGACGGCCATGTCTTGGTAGGGGCCCGGCCGGTCAGTTTAGGTGGACGGCCATGTCTTGGTAGGGGCCCGGCCGGTCAGTTTAGGTGGACGGCCATGTCTTGGTAGGGGCCCGGCCGGTCAGTTTAGGTGGACGGCCATGTCTTGGTAGGGCCCCTTGACCTGTCTGGGGGTTCCTCGGCCTTCTCAGTCTTTAAGGGAGCAAAAGGGGAAGCTTCCCGGGGGCCCAGTCATTGTTGTGAGGCCCAAAGCAGCAGCCCTTTGACCCCGCAAATAGTTGATAAGTGAATTTGGGAGGACCCAAGAAAATGTTTACCCCGGGTCCAAATAATATTAATGATGGCCCTTGGCCTTCACTAAGGTTCTCTAACAAACCTCTGAGGGCTTCACAGAACAGCTGTATTTATACTGAGATTACATTACACACAGGAGGACTCTATTTACTAATTAGGTGACTTCTGATTGGTTCCTCTAGATGTTAGTTGGGGGTATCTGAGTAAAGGGGGGTGAATACTAATGCAGCCACACTTTTCACAGATTTATCATTTTCCTTCCACTTTGTGTCGGTCTTTGGTTGGGACATTTCACAGGGTGTGAATACTTTTTCATGGCACAGCCCCCCCTCCCCCCATGTGATCTCCGCCATCTCGGTGATAATTGGATTATGGATGGGATTGGACACCTGGGTGAGAAGCCTCTGCTGGAAGCTGACATTTGGCGGTGGGGAGGTGAGATCCCGGCTCTGTCCTGTGTATGGGGGGGGGAGGAGCTGAGCCAGGGACGGGATGTATTTAGCAGGATGATGATGATGATGGGAGTCTGGGGACTCCTCCCCCTCCCCCACTGACACCTCCCCCTCCCCCACTGACACCTCCCTGTCACAGCCTGATGGGGAGGAGTGATCCCTATTCTTATCAGAGTGATGGGGGAGGGGGGGGAATACATTGTATCATATGTAGGTGATTGCTGGGGGGGGGGGGGGGCAGTAACATTTTGGGTTTCCCATCACTTTCTTTGATGGTGACACTTGGGGGGAGGGGTGATAGCTGCCCCCCCCATCCCCCGCACTCCTGTGTATTCTCTGTTTGTGGGAGTTCTCCGCTTGTTTGCTGAGGTTTTGGGGGGATTCCGGGGGGGGGGGGGCTCTCCAGACTACTGATGTGGCCTCCTATTGGTGGAGCTGTTTGAGGAGGAATAACCCCCCCCCATAAAATAAAGCACAGTGACACCATGATAGGTCATGTGACCTCAATATACCCCCCCCCCATAAAATAAAACACAGTGACACCATGATAGGTCATGTGACCTCAATATAACCCCCCCCCATAAAATAAAACACAGTGACACCATGATAGGTCATGTGACCTCAATATAACCCCCCCCCCATAAAATAAAACAGTGACACCATGATAGGTCATGTGACCTCAATATACCCCCCCCCCATAAAATAAAACAGTGACACCACGATAGGTCATGTGACCTCAATATAACCCCCCCCCATAAAATAAAGCACAGTGACACCATGATAGGTCATGTGACCTCAATATACCCCCCCCCCATAAAATAAAACACAGTGACACCATGATAGGTCATGTGACCTCAATATAACCCCCCCCCCATAAAATAAAACACAGTGACACCATGATAGGTCATGTGACCTCAATATAACCCCCCCCATAAAATAAAACACAGTGACACCATGATAGGTCATGTGACCTCAATATAACCCCCCCCCCATAAAATAAAGCAGTGACACCATGATAGGTCATGTGACCCCCCCAGTAAGATAAGAGACACGGAGGATGAAGATTACTTTTTATTACATAAGATAGAAAACAAAGTCCTATAAAAAGCATAAATCTCTTCTTCTGTACACTATACACATTCACATCCAGGGGGCGCCCTTCCCCGCCGGGAAGAGCGCAGGGGGCGGGGTCCAAGGGTCAGCTTATCGCTCAGTTAGGAAGAGCGCAGGGGGTGGAGTTTGATCACTCAGGCTGGGAGGAGCGCAGGGGGTGGAGTTTGATCACTCAGGCTGGGGTGAGTGCAGGGGGTGGAGTTTGATCACTCAGGCTGGGAGGAGTGCAGGGGGTGGAGTTTGATCACTCAGGCTGGGAGGAGTGCAGGGGGTGGAGTTTGATCACTCAGGCTGGGGTGAGTGCAGGGGGTGGAGTTTGATCACTCAGGCTTGGAGGAGTGCAGGGGGTGGAGTTTGATCACTCAGGCTGGGAGGAGTGCAGGAGGTGGAGTTTGATCATTCAGGCTGGGATGAGCGCAGGGGGTGGAGTTTGGGGCTTATCCAGTTCCTCCAGGTTTGAGGGGTCAGTAGATCGCTCCGGCCGGGAAAAGCGCAGTGGGTGGGGTTTGGGGTAAGTTGATCGCTCAGGCCAGGAAGAGTTAAGGGGGCGGGGTTTGGGGGGTAAGTTGATCGCTCAGGCAGGTAGGAGCCCAGGGGGCGGGGTTTTGGGGTGAGTAGATCACTCAGGTAGGAGGAGCCCAGGGGGTGGGGTTTGGGGGTGAGTAGATCACTCAGTCCGGGAAGAGCCCAGGGGGCGGGGTTTGGGGTGAGTTGATCACTCAGGCCGGGAAGAGCCCAGGGGGCGGGGTTTGGGGGGTAAGTTGATCACTCAGGCCAGGAAGAGCCCAGGGGGCGGGGTTTGGGGGGTGAGTTGATCTCTCAGGTAGGTAGGAGCCCAGGGGGCGGGGTTTGGGGGTAAGTTGATCACTCAGGCCGGGAAGAGCCCAGGGGGCGGAGTTTGGGGTAAGTTGATGACTCAGGCCGGGAAGAGCCCAGGGGGCGGGGTTTGGGGGTGAGTTGATCGCTCAGGCCGGGAAGAGCCCAGGGGGCGGAGTTTGGGGGTAAGTTGATCGCTCAGGCCGGGAAGAGCCCAGGGGGCGGAGTTTGGGTGTGAGTAGAACACTCAGGCCGGGAAGAGCCCAGGGGGCGGAGTTTGGGGGTGAGTTGATCGCTCAGGCTGGGAAGAGCCCAGGGGGCGGAGTTTGGGGGTGAGTAGAACACTCAGGCCGGGAAGAGCCCAGGGGGCGGAGTTTGGGGTAAGTTGATCGCTCAGGCCGGGAAGAGCCCAGGGGGCGGGGTTTGGGGGTGAGTTGATCGCTCAGGCCGGGAAGAGCCCAGGGGGCGGGGTTTGGGGGTAAGTTGATCGCTCAGGCCGGGAAGAGCCCAGGGGGCGGAGTTTGGGTGTGAGTAGAACACTCAGGCCGGGAAGAGCCCAGGGGGCGGAGTTTGGGGGTGAGTTGATCGCTCAGGCCGGGAAGAGCCCAGGGGGCGGAGTTTGGGGGTGAGTAGAACACTCAGGCCGGGAAGAGCCCAGGGGGCGGAGTTTGGGGTAAGTTGATCGCTCAGGCCGGGAAGAGCCCAGGGGGCGGGGTTTGTCCAGTTCCTCCAGGTTGGGGGTTGGCAGTTAGTGGTTTATACAGTGAATACTATAAAGTCCTCTATAAATATCTCTATAAAATCTGAGTATATACATTTGTACATCGCTATGCGTCCTTCGTGCCGCCCGGCACCAGAATACTGTCAGTGGTTCAGCTGCGCACTTATTGCTCTCATCTCATAGAGATTAGGGGGGGAAGGTGGGGGGAGGGGTCGGGGGTTGAGATCTCTGCCCGCGAGACTCTGTGTGAGATATTGACCCCCCCCCCCCCGCCATGGCGGTCAGTCCTGTGCCTGCACACGGGGCGCAGCTCAGCGGAGGAAAGTGCACCGTGGTCACGGTTCTTTGGCTACATACAAGCGCTATGTGCGTCATCCAGACGTTGCTTCTCTTTGGTCACATGACTCGTCTCGTTTGGCACCGGTCCGGTCTCCTCCAGCTATATACAGTCCGGAATGTTCCATCACAGTACAAATGCCAGGACTAAGGGGAGGAGTCCAAAGACAAGAAGGGAGGCGGGTCTGCCGGCGGAATTCTGAGCGACGCTCTTCATGACTCCGGGGAGGTCGTCTGATGGCCCGTCTGCAGAGAGAAAAGGAGAAAATTGTGAGACTTTGTCACCTGATCAGGGGTCAGGGGGGAGGTAGAAGGACTTATGACCAACCAGTGAACAGGAGTCAGGTAGGAGGACATGTGATTAGATGGAGGGACTGGGAGTCAGGTTGGAGGACTTATGACCAACCAAAGGGGTCGGAGTCAGGTAGGACGTCTTATGGCCAACCAGAGGGGCGGGGGTCAGGTAGGAGGTCTTATGACCAACCAGAGGGGCGGGGGTCAGGTAGGAGGTCTTATGACCAACCAGAGGGGCCGGTGGTCAGGTGGAAGGACATGTGATCAGATGGAGAGGCTGGGGATCAAGTAAGAGGTCTTATGACCAACTAGGGCGGCGGGGGGTCAAGTAGGAGGACTTATGACCAACCCGAAGGGCGGGGGTCAGGTAGAAGGATTAATGACCAGCCATTGGGGCCTGCGGTCAGGTAGGATATGTGATCAGATGAAGGGGCTGGGATCAGGTAGGAGGACTTATGACCAACCAGAGGGGCCGGGGGTCAGGTAGGAGGTCTTATAACCAACCAGAGGGGCCGGGGGTCAGGTGGAAGGATATGTGAACAGATGGAGGGGCTGGGGGTCAGGTGGAAGGATATGTCAACAGATGGAGGGGCTGGGGGTCAGGTAGGAGGACTTATGACCAACCAGAGGGGCGGGGGTCAGGTAGAAAGACTTATGACCAACCAGAGGGGCCGGTGGTCAGGTGGAAGGACATGTGATCAGATGGAGAGGCTGGGGGTCAAGTAAGAGGACTTATGACCAATTTGAGCGGCTGGGGTCAAGTAGGAGGTCTTATGACCAACCAGAGAGGCCGGGGGTCAGGTGGAAGGATATGTGATCAGATGAAGGGGCTGGGATCAGGTAGGAGGACTTATGACCAACCAGAGGGGCCGGGGGTCAGGTAGGATATGTGATCAGATGAAGGGGCTGGGATCAGGTAGGAGGACGTATGACCAACCGGAGAGGCCAGGGGACCGGTAGGAGGATGTATGACCAACCAAAGGGGCCGGGGGGGGGGGGGGGGGGTAGGAGGACTTCTGACCAACCAGAGGGGTTGGGGGCCTATAGGAGGACTTCTGACCAACCAGTGGGCCAGTAGGATGACTTCTGACCAACCAGTGGGCCAGTAGGATGACTTCTGACCAACCAGTGGGCCAGTAGGATGACTTCTGACCAACCAGTGGGCCAGTAGGATGACTTCTGACCAACCAGAGGGGCCTGCAGGAGGACTTATGACCAGCCAACGGGCCGGGGGTGAGGTAGGAGGACATGTGATCAGATGGAGGGGCTGGGGGTCAGGTTGGAGGATGTATGACCAACCAGAGGGGATGGGGGTCAGGTAGGAGGTCTTATAACCAACCAGAGGGGCCGGGGGTCAGGTGGAAGGATATGTGAACAGATGGAGGGGCTGGGGGTCAGGTGGAAGGATATGTCAACAGATGGAGGGGCTGGGGGTCAGGTAGGAGGACTTATGACCAACCAGAGGGGCGGGGGTCAGGTAGAAAGACTTATGACCAACCAGAGGGGCCGGTGGTCAGGTGGAAGGACATGTGATCAGATGGAGAGGCTGGGGGTCAAGTAAGAGGACTTATGACCAATTTGAGCGGCTGGGGTCAAGTAGGAGGTCTTATGACCAACCAGAGAGGCCGGGGGTCAGGTGGAAGGATATGTGATCAGATGAAGGGGCTGGGATCAGGTAGGAGGACTTATGACCAACCAGAGGGGCCGGGGGTCAGGTAGGATATGTGATCAGATGAAGGGGCTGGGATCAGGTAGGAGGACGTATGACCAACCGGAGAGGCCAGGGGACCGGTAGGAGGATGTATGACCAACCAAAGGGGCCGGGGGGGGGGGGGGGTAGGAGGACTTCTGACCAACCAGAGGGGTTGGGGGCCTATAGGAGGACTTCTGACCAACCAGTGGGCCAGTAGGATGACTTCTGACCAACCAGTGGGCCAGTAGGATGACTTCTGACCAACCAGTGGGCCAGTAGGATGACTTCTGACCAACCAGTGGGCCAGTAGGATGACTTCTGACCAACCAGAGGGGCCTGCAGGAGGACTTATGACCAGCCAACGGGCCGGGGGTGAGGTAGGAGGACATGTGATCAGATGGAGGGGCTGGGGGTCAGGTTGGAGGATGTATGACCAACCAGAGGGGATGGGGGTCAGGTAGGATGCCGCATGGCCAACCAGAGGTGCGGGGGTCAGGTGGAAGGACATGTGATCAGAGGGAGTGGCTGGGGGTCAGGTGGAAGGACATGTGATCAGAGGGAGTGGCTGGGGGTCAGGTAGGAGGACATGTGATCAGAGGGAGTGGCTGGGGGTCAGGTGGATGGACATGTGATCAGAGGGAGTGGCTGGGGGTCAGGTGGATGGACATGTGATCAGAGGGAGTGGCTGGGGGTCAGGTGGATGGACATGTGATCAGAGGGAGTGGGTGGGAGGTCAGGTGGAAGGACATCTGATCAGAGGGAGGGGCCGGCTGATCACATGTCCAGAGAGTTCCCACCATCCTGATGGTTACAGGAAACCCTCCAGGGGGAGGTGGGGGGGGGTAATACTGCAGCATCCAGCAAACAGTGAGAGTTCAGTTGAGTGCGGAGCTCCCCTTTAGCTTGTAGGGTTGGGGCGAGGCTCGGCACAAGGCCGGAGACTGAACAGCTCAGCATCTGGATCTCATTGCCGGGATTGGGGCGGGATAGGGCGGCTGACATTGAGGGGGTCCCCTGGGGCTCACACTCCTACCCGGCTCTGATTACAGCAAGCAGCAAAGCATGATGGGAACTCACCCGAGAGGACTCCGGATCGCGGGGTGTGGACGTTGGTGAGCGGTTGCTGAGCTGCGGAGAGAGAGAGAGAAGTTTTTATATCGGTCTTCCTATAATAATATATATCATTATAACGTGTCAGGATGCACGGGGGTGAACGAAGGGGGAGGGGCAAGGAATTGGCCTGCATACTGGAAAATCTCTACCTGGACTTTTCACCCCCATAAGCCTCCTATAGGGTACAAACCCTCAGCTGAACCACAAGTTTTGACACCAGAGAAGGTCAGACAGACCTTCTCTCCCCTCGCCAGGCGTGACTCCACCCCTTGACGCGTTTGGCCCAATAGGCTCAGTCACAGGAGGTTGTGTGGGAAAAGTTCTCACATTCTTATCAAGTCTGACCCCGGCTGAGTCACCACAACTATTGTCAGGCTAAGGAGGTAAATAATAGAAATATGGTGTTCTGCTGGAGCTCCGTCTGGGAAATCAGATGAGTAAACGCTATTGGAAGTGGCAGGAAACAACCGCGGCGTCTGGAGCCAAAACAATGAGGACGGATCGGGGGCAGGGATCGTTCGCTTAGGCATGCACTCCCCTGTAGGCACTTTGGCGGCTCGGGATGGGGAGGAGGGATTAGTCGCTTAGGATAGGCTCACCAATGGTGATATTCAGAACGGCCGTATTGAGTACATCGCAGGATGGGGGGGGATGGGTCAGACGCGGAGGTTGGTCGCTTAGGGATGTATTCACCAGTGGCCCTATTGAATACATTGGGGCCAGACAAGAGCTTACAGAGTTCAGGAACCAGTCCATTCTACATCATTAGAGAAAGCTTAGAAATGTTGGTAATTTTCTTGGTGTTTTGGTGGCCTGGCTGGAAATGGGGAGGTTGGCGGCCTGGATTGGGGTGGGGGAGGTCGGCGACCCAGATTGGGATGGGGGAGGTCTGTGGCCTGCATGGGGAGGTTGGCGGCCTGGATTGAGATGGGGAGGTTGGCGGCCTGGATAGAGATGGGGAGGTTGGCGGCCTGGATAGAGATGGGGAGGTTGGCGGCCTGGATAGAGATGGGGAGGTTGGCGGCCTGGATAGAGATGGGGAGGTTGGCGGCCTGGATAGAGATGGGGAGGTTGGCGGCCTGGATAGAGATGGGGAGGTTGGCGGCCTGGATAGAGATGGGGAGGTTGGCGGCCTGGATTGAGATGGGGAGGTTGGCGGTCTGGATAGAGATGGGGAGGTTGGCGGTCTGGATAGAGATGGGGAGGTTGGCGGTCTGGATAGAGATGGGGAGGTTGGCGGTCTGGATAGAGATGGGGAGGTTGGCGGCCTGGATTGGAATGGGGAGGTTGGCGGTCTGGATAGAGATGGGGAGGTTGGCGGTCTGGATAGAGATGGGGAGGTTGGCGGCCTGGATCGGAATGGGGAGGTTGGCGGTCTGGATAGAGATGGGGAGGTTGGCGGTCTGGATAGAGATGGGGAGGTTGGCGGTCTGGATAGAGATGGGGAGGTTGGTGGCCTGGATTGGGATGGGGAGGTTGGTGGCCTGGATTGGGATGGGGAGGTTGGCGTCCTGGATTGGGATGGGGAGGTTGGCGGCCTGGATTGGGATGGGGAGGTTGGCAGCCTGGATTGGAATGGGGAGGTTGGCAGCCTGGATTGGAATGGGGAGGTCGGCAGCCTGGCTAGGGATAGGGGAGGTTGGCGGCCTGGATTGGAATGGGGAGGTTGGCGGCCTGGCTAGGGATAGGGGAGGTCGGCGGCCTGGCTAGGGATAGGGGAGGTTGGCGGCCTGGATTGGAATGGGGAGGTTGGCAGCCTGGATTGGAATGGGGAGGTTGGCAGCCTGGATTGGAATGGGGAGGTTGGCAGCCTGGATTGGAATGGGGAGGTTGGCGGTCTGGATAGAGATGGGGAGGTTGGCGGTCTGGATAGAGATGGGGAGGTTGGCGGTCTGGATAGAGATGGGGAGGTTGGCGGTCTGGATAGAGATGGGGAGGTTGGCGGTCTGGATAGAGATGGGGAGGTTGGCGGTCTGGATAGAGATGGGGAGGTTGGCGGTCTGGATAGAGATGGGGAGGTTGGCGGCCTGGATTGGAATGGGGAGGTTGGCGGTCTGGATAGAGATGGGGAGGTTGGCGGTCTGGATAGAGATGGGGAGGTTGGCGGCCTGGATCGGAATGGGGAGGTTGGCGGTCTGGATAGAGATGGGGAGGTTGGCGGTCTGGATAGAGATGGGGAGGTTGGCTGTCTGGATAGAGATGGGGAGGTTGGCGGCCTGGATTGGGATGGGGAGGTTGGCGTCCTGGATTGGGATGGGGAGGTTGGCGGCCTGGATTGGGATGGGGAGGTTGGCAGCCTGGATTGGAATGGGGAGGTTGGCAGCCTGGATTGGAATGGGGAGGTCGGCAGCCTGGCTAGGGATAGGGGAGGTTGGCGGCCTGGATTGGAATGGGGAGGTTGGCGGCCTGGCTAGGGATAGGGGAGGTCGGCGGCCTGGCTAGGGATAGGGGAGGTTGGCGGCCTGGATTGGAATGGGGAGGTTGGTGGCCTGGCTAGGGATAGGGGAGGTCGGCGGCCTGGCTAGGGATAGGGGAGGTTGGCGGCCTGGATTGGAATGGGGAGGTTGGCAGCCTGGATTGGAATGGGGAGGTTGGCAGCCTGGATTGGAATGGGGAGGTCGGCAGCCTGGCTAGGGATAGGGGAGGTCGGCGGCCTGGCTAGGGATAGGGGAGGTCGGCGGCCTGGCTAGGGATAGGGGAGGTTGGCGGCCTGGCTAGGGATAGGGGAGGTCGGCGGCCTGGCTAGGGATGGGGAGGTTGGCGGCCTGGCTAGGGATGGGGAGGTTGGCGGCCTGGCTAGGGATGGGGAGGTTGGCAGCCTGGCTAGGGATGGGGAGGTTGGCGGCCTGGATTGGAATGGGGAGGTCGGCGGCCTGGCTAGGGATAGGGGAGGTTGGCGGCCTGGATTGGAATGGGGAGGTCGGCGGCCTGGCTAGGGATAGGGGAGGTTGGCGGCCTGGATTGGAATGGGGAGGTCGGCGGCCTGGCTAGGGATAGGGGAGGTTGGCGGCCTGGATTGGAATGGGGAGGTCGGCGGCCTGGCTAGGGATGGGGAGGTTGGCGGCCTGGCTAGGGATGGGGAGGTTGGCGGCCTGGCTAGGGATGGGGAGGTTGGCGGCTTGGCTAGGGATGGGGAGGTTGGCGGCTTGGCTAGGGATGGGGAGGTTGGGTTGGTGGAAGAGATAAGACAAGAGCTCTCGGAGTTCAGGAGTCAGTCTGAAGTGATTAGATAAAGCTCAGATGTTGGTCTTTTTTTTTTTTGTGCCCCGGCTTCTGGATCTTTCCAGCCCCCCCCCCTCCATTGAAATATCTGCCCCCCCCCCCCACATGACCCACAGAGCATTGTAGACAAACGCCCGGTTACTTACTGGCTTTGCCGGCCACATGGACCTTCAGCTTGAGGCAGGAGTCGCCGTGATGGTGGATGGGTTTGGCTGCAAAGAGAGAAGAGAATTTCACGGTGAGATAGAAGTCAGCAGCTGGAGGATGACCCCCACCCCTCCTCCGCCTTACACACAATGGACAATCTCCTGACAGGAACCCCCCCCCCCCCCCCCCGCCTTCCCGAACTTGTTGTGCTGAATTCTGTGAAGAGGACCTGTCTGCACCGTCCTGGCACGCCCATCTAGACAGCCGCGTCCTGTCCATGCATGCGCTGGGATGAGCCACGCCGTGCCAGCACAGACTCGTTCCCAGGAGAGCCGCCTCTGGAACAAAGGACGGGGATTACTCCGCCGATCCCCCAAAACACAGCTGTGTGTATGGAGGGGGAGACAACCCCCCATGTGGAGGGACCTCACCGCTCTGCGCCCAAAGCCGACCGTGTGATCACCACATCTATGTAATGCAAACCCAGATCCCGACCAATCATGATCAGCGACCAGATCTCACCGCAATGCACGTTATTATTATAGATTCCATCTTATCTGTGCGAAGGGGAATGTTCCCCCCCCCCCCCCCCTCCACCGAGATCACAACTTTGAAAGACTTCTGGCCTATTGTGTGCGGGTTATAGGAGGCCGTTCACCGCTCGCCCTTTACCTGGAATCTTATCGGATCGCTTTTCATTGCCAAAGTCCAATCAGATAACAGAAAAATCAGGTTTTTTCCTCTTTAGCAGAATGAAATGAAGGCATTGAATACAGCTCTGCTGTAAATGTCACCAATCATTCATCTCCTGAGACCTCAGTCACCCCATGGTGGCTTCTGTCTCATCGTGTCTCCAGTGCCAAGATGGAAACTCATTGCAGGGATGGTGGGAACCCCTCATAATGGGCACAGCGGGTGTACAGACCCGGGAACTCAGCACAGGGATGGTGGGAACCCCTCGTAATGGGCACAGCGGGGGTACAGACCCAGGAACTCAGCACAGGGATGGTGGGAACCCCTCATAATGGGCACAGCAGGGGTACAGACCCGGGAACTCAGCACAGGGATGGGGGAACCCCTCATAATGGGCACAGGGATGGTGGGAACCCCTCATAATGAGCACAGGGATGGTGGGAACCCCTCATAATGAGCACAGGGATGGTGGGGACCCCTCATAATGAGCACAGGGATGGTGGGAACCCCCAATAATGGGCACAGCAGGAGTACAGACCCAGGAACTCAGCACAGGGATGGTGGGAACCCCCAATAATGGGCACAGCGGGGGGTACAGATCCAGAACTCAGCACAGGGATGATGGGGACCCCTCATAATGGGCACAGCGGGGGGTACAGACCCGGGAACTCAGCACAGGGATGGTGGGAACCCCCAATAATGGGCACAGCAGGAGTACAGACCCGGGAACTCAGCACAGGGATGGTGGGAACCCCCAATAATGGGCGCAGCAGGAGTACAGACCCGGGAACTCAGCACAATGCGCATGCAATCTCTTCCCCTTATCTCTGTGCCACTTACAGATATAATAGTAGCTATTTCCCTCCTTGAATTCCTTCCCAAGGCTGAAGGCTGTAAACTTCTGGAACTTCTCACGGAATCTCTCTGGCCCGTTCGGGGAGAAGGGGTTGTTGCACTCCCATCGGACCTGGTTCTTGGAGAGCGGTTTGCATGTTGTGTACTCCTCATAATCCACAAGGAAGAGGGTGTAGCGCTCCACTGTTCTCCCTGGGACGTTCTCCTCCTCGTAGTGGGGGCACACGATGTCCAGGTAGTCGTTGAGTCTGACTTCCACCGAGTAATCATCCCACAGGAAGCTGCAGAGAGAAGAGAGACGTGGTAAGTCAGGGGAACGAGAGAGAGCCTATCCCAAACTGGACCCTTCAAGAAGAGAGCCTATCCCAAACTGGACCCTTCAAGAAGAGAGCCTATCCCAAACTGGACCCTTCAAGAAGAGAGCCTATCCCAAACTGGACCCTTCAAGAAGAGAGCACATGCCAAACTCGACCCTTCAAGAAGAGAGCACAAGCCAAACTGGACCCTTCAAGAAGAGAGCTCATGCCATACTGGACCCTTAAAAAAGAGAGCACAAGCCAAACTCGACCCTTCAAGAAGAGAGCTCATGCCATACTGGACCCTTCAAGAAGAGAGCACATGCCATACTGGACCCTTCAAGAAGAGAGCCAATCCCACACTGGACCCTTCAAGAGGAGAGGCTATCCCAAAGCTGACCTTAAGAAAGGCCCTGAAACCTCTTATCTGCCCCCCCCCCCCCGATGGTTAGCCTTCGCTTGGTTCCAATGACCAGCCATTCTCAACTAGGGTTCCTCCGAAGGATTCTAGGGTTCCTTGATCTATGGCTGGGGGCCAACGCCACTAGGCAAAGCCAACAGCATGAGACCAATGATCTGCATAGCGGTCAGAAAGGAAGAGGGGGGGGGGACATTTTTACTACTGATCATTGAATTGGCTTTAGCAGGGGTTCCCCGACATATTAAAATGATTTCACGGGTCCCCTGGAGAAAACACGTTGAGAATGGCTGCTCTGAGGGATTGGGAACCATCCACAAGGACAGTATGATGGCTCCTTGCAAAACGTTGCAGTTCGTCTCGATAAATGAGATATTTTGTAACAATTTTAGTATAAGTGTGGGGGCCCCAAATATTCCAGCTACTCGACGCGTAGATTGTAAGGTATGTGAATTATGAGAAACGCGCGCTGTTCCTTTAATCGGGTTATTTGCGGCCCTTCCCGGAGCATGGAGTACAAAGCGCCCGTCATTCCGGAATGATTTCCTGCCATGTCGCACACAATGCCGCCTTGTACCCGATTATCGCTCGCTATAAACATAGAAAACAGTGAAATGATAAAAATGTGGCGGGACAACGAGGAGCTGTCGGGAGGGAATCCTCCATGGTGGAAGAGTCCGCAGTTTGGCTCCTGTCACATCAATGTGGAAGGGACTATTCTACTGACACCCCACCACTGATGGGGGTTCTCCATTCTACCGACACACCATTACTGATGGGGGTTCTCCATTCTACCGACACCCCACTACTGATGGGGGTTCTCCATTCTACCGACACCCCACTACTGATGGGGGTTCTCCATTCTACCGACACCCCACCACTGATGAGGGTTCACCATTCTACCGACACCCCACTACTGATGGGGGTTCTCCATTCTACCGACACCCCACCACTGATGAGGGTTCACCATTCTACCGACACCCCACCACTCATGGGGGTTCTCCATTCTACCGACACCCCATTACTGATGAGGGTTCACCATTCTACCGACAGGGGTTCACCATTCTACCGACACCCCACTACTGATGGGGGTTCTCCATTCTACCGACAGGGGTTCACCATTCTACCGACACCCCACTCCTGATGAGGGTTCACCATTCTACCGACACCCCACTCCTGATGGGGGTTCACCATTCCAATGACCCCCACTTCTGAAAGGGGCTTGTCAATACTGACACCTCTCTATTGATGGGGTTCCCCGGTCTACAGATGCCCCTCTATTGATGGGGTTCCCCTGTCTACAGATGCCCCTCTATTGATGGGGTTCCCCTGTCTACAGATGCCCCTCTATTGATGGGGTTCACCAGTCTACAGACGCCCCTCTATTGATGGGGTTCACCAGTCTACAGACGCCCCTCTATTGATGGGGTTCACCGGTCTACAGACACCCCTCTATTGATGGGGTTCACCAGTCTACAGACGCCCCTCTATTGATGGGGTTCCCCGGTCTACAGACGCCCCTCTATTGATGGGGTTCACCAGTCTACAGACGCCCCTCTATTGATGGAGTTCACCAGTCTACAGACGCCCCTCTATTGATGGGGTTCACCAGTCTACAGACACCCCTCTATTGATGGGGTTCACCAGTCTACAGACGCCCCTCTATTGATGGAGTTCACCAGTCTACAGACGCCCCTCTATTGATGGGGTTCCCCGGTCTACAGATGCCCCTCTATTGATGGGGTTCACCAGTCTACAGACGCCCCTCTATTGATGGGGTTCACCAGTCTACAGACGCCCCTCTATTGATGGAGTTCACCAGTCTACAGACGCCCCTCTATTGATGGGGTTCACCAGCCTACAGACGCCCCTCTGATGATGGAGTTCACCAGGGGGCTGAGTGATCCATCACAGGTATGTTTTGCAATGAGCACACAGATTTATGACCAGAATTATCGGGAATTTTTGTTTTTCAGTAAGTCAGGATGTTCCTGCGCAATCATAGCTGGGGGCCACCAGCAGTGACCCCGGGGCATTGAAAAGTCTTTCTACGTAAGGGTGAGTCATCCATGAGCGAGGAGCTGGCAGAGTTAAACGCTGCACACGGTGTCAGGTGGGAATAGCTGCCTCGCCCTGACACTTGCGCAATGTTCAGCTCGCATTCACGTCTGGAGGATTTGGAGAATTTCTACTCCTACATTCAGCTCAGATAAAGAGGCCCTGTCATTGGAAGCGAAAATCCCACCCAAGGCTCGCCAGGCGTTATCGCCATCACATCGGGCGAATAATACTAGCTGACAAAATAACCGACCGATCCTCTTTATTGTAAGATATAGAAAATCGCCCGATGAGTTCCAACCGCCGCGCCAACCCTGCGCCAAACGCAGCACCAACCCTGCGATGTACCCGGCGTCTCGGCCCTGGTGAGCCTGGTGTCAGTCTAAGCAGTTGGTTCCTATCAGCCTCAGGGTGTTACACATCCTTATTAACCCCAATCCCCCCCCCCCCCAGACAGGCTGGCTCCACTCCACACTGATCCTGTCACAAGGTCAAAGCATGAAAGGGGCCGGGGCCCAGGGGACCTGGGGGGCCACAACGCCTCTGACACCTGGAAATCTCGCCTAGACCCTGCAGTGTAATGGGAGACGCTCCAAGAGCCCCCCCTTCCCTTTCCTCTATCAGGATCTTCTCAGAGTCATCTCTGTCCACTCCTCCATCTGCCAACTCCCCCCAGCCAAACTACCCCCCCCACCTTCCTACCCCCCCCCCATCATCTCCAACCTTCCTACCCTCCCCCCCTTCCCTTTCCTCTATCAGGATCTTCTCAGTGTAATCTCTGTCTGCTCCTCCGTCTGCCACCTCCCCCCAACCTTCCTACCCCCCCCCCCACATACCCTCCAACCTTCCTACCCCCCCCCCCCACATACCCTCCAACCTTCCTACCCCCCAATCCCCTTCTCTCCTCTATGTTTACTGTCTTCTCCTCCACCACTATTCTCTCCCTTCTTCTCCTCCCCTCTCTTCCACCACTTCTATTCTCCCTCTTCTCTTTTCCTCCTCTCCTCTTCTCCACCACTTCTATTCCCCCTCTTCTCCTTTCTTTCTCTCCTCTCCTCCAGAACTTCTATTCTCTCCTCTAGGTTTACTTTCTTCTCTTCCACCACTATTCTCTCCTATCTTCTCCTCCCTCTACTCCACCACTTCTATTCTGTCCTCTCTTCTCTCCTCTTCTCCACCACTTATATTCTCTCCTCTATGTTTACTGTCTTCTCCTCCACCACTATTCTCTCTTCTCCTCCCCTCTACTCCACCACTTCTATTCCCCTCTCCTCTTTTCCTCCTCTCCTCTCCTCCACCACTGCTATTCTCTTCTTTCTTCTCTCTCCCTCTCGCTTCTTCTCTTTCTCTGATTGTTCTCTCCCTCTCCTCTCTCTCCCTCTCTTCTCTTTCTCTTCTCCACCACTTCTCTCCTCTCCTCTTCTTTCTCTGTTTGTTTTCACTCTTATTTCTCCTCTCTCCTTTTTTCCCCTCTGCCTCTTCTGTCCTCTGTCTGCCACATACACTCTCCCCACCTTCTCTCCTCTCCTCCACCGCTTCTATTCTCTCCTCTCCTCCACTCTCCCCACCTTCTCTCCTCTTTTCCACCACTTCTATTCTCTCCTCTTCCTTCTTCTCTTTTCTTCTCCTCCACCGCTTCTATTCTCTCCTCTTTTCTCTTCCCTCTTTTCTTCTCTCCTCTCCTCTACCGCTTGTATTCTCTCCTCTTTTTTTTTTTCCTGCAAGTTTTCCTCTCTCCTCTGTTCTCTCTCCATCTCTCTGTCTTCCCTCTCCTCTCCATCAATTCTATTTTCTCCTCTCTCCCTCTTCGCTCTCTTCTCCTTTCTTCTCTCCCTCTTCGCTCTCTTCTCCTTTCTTCTCTCCCTCTTCGCTCTCTTCTCCTTTCTTCTCTCCCTCTCTTCTCCTCTTGTTTTGTCTCCTGTAACTTTCTTTTTTTCGGGTTGTTCCTTATTCCTGTTCTCGTTCTCTTTTCCTCCCCCTCCCCTACCCATTCTCCTCTCCTCTAACTTTTCCTTCTTCACTTTAATCCTCATTCCCCTTTCTCTCCGGGGCCCCCCTCCCCCCCGGGGACCCAGTGTTTGGGTGCTTAGCCCCATAGAACACACAGAATAGGAGTCACATCATTAGGAAGTCCTGAAAGAAGATGGCGTTGAGCGCGGCCATTCATGCTGGCCATGTTTAAATGTTAATTCCCTCTAATTGAGGAGCCGCTGGTCCAACAACCCCCCCCCCCCCCTCCACCATTCATAGCAGGGCAGGCAATGCTGAGCACGCATCTAACGCAGACCCCCCAGAAACCACCTCTGCTGGGAGGCCGCTCCATGCCTGGCTGTCCCTGGTGTTGAGGATTGTTGTGGTGGTTGGGGGAGGGGGGGTGCAGGTTATTCCAGCTGGAATGCGGCCACCGCACGCACAGAGCACCTGGACTCCGCTCATTATGTCTATGCTGTCATCTTTGGACACAAAACGGACACCTGTGTCTGTCCAAGGAGGGGGGGCAATCAGGCGGAGGGCCAAAACAACACAACGCTCAGATGGTTCCATTTATTCTACAACCAAAATTCATCCACCAAATGATATCATTGCGAAGGGTTACTCCACCCAACGTGGAGTCAGGCTGGATGGTAAAATAGGTCACTTTAACTTTGGGTGAAGTCTTGTCTAGTTTTGGAGGTCTATACAGAGGCTGTAGGGTTTGTGTTTTGGGTAGATTGTGGGAAAGGAGTCTCTCCGGGGACTTTCCTCCATCTCAGTCGGTGGTTCTCATTGTGCCGGATCGACCCCTGAGCTCCAATTGCAAACTTTTCTGTCAAGGAAAGTGCAAGAGAAGTTTTTGCTCGGGTGGAGACCAAGTCCTCGTGGTCTAGTTTTGGTAGTCTATGCAGAGCCTGAAGTGTTCGAATTTTGGGTGGATTCTGGGAAATTATTCTCCCCAGGAACTTCTCTCCACCACAATCTGCGGTGTTATGCCCCATACACACGTGCAGATTATCTGCAGACTTTTGTCTGCAGACTTACCAAAACCATATAATATGAGGTCAAACCTAAACACTTTCAATTTGTATGCAATCCGGCAGGCCCTTCACTACATAGAAAAGGTAAGTCTGCAGACAAAAGTCTGCAGATAATCTGCACGTGTGTATGGGGCATTACGCTGTGCCAGGTCAACCCTTCAGCTACAGTGACAACTTTTCTAACCAGAAGAGTTCAAGAGAACTTTCTGCTCAGGTTGGAGGCCGAGTCCTTGTGGTCTAGTTTTGGTAGTCTGGGAAATTACCCCCAACCCCACAAGGCTTCTTCTCTTTACAGGGACTTCCCTCTCCACCGCAATTGGTGGTTCTCCATTGTGCTGGATTGACCCCTCAGCTCCATTGACAACTTTTCTAACCAGAAGAGTTCAGGAGAATTTTCTGCTCAGGTTGGAGGCCGAGTCCTTGTGGTCTAGTTTTGGTTGTCTATTCTGAGTTTTGGGTGGATTTTGGCAAATGATCCCCCAACCCCACAAGGCTTCTTCTCTTTACAGGGACTTCCCTCCACCGCAATTGGTGGTTCTCCATTGTGCTGGATTGACCCCTCGGCTCCATTGACAACTTTTCTGACCAGGAAACTTCAGGAGATGTTTCAGCTCAGGGTGGAGGCCAAGTCCTTGTGGTCTAGTCTTGGTAGGCTATCCAGAGTCGGTAGTGTTTGTGTTTTGGGTGGATTCTGGGAACTATCCCCCCCCACCCCAACTCCACCCGGCTTGTTCTATCTTTGGAGACTTCCCTCCACCACAATTGTTGGTTCTCCGCTGTTCCAGATTGACACCTCAACTTCAGTGACAACTTTTCTAACAGGGATAGTTCAAGAAAAGAATCTGCTAACAGTGGAGGCTGAGTCCTTGTGGTCTAGTTTTGGTAGTATCTAGAGCCTGTAGGGTTTGTGTTTTGGGTGGATTCTGGGAAACAATCCCCCCCACCCTGGTTTGTTCCATCTCCGGGAACTTCCCTCTACCACAATTGGTGGTTCTCTGTTGTGCCGGATTGACCCGTCAAGTTCAGAGACAACTTTTCTGACCAGTTAAGATTTGGGAAGATTCTGCACAGGGCGGAGGCCAAGTCCTTGTGGTCTTATTTTGGTAGGCTATCTAGAGCCTGTAGGGTTTGTGTTTTTGGGTGGATTCTGGGAAACAATCCCAACCACCCTGACTTGTTCTATCTCCAGTGACGTTTCTCCACCACAGTTGGTGATTTTCTGTTGTGCCGGATTGACCCCTCAGCTCCATTAACAACTTTCTGACCAGGAAAGTTTGGGAGAAGTTTCTGCTCGGGGTGGAGGCCGAGCCTTTGTTGTTTTGGCAGAGCGTGTTTGGAGCGCTGCCACACGATGAGAGGGGTGTGCTGGGTAGGAGTGGGGTTGCTTTTGCTCAGCACGTAATCCAGCGTTAATCATTTACTGGCCCCGATAGCGGGACGGCCTCGAAGGAGACGTGTGAGTTTAGGCTCCGCTCCCGGCCAGGCCCCAAATCTCTTGTTTGCTTTCTTTTTTTTATGAGTGAGACCGGCATTGTGCCGGAGGCTCCCAGTGTACAGCCCAGCGTATTGTCTCCAGACGCGGGGAGGGGACGCCTCGAACAGCGCACTTTTGTTCTCCACGTTCGTGTCACCCTAATGAAGGCCCATTAAAAAGCACAAGTGGCACTCCATTACGTGGAAGGCTCTTCTCTTCTGTTATCATTGGCGTGACATCTGACGAGCCGGGAGCCATGTTGTGGCCGGGAAAAGTCTTTCACAATCGCTGCGCACACCGCCAGGGCCCTGATTTTACTTCTGTGGTGTAGACGTTGGCACCGCACAGATAAACAACCCCCCCCCCCTCCGATTCCCACCATCCACACACTTTCCCACACTGCCCGCCAACTCCTGCCCCCAACATGGCCTTCTGGTGTGCCATGGAAGTGCCCCCCACAGTCATGTGATCTCCCACCACAGAGGGCCATTCTATAGAGGCCGCCTTTGGGTCCCATTCACATCCACTGCGTCGTATCATTAGCGTCACCCCAAACATGGCTAGGAAACGGGTGTTATGTCACCCCGAAAAATGGGCAGCCAAAAAAAAACGTGCCAGGCTCACCTCCCGAAAAGGTGCCTTATGGTGATGCATGCAAATTGTACGTTAATGTGACGCTCAGGTGTGAATGGGGCCGTATTACTCCGCCTACAACACCCCCCACCCAGAATTCATCCTCTGATACTCTCCCCCCATTCACACTCCTCACCCCAGATCTGTGTGCACCCCCACCTCATATCTACACCCCTCCCCCATTACCTTATATCTGCACCCCCATCTCATATCTACACCCCTCCCCCATTACCTTATATCTGGACCCCTACCTTGTATATCTGTACCCCTCCCCCATATCTACACCCCTCCCCCATTACCTTATATCTGCACCCCCACCTCATATATACACCCCTCACCCCTTATATATCTGCACCCCCCCACCTTATATAACTGCACCCCTCACCCCTTACCTTATATCTGCACCCCCACCTCATATATACACCCCTCTCCCCTTATATATCTGCACCCTCACTTACCATATCTACACCCCTCAATCCTCATATATCTGCACCCCTCACTTCCCATATCTGCACCCCTCACCCCTTATATATCTGCACCCCTCACCCCTTATATATCTGCACCCCTCACCCCTTATATATCTGCACCCCTCACTTACCATATTTACACGTCGCCCCCCTTACCTTATATCTGCACCCCTCACCTTGTATATTTGCACCCCACACCCCTTATATATCGGCAGCCCTCACCTCATTTATCTGCACCCCTTACCTCAGTACCCACTTTTCCTGAATCTTTGCCCCCCTGCCGCTCCCTGTCCTCCCCCCGTATATCTGGCCCGTATCCCCCCTGTACACAGACAGGTGTGTGGAGTTCTCTGTATTCCTATGAACTGGTCCTTCCACTTCTCACCCAGTGACTGCGCACATTACCCCCCCCTCCCCCCTCCCATCACCTGATCTCACCGGGGACACACAAGGCTCTATGCGACTCGCTGCCTCTGTTTGTCGAGGATTAAAATTCCCAGCGAGCCGCATGTTTGTGTCACCCTGGGCGGCCAATCAGCACGCAGCTTCCATTCTCCACCTTGCTGGAAATTCACAAAAAGGAGAGCTCTGATTGGATGCTTTGGGTTTCCCTTTAGATAAACCATTCTGAATCTGAATTCATCAGATCCAACACCCTCATAGACTATGTGCTGCGACATTGGTTTTGGGAGGATGCAGCTTGTGCAGGAGCAGAGCAGGGAAGACAGAGGCCTGGGGCAGCTCGTGCAGGAGCAGAGCAGGGAAGACAGAGGCCTGGAACAGCTGGAGCAGGAGCAGAGCAGGGAAGACAGAGGCCTGGAACAGCTGGAGCAGGAGCAGAGCAGGGAAGACAGAGGCCTGGAACAGCTGGAGCAGGAGCAGAGCAGGGAAGACAGAGGCCTGGCGCAGCTCATACAGGAGCAGAGCAGGGAGGACAGAGGCCTGGAACAGCTGGAGCAGGAGCAGAGCAGGGAAGACAGAGGCCTGGCGCAGCTCATACAGGAGCAGAGCAGGGAAGACAGAGGCCTGGCGCAGCTCATACAGGAGCAGAGCAGGGAGGACAGAGGCCTGGAACAGCTCATACAGGAGCAGAGCAGGGAAGACAGAGGCCTGGCGCAGCTCATACAGGAGCAGAGCAGGGAAGACAGAGGCCTGGAACAGCTGGAGCAGGAGCAGAGCAGGGAAGACAGAGGCCTGGCGCAGCTCATACAGGAGCAGAGCAGGGAGGACAGAGGCCTGGGGCAGCTCATACAGAAGCAGAGCAGGGAGGACAGAGGCCTGGGGCAGCTCGTGCAGGAGCAGAGCAGGGAAGACAGAGTCAGTATACATTGTGATTTGTCACATGTTGGTGCAGCGCTGGGAACCCGGGGTGAGTGGCAGCAGGGGAGTGGCAGGGATTGTCCTGGCAGGCCTGCCTGTTGTTTTGCCTGCGAGGCGCGTAGATGAACTCGTCACCTGACTTCTACCTGCTTATTACCGCCATCCATACATCCATCTGTCAATACCCCCCCCCCCTCCTCCCCCCTCCATACACAGTCCAGCCAGGGTTACTATAGCTGCGGCTCTGTACACACAGGCTGGAACGGTGCCCGGGCAGGGGGGGAGGGCAGGGGGGGCTCAAGCCTGAGAAAGGAAAGAGGAGACGGGAGGTTTCCTGAGCAGATTTCCTGCAGGAAAAAAACAGGACGGCGCTTACTACAATGTACTCCTCACTGTACCTTCCCCCCTGTGTTTACCAACATCAGCCTGCTATGGAGTGTCCCCGTGCTACGCCGCGTACAGCCAGAGTGCCCCCCGTACTACGCTATGTACAGCCGGAGTGCCCCCGTACTACACCATGTACAGCCAGGGTGCCCCCTGTACTACACCATGTACAGCCAGAGTGCCCCCGTACTACGCCATGTACAGCCAGAGTGCCCCCGTACTACGCCATGTACAGCCAGAGTGCCCCCGTGCTACGCCATGTACAGCCAGAGTGCCCCCGTGCTACGCCATGTACAGCCAGAGTGCCCCCGTGCTACGCCATGTACAGCCAGAGTGCCCCCGTGCTACGCCATGTACAGCCAGAGTGCCCCCGTACTGCGCCATGTACAGCCAGAGTGCCCCCGTGCTACGCCATGTACAGCCAGAGTGCCCCCGTGCTACGCCATGTACAGCCAGAGTGCCCCCGTACTGCGCCATGTACAGCCGGAGTGCCCCCTGTACTGCGCCATGTACAGCCGGAGTGCCCCCTGTACTGCGCCATGTACAGCCGGAGTGCCCCCTGTACTACGCCATGTACAGCCGGAGTGCCCCCTGTACTGCGCCATGTACAGCCGGAGTGCCCCCTGTACTGCGCCATGTACAGCCGGAGTGCCCCCTGTACTACGCCATGTACAGCCGGAGTGCCCCCTGTACTGCGCCATGTACAGCCGGAGTGCCCCCTGTACTACGCCATGTACAGCCGGAGTGCCCCCTGTACTACACCATGTACAGCCGGAGTGCCCCCTGTACTACACCATGTACAGCCGGAGTGCCCCCTGTACTACGCCATGTACAGCCGGAGTGCCCCCTGTACTACGCCATGTACAGCCGGAGTGCCCCCTGTACTGCGCCATGTACAGCCGGAGTGCCCCCTGTACTACGCCATGTACAGCCGGAGTGCCCCCTGTACTACACCATGTACAGCCGGAGTGCCCCCTGTACTACGCCATGTACAGCCGGAGTGCCCCCGTGCTACACCATACACTCCACTCTGCACTCTCCTCTATACTATGGGAAGTAAGTCCAGGCCTGGTAGTGGTGAGAGAAGTTGGGGGTACTCATGTACAGTCTTGGCGGTGATGAGAGGAATTGGGGGTACTCATGTACAGTCTTGGCGGTGGTGAAAGGAGTTGGGGGTACTCATGTACAGTCTTGGCGGTGGTGAGAGAAGTTGGGGGTACTCATGTACAGTCTTGGCGATGGTGAAAGGAGTTGGGGGTATTAATGTACAGTCTTGGTGGTGGTGAGTGGAGTTGGGGGTACTCATGTACAGTCTTGGCAGTGGTGAGAGGAATTGGGGGTACTCATGTACAGTCTTAGTGATGGCAAGTGGAGTTGGAGGTACTCATGTACAGTCTTGGCAGTGGTGAGAGGAATTGGGGGTACTCATGTACAGTCTTGGCAGTGGTGAGAGGAATTGGGGGTACTCATGTACAGTCTTGGCGGTGGTGAGTGGAGTTGGGGGTACTCATGTACAGTCTTGGCAGTGGTGAGAGGAATTGGGGGTACTCATGTACAGTCTTGGCAGTGGTGAGAGGAATTGGGGGTACTCATGTACAGTCTTGGCGGTGGTGAGTGGAGTTGGGGGTACTCATGTACAGTCTTGGCGGTGGTGAAAGGAGTTGGGGGGTACTCATGTACAGTCTTGGCGGTGGTGAGTGGAGTTGGGGGTACTCATGTACAGTCTTGGCAGTGGTGAAAGGAGTTGGTGTACTCCCTGGTTGGGTGTACTGGGCTCTCGGAGTAGACTGTGGGAAGCGAGTCCGGGCCTGGCGGTGGTGTACTCCCTGGTTGGGTGTACTGGGCTCTCGGAGTAGACTGTGGGAAGCGAGTCCGGGCCTGGCGGTGGTGTACTCCCTGGTTGGGTGTACTGGGCTCTCAGAGTACACTGTGGGAAGCGAGTCCGGGCCTGGCGGTGGTGTACTCCCTGGTTGGGTGTACTGGGCTCGGTACTCTCGGAGTAGACTGGGAAGCGAGTCCGGGCCTGGCGGTGGTGTACTCCCTGGTTGGGTGTACTGGGCTCGGTACTCTCGGAGTAGACTGGGAAGCGAGTCCGGGCCTGGCGGTGGTGTACTCCCTGGTTGGGTGTACTGGGCTCTCGGAGTACACTGTGGGAAGTGGCGGTGGTGTACTCCCTGGTTGGGTGTACTGGGCTCTCGGAGTACACTGTGGGAAGCGGCGGTGGTGTACTCCCTGGTTGGGTGTACTGGGCTCTCTGAGTACACTGTGGGAAGTGGCGGTGGTGTACTCCCTGGTTGGGTGTACTGGGCTCTCGGAGTACACTGTGGGAAGCGGCGGTGGTGTACTCCCTGGTTGGGTGTACTGGGCTCTCTGAGTACACTGTGGGAAGCGGCGGTGGTGTACTCCCTGGTTGGGTGTACTGGGTTCGGTACTGTCGGAGTACACTGTGGGAAGTGGCGGTGGTGTACTCCCTGGTTGGGTGTACTGGGTTCGGTACTGTCGGAGTACACTGTGGGAAGCGGGTGGTGTACTCCCTGGTTGGGTGTGGAGTTTATTGAGCGTTTTATGAGCTCATTGCTGGGAGCCGACTTCTCACATCTGCAGCAGATCACAGAGTAGATTATAGAGTGACCCCCCCACCCCCACCCCGTGTCCACCATGAAAGACACAGCTGTCCTCCCGCTAATACCTTCCCCAAACTGGACAATACCCCTCCCCTCCCCCTCGCCTGACTGCCTGTTTGCACTACACAACTCCCCCCCCCCCCCTTCCATTCTATTCAGAAGTTTGACTCCGACACCCCCAGCGTGACCTCTGCAACTCCCAACCCACTCACCATTCTACATGTCACCACCACATACAGTGGGGATGGAAAGTTTGGGCACCCCAGGTATAAATTTGTATTAATGTGCATAAAGAAGCCAAGGAAAGATGGAAAAATCTCCAAAAGGCATCAAATTACAGATTAGACATTCTTATTATATGTCAACAAAAGTTAGATTTTATTTCCATCATTTACACTTTCAAAATGACAGAAAACAAATAAATGGTGTCTGCAAAAGTCTGGGCACCCTGCAGAATTTATAGCATGCACTGTCCCCTTTGCAAGGCTGAGACCTGCCAGTGTCATGGATTGTTCTCAATCATCGTCTGGGAAGACCAGGTGATGTCAACCTCAAAAGGTTTTAAATGCCCAGACTCATCTGACCTTACCCCAACAATCAGCACCATGGGATCTTCTAGAAAACTGAAACTGAAAATAGTCGACGCTCACAAAGCTGGAGAAGGCTATAAGAAGATTGCAAAGCGTTTTCAGATGTCAATATCCTCTGTTCGGAATGTAATTAAGAAATGGCAGTCATCAGGAACAGTGGAAGTTAAAGCAAGATCTGGAAGACCAAGAAAAATATCAGACAGAACAGCTCACAGGATTGTGAGATAAACAATTCAAAGCCCACGTTTGACTGGACGATCCCTCCAGAAAGATCTGACTGCACGATCCCTCCGGAAAGATCTGACTGCACGATCCCTCCGGAAAGATCTGACTGCCCGATCCCTCTGGAAAGATCTGACTGCCCGATCCCTCCAGAAAGATCTGACTGCACGATCCCTCCAGAAAGATCTGACTGCACGATCCCTCCGGAAAGATCTGACTGCACGATCCCTCCGGAAAGATCTGACTGGACGATCCCTCCGGAAAAATCTGGCAGACACTGGAGTTGTGGTACACTATTCCACTATAAAGAGATACTTGTACAAATATGGTCTTCATGGAAGAGTCATCAGAAGAAAACCTCTTCTACGTCCTCACCACAAAAATCAGCGTTTGGACTTTGCAAATGAACATATAGACAAGCCTGATGCATTTTGGAAACGTTCTGTGGACCGATGAGGATAAAATTGAACTTTTTGGCCGGAATGAGCAAAGGTACGTTTGGAGAAGAAGGGGCACAGAATTTAATGAAAAGAACCAACTGTGAAGCATGGGGGTGGATCAATCATGCTTTGGGGTTGTATTGCAGCCAGTGGCACAGGGAACATCTCACGAGTAGAAGGAAAAATGGATTCAATAAAATTTCAGCAAATTTTGGATGGTAACTTGATGCCATCTGTGAAAAAGCTGAAGTTAAAGAGAGGATGGCTTCTACAAATGGATAATGATCCTAAACACACCTCGAAATCCACGGGGGATTACATCAAGAGGCGTAAACTGAAGGTTTTGCCATGGCCTTCACAATCTCCTGACCTCAACATAATGAAAATCTATGGATAGACCTTAAAAGAGCAGTGCGTGACAGACAGCCCAGAAATCTCAAAGAACTGGAAGACTTTTGTAAGGAAGAATGGGCAAAGATACCTCAAACAAGAATTGAAAGACTCTTGGCTGGCTACAAAAAGCGTTTACAAGCTGGGATACTTGCCAAAGGGGGCAGTACAAGATATTAACTCTGCCTGTTCTGTCTGATATTTTTCTTGGTCTTCCAGATCTTGCTTTAACTTCCACTGTTCCTGATGACTGCCATTTCTGAATGACATTCTGAACAGAGGATATTGACATCTGAAAACGCTTTGCTATCTTCTTATAGCCTTCTCCAGCTTTGTGAGCGTCAACTATTTTCAGTTTCAGTTTTCTAGAAAATCCCATGGTGCTGATTGTTGGGGCAAGGTCAGATGAGTCTGGGCATTTAAAACCTTTGAGATTGACGATTGACCTGGTCTTCCCAGACAATGATTGAGAACAATCCATGACACTGGCAGGGCTCAGCCTTGCAAAGGGGGCAGTGCATGCTATAAATTCTGCAGGGTGCCCAGACTTTTGCAGACGCCATTTTTTTGTTTTCTGTCATTTTGAAAGTGTCAATGATGGAAATAAAATCTAACTTTTGTTGACATATTATAAGAATGTCTAATCTGTAATTTGATGCCTTTTGGAGATTTTTCCATCTTTCCTTGGCTTCTTTATGAACATTAATACAAATTTTTACCTGGGGTGCCCAAACTTTCCATCCCCCCTGTACACCCCGTATGGGGCCCTATATACTGTATACATAAAACAACAGATGGGATACATTGTACACACTGTATGGAGCACACAGATACATTGTACATGGGGGGGGGATACATTGTACATGGGGGGGGGGGATACATTGTACACTTTGGGGGGGGGATACATTGTACATGGGGGGGGGATACATTGTACATGGGGGGGGGGGGGATACATTGTACATGGGGGGGGATACATTGTACATGGGGGGGGAGAATACATTGTACAGAGGGGGGGGAATACATTGTACATGGGGGGGGGGATACATTGTACAGGGGGGGGATACATTGTACATGGGGGGGGGGGAATACATTGTACAGGGGGGGGAATACGTTGTACATGGGGGGGGGGATACATTGTACAGGGGGGGGAATATGTTGTACAGAGCCCTGGAATTGGGATACAGTGATGGGGGGGGGGGGGCTGTGGACTCCAAGGACAATGCTGACAGTACAATGTCTGGGCCCCGGGTCCCCAATGACATATATTGCAGTAATAGATGTGTGGGGGGGGGGGGTGACACATCGGTGAGATTTCCCGGCACCTGGCCTAGAAGTGATCGGAGTGAGTCAGTCCCGGGGGAGAGAAATGCTCTGCATACTGATGTATCATCTACAGGGATGTCTACCTGCACTGCAGATCATCGCACTGATAACAGCGGGCACTGTACCCAATATAACACTGCAGATCATCGCACTGACAGTGGGCACTGTACCCAGCAGAGCGTCACCATATTGCAGCAGTGATTGGCTCTGTGCAGAGAATTATAAATCACATACCCAGCACTGCAGAAGCCCTGACCCACCTGCAGAGCATCGCACTCATACCCGGGCCCAGCAGAGTATCACAAAGTTCCCAACTTTACTAAGACAGAAGATAATCGCATGAAGCCGGGGGAGGGGAGGGGGTCAAGGGGGGGACAAGTTTTACACTCTACCCAACCCAAGGCCACTGAGCTCTGCAGAGCATTGCACTGTACACAACATAACACTTCAGAGCATTGCACTGTACACAACATAACACTGCAGAGCATTGCAGCATTGTACACAACATAACACTGCAGAGCATTGCACTGTACACAACATAACACTGCAGAGCATTTCAATATTGTACACAACATAATGAACACTGCAGAGTTTTGCACTGTATCAACTTGCAGAGCATTGCAGCACTGTACTCAACTTGCAGAGCATTGCCCTGTTCCAAACATAACCAGCATGCAGAGCATTGCAATACCTTACCCAACATAAGAAACACTGCAGAGTATTGCACTGTACAAAGCATAACCAGTACTGCAGAGCATTGCATTGTACCCAGCATTACAAAATATTGCATGGACAGCAGGAAAATCTGAAAAGCATATCACTGCAGAGCATTACACCAACAGTACACAAAGTTGCAGAACATCACACTGTACCCAACAGAACATTACACTGACATTAGAATACGTTTCAAATCATTGCACTATGCCCAGCATTAACGGCACTGCAGAGCATTGTCCTGTACCCTATAACTATCCTTGCAGGGCATTGCACTGTACCCCCATAGCTGTCCCTGCAGAGCTTTGCCCCGTACCTCATAGATGTCCCCGCAGAGCATTGCCTTCTACCCCATAACTGTCCCTGCAGAGCATTGCCCTGTACCCCATAACTGTCCCTGCAGTGCATTGCCTTCTACCCCTTAATTGTCCTTGCAGAGCATTGCACTGTACCCCCTAACTGTCCCTGCAGAGCATTACACTGTACCCCGTTACTGTCCTTGCAGAGCATTGAACTGGACCCCATAGCTGTCCCTGCAGGGCATTGCCCTGTACCCCATTACTGTCCCTGCAGAGCATTGCCCTGTACCCCATTACTGTCCCTGCAGAGCATTGCACTGTACCCCATTACTGTCCCTGCAGAGCATTTCTTTGTGCCCCATAACTGTCCCTGCAGGGCATTGCACTGTACCCCATTACTGTCCCTGCAGAGCATTGCTTTGTGCCCCATAACTGTCCCTGCAGGGCATTGCACTGTACCCCATTACTGTCCCTGCAGAGCATTACACTGTACCCCATAACCATTCCTACAGAGCATTGCACTGTACCCCATTACTGTCCCTGCAGAGCATTGCTCCCACCTCTTGTTGGTGCTGTTCCAGTAGACGGTTTGAATGTCGGCCAGTCCCGGCCAGGCACAGCTCAGCAGCAGTACAGCCAGCACTCCCAGTATCTCCATGTCTGTCCTCTGAGTGTCTGTAGTGGGAGGACTGGTTGAGGCTTTTCTATGGCCCCCTCCCTCCTGCTGCTCCCATATTAATGAGGGGGAGGAGGGGCGCTCCTGGCTCCAGCCTGCCTTGGCCTTTTGTCTCCAAACTTGTTTATGGAGTGTGTCTGCGATTGTTATGGTGTGATGAGGGGCCACAGTCTGTGTGAGCGCCATATCCAAGGTGTGATGAGGGGCCACAGTCTGTGTGAGCGACATATCCACTTCCCGGGGTATGCGGGGCGCTCTGACCGTTCACACTGGAAGGACGAACTGCGTTTTCCGTGCGTTCTCCGTCCGTTCCGTTCTTAATCTGAGTCTAAGTCGTGTTTTCTAACTTTTCAATTTCATCGTTCCTGGGAAGTCTGGTCTCTGGGATGCCCCTGATATTGGGGTGACCCATCAAACATCGGGAGGATTCTGGGGTCTCTGGGATGCCCCTGATATTGGGGTGACCCATCAAACATCGGGAGGATTCTGGGGTCTCTGGGATGCCCCTGATATTGGGGTGACCCATCAAACATCAGGAGGATTCTGGGGTCTCTGGGATGCCCCTGATATTGGGGTGACCCATCAAACATCGGGAGGATTCTGGGGTCTCTGGGATGCCCCTGATATTGGGGTGACCCATCAAACATCGGGAGGATTCTGGGGTCTCTGGGATGCCCCTGATACTGGGGTGACTCATCAAACATCGGGAGGATTCTGGGGTCTCTGGGATGCCCCTGATATTGGGGTGACCCATCAAACATCGGGAGGATTCTGGGGTCTCTAAGATGCCCCTGATACTGGGGTGACTCATCAGACATCGGGAGGATTCTGGGGTCTCTGGGATGCCCCTGATACTGGGGTGACTCATCAGACATCGGGAGGATTCTGGGGTCTCTAGGAAGCCTCTGATATTGGGGTGACCCATCAGACATTGGGAGGATTCTGGGGTCTCTGGGAAGCCTCTAATATTGGGGTGACCCATCAGACATCGGGAGGATTCTGGGGTCTCTAGGAAGCCTCTGATATTGGGGTGACCCATCAGACATCAGGAGGATTCTGGGGTCTCTGGGAAGCCCTTGATACTGGGGTGACCCATCAGACATCGGGAGGAACCCATCAGACATCGGCAGGATTCTGAGGTCTCTGGGAAGCCTCTGATACTGGGGTGACCCATCAGACATTGGGAAGATTCTGGGGTCTATAGGAAGCCTCTGATACTGGGGTGACCCATCAGACATTGGGAGGATTCTGGGGTCTCTGGGAAGCCCCTAAAACTGGGGTGACCCATCAGACATCGGGAGGATTCTGGGGTCTATAGGAAGCCTCTGATACTGGGGTGACCCATCAGACATTGGGAAGATTCTGGGGTCTATAGGAAGCCTCTGATACTGGGGTGACCCATCAGACATTGGGAGGATTCTGGGGTCTCTGGGAAGCCCCTAAAACTGGGGTGACCCATCAGACATCGAGAGGATTCTGGGGTCTATAGGAAGCCTCTGATACTGGGGTGACCCATCAGACATTGGGAAGATTCTGGGGTCTCTGGGAAGCCTCTGAAACTGGGGTGACCCATCAGACATTGGGAACATTCTGGGGTCTATAGGAAGCCTCTGATACTGGGGTGACCCATCAGACATTGGGAAGATTCTGGGGTCTCTGGGAAGCCTCTGATACTGGGGTGACCCATCAGACATCGGGAGGATTCTGGGGTCTCTGGGATGCCTCTGATACTGGGGTGACCTATCAGACATCGGGAGGATTCTGGGGTCTCTGGGAAGCCTCTGATACTGGGGTGATCATCAGACATTCGGCAGGATTCTGGGGTCTCTGGGAAGCCTCTGATACTGGGGTGACTCATCAGACATTGGGAGGATTCTGGGGTCTCTGAGAAGCCTCTGATACTGGGGTGACTCATCAGACATCGGGAGGAACCCATCAGACATCGGGAGGATTCTGGGGTCTCTGGGAAGCCTCTGATACTGGGGTGACCCATCAGACATCTGGAGGATTCTGGGGTCTCTGGGAAGCCTCTAATATTGGGGTGACCCATTAGACATCGGGAAGATTCTGGGGTCTCTGGGAAGCCTCTAATATTGGGGTGACCCATCAGACATTGGGAAGATTCTGAGGTCTCTGGGAAGCCTCTGATACTGGGGTGACCCGTCAGACATCGGGAGGATTCTGGGGTCTCTGGGAAGCCTCTGATACTGGGGTGACCCGTCAGACATCGGGAAGATTCTGGGGTCTCTGAGAAGCCTCTAATGTTGGGGTGACCCATCAGACATCGGGAAGATTCTGGGGTCTCTGGGAAGCCTCTGATACTGGGGTGACCCATCAGACATCGGGAAGATTCTGGGGTCTCTGGGAAGCCTCTAATATTGGGGTGACCCATCAGACATCGGGAAGATTCTGGGGTCTCTGGGAAGCCTCTGATACTGGGGTGACCCTTCAGACATCGGGAAGATTCTGGGGTCTCTGGGAAGCCTCTAATATTGGGGTGACCCATCAGACATCGGGAGGATTCTGGGGTCTCTGGGAAGCCTCTAATATTGGGGTGACCCATCAGACATCGGGAGGATTCTGGGATCTCTGGGAAGCCTCTAATATTGGGGTGACCCATCAGACATCGGGAAGATTCTGGGGTCTCTGGGAAGCCTCTGATACTGGGGTGACCCTTCAGACATCGGGAAGATTCTGGGGTCTCTGGGAAGCCTCTAATATTGGGGTGACCCATCAGACATCGGGAGGATCCTGGGGTCTCTGGGAAGCCTCTGATACTGGGGTGACCCATCAGACATCGGGAAGATTCTGGGGTCTCTGGGAAGCCTCTAATATTGGGGTGACCCATCAGACTTTGGGAACTCTCCGGAGTCACGACTGACAATATTGGGACTGTTATTGATTATTTATTGGAGATGTCGTCAGGGAGACGGGACGGTTTATTCATTAATAAGCGGTGTGGGAGCTCCATGTCTGAGGCTGGGATTAATCCCGAGGTAATTAGATCTCCTGTTTGTTCTCCTCCCCCAGGAATGTCTCCCATTGTCCCTCTAATGTGTACAATCCTCCCGATCAGCAGAGCTGATACTCTAATTATGGGATATTCCTGGAATCACTTCGGTAGCTATCTCGTCATCCAGGAGCCGCTGATAGTCTGAGCAGATAAGGTGAAAGTGAAAGGCCAGAGCCAGAGCCCCTCACCCTAATCCCTTATCAGTGTCTGTGATGTCCCTGTCTGCACTGTTATTATATCAGTGATCTACACTCACCGGCCACTTTATTAGGTACACCTGTTCATTTGCTCGGTAACACAAATTGCTAATCAGCCAATCACATGGCAGCAACTCAATGCATTTAGGCATTTAGACGTGGTGAAGACGACTTGCTGAAGTTCAACCTGAGCTTCAGAATGGTTTTTGGTGGCAGACGGGCTGGTCTGAGTATTCCTGGGATTTTCACGTACAACCATCTCTCAGATTTACAGGCACATTAGCGTGTGCGTGCACGCACTGGCGCCAAACGGCCTATGTAAGCTGAGCAATGACAGGAGCACATTGCCGAGTGGTCCTTCAGCTTGTTCCTGTTTACCTGTGCCCTGATCTTTCTTCTGCCTACCTGTGTTTGACCTGGCTTAACCTTGACTCACCTCTGGATTCCCACCTACCTGTGACCTCGGCCTGTGCTTTGACCCTGCTCTTGTCTCATGCTCTTGTTCCTCACTGCCCGACTGTGTACCGACCCCAGCTTGTATCCTGACCCTGCTCTTGTCTCATGCTCTTGTACCTCAATGCCTAACTGTGTACCGACCCCGGCTTCTATCCTGACCCTGCTCTTGTCTCATGCTCTTGTACCTCACTGCCAGACTGTGCACCGACCCCAGCTTGTATCCTGACCCTGCTCTTGTCTCATGCTCTTGTACCTCACTGCCAGACCCCGGCTTGTATCCTGACCCTGCTCCTGTCTCATGCTCTTGTACCTCACTGCCTGGCTGTGTACCGACCCCGGCTTGTACCCTGACCCTGCTCCTGTCTCATGCTCTTGTACCTCAATGCCTAACTGTGTACCGACCCCGGCTTCTATCCTGACCCTGCTCTTGTCTCATGCTCTTGTACCTCACTGCCAGACTGTGCACCGACCCCAGCTTGTATCCTGACCCTGCTCTTGTCTCATGCTCTTGTACCTCACTGCCAGACCCCGGCTTGTATCCTGACCCTGCTCCTGTCTCATGCTCTTGTACCTCACTGCCAGACTGTGTACCGACCCCAGCTTGTATCCTGATCCTGCTCTTGTCTCATGCTCTTGTACCTCACTGCCAGACCCCGGCTTGTATCCTGACCCTGCTCCTGTCTCATGCTCTTGTACCTCACTGCCTGGCTATGTACCGACCCCGGCTTGTACCCTGACCCTGCTCCTGTCTCATGCTCTTGTACCTCACTGCCAGACTGTGTACCAACGCCGGCTTGTATCCTGACCCTGCTCCTGTCTCATGCTCTTGTACCTCACTGCCAGACTGTGTACCGACCCTGGCTTGTATCCTGACCCTGCTCCTGTCTCGTGCTCTTGTACCTAACTGCCAGACTGTGTACCGACCCCGGCTTGTATCCTGACCCTGCTCCTGTCTCATGCTCTTGTATCTCACTGCCTGACTGTGTACCGACCCTGGCTTGTATCCTGACCCTGCTCCTGTCTCATGCTCTTGTACCTCACTGCCAGACTGTGCACCGACCCCAGCTTGTATCCTGACCCTGCTCTTGTCTCATGCTCTTGTACCTCACTGCCAGACCCCGGCTTGTATCCTGACCCTGCTCCTGTCTCATGCTCTTGTACCTCACTGCCTGACTGTGTACCGACCCTGGCTTGTATCCTGACCCTGCTCCTGTCTCATGCTCTTGTACCTCACTGCCAGACTGTGTACCGACCCTGGCTTGTATTCTGACCCTGCTCCTGTCTCATGCTCTTGTACCTCACTGCCAGACTGTGCACAGACCCCGGCTTGTATCCTGACCCTGCTCTTGTCTCATGCTCTTGTACCTCACTGCCAGACTGTGCACCGACCCCGGCTTGTATCCTGACCCTGCTCCTGTCTCATGCTCTTGTATCTCACTGCCAGACTGTGTACCGATCCCGGCTTGTATCCTGACCCTGCTCCTGTCTCATGCTCTTGTACCTCTCTGCCAGACTGTGTACCGACCCCGGCTTGTATCCTGACCCTGCTCCTGTCTCATGCTCTTGTACCTCACTGCCTGACTGTGTCCCGACCCCGGCTTGTATCCTGACCCTGCTCCTGTCTCATGCTCTTGTACCTCACTGCCTGACTGTGTCCCGACCCCGGCTTGTATCCTGACCCTGCTCCTGTCTCATGCTCTTGTACCTCACTGCCTGACTGTGTCCCGACCCCGGCTTGTATCCTGACCCTACTCCTGTGTCATGCTCTTGTACCTTACTGCCAGACTGTGTACCGACCCCGGCTTGTATCCTGACCCTGCTCCTGTCTCATGCTCTTGTATCTTACTGCCTGACTGTGTACCGACCCCGGCTTGTATCCTGACCCTTCTCTTGTCTCATGTTCCTGTACCCGCATTGCCCGGTTGTTGACGACCCCTTGGCTTGCGTTCTGGCTATGCTCCTACCTTCTCGGAGCATCACGGAGTTCCAGGTGCCCGTGTGGTGAGCCACAGCCCTTGGTTTCCTGTCAAGCCTCAGCTGGTGCCACCTGCTATACCGGCCCTCGTGCCACTCTGTGCCCCACACTACCTGTCATCTCTACCAGGGGTGATGGACAGGAGGTGCAAGAGAAGCCCGCTCTACAGCTCGATCTCCACCAGGTACATGAGAGTACCACTCAGCCAGATGTCGGAGACCGAGAGAGGGGCTTCGCCTCTGGAGACGCTATGCCAGCAACTTACCTCCCCTACCCAAGCAGTCAACACCCTGCAAGAGGGTTATTTCCAGCTTGAGGGTCACATCCAATCCATGGCCTCCACCTCAGCAGCCCCTGCACCTGCTGTGGCTCCTGGAACCTCCACGCTTGAACGGGCCTCATCTGCACCTGCAGTGATTATACCACCACCAGAACCTCAAGTACCTGCCCCTGAACGATTCTCAGGGGCTCGGCACAAGATCTGGGCTTTCAGGAACTCGTGAACTATATTTCGCTCTGCAGCCACAGACTTTCTCACTTAAATCCACCAAGGTGGAGTTTGCGATCTCCCTGCTTTTCCGAGAACCACAGTCCTGGGCCCATCGTTTTCTAGAACAGAACAGTGAAATCCTGAACACTATAATATTGTTTGAACCAATGGCCCAGCTCTATGACGATCCTCAGTGATCCGCCACAGCTGAATCTACCCTACATGCACTGCAGCAAGGTCGCCGTCCTGTCAAAGACTTTAGTAGATACATATTCGCCAGCACAAGGATTTTGCAAAAGCAGTCCAAAAACTTTATTCCAGAGAAGATCACATCAAAACTATACTGTCAAAGACTTTGTCGCAGAATTCCACAAGTGAGCCTCCGATACCGGCTGAAATGAGGCAGCCCTATGGCTTTAATTCTGCCATGGCCTGTCTGAAGGCCTTAAAGACGAACTTGCTAGAGTGGGTAAGCCCGGCTCCCTTGACGGCCTCGTTGGTCTCGCTATCCAACTTGATCGCAGGCTCAGGAAGAGGAGAACGGAAAGAGCCGGTAGTACCAGACCTACCTGGATGTTGCCACGAGTACCATTAGCTCCTGTACCTCTTCCATAAAACCAATACCCCTACAGCCTCCAGGGTTGAACCAAAGCGACTGGGGCTCTTGTGCTACCCATTCACCACTGAGCAGAGATTGCGAAGACGTCGGAATAATCTATGCCTCTATTGTGGGGAGTCAGGACCTTCAAAACTGCCCTGTAAGGCCTCGTAAGTCCAAGACTGCTCCGTATTCTTACCTTGCCAAGTGTTCTGTGGAAAACCGATCTGCTCATATCACTTTATCTCTCTCACAAAAAACCCCTAGAAAGAACATCCAAGTCCCAGCTATCATTGATTCCGGAGCTTGCAGCTGTTTCATGGATAGTGACTTTGCTCAGCGTCATCAGATACCCCTGCAAGCAAAGACTCTCTCAGCTATCTATCCTAGCTAATGGATCCCATCTTAAGTCTGAGCCCATAACTCGAGATACCTGCCCACTACTGGCTTTATCTAATACTGGCCATCAAGAATACTTATGTCTGGACATTATTCCCATCTCCTCTGTTCCCTGTTATTCTGGGCATTCCCTGGTTACAAGCGCACAACCCTCAGATAAACTGGGGAACAGGGAAATTCACCTATTGCCAACAGTGCTCCTTCCAGTCCATCCCTGTGGAACCTGCGCCTCTTCTGGGTCTACATCAGGAATGGGCAAACTACGGCCTACGGGCCGTATACGGCCCGACGGACCTTTTAATCCGGGCCGCAGGGCACACAGTGTTCCCCGACCCCCGGGCCGCAGACCGGTACCGTGGATCAAACGGTACCGGGCCGCCCGAGGAACTTCGGCAGTGGCGGCCGGGGCGCACAGAGCAGTGCACCCCGAGCCAGCACATTGTGTGACAATAGCGAATGAAAATTTGCTATTGTCACACGGATCCTCCTTCTGGCCAATCAGGAAGCGGGTCATCCCGCTTCCTGATTGGCCGAAAGGCAAACCCCATGCCATTGGCCGAGGAGGAGGCAGGAGGACTGAGGACTCGAGGAGACGTCGCGGGACTGAAGAGATGCGCTGCCTGCGGTAAGTGCACTGGTCTCGTGGGGGGGGGGGGCCCTGGCATATCTGCATTGAAAGGGGGCACGCTGGCATATCTGCATTGAAAGGGGGCACGCTGGCATATCTGCATTGAAAGGGGGCACGCTGGCATATCTGCATTGAAAGGGGGCACACATACACATCGTCCATCTACTCTTGGTCCGGCCCCCGGGTCCAATATATGAACCCATTGCGGCTCTCGAGTCAAAAAGTTTGCCCACCCCTGGTCTACATCCTGATTTCCCTGTTTTACAGCTTGTGTCTTCAGTGTACCATGAATTCTTGGAGGTCTTCAATAAAAAGAAAGCAGACATCTTGCCACCCCTTCGCCCATATGACTGCCCAATCAAACTTTTACCTTTTGCTGAGATATATTTTGAGGGGCATCTTCACTCTTTCTGAACTAGAACGTGAAGCACTACGCCTCTACATCGATGAAAACGTAGAAAAAGGCTTCACCCGGCCCCCTACGTCCCCCCCCCCCCCCCCCGCAGGGGCTGGTATATTCTTTGTAGAGAAGAAGGATCACTCCCTGCGCCCCTGTGTTGAATACGGGGAATTCATTAAAATCACTGTCAAGAACAGATATCCTTTGCCCCTGGTTCCCCGAACTTTTTCAACGCATCAGGGCAGCCACTGTGTTTACAAAACTTGATTTACAAAGAGCATACAATCTAATACAGATCAACGAAGGGGGTGAATGGAAGACAGCCAAACCAGATTCGGTTACTTTGAATACCTTGTCATGCCCTTTGGGTTGTGTAATGCTCCAGCCAACTTTCAGCATTTCGTAAACAATATTTTCAGAGATTTTTTTGAACTTTTATGATTCATCGAAATGCACCGTGAACACGTCAAAAATGTCCTCGGTCACCTAAGAGACCATGGATTGTATGCAAAGGCTGAAAAATGCAAATTCGAAAAAGAAATGATCCAACTCTTGGGACTTCTCATTTCCACCTCAGGCATCTCCATGGACCCCCAGAAGGTCAAATCGATCCTCGAATGGCCCAGTCCCACAGACAGGAAGAGCACGCAAAGATTTATTGGGTTTGCCAACTTCTACCGGAAGTTTATATAGAATTTCTCTGCTGTTATCTCTCCTGTCACCCAGCTGACAAAGCAAAATACTCATTTCCAATGGGTACCGGCAGCACAAGCTGCATTTGACCAGTTAAAGACCCTATTTACCACAGGACCTATTCTACGACATCCGAACCCTGCATCACCATCCTTGAAGTGGACGCCTCAGAAAATGCTGTAGGTGCCATCCTGTCACAGCGTCCGGGCACAAAGTCCCTTCTTCATCCCATTGCCTTCTTTTCTAGGAAACTCAGCCTGGCAGAATGGCGCTACCTGTTAGAGCCGGTTCACATTAGCGCGACTTGTCAGCCTGACAAGTCACGCTCCCTCGCGGTCCGTGGACCGCTACAGGACCCGTTCTAATAGGAGCGACACAAGTCGCTCCGACTTAGAAAAAGGGTCCTGTACTATTTCGGGGTGACCTCGGAGCGACTTGCATAGACTTCCATTATGTGAATACTCCGAAGTTGTGGTACAATGTAATGCACAAGTCGCCCCCGAAGTAGTAAGGAGTCGTGTCGCCTCAGTGTGAACCGGCTCTTAGGGTGAGCTTCCCCTTCTATTTTGATCTTTACTGATCATAAGAATCTAGAGTACCTCAGGACAGCCAAACGATTGAAACCACGTCAAGCCAGGTGGGCACTATTCTTCTCTCGCTTCACCTTCCATATCACTTACAGACCCGGGTTCCAAGAATAGCAAGCCTGATGCGTTATCCCGCATGTACCCAGAGGATGAAGAACGTCACCAAGTAGACACAATCCTGCCGGCCCAAAGCTTTTTACTACTACAAGCAGATCTGATTACTCACCTCAACCAGGCATCCATAAAGGACGTTCTACTGCCAGGCTGTGTCTCCAGGAACAGGAGGGACCAATCCTATATAACCAAAAGGTGTTTGTACCCCCAAGTCTACCATCCAAAATCCTTAGCCTGTGTCATGACCATCCCTTGGCAGTGCCTTTTGGGGCATCTAAGACAATGGAACTTGTGCTCCTTTTGGTGGCCTGGTCTAAGGTCTGGCTGCCGAGATTATGTCGGAACCTGTGGAATCTGCATCCGAAGTAAGAGAGACAGAAACACATCTTGGGGTCTGCTAAGGCCCTTACCCATTCCCAAGAGGCCTTGGGAAGTGATCAGTATGGACTTCATTGTCGAGCTCGCTCCATCCGAAGGATTCGCTACCATCTTTGTGGTTGTCAACAGATTAACGAAGATGGCCCATTTCATCCCTATGTTGGGGACCCCCTCAGCAACAGAAGCTGCTCGTCCCTTCATCAAAGAAGTGGTCAGGCTCCACGGGGTACCCAGCAGCATCACCTCAGATCGAGGAGTACAATTTCCCTCTAGGTTCTGGAGCGATCTCTGCAGAAAACTAAAAATTTAAACCTTTCTCCTCAGCCTATCATCCACAACAAATGGCCAAACAGAGAGCAAACCAAACCCTGGAGCAATATCTCCGGTGTTTTCCATCTTTTGCTCAAGATTACTGGGCTTCACTTCTACCCCTGGCAGAATTCGCATATAAGGACGACGTTCACTTGGCGATGGGACAAGCCCCGTTTTTTTGCAAATTATGGGTACTTTCCAGTCTTTTTACCCGATGTTACGCCTGATTCCTCTGTTCCCGCAGTCCAGATGAGAGCAAAATTCCTACAGTCAAACAACAGAGTGTTGCAAGATGCCATTTCCAAAGACAGCAAGACAATGAAACAAAAGGAGAGGAGACCTAAACCTCAAACAAGCAGACAAGGTTTGGCTATCCACCACTAATCTAAAACTGTCATGCCTACCCAAGAAACTGGGGCCTAGATATATCGGCCATTCTCAGCTAAGCGGCAGATCAGTTCAGCAGCTTACCAACTTTCACTCCCAGAAACATACAAGATCCACCAAGGCTAGATCCATTCCCTGGTCCGGAGTCCGATCCACCACCACCTGCAATAGTCGATGACAACGAGGAATACGAAGTCGAGGCAATTGTGGATTGTAGGAAAAGAAGGAATACTATCCAGTACTTGATAAAATGGAAAGGCCATGGGAACCCGAAACCAATCTTCATGCCAAAAGACTGATACAGGCGTTTTTTTCGGGCCCACCCTGAAAGAAATGTTACAAATGGGCATCCGGAGGTTGCCCATTGGAGGGGTGGGCATTGTAAGAGAAGTTCTGTTGGGTCCAAATAGGCATTGGCGAGCATACCAGTGTCAGGTGTTATGGTATAATGATACCGGTGTCGGTGGTGTTATGGTGTAATACCGGTGTCGGGTTGTTTTGGTGTAATGATACCGGTGTCGGGGGTGTTATGGTGTAATTCCGGTGTCCGGGGTGTTATGGTGTAATTCCGGTGTCGGGGGGTGTTATGGTGTAATTCCGTTGTCGGGGGGTGTTATGGTGTAATGATACCAGTGTCGGGGGTGTTATGGTGTAATTCCGGTGTCGGGGGTGTTATGGTGTAATACAGGTGTCGGGGGTGTTATGGTGTAATTCCGGTGTCGGGGGGTGTTATGGTGTAATGATACCGGTGTCAGGGTTGTTATGGTGTAATGATACCGGTGTTGGGGTTGTTATGGTGTAATACCGGTGTCGGGGTTGTTATGGTGTAATGATACCGGTGTCGGGGGTGTGATGGTGTAATACCGGTGTCGGGGGTGTTATGGTGTAATGATACCGGTGTTGGGGGTGTTATGGTGTAATTCCGGTGTCGGGGGTGTGATGGTGTAATACCGGTGTTGGGGGTGTTATGGTGTAATTCCGGTGTCGGGGGTGTTATGGTGTAATTCCGGTGTCGGGGTTGTTATGGTGTAATTCCGGTGTCGGGGGTGTTATGGTGTAATGATACCGGTGTCGGGGGTGTTATGGTGTAATTCCGGTGTCGGGTGTTATGGTGTAATGATATCGGTGTCGGGGGTGTTATGGTGTAATTCCGGTGTCGGGGGTGTTATGGTGTAATACAGGTGTCGGGGGTGTTATGGTGTAATTCCGGTGTCGGGGGGTGTTATGGTGTAATGATACCGGTGTCAGGGTTGTTATGGTGTAATGATACCGGTGTTGGGGTTGTTATGGTGTAATACCGGTGTCGGGGTTGTTATGGTGTAATGATACCGATGTCGGGGGTGTGATGGTGTAATACCGGTGTCGGGGGTGTTATGGTGTAATGATACCGGTGTCGGGGGTGTTATGGTGTAATTCCGGTGTCGGGGGTGTGATGGTGTAATACCGGTGTTGGGGGTGTTATGGTGTAATTCCGGTGTCGGGGGTGTTATGGTGTAATTCCGGTGTCGGGGGTGTTATGGTGTAATGATACCGGTGTCGGGGGTGTTATGGTGTAATTCCGGTGTCGGGTGTTATGGTGTAATGATATCGGTGTCGGGGGTGTTATGGTGTAATTCCGGTGTCGGGGGTGTGATGGTGTAATACCGGTGTTGGGGGTGTTATGGTGTAATTCCGGTGTCGGGGGTGTTATGGTGTAATTCCGGTGTCGGGGTTGTTATGGTGTAATTCCGGTGTCGGGGGTGTTATGGTGTAATGATACCGGTGTCGGGGGTGTTATGGTGTAATTCCGGTGTCGGGTGTTATGGTGTAATGATACCGGTGTCGGGGGTGTTATGGTGTAATTCTGGTGTCGGGTGTTATGGTGTAATGATATCGGTGTCGGGGGTGTTATGGTGTAATTCCGGTGTCGGGGGTGTTATGGTGTAATGATATCGGTGTCGGGGGTGTAATTCCGGTGTCGGGGGTGTTATGGTGTAATGATACCGGTGTCGGGGGTGTTATGGTGTAATTCCGGTGTCGGGGGTGTTATGGTGTAATTCCGGTGTCGGGGTTGTTATGGTGTAATACCGGTGTCGGGGTGTAATAGTGTAATAGTACCCCGGTGTCGGGGTTGTTATGGTGTAATAGTACCCCGGTGTCGGGGGTGTTATGGTGTAATGATACCGGTGTCGGGGGTGTTATGGTGTAATAGTACCCCGGTGTCGGGGTGTTATGGTGTAATACCGGTGACGGGGGTGTGATAATGACATTTAGGTGTTTACTCTCGGAGTCGCTCTCACAATGCCGCCGGCTGTTTTTTCGGAGAATTGTTTTTCGGCGGCGGAGTTGCGTGAGAGCGAGGTGAGGGCCCGGCATGTATATATAGAAGAACCGGCACTGTGACATACCTGTCTGTGACGTCCCCCCCCCCAGTGTAAACACTGCCCACAAACAGGTGTGTAGGGTTAATGAAGATTTCTGTGGCCCCGGGGCCCTCACCAGACAGGTCCCTGGAATCCAGGCCAAGGTGCGCTGCTGTTATTGACACTCTCAGGGTCAATTAATTCCGGAACAACAACTTTACAATATCAGATATTTATAGAATGTGCGCTATGTGTGTGGAGTGACGGGGGAGCGAATCCTGCAGAGTCAGTGCCCCCATCCCTCCCCTCCACACTTCTCCTCTGCTGCACTCTGGAGGGGAGTGAAGTCTATAGAGTCAGTCCTGCAGCTCTGTTCTGTCCCTGTTGGGGGTCTCTGGTCTGTCCCTGTTGGGGGTCTCTGGTCTGTCCCTGTTGGGGGGCTCTGGTCTGTCCCTGTTGGGGGGCTCTGGTCTGTCCCTGTGTTGGGGGGGTCTGGTCTGTCCCTGTTGGGGGTCTCTGGTCTGTCCCTGTTGGGGGTCTCTTGTCTGTCCCTGTTGGGGGGCTCTGGTCTGTCCCTGTGTTGGGGGGCTCTGGTCTGTCCCTGTTGGGGGTCTCTGGTCTGTCCCTGTGTTGGGGGGCTCTGGTCTGTCCCTGTTGGGGGTCTCTGGTCTGTCCCTGTGTTGGGGGGCTCTGGTCTGTCCCTGTTGGGGGTCTCTGGTCTGTTCCTGTTGGGGGGGGGCTCTGGTCTGTCCCTGTTGGGGGGCTCTGGTCTGTCCCTGTGTTGGGGGGCTCTGGTCTGTCCCTGTTGGGGGTCTCTGGTCTGTCCCTGTGTTGGGGGGCTCTGGTCTGTCCCTGTTGGGGGTCTCTGGTCTGTTCCTGTTGGGGGGGGGCTCTGGTCTGTCCCTGTTGGGGGGCTCTGGTCTGTCCCTGTGTTGGGGGGCTCTGGTCTGTCCCTGTTGGGGGTCTCTGGTCTGTTCCTGTTGGGGGGGGGGCTCTGGTCTGTCCCTGATTGGGGGGGCTCTGGTCTGTTCCTGTGTTGGGGGGGCTCTGGTCTGTACCTGTTGTGGGGTTCTGGTCTATCCCGGGGGAGGGGCTCTGTTTCTCGGACCCCCTGGTGCCTCACTCAGCAGTTCTGAGCTAAACGCTGAAATCTGACTTTTATTTCATGATCTAATCTATTGATTCGGGGGGAGGGGCGCGGTGAGATGATTCGGAGGGGGGGGGGGGAGGGGAGGGGGGGCGCGGTGAGATTATCCGGTTACAGCTAAATAGCTTTTCTCGTGAAACCCAAACCGGTGCGACCCCCCCCTCCCCCTCCTCCCTGCCCCCGCCATCTGCAACTATAGATCTACAGGGGCCACAAAACTCTCCCAGAGTTCCCTGCTTCCATCTGCTCACAGGCGGGGGGCCCCACATAAATCCAAGACCCCCCCATAGATGTGACCCCTGACCTGAGGCCTTCCCAGGTGTGCAAACAGCTTACACTCCGATTCATCAGCTATAATATGATCTCTGGGCTGAAGAGCTTACACTCCGATTCATCAGGTATACTATCATCACTGGGCTGAAGAGCTTACACTCTATAACCCAGTAATTCCACCTTGAAGTCCCACAGGGAACAACATGACCTCTGGGAAGAAGAGCTTACACTCTAAAGCCCAGCAACTCCACCAAATGGCCTCATTAGGTATATTATGACCTCTGGGCAGAAGAGCTTACACTCTATAGCCCATCAATTCCACCTTAAGACCTCAACAGGTATAATATAACCTCTGAGCAGAAGAGCTTACACTCTATAGCCTGGAACTTCATCTTGAGGCCTCACCGGGTATCATATTACCTCTGGGCAGAAGAGCTCACACTCTATAACCCAGTAATTCCACCTTGAAGTCCCACAGGGAACAACATGACCTCTGGGCAAATGAGCTTACACTCTATAGCTCAGCAATTCCACATCATGGCCTCACTAGGTATCATATAACCTGGGCAGAAGAGCTCACACTCTACAGAACCATACCCAGAGTCTTTCCAAAATATGACCTCTTGCTCAAAGAGCTCACACTCTACAGCCCAGCAATTCCCTTTCAAGGCCTCACCTGGTATATTGTGTCCTTTGGGCAGAAGAGCTCACACTCTATAGTCCAGCAATTCCCTCTCCAGGCCTCACCAGGTATTATATAACCTGGGCAGAGGAGCTCACACTCTATAGCCCAGTATTTCCACCTTCAGGCCCCACAAGGTACAACATGACCTCTGGGTAGAAGAGCTCACACTCTATAGTCCCTCTCCAGGCCTCACCAGGTATTATATAAGCTGGGCAGAGGAGCTCACACTCTATGGAACTATACCCAGATACCCTGAGCCTTTATAAAACATGGCATCTTGCTTGAAGAGCTCACACTCTATAGCCCCGAAACTTCATCTTGAGGTCTCACCAGGTATAATAATACCTCTGGGCAGAAGAGCTCACACTCTATACCTCAGTAATTCCACCTTGAGGCCCCACAAGGTACAACATGATCTCTGGACAGAAGAGCTCACACTCTATAGCTTGGAACTTCATCTCGAGCCCTCACCAGGTATCATATCCTGGACAGAAGAGCTCACACTCTATAGGCCCTTGCACGGTGTTCTGAGGGGTGAAGATAACAGTATAACAATGCTGGACAGAAGAGCTGACAGTCAGCTGAGTGCCCCGGGGGATGATGGGAGGTGGGGGCGGAGCCAGCACACGTGTGGCCAGGCACAGCTACACTGATAAGACTCCAATAATAAATATGAGGTCAGGTGAGATAATCAGAGATGATGTCATGTGACCTCACCTGTGTACTCCGCTCTACACGTGTGTCCCCGGGGGGAGGGGAGGGGGGCAGTGATGTCATCCTACTACTGGTGACAGTATTCCTTACCTGAGCACCCCTAGAATGTGGAGCCCCTTCTTACCTGAGCACCCCTAGAATGTGGAGCCCCTTCTTATCTGAGCACCCCTAGAATGTGGAGCCTCTTCTTATCTGAGCACCCCTAGAATGTGGAGCCCCTTCTTATCTGAGCACCCCTAGAATGTGGAGCCCCTTCTTATCTGAGCACCCCTAGAATGTGGAGCCCCTTCTTATCTGAGCACCCCTAGAATGTGGAGCCCCTTCTTATCTGAGCACCCCTAGAATGTGGAGCCCCTTCTTATCTGAGCACCCCTACAATGTGGAGCCTCTTCTTATCTGAGCATCCCCAGAATGTAGGGCCCCTTCTTATCTGAGCACCCCTAGAATGTGGAGCCCCTTCTTATCTGAGCACCCCTAGAATGTGGAGCCCCTTCTTATCTGAGCACCCCCAGATTGTAGGGCCTCTTCTTATCTGAGCACCCCTAGAATGTGGAGCCCCTTCTTATCTGAGCACCCCTAGAATGTGGAGCCTCTTCTTATCTGAGCACCCCTAGAATGTGGAGCCCCTTCTTATCTGAGCACCCCTAGAATGTGGAGCCCCTTCTTATCTGAGCACCCCCAGATTGTAGGGCCTCTTCTTATCTGAGCACCCCTACAATGTGGAGCCTCTTCTTATCTGAGCACCCCTAGAATGTGGAGCCTCTTCTTATCTGAGCACCCCTAGAATGTGGAGCCTCTTCTTATCTGAGCACCCCTACAATGTGGAGCCCCTTCTTATCTGAGCACCCCTAGAATGTGGAGCCTCTTCTTATCTGAGCACCCCTAGAATGTGGAGCCTCTTCTTATCTGAGCACCCCTACAATGTGGAGCCCCTTCTTATCTGAGCACCCCTAGAATGTGGAGCCTCTTCTTATCTGAGCACCCCTAGAATGTGGAGCCCCTTCTTATCTGAGCACCCCTAGAATGTGGAGCCCCTTCTTATCTGAGCACCCCTAGAATGTGGAGCCCCTTCTTATCTGAGCACCCCTAGAATGTGGAGCCCCTTCTTATCTGAGCACCCCTACAATGTGGAGCCTCTTCTTATCTGAGCATCCCCAGAATGTAGGGCCCCTTCTTATCTGAGCACCCCTAGAATGTGGAGCCCCTTCTTATCTGAGCACCCCTACAATGTGGAGCCCCTTCTTATCTGAGCACCCCCAGATTGTAGGGCCTCTTCTTATCTGAGCACCCCTACAATGTGGAGCCTCTTCTTATCTGAGCACCCCTAGAATGTGGAGCCCCTTCTTATCTGAGCACCCCTAGAATGTGGAGCCTCTTCTTATCTGAGCACCCCTAGAATGTGGAGCCCCTTCTTATCTGAGCACCCCTAGAATGTGGAGCCCCTTCTTATCTGAGCACCCCCAGATTGTAGGGCCTCTTCTTATCTGAGCACCCCTACAATGTGGAGCCTCTTCTTATCTGAGCACCCCTAGAATGTGGAGCCCCTTCTTATCTGAGCACCCCCAGATTGTAGGGCCTCTTCTTATCTGAGCACCCCTACAATGTGGAGCCCCTTCTTATCTGAGCACCCCTAGAATGTGGAGCCCCTTCTTATCTGAGCACCCCCAGATTGTAGGGCCTCTTCTTATCTGAGCACCCCTACAATGTGGAGCCCCTTCTTATCTGAGCACCCCTAGAATGTGGAGCCCCTTCTTATCTGAGCACCCCTAGAATGTGGAGCCCCTTCTTATCTGAGCACCCCTAGAATGTGGAGCCTCTTCTTATCTGAGCACCCCTAGAATGTGGAGCCCCTTCTTATCTGAGCACCCCTAGAATGTGGAGCCTCTTCTTATCTGAGCACCCCTACAATGTGGAGCCCCTTCTTACCTGAGCACCCCTAGAATGTGGAGCCCCTTCTTATCTGAGCACCCCTAGAATGTGGAGCCCCTTCTTATCTGAGCACCCCTAGAATGTGGAGCCTCTTCTTATCTGAGCACCCCTAGAATGTAGGGCCCCTTCTTATCTGAGCACCCCTAGAATGTGGAGCCCCTTCTTATCTGAGCACCCCTAGAATGTGGAGCCTCTTCTTATCTGAGCACCCCTAGAATGTGGAGCCCCTTCTTATCTGAGCACCCCTACAATGTGGAGCCTCTTCTTATCTGAGCACCCCTAGAATGTGGAGCCCCTTCTTATCTGAGCACCCCTAGAATGTGGAGCCCCTTCTTATCTGAGCACCCCTAGAATGTAGGGCCCCTTCTTATCTGAGCACCCCCAGAATGTGGAGCCCCTTCTTATCTGAGCACCCCCAGAATGTGGAGCCCCTTCTTATCTGAGCACCCCCAGAATGTGGAGCCCCTTCTTATCTGAGCACCCCCAGATTGTAGGGCCTCTTCTTATCTGAGCACCCCTAGAATGTGGAGCCCCTTCTTATCTGAGCACCCCTAGAATGTGGAGCCCCTTCTTATCTGAGCACCCCTAGAATGTGGAGCCCCTTCTTATCTGAGCACCCCTACAATGTGGAGCCCCTTCTTATCTGAGCACCCCTAGAATGTGGAGCCCCTTCTTATCTGAGCACCCCTAGAATGTGGAGCCCCTTCTTATCTGAGCACCCCTAGAATGTGGAGCCCCTTCTTATCTGAGCACCCCTAGAATGTGGAGCCCCTTCTTATCTGAGCACCCCTAGAATGTGGAGCCCCTTCTTATCTGAGCACCCCTAGAATGTGGAGCCCCTTCTTATCTGAGCACCCCTAGAATGTGGAGCCCCTTCTTATCTGAGCACCCCTACAATGTGGAGCCTCTTCTTATCTGAGCACCCCTACAATGTGGAGCCTCTTCTTATCTGAGCACCCCTAGAATGTGGAGCCCCTTCTTATCTGAGCACCCCTAGAATGTGGAGCCCCTTCTTATCTGAGCACCCCCAGAATGTGCGGCCCCTTCTTATCTGAGCACCCCCAGAATGTGGAGCCCCTTCTTATCTGAGCATCCCCAGATTGTAGGGCCCCTTCTTATCTGAGCACCCCCAGATTGTAGGGCCCCTTCTTATCTGAGCACCCCCAGATTGTAGGGCCTCTTCTTATCTGAGCACCCCCAGATTGTAGGGCCTCTAGGGCCTCTTCTTATCTGAGCATCCCCAGATTGTAGGGCCCCTTCTTATCTGAGCACCCCCAGAATGTGGAGCCCCTTGTTATCTGAGCACCCCCAGATTGTAGGGCCCCTTCTTATCTGAGCATCCCCAGATTGTAGGGCCTCTTCTTATCTGAGCACCCCCAGATTGTAGGGCCTCTTCTTATCTGAGCACCCCCAGAATGTGGAGCCCCTTCTTATCTGAGCATCCTCAGATTGTAGGGCCTCTTCTTATCTGAGCACCCCCAGATTGTAGGGCCCCTTCTTATCTGAGCACCCCCAGATTGTAGGGCCCCTTCTTATCTGAGCACCCCCAGATTGTAGGGCTTCTTCTTATCTGAGCACCCCTAGAATGTGGAGCCTCTTCTTATCTGAGCACCCCAGAATGTGGAGCCCCTTGTTATCTGAGCATCCCCAGATTGTAGGGCTTCTTATCTGAGCACCCCCAGATTGTGGAGCCCCTTCTTATCTGAGCACCCCCAGATTGTAGGGCCTCTTCTTATCTGAGCACCCCCAGAATGTGGAGCCCCTTCTTATCTGAGCACCCCCAGATTGTAGGGCCTCTTCTTATCTGAGCACCCCAGAATGTGGAGCCCCTTGTTAAAGGAGTACCCTTGGAATTTTGGGGCCCCTTGTTAAAGGAGTACCCTTGGAATGTTGGGGCCCCTTGTTATCTGGGCACCCTGGGATCTGGCAGAATGTGGGGTGCAGTTTTTGCCCCCCCATGTTTGGCTGTGCTGTGATTGGGGGAGGGGAATGTTGTGATTGGTGGGAATTGTTTGTGAACTTTTATAGGAAGTTTACAGATCAATAAACCTTCCCCTCCCCCTCCCCGATTACCTGCAAGGTGACGCCACGTACGCCCCGCGCCGCACGTACTGGAGGAGGGGGAGGGGATCTGTAGCTTCATAACAATAATCCTTCTGATTGAGTGTTGGTACTCCAGTCCTGGGAGTTCTGCCCCTGGTCCTGTGTATTGGCCCCCAGTTCTCTGAATTGGCCCTGGTCCTGTGTATTGGCCCCTGGACCTCTGAATTGGCCCTGGTCCTGTGTATTGGCCCCCAGTCCTGTGTATTGGCCCTGGACCTCTATATTGGCCCTGGTCCTGTGTATTGGCCCCCGGTCCTCTGAATTGACCCTGGTCCTGTGTATTGGACCCCAGTCCTGTGTATTGGCCCCTGGATCTCTGAATTGGCCCTGGTCCTGTGTATTGGCCCCCAGTCCTCTGAATTGACCCTGGTCTTGTTTACTGGCCCCTGGTCCTGTGTATTGGCCCCTGGTCCTCTGAATTGACCCTGGTCCTTTGTATTGCCCCCTGGTCCTATGTATTGGCCCCTGGTCCTCTGAATTGACCCTGGTCCTTTGTATTGGCCCCTGGTCTTGTGTATTGGCCCCTGGTCCTCTGAATTGGCCCCAGTCCTGCGTATTGGCCCCTGGTCCTCTGAATCGTCCCCTCTCCATACAGCGGGGGTCTCCTGGTGATTGGCCGGGATCAGTCACTAATTGTACAATGTTGTGAGTTAATTATGTAAAGGTCGGAGTAGCGATCGGTGATTGTGTATTGGCTCCTCTTCATTCCTATGACCTGCTAATCCCTTTCACCTGTTTGGATGGTAATTAGGGGCCCCTTTGATGTCCCCAGGGGGTCCAATCAGACACTAATTGGGGGGGAAGTGCTGATTTCTGATTTCATTAATTGGGGCCTCCGACCATCAGCAGATCTTCATTGTGTATTCTGTCCGTGTGCCTCCGGGGCCCCTCACCCAACCACTGACCCGGGGCCCCTCACCCAACCACTGACCCGGGGCCCCTCACCCAACCACTGACCCCCCATACTGCATATCACTGGGCCCCTCACCCAACCACTGACCCGGGGCCCCTCACCCAACCACTGACCCCCATACTGCATACCACTGGGCCCCTCACCCAACCACTGACCCGGGCCCCTCACCCAACCACTGACCCGGGGCCCCTTACCCAACCACTGACCCGGGGCCCCTCGCCCAACCACTGACCCCCCATACTGCATATCACTGGGGCCCTCACCCAACCACTGACCCCCATACTGGATATCACTGGGCCCCTCACCCAACCACTGACCCCATACTGGATACCACTGGGCCCCTCACCCAACCACTGACCCCATACTGGATATCACTGGGCCCCTCACCCAACCACTGACCCCCATACTGGATATCACTGGGCCCCTCACCCAACCACTGACCCCCATACTGGATACCACTGGGCCCCTCACCCAACCACTGACCCCATACTGGATATCACTGGGCCCCTCATCCAACCACTGACCCCCATACTGGATACCACTGGGCCCCTCACCCAACCACTGACCCCATACTGGATATCACTGGGCCCCTCACCCAACCACTGACCCCATACTGGATACCACTGGGCCCCTCACCCAACCACTGACCCCATACTGGATATCACTGGGCCCCTCACCCAACCACTGACCCCATACTGGATATCACTGGGCCCCTCACCCAACCACTGACCCCCCATACTGGATACCACTGGGCCCCTCACCCAACCACTGACCCCATACTGGATATCACTGGGCCCCTCACCCAACCACTGACCCCATACTGGATATCACTGGGCCCCTCACCCAACCACTGACCCCATACTGGATATCACTGGGCCCCTCACCCAACCACTGACCCCATACTGGATATCACTGGGCCCCTCACCCAACCACTGACCCCATACTGCATATCACTGGGCCCCTCACCCAACCACTGACCCCCCATACTGGATATCACTGGGCCCCTCACCCAACCACTGACCCCATACTGGATATCACTGGGCCCCTCACCCAACCACTGACCCCATACTGGATACCACTGGGCCCCTCACCCAACCACTGACCCCATACTGGATATCACTGGGCCCCTCACCCAACCACTGACCCCCATACTGCATATCACTGGGCCCCTCACCCAACCACTGACCCCATACTGGATACCACCAGGCCCCTCACCCAACCACTGACCCCATACTGGATATCACTGGGCCCCTCACCCAACCACTGACCCCCATACTGCATATCACTGGGCCCCTCACCCAACCACTGACCCCATACTGGATACCACCAGGCCCCTCACCCAACCACTGACCCCATACTGGATATCACTGGGCCCCTCACCCAACCACTGACCCCATACTGGATACCACTGGGCCCCTCACCCAACCACTGACCCCCATACTGGATATCACTGGGCCCCTCACCCAACCACTGACCCCATACTGGATATCACTGGGCCCCTCCCCCAACCACTGACCCCATACTGGATACCACTGGGCCCCTCACCCAACCACTGACCCCATACTGGATATCACTGGGCCCCTCACCCAACCACTGACCCCATACTGGATACCACTGGGCCCCTCACCCAACCACTGACCCCATACTGGATATCACTGGGCCCCTCACCCAACCACTGACCCCATACTGGATATCACTGGGCCCCTCACCCAACCACTGACCCCATACTGGATATCACTGGGCCCCTCACCCAACCACTGACCCCATACTGGATATCACTGGGCCCCTCACCCAACCACTGACCCCATACTGGATACCACTGGGCCCCTCACCCAACCACTGACCCCCATACTGGATATCACTGGGCCCCTCACCCAACCACTGACCCCATACTGGATATCACTGGGCCCCTCCCCCAACCACTGACCCCATACTGGATATCACTGGGCCCCTCACCCAACCACTGACCCCCCATACTGGATATCACTGGGCCCCTCACCCAACCACTGACCCCATACTGGATATCACTGGGCCCCTCACCCAACCACTGACCCCATACTGGATACCACTGGGCCCCTCACCCAACCACTGACCCCATACTGGATATCACTGGGCCCCTCACCCAACCACTGACCCCCATACTGCATATCACTGGGCCCCTCACCCAACCACTGACCCCATACTGGATACCACCAGGCCCCTCACCCAACCACTGACCCCATACTGGATATCACTGGGCCCCTCACCCAACCACTGACCCCCATACTGCATATCACTGGGCCCCTCACCCAACCACTGACCCCATACTGGATACCACCAGGCCCCTCACCCAACCACTGACCCCATACTGGATATCACTGGGCCCCTCACCCAACCACTGACCCCATACTGGATACCACTGGGCCCCTCACCCAACCACTGACCCCCATACTGGATATCACTGGGCCCCTCACCCAACCACTGACCCCATACTGGATACCACTGGGCCCCTCACCCAACCACTGACCCCCCATACTGGATATCACTGGGCCCCTCACCCAACCACTGACCCCATACTGGATACCACTGGGCCCCTCACCCAACCACTGACCCCATACTGGATATCACTGGGCCCCTCACCCCACCACCGACCCCATACTGGATATCACTGGGCCCCTCACCCAACCACTGAAGCCATACTGGATATCACTGGGCCCCTCACCCAACCACCATCCCCATACTGGATATCACTGGGCCCCTCACCCAACCACTGACCCCCCATACTGGATATCACTGGGCCCCTCACCCAACCACTGACCCCATACTGGATATCACTGGGCCCCTCACCCAACCACTGACCCCCCATACTGGATATCACTGGGCCCCTCACCCAACCACTGACCCCATACTGGATATCACTGGGCCCCTCACCCCACCACCGACCCCATACTGGATATCACTGGGCCCCTCACCCAACCACTGACCCCCCATACTGGATACCACTGGGCCCCTCACCCAACCACTGAAGCCATACTGGATATCACTGGGCCCCTCACCCAACCACCATCCCCATACTGGATATCACTGGGCCCCTCACCCAACCACTGACCCCCCATACTGGATATCACTGGGCCCCTCACCCAACCACTGACCCCATACTGGATATCACTGGGCCCCTCACCCAACCACTGACCCCATACTGGATATCACTGGGCCCCTCACCCAACCACTGACCCCATACTGGATATCACTGGGCCCCTCCCCCAACCACTGACCCCATACTGGATACCACTGGGCCCCTCACCCAACCACTGACCCCCATACTGGATATCACTGGGCCCCTCACCCAACCACTGACCCCATACTGGATATCACTGGGCCCCTCCCCCAACCACTGACCCCATACTGGATATCACTGGGCCCCTCACCCAACCACTGACCCCCCATACTGGATATCACTGGGCCCCTCACCCAACCACTGACCCCATACTGGATATCACTGGGCCCCTCACCCAACCACTGAAGCCATACTGGATATCACTGGGCCCCTCACCCAACCACCATCCCCATACTGGATATCACTGGGCCCCTCACCCAACCACTGACCCCATACTGGATACCACTGGGCCCCTCACCCAACCACTGACCCCCATACTGGATATCACTGGGCCCCTCACCCAACCACCATCCCCATACTGGATATCACTGGGCCCCTCACCCAACCACTGACCCCCCATACTGGATATCACTGGGCCCCTCACCCAACCACTGACCCCATACTGGATATCACTGGGCCCCTCACCCAACCACTGATCCCATACTGGATACCACTGGGCCCCTCCCCCAACCACTGACCCCCATACTGGATATCACTGGGCCCCTCCCCCAACCACTGACCCCCATACTGGATATCACTGGGCCCCTCACCCAACCACTGACCCCCCATACTGGATATCACTGGGCCCCTCACCCAACCACTGACCCCATACTGGATATCACTGGGCCCCTCACCCAACCACTGACCCCATACTGGATACCACTGGGCCCCTCACCCAACCACTGACCCCCCATACTGGATATCACTGGGCCCCTCACCCAACCACTGACCCCATACTGGATATCACTGGGCCCCTCACCCCACCACCGACCCCATACTGGATATCACTGGGCCCCTCCCCCAACCACTGACCCCCATACTGGATATCACTGGGCCCCTCACCCCACCACCGACCCCATACTGGATATCACTGGGCCCCTCACCTAACCACTGACCCCCATACTGGATATCACTGGGCCCCTCACCCAACCACCATCCCCATACTGGATATCACTGGGCCCCTCACCTAACCACTGACCCCCATACTGGATATCACTGGGCCCCTCACCTAACCACTTACCCCCATACTGGATATCACTGGGCCCCTCACCCAACCACTGACCCCATACTGGATATCACTGGGCCCCTCACCCCACCACCGACCCCATACTGGATATCACTGGGCCCCTCACCCAACCACTGACCCCATACTGGATATCACTGGGCCCCTCACCCAACCACTGACCCCATACTGGATATCACTGGGCCCCTCACCCAACCACTGACCCCATACTGGATATCACTGGGCCCCTCACCCAACCACTGACCCCCCATACTGGATATCACTGGGCCCCTCACCCAACCACTGACCCCATACTGGATATCACTGGGCCCCTCCCCCAACCACTGACCCCATACTGGATATCACTGGGCCCCTCACCCCACCACCGACCCCATACTGGATATCACTGGGCCCCTCACCCAACCACCATCCCCATACTGGATATCACTGGGCTCCTCACCCCACCACCGACCCCATACTGGATATCACTGGGCCCCTCACCCAACCACTGACCCCATACTGGATATCACTGGGCCCCTCACCCAACCACTGACCCCATACTGGATATAACTGGGCCCCTCCCCCAACCACTGACCCCATACTGGATACCACTGGGCCCCTCACCCAACCACTGACCCCCATACTGGATATCACTGGGCCCCTCACCCAACCACTGACCCCATACTGGATATCACTGGGCCCCTCACCCAACCATCATCCCCATACTGGATATCACTGGGCCCCTCACCCCACCACCGACCCCATACTGGATATCACTGGGCCCCTCACCTAACCACTGACCCCCATACTGGATATCACTGGGCCCCTCACCCAACCACTGACCCCATACTGCATATCACTGGGCCCCTCACCCAACCACTGATCCCATACTGGATACCACTGGGCCCCTCCCCCAACCACTGACCCCATACTGGATATCACTGGGCCCCTCACCCAACCACTGACCCCATACTGGATATAACTGGGCCCCTCCCCCAACCACTGACCCCATACTGGATACCACTGGGCCCCTCACCCAACCACTGACCCCCATACTGGATATCACTGGGCCCCTCACCCAACCACTGACCCCATACTGGATATCACTGGGCCCCTCACCCAACCATCATCCCCATACTGGATATCACTGGGCCCCTCCCCCAACCACCGACCCCATACTGGATATCACTGGGCCCCTCACCCAACCATCATCCCCATACTGCATATCACTGGGCCCCTCACCTAACCACTGACCCCATACTGGATATCACTGGGCCCCTCACCTAACCACTGACCCCCATACTGGATATCACTGGGCCCCTCACCCAACCACTGACCCCATACTGGATATCACTGGGCCCCTCACCCAACCACTGATCCCATACTGCATATCACTGGGCCCCTCACCCAACCACTGACCCCATACTGGATATCACTGGGCCCCTCACCCAACCACTGACCCCATACTGGATATCACTGGGCCCCTCACCCAACCACTGATCCCATACTGCATATCACTGGGCCCCTCACCCAACCACTGACCCCATACTGGATATCACTGGGCCCCTCACCCAACCACTGATCCCATACTGCATATCACTGGGCCCCTCACCCAACCACTGACCCCATACTGGATATCACTGGGCCCCTCACCCAACCACTGATCCCATACTGCATATCACTGGGCCCCTCCCCCAACCACCGACCCCATACTGGATATCACTGGGCCCCTCACCCAACCACTGACCCCATACTGGATATCACTGGGCCCCTCACCCCACCACCGACCCCATACTGGATATCACTGGGCCCCTCACCCAACCACTGATCCCATACTGGATATCACTGGGCCCCTCACCTAACCACTGACCCCCATACTGGATATCACTGGGCCCCTCACCCAACCACTGACCCCATACTGCATATCACTGGGCCCCTCACCCAACCACTGACCCCCATACTGGATACCACTGGGCCCCTCCCCCAACCACTGACCCCATACTGGATATCACTGGGCCCCTCACTCAACCACTGACCCCATACTGGATACCACTGGGCCCCTCACCCAACCACTGACCCCCATACTGGATATCACTGGGCCCCTCACCCAACCATCATCCCCATACTGGATATCACTGGGCCCCTCACCCAACCACTGACCCCATACTGGATATCACTGGGCCCCTCACCCAACCATCATCCCCATACTGGATATCACTGGGCCCCTCACCCCACCACCGACCCCATACTGGATATCACTGGGCCCCTCACCCAACCACTGACCCCATACTGCATATCACTGGGCCCCTCACCCAACCACTGATCCCATACTGGATATCACTGGGCCCCTCACCCAACCACTGATCCCATACTGGATACCACTGGGCCCCTCCCCCAACCACTGACCCCATACTGGATATCACTGGGCCCCTCACCCAACCACTGACCCCCCATACTGGATATCACTGGGCCCCTCACCCAACCACTGACCCCATACTGGATATCACTGGGCCCCTCACCCAACCACTGACCCCATACTGGATATCACTGGGCCCCTCACCTAACCACTGACCCCCATACTGGATATCACTGGGCCCCTCACCCAACCACTGACCCCATACTGCATATCACTGGGCCCCTCACCCAACCACTGATCCCATACTGGATACCACTGGGCCCCTCCCCCAACCACTGACCCCATACTGGATATCACTGGGCCCCTCACCCAACCACTGACCCCCCATACTGGATATCACTGGGCCCCTCACCCAACCACTGACCCCATACTGGATATCACTGGGCCCCTCCCCCAACCACTGACCCCATACTGGATACCACTGGGCCCCTCACCCAACCACTGACCCCCATACTGGATATCACTGGGCCCCTCACCCAACCACTGACCCCATACTGGATATCACTGGGCCCCTCACCCAACCATCATCCCCATACTGGATATCACTGGGCCCCTCACCCCACCACCGACCCCATACTGGATATCACTGGGCCCCTCACCTAACCACTGACCCCCATACTGGATATCACTGGGCCCCTCACCCAACCACTGACCCCATACTGCATATCACTGGGCCCCTCACCCAACCACTGACCCCCATACTGGATATCACTGGGCCCCTCACCCAACCACTGACCCCATACTGGATACCACTGGGCCCCTCCCCCAACCACTGACCCCATACTGGATATCACTGGGCCCCTCACCCAACCACTGACCCCATACTGGATATAACTGGGCCCCTCCCCCAACCACTGACCCCATACTGGATACCACTGGGCCCCTCACCCAACCACTGACCCCCATACTGGATATCACTGGGCCCCTCACCCAACCACTGACCCCATACTGGATATCACTGGGCCCCTCACCCAACCATCATCCCCATACTGGATATCACTGGGCCCCTCCCCCAACCACCGACCCCATACTGGATATCACTGGGCCCCTCACCCAACCATCATCCCCATACTGGATATCACTGGGCCCCTCCCCCAACCACCGACCCCATACTGGATATCACTGGGCCCCTCACCCAACCATCATCCCCATACTGGATATCACTGGGCCCCTCCCCCAACCACCATCCCCATACTGGATATCACTGGGCCCCTCACCCAACCACTGACCCCATACTGGATATCACTGGGCCCCTCCCCCAACCACTGACCCCATACTGGATACCACTGGGCCCCTCACCCAACCACTGACCCCCATACTGGATATCACTGGGCCCCTCACCCAACCACTGACCCCATACTGGATATCACTGGGCCCCTCCCCCAACCACTGACCCCATACTGGATATCACTGGGCCCCTCACCCAACCACTGACCCCCCATACTGGATATCACTGGGCCCCTCACCCAACCACTGACCCCATACTGGATATCACTGGGCCCCTCACCCAACCACTGACCCCATACTGGATATCACTGGGCCCCTCCCCCAACCACTGACCCCATACTGGATACCACTGGGCCCCTCACCCAACCACTGACCCCCATACTGGATATCACTGGGCCCCTCACCCAACCACTGACCCCATACTGGATATCACTGGGCCCCTCCCCCAACCACTGACCCCATACTGGATATCACTGGGCCCCTCACCCAACCACTGACCCCATACTGGATATCACTGGGCCCCTCACCCAACCACCATCCCCATACTGGATATCACTGGGCCCCTCACCCAACCACTGACCCCATACTGGATATCACTGGGCCCCTCACCCAACCACTGACCCCATACTGGATATCACTGGGCCCCTCACCCAACCACTGACCCCCCATACTGGATATCACTGGGCCCCTCACCCAACCACTGACCCCCCATACTGGATATCACTGGGCCCCTCACCCAACCACTGACCCCATACTGGATATCACTGGGCCCCTCACCCAACCACCATCCCCATACTGGATATCACTGGGCCCCTCACCCAACCACTGACCCCATACTGGATACCACTGGGCCCCTCACCCAACCACTGACCCCCATACTGGATATCACTGGGCCCCTCACCCAACCACCATCCCCATACTGGATATCACTGGGCCCCTCACCCAACCACTGACCCCCCATACTGGATATCACTGGGCCCCTCACCCAACCACTGACCCCATACTGGATATCACTGGGCCCCTCACCCAACCACTGATCCCATACTGGATACCACTGGGCCCCTCCCCCAACCACTGACCCCCATACTGGATATCACTGGGCCCCTCCCCCAACCACTGACCCCCATACTGGATATCACTGGGCCCCTCACCCAACCACTGACCCCCCATACTGGATATCACTGGGCCCCTCACCCAACCACTGACCCCATACTGGATATCACTGGGCCCCTCACCCAACCACTGACCCCATACTGGATACCACTGGGCCCCTCACCCAACCACTGACCCCCATACTGGATATCACTGGGCCCCTCACCCAACCACTGACCCCATACTGGATATCACTGGGCCCCTCACCCAACCACTGATCCCATACTGCATATCACTGGGCCCCTCACCCCACCACCGACCCCATACTGGATATCACTGGGCCCCTCACCCAACCACTGACCCCATACTGGATATCACTGGGCCCCTCACCCCACCACCGACCCCATACTGGATATCACTGGGCCCCTCCCCCAACCACTGACCCCCATACTGGATATCACTGGGCCCCTCACCCCACCACCGACCCCATACTGGATATCACTGGGCCCCTCACCTAACCACTGACCCCCATACTGGATATCACTGGGCCCCTCACCCAACCACCATCCCCATACTGGATATCACTGGGCCCCTCACCTAACCACTGACCCCCATACTGGATATCACTGGGCCCCTCACCCAACCACCATCCCCATACTGGATATCACTGGGCCCCTCACCTAACCACTTACCCCCATACTGGATATCACTGGGCCCCTCACCCAACCACTGACCCCATACTGGATATCACTGGGCCCCTCACCCCACCACCGACCCCATACTGGATATCACTGGGCCCCTCACCCAACCACTGACCCCATACTGGATATCACTGGGCCCCTCCCCCAACCACTGACCCCATACTGGATATCACTGGGCCCCTCACCCAACCACTGACCCCCCATACTGGATATCACTGGGCCCCTCACCCAACCACTGACCCCATACTGGATATCACTGGGCCCCTCACCCAACCACTGACCCCCCATACTGGATATCACTGGGCCCCTCACCCAACCACTGACCCCATACTGGATATCACTGGGCCCCTCCCCCAACCACTGACCCCATACTGGATATCACTGGGCCCCTCACCCCACCACCGACCCCATACTGGATATCACTGGGCCCCTCACCCAACCACCATCCCCATACTGGATATCACTGGGCTCCTCACCCCACCACCGACCCCATACTGGATATCACTGGGCCCCTCACCCAACCACCATCCCCATACTGGATATCACTGGGCCCCTCACCCAACCACTGACCCCATACTGGATATCACTGGGCCCCTCACCCAACCACTGACCCCATACTGGATATAACTGGGCCCCTCCCCCAACCACTGACCCCATACTGGATACCACTGGGCCCCTCACCCAACCACTGACCCCCATACTGGATATCACTGGGCCCCTCACCCAACCACTGACCCCATACTGGATATCACTGGGCCCCTCACCCAACCATCATCCCCATACTGGATATCACTGGGCCCCTCACCCCACCACCGACCCCATACTGGATATCACTGGGCCCCTCACCTAACCACTGACCCCCATACTGGATATCACTGGGCCCCTCACCCAACCACTGACCCCATACTGCATATCACTGGGCCCCTCACCCAACCACTGATCCCATACTGGATACCACTGGGCCCCTCCCCCAACCACTGACCCCATACTGGATATCACTGGGCCCCTCACCCAACCACTGACCCCATACTGGATATCACTGGGCCCCTCACCCAACCACTGACCCCATACTGGATATAACTGGGCCCCTCCCCCAACCACTGACCCCATACTGGATACCACTGGGCCCCTCACCCAACCACTGACCCCCATACTGGATATCACTGGGCCCCTCACCCAACCACTGACCCCATACTGGATATCACTGGGCCCCTCACCCAACCATCATCCCCATACTGGATATCACTGGGCCCCTCCCCCAACCACCGACCCCATACTGGATATCACTGGGCCCCTCACCCAACCATCATCCCCATACTGCATATCACTGGGCCCCTCACCTAACCACTGACCCCATACTGGATATCACTGGGCCCCTCACCTAACCACTGACCCCCATACTGGATATCACTGGGCCCCTCACCCAACCACTGACCCCATACTGCATATCACTGGGCCCCTCACCCAACCACTGACCCCATACTGGATATCACTGGGCCCCTCACCCAACCACTGATCCCATACTGCATATCACTGGGCCCCTCACCCAACCACTGACCCCATACTGGATATCACTGGGCCCCTCACCCAACCACTGATCCCATACTGCATATCACTGGGCCCCTCCCCCAACCACCGACCCCATACTGGATATCACTGGGCCCCTCACCCAACCACTGACCCCATACTGGATATCACTGGGCCCCTCACCCAACCACTGATCCCATACTGGATACCACTGGGCCCCTCACCTAACCACTGACCCCCATACTGGATATCACTGGGCCCCTCACCCAACCACTGACCCCCATACTGGATACCACTGGGCCCCTCCCCCAACCACTGACCCCATACTGGATACCACTGGGCCCCTCACCCAACCACTGACCCCCATACTGGATATCACTGGGCCCCTCACCCAACCATCATCCCCATACTGGATATCACTGGGCCCCTCACCCAACCACTGACCCCATACTGGATATCACTGGGCCCCTCACCCAACCATCATCCCCATACTGGATATCACTGGGCCCCTCACCCCACCACCGACCCCATACTGGATATCACTGGGCCCCTCACCCAACCACTGACCCCATACTGCATATCACTGGGCCCCTCACCCAACCACTGATCCCATACTGGATACCACTGGGCCCCTCCCCCAACCACTGACCCCATACTGGATATCACTGGGCCCCTCACCCAACCACTGACCCCCCATACTGGATATCACTGGGCCCCTCACCCAACCACTGACCCCATACTGGATATCACTGGGCCCCTCACCCAACCACTGACCCCATACTGGATATCACTGGGCCCCTCACCTAACCACTGACCCCCATACTGGATATCACTGGGCCCCTCACCCAACCACTGACCCCATACTGCATATCACTGGGCCCCTCACCCAACCACTGATCCCATACTGGATACCACTGGGCCCCTCCCCCAACCACTGACCCCATACTGGATATCACTGGGCCCCTCACCCAACCACTGACCCCCCATACTGGATATCACTGGGCCCCTCACCCAACCACTGACCCCATACTGGATATCACTGGGCCCCTCCCCCAACCACTGACCCCATACTGGATACCACTGGGCCCCTCACCCAACCACTGACCCCCATACTGGATATCACTGGGCCCCTCACCCAACCACTGACCCCATACTGGATATCACTGGGCCCCTCACCCAACCATCATCCCCATACTGGATATCACTGGGCCCCTCACCCCACCACCGACCCCATACTGGATATCACTGGGCCCCTCACCCAACCACTGATCCCATACTGCATATCACTGGGCCCCTCACCTAACCACTGACCCCCATACTGGATATCACTGGGCCCCTCACCCAACCACTGACCCCATACTGGATACCACTGGGCCCCTCCCCCAACCACTGACCCCATACTGGATATCACTGGGCCCCTCACCCAACCACTGACCCCATACTGGATATAACTGGGCCCCTCCCCCAACCACTGACCCCATACTGGATACCACTGGGCCCCTCACCCAACCACTGACCCCCATACTGGATATCACTGGGCCCCTCACCCAACCACTGACCCCATACTGGATATCACTGGGCCCCTCACCCAACCATCATCCCCATACTGGATATCACTGGGCCCCTCCCCCAACCACCGACCCCATACTGGATATCACTGGGCCCCTCACCCAACCATCATCCCCATACTGGATATCACTGGGCCCCTCCCCCAACCACCGACCCCATACTGGATATCACTGGGCCCCTCACCCAACCACTGACCCCATACTGCATATCACTGGGCCCCTCACCCAACCACTGACCCCATACTGCATATCACTGGGCCCCTCCCCCAACCACTGACCCCATACTGGATACCACTGGGCCCCTCCCCCAACCACTGACCCCATACTGGATATCACTGGGCCCCTCACCCAACCACTGATCCCATACTGGATACCACTGGGCCCCTCCCCCAACCACTGACCCCATACTGGATATCACTGGGCCCCTCACCCAACCACTGACCCCATACTGCATATCACTGGGCCCCTCCCCCAACCACTGACCCCATACTGGATATCACTGGGCCCCTCACCCCACCACCGACCCCATACTGGATATCACTGGGCCCCTCACCCAACCACTGATCCCATACTGGATACCACTGGGCCCCTCCCCCAACCACTGACCCCATACTGGATATCACTGGGCCCCTCACCCAACCACTGACCCCATACTGCATATCACTGGGCCCCTCCCCCAACCACTGACCCCATACTGGATATCACTGGGCCCCTCACCCCACCACCGACCCCATACTGGATATCACTGGGCCCCTCACCTAACCACTGACCCCCATACTGGATATCACTGGGCCCCTCACCCAACCACTGACCCCCATACTGCATATCACTGGGCCCCTCACCCAACCACCGACCCCATACTGGATATCACTGGGCCCCTCACCCAACCACCATCCCCATACTGGATATCACTGGGCTCCTCACCCCACCACCGACCCCATACTGGATATCACTGGGCCCCTCACCCAACCACCATCCCCATACTGGATATCACTGGGCCCCTCACCCAACCACTGACCCCATACTGGATATCACTGGGCCCCTCACCCAACCACTGACCCCATACTGGATATAACTGGGCCCCTCCCCCAACCACTGACCCCATACTGGATACCACTGGGCCCCTCACCCAACCACTGACCCCCATACTGGATATCACTGGGCCCCTCACCCAACCACTGACCCCATACTGGATATCACTGGGCCCCTCACCCAACCATCATCCCCATACTGGATATCACTGGGCCCCTCACCCCACCACCGACCCCATACTGGATATCACTGGGCCCCTCACCTAACCACTGACCCCCATACTGGATATCACTGGGCCCCTCACCCAACCACTGACCCCATACTGCATATCACTGGGCCCCTCACCCAACCACTGATCCCATACTGGATACCACTGGGCCCCTCCCCCAACCACTGACCCCATACTGGATATCACTGGGCCCCTCACCCAACCACTGACCCCATACTGGATATAACTGGGCCCCTCCCCCAACCACTGACCCCATACTGGATACCACTGGGCCCCTCACCCAACCACTGACCCCCATACTGGATATCACTGGGCCCCTCCCCCAACCACCGACCCCATACTGGATATCACTGGGCCCCTCACCCAACCATCATCCCCATACTGCATATCACTGGGCCCCTCACCTAACCACTGACCCCATACTGGATATCACTGGGCCCCTCACCTAACCACTGACCCCCATACTGGATATCACTGGGCCCCTCACCCAACCACTGACCCCCATACTGGATATCACTGGGCCCCTCACCCAACCACTGACCCCCATACTGGATATCACTGGGCCCCTCACCCAACCACTGATCCCATACTGCATATCACTGGGCCCCTCACCCAACCACTGATCCCATACTGGATACCACTGGGCCCCTCACCCAACCACTGACCCCATACTGGATATCACTGGGCCCCTCACCCAACCACTGACCCCATACTGGATACCACTGGGCCCCTCACCCAACCACTGACCCCATACTGGATATCACTGGGCCCCTCACCCAACCACTGACCCCATACTGCATATCACTGGGCCCCTCACCCAACCACTGACCCCATACTGGATATCACTGGGCCCCTCCCCCAACCACCGACCCCATACTGGATATCACTGGGCCCCTCACCCAACCACTGACCCCCCATACTGGATATCACTGGGCCCCTCACCTAACCACTGACCCCCATACTGGATATCACTGGGCCCCTCACCCAACCACTGACCCCATACTGGATATCACTGGGCCCCTCACCCAACCACTGATCCCATACTGCATATCACTGGGCCCCTCACCCAACCACTGACCCCATACTGCATATCACTGGGCCCCTCCCCCAACCACCGACCCCATACTGGATATCACTGGGCCCCTCACCCAACCACTGACCCCATACTGGATATCACTGGGCCCCTCACCCCACCACCGACCCCATACTGGATATCACTGGGCCCCTCACCTAACCACTGACCCCCATACTGGATATCACTGGGCCCCTCACCCAACCACTGACCCCATACTGGATATCACTGGGCCCCTCACCCAACCACTGACCCCATACTGCATATCACTGGGCCCCTCACCCAACCACTGACCCCCCATACTGGATACCACTGGGCCCCTCCCCCAACCACTGACCCCATACTGGATACCACTGGGCCCCTCCCCCAACCACTGACCCCATACTGGATATCACTGGGCCCCTCACCCAACCACTGACCCCCATACTGGATACCACTGGGCCCCTCCCCCAACCACTGACCCCATACTGGATACCACTGGGCCCCTCACCCAACCACTGACCCCCATACTGGATATCACTGGGCCCCTCACCCAACCATCATCCCCATACTGGATATCACTGGGCCCCTCACCCAACCACTGACCCCATACTGCATATCACTGGGCCCCTCACCCCACCACCGACCCCATACTGGATATCACTGGGCCCCTCACCCAACCACTGACCCCATACTGGATATCACTGGGCCCCTCACCCAACCATCATCCCCATACTGGATACCACTGGGCCCCTCACCCAACCACTGACCCCATACTGCATATCACTGGGCCCCTCACCCCACCACCGACCCCATACTGGATATCACTGGGCCCCTCACCCAACCACTGACCCCATACTGCATATCACTGGGCCCCTCACCCAACCACTGATCCCATACTGGATACCACTGGGCCCCTCCCCCAACCACTGACCCCATACTGGATATCACTGGGCCCCTCACCCAACCACTGACCCCATACTGGATATCACTGGGCCCCTCACCCAACCACTGACCCCATACTGGATATCACTGGGCCCCTCACCCAACCACTGACCCCATACTGCATATCACTGGGCCCCTCACCCAACCACTGATCCCATACTGGATACCACTGGGCCCCTCCCCCAACCACTGACCCCATACTGGATATCACTGGGCCCCTCACCCAACCACTGACCCCATACTGGATATAACTGGGCCCCTCCCCCAACCACTGACCCCATACTGGATACCACTGGGCCCCTCACCCAACCACTGACCCCCATACTGGATATCACTGGGCCCCTCACCCAACCACTGACCCCATACTGGATATCACTGGGCCCCTCACCCAACCATCATCCCCATACTGGATATCACTGGGCCCCTCCCCCAACCACCGACCCCATACTGGATACCACTGGGCCCCTCCCCCAACCACTGACCCCATACTGGATATCACTGGGCCCCTCACCCAACCACTGACCCCATACTGCATATCACTGGGCCCCTCACCCAACCATCATCCCCATACTGGATATCACTGGGCCCCTCACCCCACCACCGACCCCATACTGGATATCACTGGGCCCCTCACCTAACCACTGACCCCATACTGGATATCACTGGGCCCCTCACCCAACCACTGACCCCATACTGGATATCACTGGGCCCCTCACCCAACCACTGACCCCCATACTGGATATCACTGGGCCCCTCACCCCACCACCGACCCCATACTGGATATCACTGGGCCCCTCACCTAACCACTGACCCCATACTGGATATCACTGGGCCCCTCACCCAACCACTGATCCCATACTGCATATCACTGGGCCCCTCACCCAACCACTGACCCCCATACTGGATATCACTGGGCCCCTCACCCAACCACTGACCCCATACTGGATATCACTGGGCCCCTCACCTAACCACTGACCCCATACTGGATATCACTGGGCCCCTCACCCAACCACTGATCCCATACTGCATATCACTGGGCCCCTCACCCAACCACTGACCCCCATACTGGATATCACTGGGCCCCTCACCCCACCACCGACCCCATACTGGATATCACTGGGCCCCTCACCCAACCACTGATCCCATACTGGATATCACTGGGCCCCTCACCTAACCACTGACCCCCATACTGGATATCACTGGGCCCCTCACCCAACCACTGACCCCCATACTGGATACCACTGGGCCCCTCCCCCAACCACTGACCCCATACTGGATACCACTGGGCCCCTCACCCAACCACTGACCCCCATACTGGATATCACTGGGCCCCTCACCCAACCACTGACCCCATACTGGATATCACTGGGCCCCTCACCCAACCACTGACCCCATACTGCATATCACTGGGCCCCTCACCCAACCACTGATCCCATACTGGATACCACTGGGCCCCTCCCCCAACCACTGACCCCATACTGGATATCACTGGGCCCCTCACCCAACCACTGACCCCCCATACTGGATATCACTGGGCCCCTCACCCAACCACTGACCCCATACTGGATATCACTGGGCCCCTCCCCCAACCACTGACCCCATACTGGATACCACTGGGCCCCTCACCCAACCACTGATCCCATACTGGATATCACTGGGCCCCTCACCCAACCACTGACCCCATACTGGATATCACTGGGCCCCTCCCCCAACCACTGACCCCATACTGGATATCACTGGGCCCCTCACCCAACCACTGACCCCATACTGGATATCACTGGGCCCCTCCCCCAACCACTGACCCCATACTGGATATCACTGGGCCCCTCACCCCACCACCGACCCCATACTGGATATCACTGGGCCCCTCACCCAACCACTGACCCCATACTGCATATCACTGGGCCCCTCCCCCAACCACTGACCCCATACTGGATATCACTGGGCCCCTCACCCAACCACTGACCCCATACTGGATATAACTGGGCCCCTCCCCCAACCACTGACCCCATACTGGATACCACTGGGCCCCTCACCCAACCACTGACCCCCATACTGGATATCACTGGGCCCCTCACCCAACCACTGACCCCATACTGGATATAACTGGGCCCCTCCCCCAACCACTGACCCCATACTGGATACCACTGGGCCCCTCCCCCAACCACTGACCCCATACTGGATATCACTGGGCCCCTCACCCAACCACTGACCCCATACTGGATATAACTGGGCCCCTCCCCCAACCACTGACCCCATACTGGATACCACTGGGCCCCTCACCCAACCACTGACCCCCATACTGGATATCACTGGGCCCCTCACCCAACCACTGACCCCATACTGGATATCACTGGGCCCCTCACCCAACCATCATCCCCATACTGGATATCACTGGGCCCCTCCCCCAACCACCGACCCCATACTGGATATCACTGGGCCCCTCACCCAACCACTGACCCCATACTGGATATCACTGGGCCCCTCACCCAACCACTGACCCCATACTGGATATCACTGGGCCCCTCACCCAACCACTGACCCCCATACTGCATATCACTGGGCCCCTCACCCAACCATCATCCCCATACTGGATATCACTGGGCCCCTCACCCCACCACCGACCCCATACTGGATATCACTGGGCCCCTCACCTAACCACTGACCCCCATACTGGATATCACTGGGCCCCTCACCCAACCACTGATCCCATACTGGATATCACTGGGCCCCTCACCCAACCACTGACCCCCATACTGGATATCACTGGGCCCCTCACCCAACCACTGACCCCATACTGGATATCACTGGGCCCCTCACCCAACCACTGATCCCATACTGCATATCACTGGGCCCCTCACCCAACCACTGACCCCATACTGGATATCACTGGGCCCCTCCCCCAACCACCGACCCCATACTGGATATCACTGGGCCCCTCACCCAACCACTGACCCCATACTGGATATCACTGGGCCCCTCACCCCACCACCGACCCCATACTGGATATCACTGGGCCCCTCACCCAACCACTGATCCCATACTGGATACCACTGGGCCCCTCCCCCAACCACTGACCCCATACTGGATATCACTGGGCCCCTCACCCAACCACTGACCCCCCATACTGGATATCACTGGGCCCCTCACCCAACCACTGACCCCATACTGGATATCACTGGGCCCCTCACCTAACCACTGACCCCCATACTGGATATCACTGGGCCCCTCACCCAACCACTGACCCCATACTGCATATCACTGGGCCCCTCACCCAACCACTGACCCCATACTGGATATAACTGGGCCCCTCCCCCAACCACTGACCCCATACTGGATATCACTGGGCCCCTCACCCCACCACCGACCCCATACTGGATATCACTGGGCCCCTCACCCAACCACTGACCCCATACTGGATACCACTGGGCCCCTCCCCCAACCACTGACCCCATACTGGATACCACTGGGCCCCTCACCCAACCACTGACCCCATACTGGATACCACCAGGCCCCTCACCCAACCACTGACCCCATACTGGATATCACTGGGCCCCTCACCCAACCACTGACCCCATACTGGATATAACTGGGCCCCTCCCCCAACCACTGACCCCATACTGGATACCACTGGGCCCCTCACCCAACCACTGACCCCCATACTGGATATCACTGGGCCCCTCACCCCACCACCGACCCCATACTGGATATCACTGGGCCCCTCACCCCACCACCGACCCCATACTGGATACCACTGGGCCCCTCACCCAACCACTGACCCCCATACTGGATATCACTGGGCCCCTCACCCCACCACCGACCCCATACTGGATACCACTGGGCCCCTCCCCCAACCACTGACCCCATACTGGATACCACTGGGCCCCTCCCCCAACCACTGACCCCATACTGGATACCACCAGGCCCCTCACCCTGTATTACGCTATACCCAATGTCTCCAGGATAATTAGGAGGAAGGAATAGAAATGTCGGATCTGTCAATCCTTGGCTTCCGATTTCATTAATTGAGGGTCTCTGGATGACACTCAGATCTTCATTGTGTATTCTGTCCATGTACCTCTGGGGCCCCTCACCCAACCACTGACCCGGGGCCCCTCACCCAACCACTGACCCGGGGCCCCTCACCCAACCACCAACCGGACTCTTCACCTTCTATCACCGGACACCACCATGTCCCTCACCCACCATTATAACCCCTTACGACAGTACAGGGTGCTGGGGCCACTCTACGATAGTGTGGAGAGAGCTGGGGGCCACCCTATAAAAGTGTAGATGGCCTGAGGACCCCCTTTGATAGTGTAGAAGGTCGGGGGCCACTCTCTGACAGTACAGAAAACTGGGGGCCATCCTGTTGTAGTATAGAGAGCCAGGGGCGACCCTATCACAGGATAGAGAGCTGGAGGTCTCTCTTGGGGAGGAAGGAATGGTAGTATGGAGGTCTGGAGGCCAGTCACTGGGAGGTTAGGACAGTCCTATAGTATGGAGGACTAGGGGCCAGTCACTGGGAGGTTAGGACAGTCTTATAGTATGGAGGACTGGGGGCCAGTCACTGGGGGGTTAGGACAGTCCTATAGTATAGAGGTCTGGGGGCCAGTCACTGGGAGGTTAGGACAGTCCTATAGTATAGAGGTCTGGGGACCAGTCACTGGGAGGTTAGGACAGTCCTATAGTATAGAGGTCTGGGGGCCAGTCACTGGGAGGTTAGGACAGTCCTATAGTATAGAGGACTGGGGGCCAGTCACTGGGAGGTTAGGACAGTCCTATAGTATAGAGGTCTGGGGACCAGTCACTGGGAGGTTAGGACAGTCCTATAGTATAGAGGACTGGGGGCCAGTCACTGGGAGGTTAGGACAGTCCTATAGTATAGAGGTCTGGGGGCCAGTCACTGGGAGGTTAGGACAGTCCTATAGTATAGAGGACTGGGGGCCAGTCACTGGGAGGTTAGGACAGTCCTATAGTATAGAGGACTGGGGGCCAGTCACTGGGAGGTTAGGACAGTCCTATAGTATAGAGGACTGGGGGCCAGTCACTGGGAGGTTAGGACAGTCCTATAGTATAGAGGACTGGGGGCCAGTCACTGGGAGGTTAGGACAGTCTTATAGTATGGAGGACTGGGGGCCAGTCACTGGGAGGTTAGGACAGTCCTATAGTATAGAGGACTGGGGGCCAGTCACTGGGAGGTTAGGACAGTCCTATAGTATAGAGGACTGGGGGCCAGTCACTGGGAGGTTAGGACAGTCTTATAGTATGGAGGACTGGGGGCCAGTCACTGGGAGGTTAGGACAGTCCTATAGTATGGAGGACTGGGGGCCAGTCACTGGGAGGTTAGGACAGTCCTATAGTATGGAGGACTGGAGGCCAGTCACTGGGGGGTTAGGACAGTCCTATAGTATAGAGGTCTGGGGGCCAGTCACTGGGAGGTTAGGACAGTCCTATAGTATGGAGGTCTGGGGGCCAGTCACTGGGAGGTTAGGACAGTCTTATAGTATGGAGGTCTGGGGGCCAGTCACTGGGGGGTTAGGACAGTCCTATAGTATAGAGGTCTGGGGACCAGTCACTGGGGGGTTAGGACAGTCCTATAGTATGGAGGTCTGGGGGCCAGTCACTGGGGGGTTAGGACAGTCCTATAGTATGGGGGACTGGGGGCCAGTCACTGGGAGGTTAGGACAGTCTTATAGTATAGAGGTCTGGAGGCCAGTCACTGGGAGGTTAGGACAGTCCTATAGTATAGAGGACTGGGGGCCAGTCACTGGGGGGTTAGGACAGTCCTATAGTATGGAGGACTGGAGGCCAGTCACTGGGGGGTTAGGACAGTCCTATAGTATGGAGGTCTGGGGGCCAGTCACTGGGAGGTTAGGACAGTCTTATAGTATGGAGGTCTGGGGGCCAGTCACTGGGAGGTTAGGACAGTCTTATAGTATGGAGGTCTGGGGGCCAGTCACTGGGGGGTTAGGACAGTCCTATAGTATGGAGGTCTGGGGGCCAGTCACTGGGGGGTTAGGACAGTCCTATAGTATGGGGGACTGGGGGCCAGTCACTGGGAGGTTAGGACAGTCTTATAGTATAGAGGTCTGGGGGCCAGTCACTGGGGGGTTAGGACAGTCTTATAGTATGGAGGACTGGGGGCCAGTCACTGGGAAGTTAGGACAGTCCTATAGTATAGAGGACTGGGGGCCAGTCACTGGGAGGTTAGGACAGTCCTATAGTATGGAGGACTGGGTCCAGTCACTGGGAGGTTAGGACAGTCCTATAGTATAGAGGACTGGGGGCCAGTCACTGGGAGGTTAGGACAGTCCTATAGTATGGAGGATTGGGTCCAGTCACTGGGAGGTTAGGACAGTCCTATAGTATAGAGGACTGGGGGCCAGTCACTGGGAGGTTAGGACAGTCCTATAGTATGGAGGACTGGGGGCCAGTCACTGGGAGGTTAGGACAGTCTTATAGTATGGAGGACTGGGGGCCAGTCACTGGGAAGTTAGGACAGTCCTATAGTATAGAGGACTGGGGGCCAGTCACTGGGAGGTTAGGACAGTCCTATAGTATGGAGGACTGGGGGCCAGTCACTGGGGGGTTAGGACAGTCTTATAGTATAGAGGTCTGGGGGCCAGTCACTGGGAGGTTAGGACAGTCCTATAGTATAGAGGTCTGGGGGCCAGTCACTGGGAGGTTAGGACAGTCCTATAGTATGGAGGACTGGAGGCCAGTCACTGGGAGGTTAGGACAGTCCTATAGTATAGAGGACTGGGGGCCAGTCACTGGGAGGTTAGGACAGTCCTATAGTATGGAGGACTGGGTCCAGTCACTGGGAGGTTAGGACAGTCTTATAGTATGGAGGACTGGGGCCAGTCACTGGGAGGTTAGGACAGTCTTATAGTATGGAGGACTGGGGCCAGTCACTGGGGGGTTAGGACAGTCTTATAGTATGGAGGACTGGGGCCAGTCACTGGGAGGTTAGGACAGTCCTATAGTATAGAGGACTGGGGCCAGTCACTGGGAGGTTAGGACAGTCCTATAGTATGGAGGACTGGAGGCCAGTCACTGGGGGGTTAGGACAGTCTTATAGTATAGAGGTCTGGGGGCCAGTCACTGGGAGGTTAGGACAGTCCTATAGTATAGAGGTCTGGGGACCAGTCACTGGGAGGTTAGGACAGTCCTATAGTATAGAGGTCTGGGGGCCAGTCACTGGGAGGTTAGGACAGTCCTATAGTATGGAGGACTGGAGGCCAGTCACTGGGAGGTTAGGACAGTCCTATAGTATAGAGGACTGGGGGCCAGTCACTGGGAGGTTAGGACAGTCCTATAGTATGGAGGACTGGGTCCAGTCACTGGGAGGTTAGGACAGTCCTATAGTATAGAGGACTGGGGGCCAGTCACTGGGAGGTTAGGACAGTCCTATAGTATAGAGGACTGGGGGCCAGTCACTGGGAGGTTAGGACAGTCCTATAGTATAGAGGACTGGGGGCCAGTCACTGGGAGGTTAGGACAGTCCTATAGTATAGAGGACTGGGGGCCAGTCACTGGGAGGTTAGGACAGTCCTATAGTATAGAGGACTGGGGGCCAGTCACTGGGAGGTTAGGACAGTCTTATAGTATGGAGGACTGGGGGCCAGTCACTGGGAGGTTAGGACAGTCCTATAGTATAGAGGACTGGGGGCCAGTCACTGGGAGGTTAGGACAGTCCTATAGTATAGAGGACTGGGGGCCAGTCACTGGGAGGTTAGGACAGTCTTATAGTATGGAGGACTGGGGGCCAGTCACTGGGAGGTTAGGACAGTCTTATAGTATGGAGGACTGGGGGCCAGTCACTGGGAGGTTAGGACAGTCCTATAGTATGGAGGACTGGGGGCCAGTCACTGGGAGGTTAGGACAGTCCTATAGTATGGAGGACTGGAGGCCAGTCACTGGGGGGTTAGGACAGTCCTATAGTATAGAGGTCTGGGGGCCAGTCACTGGGAGGTTAGGACAGTCCTATAGTATGGAGGTCTGGGGGCCAGTCACTGGGAGGTTAGGACAGTCTTATAGTATGGAGGTCTGGGGGCCAGTCACTGGGGGGTTAGGACAGTCCTATAGTATAGAGGTCTGGGGACCAGTCACTGGGGGGTTAGGACAGTCCTATAGTATGGAGGTCTGGGGGCCAGTCACTGGGGGGTTAGGACAGTCCTATAGTATGGGGGACTGGGGGCCAGTCACTGGGAGGTTAGGACAGTCTTATAGTATAGAGGTCTGGAGGCCAGTCACTGGGGGGTTAGGACAGTCCTATAGTATGGAGGACTGGAGGCCAGTCACTGGGGGGTTAGGACAGTCCTATAGTATGGAGGTCTGGGGGCCAGTCACTGGGAGGTTAGGACAGTCTTATAGTATGGAGGTCTGGGGGCCAGTCACTGGGGGGTTAGGACAGTCCTATAGTATGGAGGTCTGGGGGCCAGTCACTGGGGGGTTAGGACAGTCCTATAGTATGGGGGACTGGGGGCCAGTCACTGGGAGGTTAGGACAGTCTTATAGTATAGAGGTCTGGGGGCCAGTCACTGGGGGGTTAGGACAGTCTTATAGTATGGAGGACTGGGGGCCAGTCACTGGGAAGTTAGGACAGTCCTATAGTATAGAGGACTGGGGGCCAGTCACTGGGAGGTTAGGACAGTCCTATAGTATGGAGGACTGGGTCCAGTCACTGGGAGGTTAGGACAGTCCTATAGTATAGAGGACTGGGGGCCAGTCACTGGGAGGTTAGGACAGTCCTATAGTATGGAGGATTGGGTCCAGTCACTGGGAGGTTAGGACAGTCCTATAGTATAGAGGACTGGGGGCCAGTCACTGGGAGGTTAGGACAGTCCTATAGTATGGAGGACTGGGGGCCAGTCACTGGGAGGTTAGGACAGTCTTATAGTATGGAGGACTGGGGGCCAGTCACTGGGAAGTTAGGACAGTCCTATAGTATAGAGGACTGGGGGCCAGTCACTGGGAGGTTAGGACAGTCCTATAGTATGGAGGACTGGAGGCCAGTCACTGGGGGGTTAGGACAGTCTTATAGTATGGAGGACTGGGGCCAGTCACTGGGAGGTTAGGACAGTCCTATAGTATAGAGGACTGGGGCCAGTCACTGGGAGGTTAGGACAGTCCTATAGTATGGAGGACTGGAGGCCAGTCACTGGGGGGTTAGGACAGTCTTATAGTATAGAGGTCTGGGGGCCAGTCACTGGGAGGTTAGGACAGTCCTATAGTATAGAGGTCTGGGGGCCAGTCACTGGGAGGTTAGGACAGTCCTATAGTATGGAGGACTGGAGGCCAGTCACTGGGAGGTTAGGACAGTCCTATAGTATAGAGGACTGGGGGCCAGTCACTGGGAGGTTAGGACAGTCCTATAGTATGGAGGACTGGGTCCAGTCACTGGGAGGTTAGGACAGTCCTATAGTATAGAGGACTGGGGGCCAGTCACTGGGAGGTTAGGACAGTCCTATAGTATGGAGGACTGGGGGCCAGTCACTGGGAGGTTAGGACAGTCTTATAGTATGGAGGACTGGGGGCCAGTCACTGGGAAGTTAGGACAGTCCTATAGTATGGAGGACTGGGGGCCAGTCACTGGGGGGTTAGGACAGTCTTATAGTATAGAGGACTGGGGCCAGTCACTGGGAGGTTAGGACAGTCCTATAGTATAGAGGACTGGGGCCAGTCACTGGGAGGTTAGGACAGTCCTATAGTATGGAGGACTGGAGGCCAGTCACTGGGGGGTTAGGACAGTCTTATAGTATAGAGGTCTGGGGGCCAGTCACTGGGAGGTTAGGACAGTCTTATAGTATGGAGGACTGGGGGCCAGTCACTGGGGGGTTAGGACAGTCTTATAGTATAGAGGTCTGGGGGCCAGTCACTGGGAGGTTAGGACAGTCTTATAGTATGGAGGACTGGGGGCCAGTCACTGGGAGGTTAGGACAGTCTTATAGTATGGAGGACTGGGGGCCAGTCACTGGGGGGTTAGGACAGTCTTATAGTATAGAGGTCTGGGGGCCAGTCACTGGGAGGTTAGGACAGTCTTATAGTATGGAGGACTGGGTCCAGTCACTGGGAGGTTAGGACAGTCCTATAGTATAGAGGACTGGGGGCCAGTCACTGGGAGGTTAGGACAGTCCTATAGTATGGAGGACTGGGTCCAGTCACTGGGAGGTTAGGACAGTCCTATAGTATAGAGGACTGGGGGCCAGTCACTGGGAGGTTAGGACAGTCCTATAGTATGGAGGACTGGGGGCCAGTCACTGGGGGGTTAGGACAGTCCTATAGTATAGAGGACTGGGGGCCAGTCACTGGGAGGTTAGGACAGTCCTATAGTATAGAGGACTGGGGGCCAGTCACTGGGAGGTTAGGACAGTCCTATAGTATGGAGGACTGGGGGCCAGTCACTGGGAGGTTAGGACAGTCCTATAGTATGGAGGACTGGGGGCCAGTCACTGGGGGGTTAGGACAGTCCTATAGTATAGAGGACTGGGGGCCAGTCACTGGGAGGTTAGGACAGTCCTATAGTATAGAGGACTGGGGGCCAGTCACTGGGAGGTTAGGACAGTCCTATAGTATGGAGGACTGGGGGCCAGTCACTGGGAGGTTAGGACAGTCCTATAGTATGGAGGTCTGGGGGCCAGTCACTGGGAGGTTAGGACAGTCCTATAGTATGGAGGACTGGGGGCCAGTCACTGGGAGGTTAGGACAGTCCTATAGTATGGGGGACTGGAGGCCAGTCACTGGGAGGTTAGGACAGTCCTATAGTATGGAGGACTGGAGGCCAGTCACTGGAAGGTTAGGACAGTCCTATAGTATGGAGGACTGGAGGCCAGTCACTGGGAGGTTAGGACAGTCTTATAGTATAGAGGACTGGGGGCCAGTCACTGGGAGGTTAGGACAGTCCTATAGTATGGAGGACTGGGTCCAGTCACTGGGAGGTTAGGACAGTCCTATAGTATAGAGGTCTGGGGACCAGTCACTGGGAGGTTAGGACAGTCCTATAGTATGGAGGACTGGAGGCCAGTCACTGGGAGGTTAGGACAGTCCTATAGTATGGAGGACTGGGGGCCAGTCACTGGGAGGTTAGGACAGTCTTATAGTATGGAGGACTGGAGGCCAGTCACTGGGAGGTTAGGACAGTCCTATAGTATGGAGGACTGGAGGCCAGTCACTGGGAGGTTAGGACAGTCCTATAGTATGGAGGACTGGGGACCAGTCACTGGGAGGTTAGGACAGTCCTATAGTATAGAGGTCTGGGGGCCAGTCACTGGGAGGTTAGGACAGTGAGTCCTATAGTATGGAGGACTGGGTCCAGTCACTGGGAGGTTAGGACAGTCCTATAGTATGGGGGACTGGAGGCCAGTCACTGGGAGGTTAGGACAGTCCTATAGTATGGAGGACTGGGGGCCAGTCACTGGGAGGTTAGGACAGTCCTATAGTATGGAGGACTGGAGGCCAGTCACTGGGAGGTTAGGACAGTCCTATAGTATGGAGGACTGGGGGCCAGTCACTGGGAGGTTAGGACAGTCTTATAGTATAGAGGACTGGGGGCCAGTCACTGGGAGGTTAGGACAGTCCTATAGTATAGAGGACTGGGGGCCAGTCACTGGGAGGTTAGGACAGTCCTATAGTATAGAGGACTGGGGGCCAGTCACTGGGAGGTTAGGACAGTCCTATAGTATAGAGGACTGGGGGCCAGTCACTGGGAGGTTAGGACAGTCCTATAGTATGGAGGACTGGGGGCCAGTCACTGGGAGGTTAGGACAGTCCTATAGTATGGAGGACTGGGGGCCAGTCACTGGGAGGTTAGGACAGTCCTATAGTATGGAGGACTGGGGGCCAGTCACTGGGAGGTTAGGACAGTCCTATAGTATAGAGGTCTGGGGGCCAGTCACTGGGAGGTTAGGACAGTCCTATAGTATGGAGGACTGGGGGCCAGTCACTGGGGGGTTAGGACAGTCTTATAGTATGGAGGACTGGGGGCCAGTCACTGGGAGGTTAGGACAGCCCTATAGTATAGAGGACTGGGTCCAGTCACTGGGAGGTTAGGACAGTCCTATAGTATGGAGGACTGGAGGCCAGTCACTGGGAGGTTAGGACAGTCCTATAGTATGGAGGACTGGAGGCCAGTCACTGGGAGGTTAGGACAGTCCTATAGTATGGAGGACTGGGGGCCAGTCACTGGGAGGTTAGGACAGTCCTATAGTATGGAGGACTGGAGGCCAGTCACTGGGGGGTTAGGACAGTCCTATAGTATAGAGGTCTGGGGGCCAGTCACTGGGAGGTTAGGACAGTCCTATAGTATGGAGGTCTGGGGGCCAGTCACTGGGAGGTTAGGACAGTCTTATAGTATGGAGGTCTGGGGGCCAGTCACTGGGGGGTTAGGACAGTCCTATAGTATAGAGGTCTGGGGACCAGTCACTGGGGGGTTAGGACAGTCCTATAGTATGGAGGTCTGGGGGCCAGTCACTGGGGGGTTAGGACAGTCCTATAGTATGGGGGACTGGGGGCCAGTCACTGGGAGGTTAGGACAGTCTTATAGTATAGAGGTCTGGAGGCCAGTCACTGGGGGGTTAGGACAGTCCTATAGTATGGAGGACTGGAGGCCAGTCACTGGGGGGTTAGGACAGTCCTATAGTATGGAGGTCTGGGGGCCAGTCACTGGGAGGTTAGGACAGTCTTATAGTATGGAGGTCTGGGGGCCAGTCACTGGGGGGTTAGGACAGTCCTATAGTATGGAGGTCTGGGGGCCAGTCACTGGGGGGTTAGGACAGTCCTATAGTATGGGGGACTGGGGGCCAGTCACTGGGAGGTTAGGACAGTCTTATAGTATAGAGGTCTGGGGGCCAGTCACTGGGGGGTTAGGACAGTCTTATAGTATGGAGGACTGGGGGCCAGTCACTGGGAAGTTAGGACAGTCCTATAGTATAGAGGACTGGGGGCCAGTCACTGGGAGGTTAGGACAGTCCTATAGTATGGAGGACTGGGTCCAGTCACTGGGAGGTTAGGACAGTCCTATAGTATAGAGGACTGGGGGCCAGTCACTGGGAGGTTAGGACAGTCCTATAGTATGGAGGATTGGGTCCAGTCACTGGGAGGTTAGGACAGTCCTATAGTATAGAGGACTGGGGGCCAGTCACTGGGAGGTTAGGACAGTCCTATAGTATGGAGGACTGGGGGCCAGTCACTGGGAGGTTAGGACAGTCTTATAGTATGGAGGACTGGGGGCCAGTCACTGGGAAGTTAGGACAGTCCTATAGTATAGAGGACTGGGGGCCAGTCACTGGGAGGTTAGGACAGTCCTATAGTATGGAGGACTGGGGGCCAGTCACTGGGAGGTTAGGACAGTCCTATAGTATAGAGGTCTGGGGGCCAGTCACTGGGAGGTTAGGACAGTCCTATAGTATGGAGGACTGGAGGCCAGTCACTGGGAGGTTAGGACAGTCCTATAGTATAGAGGACTGGGGGCCAGTCACTGGGAGGTTAGGACAGTCCTATAGTATGGAGGACTGGGTCCAGTCACTGGGAGGTTAGGACAGTCTTATAGTATGGAGGACTGGGGCCAGTCACTGGGAGGTTAGGACAGTCTTATAGTATGGAGGACTGGGGCCAGTCACTGGGGGGTTAGGACAGTCTTATAGTATGGAGGACTGGGGCCAGTCACTGGGAGGTTAGGACAGTCCTATAGTATAGAGGACTGGGGCCAGTCACTGGGAGGTTAGGACAGTCCTATAGTATGGAGGACTGGAGGCCAGTCACTGGGGGGTTAGGACAGTCTTATAGTATAGAGGTCTGGGGGCCAGTCACTGGGAGGTTAGGACAGTCCTATAGTATAGAGGTCTGGGGGCCAGTCACTGGGAGGTTAGGACAGTCCTATAGTATGGAGGACTGGAGGCCAGTCACTGGGAGGTTAGGACAGTCCTATAGTATAGAGGACTGGGGGCCAGTCACTGGGAGGTTAGGACAGTCCTATAGTATGGAGGACTGGGTCCAGTCACTGGGAGGTTAGGACAGTCCTATAGTATAGAGGACTGGGGGCCAGTCACTGGGAGGTTAGGACAGTCCTATAGTATAGAGGACTGGGGGCCAGTCACTGGGAGGTTAGGACAGTCCTATAGTATAGAGGACTGGGGGCCAGTCACTGGGAGGTTAGGACAGTCCTATAGTATAGAGGACTGGGGGCCAGTCACTGGGAGGTTAGGACAGTCCTATAGTATAGAGGACTGGGGGCCAGTCACTGGGAGGTTAGGACAGTCTTATAGTATGGAGGACTGGGGGCCAGTCACTGGGAGGTTAGGACAGTCCTATAGTATAGAGGACTGGGGGCCAGTCACTGGGAGGTTAGGACAGTCCTATAGTATAGAGGACTGGGGGCCAGTCACTGGGAGGTTAGGACAGTCTTATAGTATGGAGGACTGGGGGCCAGTCACTGGGAGGTTAGGACAGTCTTATAGTATGGAGGACTGGGGGCCAGTCACTGGGAGGTTAGGACAGTCCTATAGTATGGAGGACTGGGGGCCAGTCACTGGGAGGTTAGGACAGTCCTATAGTATGGAGGACTGGAGGCCAGTCACTGGGGGGTTAGGACAGTCCTATAGTATAGAGGTCTGGGGGCCAGTCACTGGGAGGTTAGGACAGTCCTATAGTATGGAGGTCTGGGGGCCAGTCACTGGGAGGTTAGGACAGTCTTATAGTATGGAGGTCTGGGGGCCAGTCACTGGGGGGTTAGGACAGTCCTATAGTATAGAGGTCTGGGGACCAGTCACTGGGGGGTTAGGACAGTCCTATAGTATGGAGGTCTGGGGGCCAGTCACTGGGGGGTTAGGACAGTCCTATAGTATGGGGGACTGGGGGCCAGTCACTGGGAGGTTAGGACAGTCTTATAGTATAGAGGTCTGGAGGCCAGTCACTGGGGGGTTAGGACAGTCCTATAGTATGGAGGACTGGAGGCCAGTCACTGGGGGGTTAGGACAGTCCTATAGTATGGAGGTCTGGGGGCCAGTCACTGGGAGGTTAGGACAGTCTTATAGTATGGAGGTCTGGGGGCCAGTCACTGGGGGGTTAGGACAGTCCTATAGTATGGAGGTCTGGGGGCCAGTCACTGGGGGGTTAGGACAGTCCTATAGTATGGGGGACTGGGGGCCAGTCACTGGGAGGTTAGGACAGTCTTATAGTATAGAGGTCTGGGGGCCAGTCACTGGGGGGTTAGGACAGTCTTATAGTATGGAGGACTGGGGGCCAGTCACTGGGAAGTTAGGACAGTCCTATAGTATAGAGGACTGGGGGCCAGTCACTGGGAGGTTAGGACAGTCCTATAGTATGGAGGACTGGGTCCAGTCACTGGGAGGTTAGGACAGTCCTATAGTATAGAGGACTGGGGGCCAGTCACTGGGAGGTTAGGACAGTCCTATAGTATGGAGGATTGGGTCCAGTCACTGGGAGGTTAGGACAGTCCTATAGTATAGAGGACTGGGGGCCAGTCACTGGGAGGTTAGGACAGTCCTATAGTATGGAGGACTGGGGGCCAGTCACTGGGAGGTTAGGACAGTCTTATAGTATGGAGGACTGGGGGCCAGTCACTGGGAAGTTAGGACAGTCCTATAGTATAGAGGACTGGGGGCCAGTCACTGGGAGGTTAGGACAGTCCTATAGTATGGAGGACTGGAGGCCAGTCACTGGGGGGTTAGGACAGTCTTATAGTATGGAGGACTGGGGCCAGTCACTGGGAGGTTAGGACAGTCCTATAGTATAGAGGACTGGGGCCAGTCACTGGGAGGTTAGGACAGTCCTATAGTATGGAGGACTGGAGGCCAGTCACTGGGGGGTTAGGACAGTCTTATAGTATAGAGGTCTGGGGGCCAGTCACTGGGAGGTTAGGACAGTCCTATAGTATAGAGGTCTGGGGGCCAGTCACTGGGAGGTTAGGACAGTCCTATAGTATGGAGGACTGGAGGCCAGTCACTGGGAGGTTAGGACAGTCCTATAGTATAGAGGACTGGGGGCCAGTCACTGGGAGGTTAGGACAGTCCTATAGTATGGAGGACTGGGTCCAGTCACTGGGAGGTTAGGACAGTCCTATAGTATAGAGGACTGGGGGCCAGTCACTGGGAGGTTAGGACAGTCCTATAGTATGGAGGACTGGGGGCCAGTCACTGGGAGGTTAGGACAGTCTTATAGTATGGAGGACTGGGGGCCAGTCACTGGGAAGTTAGGACAGTCCTATAGTATGGAGGACTGGGGGCCAGTCACTGGGGGGTTAGGACAGTCTTATAGTATAGAGGACTGGGGCCAGTCACTGGGAGGTTAGGACAGTCCTATAGTATAGAGGACTGGGGCCAGTCACTGGGAGGTTAGGACAGTCCTATAGTATGGAGGACTGGAGGCCAGTCACTGGGGGGTTAGGACAGTCTTATAGTATAGAGGTCTGGGGGCCAGTCACTGGGAGGTTAGGACAGTCTTATAGTATGGAGGACTGGGGGCCAGTCACTGGGGGGTTAGGACAGTCTTATAGTATAGAGGTCTGGGGGCCAGTCACTGGGAGGTTAGGACAGTCTTATAGTATGGAGGACTGGGGGCCAGTCACTGGGAGGTTAGGACAGTCTTATAGTATGGAGGACTGGGGGCCAGTCACTGGGGGGTTAGGACAGTCTTATAGTATAGAGGTCTGGGGGCCAGTCACTGGGAGGTTAGGACAGTCTTATAGTATGGAGGACTGGGTCCAGTCACTGGGAGGTTAGGACAGTCCTATAGTATAGAGGACTGGGGGCCAGTCACTGGGAGGTTAGGACAGTCCTATAGTATGGAGGACTGGGTCCAGTCACTGGGAGGTTAGGACAGTCCTATAGTATAGAGGACTGGGGGCCAGTCACTGGGAGGTTAGGACAGTCCTATAGTATGGAGGACTGGGGGCCAGTCACTGGGGGGTTAGGACAGTCCTATAGTATAGAGGACTGGGGGCCAGTCACTGGGAGGTTAGGACAGTCCTATAGTATAGAGGACTGGGGGCCAGTCACTGGGAGGTTAGGACAGTCCTATAGTATGGAGGACTGGGGGCCAGTCACTGGGAGGTTAGGACAGTCCTATAGTATGGAGGACTGGGGGCCAGTCACTGGGGGGTTAGGACAGTCCTATAGTATAGAGGACTGGGGGCCAGTCACTGGGAGGTTAGGACAGTCCTATAGTATAGAGGACTGGGGGCCAGTCACTGGGAGGTTAGGACAGTCCTATAGTATGGAGGACTGGGGGCCAGTCACTGGGAGGTTAGGACAGTCCTATAGTATGGAGGTCTGGGGGCCAGTCACTGGGAGGTTAGGACAGTCCTATAGTATGGAGGACTGGGGGCCAGTCACTGGGAGGTTAGGACAGTCCTATAGTATGGGGGACTGGAGGCCAGTCACTGGGAGGTTAGGACAGTCCTATAGTATGGAGGACTGGAGGCCAGTCACTGGAAGGTTAGGACAGTCCTATAGTATGGAGGACTGGAGGCCAGTCACTGGGAGGTTAGGACAGTCTTATAGTATAGAGGACTGGGGGCCAGTCACTGGGAGGTTAGGACAGTCCTATAGTATGGAGGACTGGGTCCAGTCACTGGGAGGTTAGGACAGTCCTATAGTATAGAGGTCTGGGGACCAGTCACTGGGAGGTTAGGACAGTCCTATAGTATGGAGGACTGGAGGCCAGTCACTGGGAGGTTAGGACAGTCCTATAGTATGGAGGACTGGGGGCCAGTCACTGGGAGGTTAGGACAGTCTTATAGTATGGAGGACTGGAGGCCAGTCACTGGGAGGTTAGGACAGTCCTATAGTATGGAGGACTGGAGGCCAGTCACTGGGAGGTTAGGACAGTCCTATAGTATGGAGGACTGGGGACCAGTCACTGGGAGGTTAGGACAGTCCTATAGTATAGAGGTCTGGGGGCCAGTCACTGGGAGGTTAGGACAGTGAGTCCTATAGTATGGAGGACTGGGTCCAGTCACTGGGAGGTTAGGACAGTCCTATAGTATGGGGGACTGGAGGCCAGTCACTGGGAGGTTAGGACAGTCCTATAGTATGGAGGACTGGGGGCCAGTCACTGGGAGGTTAGGACAGTCCTATAGTATGGAGGACTGGAGGCCAGTCACTGGGAGGTTAGGACAGTCCTATAGTATGGAGGACTGGGGGCCAGTCACTGGGAGGTTAGGACAGTCTTATAGTATAGAGGACTGGGGGCCAGTCACTGGGAGGTTAGGACAGTCCTATAGTATAGAGGACTGGGGGCCAGTCACTGGGAGGTTAGGACAGTCCTATAGTATAGAGGACTGGGGGCCAGTCACTGGGAGGTTAGGACAGTCCTATAGTATAGAGGACTGGGGGCCAGTCACTGGGAGGTTAGGACAGTCCTATAGTATGGAGGACTGGGGGCCAGTCACTGGGAGGTTAGGACAGTCCTATAGTATGGAGGACTGGGGGCCAGTCACTGGGAGGTTAGGACAGTCCTATAGTATGGAGGACTGGGGGCCAGTCACTGGGAGGTTAGGACAGTCCTATAGTATAGAGGTCTGGGGGCCAGTCACTGGGAGGTTAGGACAGTCCTATAGTATGGAGGACTGGGGGCCAGTCACTGGGGGGTTAGGACAGTCTTATAGTATGGAGGACTGGGGGCCAGTCACTGGGAGGTTAGGACAGCCCTATAGTATAGAGGACTGGGTCCAGTCACTGGGAGGTTAGGACAGTCCTATAGTATGGAGGACTGGAGGCCAGTCACTGGGAGGTTAGGACAGTCCTATAGTATGGAGGACTGGAGGCCAGTCACTGGGAGGTTAGGACAGTCTTATAGTATGGAGGACTGGGGGCCAGTCACTGGGAGGTTAGGACAGTCCTATAGTATGGAGGACTGGGTCCAGTCACTGGGAGGTTAGGACAGTCCTATAGTATGGAGGACTGGGGGCCAGTCACTGGGAGGTTAGGACAGTCCTATAGTATGGAGGACTGGGGGCCAGTCACTGGGAGGTTAGGACAGTCTTATAGTATAGAGGACTGGGGGCCAGTCACTGGGAGGTTAGGACAGTCCTATAGTATGGAGGACTGGGTCCAGTCACTGGGAGGTTAGGACAGTCCTATAGTATAGAGGTCTGGGGACCAGTCACTGGGAGGTTAGGACAGTCCTATAGTATGGAGGACTGGAGGCCAGTCACTGGGAGGTTAGGACAGTCCTATAGTATGGAGGACTGGAGGCCAGTCACTGGGAGGTTAGGACAGTCCTATAGTATAGAGGTCTGGGGGCCAGTCACTGGGAGGTTAGGACAGTGAGTCCTATAGTATGGAGGACTGGGTCCAGTCACTGGGAGGTTAGGACAGTCCTATAGTATGGGGGACTGGAGGCCAGTCACTGGGAGCTTAGGACAGTCCTATAGTATGGAGGTCTGGGGGCCAGTCACTGGGAGGTTAGGACAGTCCTATAGTATGGAGGACTGGAGGCCAGTCACTGGGAGGTTAGGACAGTCCTATAGTATGGAGGACTGGAGGCCAGTCACTGGGAGGTTAGGACAGTCCTATAGTATAGAGGTCTGGGGACCAGTCACTGGGAGGTTAGGACAGTCCTATAGTATAGAGGTCTGGGGGCCAGTCACTGGGAGGTTAGGACAGTCCTATAGTATGGAGGACTGGAGGCCAGTCACTGGGAGGTTAGGACAGTCCTATAGTATAGAGGTCTGGGGGCCAGTCACTGGGAGGTTAGGACAGTCTTATAGTATGGAGGACTGGGGGCCAGTCACTGGGAGGTTAGGACAGTCCTATAGTATAGAGGTCTGGGGGCCAGTCACTGGGAGGTTAGGACAGTCCTATAGTATGGAGGTCTGGGGGCCAGTCACTGGGAGGTTAGGACAGTCCTATAGTATGGAGGACTGGAGGCCAGTCACTGGGAGGTTAGGACAGTCCTATAGTATGGAGGACTGGAGGCCAGTCACTGGGAGGTTAGGACAGTCCTATAGTATAGAGGTCTGGGGACCAGTCACTGGGAGGTTAGGACAGTCCTATAGTATGGAGGACTGGGGGCCAGTCACTGGGAGGTTAGGACAGTCCTATAGTATGGAGGACTGGGGGCCAGTCACTGGGAGGTTAGGACAGTCTTATAGTATGGAGGACTGGGGGCCAGTCACTGGGAGGTTAGGACAGTCCTATAGTATGGAGGACTGGAGGCCAGTCACTGGGAGGTTAGGACAGTCCTATAGTATGGAGGACTGGGTCCAGTCACTGGGAGGTTAGGACAGTCCTATAGTATGGAGGACTGGGGGCCAGTCACTGGGAGGTTAGGACAGTCCTATAGTATGGAGGACTGGGGGCCAGTCACTGGGAGGTTAGGACAGTCCTATAGTATGGAGGACTGGAGGCCAGTCACTGGGAGGTTAGGACAGTCCTATAGTATGGAGGACTGGGTCCAGTCACTGGGAGGTTAGGACAGTCCTATAGTATGGAGGACTGGGGGCCAGTCACTGGGAGGTTAGGACAGTCCTATAGTATGGAGGACTGGGGGCCAGTCACTGGGAGGTTAGGACAGTCCTATAGTATGGAGGACTGGGTCCAGTCACTGGGAGGTTAGGACAGTCCTATAGTATGGGGGACTGGAGGCCAGTCACTGGGAGGTTAGGACAGTCCTATAGTATGGAGGACTGGGTCCAGTCACTGGGAGGTTAGGACAGTCCTATAGTATGGAGGACTGGGGGCCAGTCACTGGGAGGTTAGGACAGTCTTATAGTATAGAGGACTGGGGTCCAGTCACTGGGAGGTTAGGACAGTCCTATAGTATAGAGGACTGGGGTCCAGTCACTGGGAGGTTAGGACAGTCCTATAGTATAGAGGTCTGGGGACCAGTCACTGGGAGGTTAGGACAGTCCTATAGTATAGAGGTCTGGGGACCAGTCACTGGGAGGTTAGGACAGTCCTATAGTATGGAGGACTGGGTCCAGTCACTGGGAGGTTAGGACAGTCCTATAGTATGGAGGACTGGGGGCTAGTCACTGGGAGGTTAGGACAGTCCTATAGTATGGAGGACTGGGGGCCAGTCACTGGGAGGTTAGGACAGTCCTATAGTATGGAGGACTGGGTCCAGTCACTGGGAGGTTAAGACAGTCCTATAGTATGGGGGACTGGAGGCCAGTCACTGGGAGGTTAGGACAGTCCTATAGTATGGAGGACTGGGTCCAGTCACTGGGAGGTTAGGACAGTCCTATAGTATGGAGGTCTGGGGGCCAGTCACTGGGAGGTTAGGACAGTCCTATAGTATGGAGGACTGGGTCCAGTCACTGGGAGGTTAGGACAGTCCTATAGTATGGAGGACTGGGGGCCAGTCACTGGGAGGTTAGGACAGTCCTATAGTATGGAGGACTGGGTCCAGTCACTGGGAGGTTAGGACAGTCCTATAGTATAGAGGTCTGGGGGCCAGTCACTGGGAGGTTAGGACAGTCCTATAGTATAGAGGACTGGGGGCCAGTCACTGGGAGGTTAGGACAGTCCTATAGTATAGAGGACTGGGGGCCAGTCACTGGGGGGTTAGGACAGTCCTATAGTATAGAGGACTGGGGGCCAGTCACTGGGAGGTTAGGACAGTCTTATAGTATGGAGGTCTGGGGGCCAGTCACTGGGAGGTTAGGACAGTCCTATAGTATAGAGGTCTGGGGGCCAGTCACTGGGAGGTTAGGACAGTCCTATAGTATAGAGGTCTGGGGGCCAGTCACTGGGAGGTTAGGACAGTCCTATAGTATAGAGGACTGGGGGCCAGTCACTGGGAGGTTAGGACAGTCCTATAGTATGGAGGACTGGGGGCCAGTCACTGGGAGGTTAGGACAGTCTTATAGTATAGAGGACTGGGGGCCAGTCACTGGGAGGTTAGGACAGTCCTATAGTATAGAGGACTGGGGGCCAGTCACTGGGAGGTTAGGACAGTCCTATAGTATAGAGGACTGGGGGCCAGTCACTGGGAGGTTAGGACAGTCCTATAGTATAGAGGTCTGGGGACCAGTCACTGGGAGGTTAGGACAGTCCTATAGTATGGAGGACTGGGTCCAGTCACTGGGAGGTTAGGACAGTCCTATAGTATGGAGGACTGGGGGCCAGTCACTGGGAGGTTAGGACAGTCCTATAGTATAGAGGTCTGGGGGCCAGTCACTGGGAGGTTAGGACAGTCCTATAGTATAGAGGACTGGGTCCAGTCACTGGGAGGTTAGGACAGTCCTATAGTATAGAGGTCTGGGGGCCAGTCACTGGGAGGTTAGGACAGTCCTATAGTATAGAGGACTGGGGGCCAGTCACTGGGAGGTTAGGACAGTCCTATAGTATGGAGGACTGGGGGCCAGTCACTGGGAGGTTAGGACAGTCCTATAGTATGGAGGACTGGGGGCCAGTCACTGGGAGGTTAGGACAGTCCTATAGTATGGAGGACTGGGGGCCAGTCACTGGGAGGTTAGGACAGTCCTATAGTATGGAGGACTGGGTCCAGTCACTGGGAGGTTAGGACAGTCCTATAGTATAGAGGTCTGGGGACCAGTCACTGGGAGGTTAGGACAGTCCTATAGTATGGAGGACTGGAGGCCAGTCACTGGGAGGTTAGGACAGTCCTATAGTATAGAGGTCTGGGGGCCAGTCACTGGGAGGTTAGGACAGTGAGTCCTATAGTATGGAGGACTGGGTCCAGTCACTGGGAGGTTAGGACAGTCCTATAGTATGGGGGACTGGAGGCCAGTCACTGGGAGGTTAGGACAGTCCTATAGTATGGAGGACTGGGGGCCAGTCACTGGGAGGTTAGGACAGTCCTATAGTATGGAGGACTGGAGGCCAGTCACTGGGAGGTTAGGACAGTCCTATAGTATGGAGGACTGGGGGCCAGTCACTGGGAGGTTAGGACAGTCTTATAGTATAGAGGACTGGGGGCCAGTCACTGGGAGGTTAGGACAGTCCTATAGTATAGAGGACTGGGGGCCAGTCACTGGGAGGTTAGGACAGTCCTATAGTATAGAGGACTGGGGGCCAGTCACTGGGAGGTTAGGACAGTCCTATAGTATAGAGGACTGGGGGCCAGTCACTGGGAGCTTAGGACAGTCCTATAGTATAGAGGTCTGGGGGCCAGTCACTGGGAGGTTAGGACAGTCCTATAGTATGGAGGACTGGGGGCCAGTCACTGGGAGGTTAGGACAGTCCTATAGTATGGAGGACTGGGGGCCAGTCACTGGGAGGTTAGGACAGTCCTATAGTATGGAGGACTGGAGGCCAGTCACTGGGAGGTTAGGACAGTCTTATAGTATGGAGGACTGGGGGCCAGTCACTGGGAGGTTAGGACAGTCCTATAGTATAGAGGACTGGGGGCCAGTCACTGGGAGGTTAGGACAGTCTTATAGTATAGAGGACTGGGGGCCAGTCACTGGGAGGTTAGGACAGTCCTATAGTATGGAGGACTGGGTCCAGTCACTGGGAGGTTAGGACAGTCCTATAGTATAGAGGTCTGGGGACCAGTCACTGGGAGGTTAGGACAGTCCTATAGTATGGAGGACTGGAGGCCAGTCACTGGGAGGTTAGGACAGTCCTATAGTATAGAGGTCTGGGGGCCAGTCACTGGGAGGTTAGGACAGTGAGTCCTATAGTATGGAGGACTGGGTCCAGTCACTGGGAGGTTAGGACAGTCCTATAGTATGGGGGACTGGAGGCCAGTCACTGGGAGCTTAGGACAGTCCTATAGTATGGAGGTCTGGGGGCCAGTCACTGGGAGGTTAGGACAGTCCTATAGTATGGAGGACTGGAGGCCAGTCACTGGGAGGTTAGGACAGTCCTATAGTATGGAGGACTGGAGGCCAGTCACTGGGAGGTTAGGACAGTCCTATAGTATGGAGGACTGGGTCCAGTCACTGGGAGGTTAGGACAGTCCTATAGTATAGAGGTCTGGGGGCCAGTCACTGGGAGGTTAGGACAGTCCTATAGTATGGAGGACTGGAGGCCAGTCACTGGGAGGTTAGGACAGTCCTATAGTATAGAGGTCTGGGGGCCAGTCACTGGGAGGTTAGGACAGTCTTATAGTATGGAGGACTGGGGGCCAGTCACTGGGAGGTTAGGACAGTCCTATAGTATAGAGGTCTGGGGGCCAGTCACTGGGAGGTTAGGACAGTCCTATAGTATGGAGGTCTGGGGGCCAGTCACTGGGAGGTTAGGACAGTCCTATAGTATGGAGGACTGGAGGCCAGTCACTGGGAGGTTAGGACAGTCCTATAGTATGGAGGACTGGAGGCCAGTCACTGGGAGGTTAGGACAGTCCTATAGTATAGAGGTCTGGGGACCAGTCACTGGGAGGTTAGGACAGTCCTATAGTATGGAGGACTGGGGGCCAGTCACTGGGAGGTTAGGACAGTCCTATAGTATGGAGGACTGGGGGCCAGTCACTGGGAGGTTAGGACAGTCTTATAGTATGGAGGACTGGGGGCCAGTCACTGGGAGGTTAGGACAGTCCTATAGTATGGAGGACTGGAGGCCAGTCACTGGGAGGTTAGGACAGTCCTATAGTATGGAGGACTGGGTCCAGTCACTGGGAGGTTAGGACAGTCCTATAGTATGGAGGACTGGGGGCCAGTCACTGGGAGGTTAGGACAGTCCTATAGTATGGAGGACTGGGGGCCAGTCACTGGGAGGTTAGGACAGTCCTATAGTATGGAGGACTGGGGGCCAGTCACTGGGAGGTTAGGACAGTCCTATAGTATGGAGGACTGGGGGCCAGTCACTGGGAGGTTAGGACAGTCCTATAGTATGGAGGACTGGGGGCCAGTCACTGGGAGGTTAGGACAGTCCTATAGTATGGAGGACTGGAGGCCAGTCACTGGGAGGTTAGGACAGTCCTATAGTATGGAGGACTGGGTCCAGTCACTGGGAGGTTAGGACAGTCCTATAGTATGGAGGACTGGGGGCCAGTCACTGGGAGGTTAGGACAGTCCTATAGTATGGAGGACTGGGGGCCAGTCACTGGGAGGTTAGGACAGTCCTATAGTATGGAGGACTGGGTCCAGTCACTGGGAGGTTAGGACAGTCCTATAGTATGGGGGACTGGAGGCCAGTCACTGGGAGGTTAGGACAGTCCTATAGTATGGAGGACTGGGTCCAGTCACTGGGAGGTTAGGACAGTCCTATAGTATGGAGGACTGGGGGCCAGTCACTGGGAGGTTAGGACAGTCTTATAGTATAGAGGACTGGGGTCCAGTCACTGGGAGGTTAGGACAGTCCTATAGTATAGAGGACTGGGGTCCAGTCACTGGGAGGTTAGGACAGTCCTATAGTATAGAGGTCTGGGGACCAGTCACTGGGAGGTTAGGACAGTCCTATAGTATGGAGGACTGGAGGCCAGTCACTGGGAGGTTAGGACAGTCCTATAGTATGGAGGACTGGGGGCCAGTCACTGGGAGGTTAGGACAGTCCTATAGTATGGAGGACTGGGTCCAGTCACTGGGAGGTTAGGACAGTCCTATAGTATGGAGGACTGGGGGCCAGTCACTGGGAGGTTAGGACAGTCCTATAGTATGGAGGACTGGGGGCCAGTCACTGGGAGGTTAGGACAGTCCTATAGTATGGAGGACTGGGTCCAGTCACTGGGAGGTTAAGACAGTCCTATAGTATGGGGGACTGGAGGCCAGTCACTGGGTGGTTAGGACAGTCCTATAGTATGGAGGACTGGGTCCAGTCACTGGGAGGTTAGGACAGTCCTATAGTATGGAGGTCTGGGGGCCAGTCACTGGGAGGTTAGGACAGTCCTATAGTATGGAGGACTGGGTCCAGTCACTGGGAGGTTAGGACAGTCCTATAGTATGGAGGACTGGGGGCCAGTCACTGGGAGGTTAGGACAGTCCTATAGTATAGAGGTCTGGGGGCCAGTCACTGGGAGGTTAGGACAGTCCTATAGTATAGAGGACTGGGGGCCAGTCACTGGGAGGTTAGGACAGTCCTATAGTATAGAGGACTGGGGGCCAGTCACTGGGGGGTTAGGACAGTCCTATAGTATAGAGGACTGGAGGCCAGTCACTGGGAGGTTAGGACAGTCTTATAGTATGGAGGTCTGGGGGCCAGTCACTGGGAGGTTAGGACAGTCCTATAGTATAGAGGACTGGGGGCCAGTCACTGGGAGGTTAGGACAGTCCTATAGTATGGAGGACTGGGGGCCAGTCACTGGGAGGTTAGGACAGTCTTATAGTATAGAGGACTGGGGGCCAGTCACTGGGAGGTTAGGACAGTCCTATAGTATAGAGGACTGGGGGCCAGTCACTGGGAGGTTAGGACAGTCCTATAGTATGGAGGACTGGGGGCCAGTCACTGGGAGGTTAGGACAGTCTTATAGTATAGAGGACTGGGGGCCAGTCACTGGGAGGTTAGGACAGTCCTATAGTATAGAGGACTGGGGGCCAGTCACTGGGAGGTTAGGACAGTCCTATAGTATAGAGGACTGGGGGCCAGTCACTGGGAGGTTAGGACAGTCCTATAGTATGGAGGACTGGGGGCCAGTCACTGGGAGGTTAGGACAGTCCTATAGTATGGAGGACTGGGGGCCAGTCACTGGGAGGTTAGGACAGTCCTATAGTATGGAGGACTGGGGGCCAGTCACTGGGAGGTTAGGACAGTCTTATAGTATGGAGGACTGGGGGCCAGTCACTGGGAGGTTAGGACAGTCTTATAGTATGGAGGACTGGGGGCCAGTCACTGGGAGGTTAGGACAGCCCTATAGTATAGAGGACTGGGTCCAGTCACTGGGAGGTTAGGACAGTCCTATAGTATGGAGGACTGGAGGCCAGTCACTGGGAGGTTAGGACAGTCCTATAGTATGGAGGACTGGAGGCCAGTCACTGGGAGGTTAGGACAGTCTTATAGTATGGAGGACTGGGGGCCAGTCACTGGGAGGTTAGGACAGTCCTATAGTATGGAGGACTGGGTCCAGTCACTGGGAGGTTAGGACAGTCCTATAGTATGGGGGACTGGAGGCCAGTCACTGGGAGGTTAGGACAGTCCTATAGTATGGAGGACTGGAGGCCAGTCACTGGGAGGTTAGGACAGTCCTATAGTATGGAGGACTGGAGGCCAGTCACTGGGAGGTTAGGACAGTCTTATAGTATGGAGGACTGGGGGCCAGTCACTGGGAGGTTAGGACAGTCCTATAGTATGGAGGACTGGGTCCAGTCACTGGGAGGTTAGGACAGTCCTATAGTATGGGGGACTGGAGGCCAGTCACTGGGAGGTTAGGACAGTCCTATAGTATGGAGGTCTGGGGGCCAGTCACTGGGAGGTTAGGACAGTCCTATAGTATGGAGGACTGGAGGCCAGTCACTGGGAGGTTAGGACAGTCCTATAGTATGGAGGACTGGAGGCCAGTCACTGGGAGGTTAGGACAGTCCTATAGTATGGAGGACTGGAGGCCAGTCACTGGGAGGTTAGGACAGTCCTATAGTATAGAGGTCTGGGGGCCAGTCACTGGGAGGTTAGGACAGTCTTATAGTATAGAGGACTGGGGGCCAGTCACTGGGAGGTTAGGACAGTCCTATAGTATGGAGGACTGGGTCCAGTCACTGGGAGGTTAGGACAGTCCTATAGTATAGAGGTCTGGGGACCAGTCACTGGGAGGTTAGGACAGTCCTATAGTATGGAGGACTGGAGGCCAGTCACTGGGAGGTTAGGACAGTCCTATAGTATAGAGGTCTGGGGGCCAGTCACTGGGAGGTTAGGACAGTGAGTCCTATAGTATGGAGGACTGGGTCCAGTCACTGGGAGGTTAGGACAGTCCTATAGTATGGGGGACTGGAGGCCAGTCACTGGGAGCTTAGGACAGTCCTATAGTATGGAGGTCTGGGGGCCAGTCACTGGGGGGTTAGGACAGTCTTATAGTATGGAGGACTGGGGGCCAGTCACTGGGAGGTTAGGACAGCCCTATAGTATAGAGGACTGGGTCCAGTCACTGGGAGGTTAGGACAGTCCTATAGTATGGAGGACTGGAGGCCAGTCACTGGGAGGTTAGGACAGTCCTATAGTATGGAGAACTGGGTCCAGTCACTGGGAGGTTAGGACAGTCTTATAGTATGGAGGACTGGGGGCCAGTCACTGGGAGGTTAAGACAGTCCTATAGTATGGGGGACTGGGGGCCAGTCACTGGGAGGTTAGGACAGTCCTATAGTATGGAGGACTGGGTCCAGTCACTGGGAGGTTAGGACAGTCCTATAGTATGGGGGACTGGAGGCCAGTCACTGGGAGGTTAGGACAGTCCTATAGTATGGAGGACTGGAGGCCAGTCACTGGGAGGTTAGGACAGTCCTATAGTATGGAGGACTGGAGGCCAGTCACTGGGAGGTTAGGACAGTCTTATAGTATGGAGGACTGGGGGCCAGTCACTGGGAGGTTAGGACAGTCCTATAGTATGGAGGACTGGGTCCAGTCACTGGGAGGTTAGGACAGTCCTATAGTATGGGGGACTGGAGGCCAGTCACTGGGAGGTTAGGACAGTCCTATAGTATGGAGGTCTGGGGGCCAGTCACTGGGAGGTTAGGACAGTCCTATAGTATGGAGGACTGGAGGCCAGTCACTGGGAGGTTAGGACAGTCCTATAGTATGGAGGACTGGAGGCCAGTCACTGGGAGGTTAGGACAGTCCTATAGTATGGAGGACTGGAGGCCAGTCACTGGGAGGTTAGGACAGTCCTATAGTATAGAGGTCTGGGGGCCAGTCACTGGGAGGTTAGGACAGTCTTATAGTATAGAGGACTGGGGGCCAGTCACTGGGAGGTTAGGACAGTCCTATAGTATAGAGGACTGGGGTCCAGTCACTGGGAGGTTAGGACAGTCCTATAGTATAGAGGTCTGGGGACCAGTCACTGGGAGGTTAGGACAGTCCTATAGTATGGAGGACTGGAGGCCAGTCACTGGGAGGTTAGGACAGTCCTATAGTATAGAGGTCTGGGGGCCAGTCACTGGGAGGTTAGGACAGTGAGTCCTATAGTATGGAGGACTGGGTCCAGTCACTGGGAGGTTAGGACAGTCCTATAGTATGGGGGACTGGAGGCCAGTCACTGGGAGCTTAGGACAGTCCTATAGTATGGAGGTCTGGGGGCCAGTCACTGGGAGGTTAGGACAGTCCTATAGTATGGAGGACTGGAGGCCAGTCACTGGGAGGTTAGGACAGTCCTATAGTATGGAGGACTGGAGGCCAGTCACTGGGAGGTTAGGACAGTCCTATAGTATAGAGGTCTGGGGACCAGTCACTGGGAGGTTAGGACAGTCCTATAGTATAGAGGTCTGGGGGCCAGTCACTGGGAGGTTAGGACAGTCCTATAGTATGGAGGACTGGAGGCCAGTCACTGGGAGGTTAGGACAGTCCTATAGTATAGAGGTCTGGGGGCCAGTCACTGGGAGGTTAGGACAGTCTTATAGTATGGAGGACTGGGGGCCAGTCACTGGGAGGTTAGGACAGTCCTATAGTATAGAGGTCTGGGGGCCAGTCACTGGGAGGTTAGGACAGTCCTATAGTATGGAGGACTGGAGGCCAGTCACTGGGAGGTTAGGACAGTCCTATAGTATGGAGGACTGGAGGCCAGTCACTGGGAGGTTAGGACAGTCCTATAGTATAGAGGTCTGGGGACCAGTCACTGGGAGGTTAGGACAGTCCTATAGTATGGAGGACTGGGGGCCAGTCACTGGGAGGTTAGGACAGTCCTATAGTATGGAGGACTGGAGGCCAGTCACTGGGAGGTTAGGACAGTCCTATAGTATAGAGGTCTGGGGACCAGTCACTGGGAGGTTAGGACAGTCCTATAGTATGGAGGACTGGGGGCCAGTCACTGGGAGGTTAGGACAGTCCTATAGTATGGAGGACTGGGTGCCAGTCACTGGGAGGTTAGGACAGTCTTATAGTATGGAGGACTGGGGGCCAGTCACTGGGAGGTTAGGACAGTCCTATAGTATGGAGGACTGGAGGCCAGTCACTGGGAGGTTAGGACAGTCCTATAGTATGGAGGACTGGAGGCCAGTCACTGGGAGGTTAGGACAGTCCTATAGTATAGAGGTCTGGGGACCAGTCACTGGGAGGTTAGGACAGTCCTATAGTATGGAGGACTGGAGGCCAGTCACTGGGAGGTTAGGACAGTCTTATAGTATGGAGGACTGGGGGCCAGTCACTGGGAGGTTAGGACAGTCCTATAGTATGGAGGACTGGAGGCCAGTCACTGGGAGGTTAGGACAGTCCTATAGTATGGAGAACTGGGTCCAGTCACTGGGAGGTTAGGACAGTCCTATAGTATGGAGGACTGGGGGCCAGTCACTGGGAGGTTAGGACAGTCCTATAGTATGGAGGACTGGAGGCCAGTCACTGGGAGGTTAGGACAGTCCTATAGTATAGAGGTCTGGGGGCCAGTCACTGGGAGGTTAGGACAGTCTTATAGTATGGAGGACTGGGGGCCAGTCACTGGGAGGTTAGGACAGTCCTATAGTATAGAGGTCTGGGGGCCAGTCACTGGGAGGTTAGGACAGTCCTATAGTATGGAGGACTGGAGGCCAGTCACTGGGAGGTTAGGACAGTCCTATAGTATGGAGGACTGGAGGCCAGTCACTGGGAGGTTAGGACAGTCCTATAGTATAGAGGTCTGGGGACCAGTCACTGGGAGGTTAGGACAGTCCTATAGTATGGAGGACTGGGGGCCAGTCACTGGGAGGTTAGGACAGTCCTATAGTATGGAGGACTGGAGGCCAGTCACTGGGAGGTTAGGACAGTCCTATAGTATAGAGGTCTGGGGACCAGTCACTGGGAGGTTAGGACAGTCCTATAGTATGGAGGACTGGGGGCCAGTCACTGGGAGGTTAGGACAGTCCTATAGTATGGAGGACTGGGTGCCAGTCACTGGGAGGTTAGGACAGTCTTATAGTATGGAGGACTGGGGGCCAGTCACTGGGAGGTTAGGACAGTCCTATAGTATGGAGGACTGGAGGCCAGTCACTGGGAGGTTAGGACAGTCCTATAGTATGGAGGACTGGGTCCAGTCACTGGGAGGTTAGGACAGTCCTATAGTATGGAGGACTGGGGGCCGGTCACTGGGAGGTTAGGACAGTCCTATAGTATGGAGGACTGGGGGCCAGTCACTGGGAGGTTAGGACAGTCCTATAGTATGGAGGACTGGAGGCCAGTCACTGGGAGGTTAGGACAGTCCTATAGTATGGAGGACTGGGTCCAGTCACTGGGAGGTTAGGACAGTCCTATAGTATGGAGGACTGGGGGCCAGTCACTGGGAGGTTAGGACAGTCCTATAGTATGGAGGACTGGGTCCAGTCACTGGGAGGTTAGGACAGTCCTATAGTATGGGGGACTGGAGGCCAGTCACTGGGAGGTTAGGACAGTCCTATAGTATGGAGGACTGGGTCCAGTCACTGGGAGGTTAGGACAGTCCTATAGTATGGAGGACTGGGGGCCAGTCACTGGGAGGTTAGGACAGTCTTATAGTATAGAGGACTGGGGTCCAGTCACTGGGAGGTTAGGACAGTCCTATAGTATAGAGGACTGGGGTCCAGTCACTGGGAGGTTAGGACAGTCCTATAGTATAGAGGTCTGGGGACCAGTCACTGGGAGGTTAGGACAGTCCTATAGTATAGAGGTCTGGGGACCAGTCACTGGGAGGTTAGGACAGTCCTATAGTATGGAGGACTGGGTCCAGTCACTGGGAGGTTAGGACAGTCCTATAGTATGGAGGACTGGGGGCCAGTCACTGGGAGGTTAGGACAGTCCTATAGTATGGAGGACTGGGTCCAGTCACTGGGAGGTTAAGACAGTCCTATAGTATGGGGGACTGGAGGCCAGTCACTGGGAGGTTAGGACAGTCCTATAGTATGGAGGACTGGGTCCAGTCACTGGGAGGTTAGGACAGTCCTATAGTATGGAGGTCTGGGGGCCAGTCACTGGGAGGTTAGGACAGTCCTATAGTATGGAGGACTGGGTCCAGTCACTGGGAGGTTAGGACAGTCCTATAGTATGGAGGACTGGGGGCCAGTCACTGGGAGGTTAGGACAGTCCTATAGTATGGAGGACTGGAGGCCAGTCACTGGGAGGTTAGGACAGTCCTATAGTATAGAGGTCTGGGGGCCAGTCACTGGGAGGTTAGGACAGTCTTATAGTATAGAGGACTGGGGTCCAGTCACTGGGAGGTTAGGACAGTCCTATAGTATAGAGGACTGGGGTCCAGTCACTGGGAGGTTAGGACAGTCCTATAGTATAGAGGTCTGGGGACCAGTCACTGGGAGGTTAGGACAGTCCTATAGTATGGAGGACTGGGGACAGTCACTGGGAGGTTAGGACAGTCCTATAGTATGGAGGTCTGGGGACCAGTCACTGGGAGGTTAGGACAGTCCTATAGTATGGAGGACTGGGGACAGTCACTGGGAGGTTAGGACAGTCCTATAGTATGGGGGACTGGAGGCCAGTCACTGGGAGGTTAGGACAGTCCTATAGTATGGAGGACTGGGTCCAGTCACTGGGAGGTTAGGACAGTCCTATAGTATGGAGGTCTGGGGGCCAGTCACTGGGAGGTTAGGACAGTCCTATAGTATGGAGGACTGGGTCCAGTCACTGGGAGGTTAGGACAGTCCTATAGTATGGAGGACTGGGGGCCAGTCACTGGGAGGTTAGGACAGTCTTATAGTATGGAGGACTGGGGGCCAGTCACTGGGAGGTTAGGACAGTCTTATAGTATGGAGGACTGGGGGCCAGTCACTGGGAGGTTAGGACAGTCCTATAGTATGGGGGACTGGAGGCCAGTCACTGGGAGGTTAGGACAGTCCTATAGTATGGAGGTCTGGGGGCCAGTCACTGGGAGGTTAGGACAGTCCTATAGTATGGAGGACTGGGGGCCAGTCACTGGGAGGTTAGGACAGCCCTATAGTATGGAGGACTGGGGGCCAGTCACTGGGAGGTTAGGACAGTCTTATAGTATGGAGGACTGGAGGCCAGTCACTGGGAGGTTAGGACAGTCCTATAGTATGGAGGACTGGAGGCCAGTCACTGGGAGGTTAGGACAGTCCTATAGTATAGAGGACTGGGGGCCAGTCACTGGGAGGTTAGGACAGTCCTATAGTATGGAGGACTGGGGGCCAGTCACTGGGAGGTTAGGACAGTCCTATAGTATGGAGGACTGGGGGCCAGTCACTGGGAGGTTAGGACAGTCTTATAGTATGGAGGACTGGGGGCCAGTCACTGGGAGGTTAGGACAGTCCTATAGTATGGAGGACTGGGGGCCAGTCACTGGGAGGTTAGGACAGTCTTATAGTATGGAGGACTGGGGGCCGGTCACTGGGAGGTTAGGACAGTCTTATAGTATGGAGGACTGGGGGCCAGTCACTGGGAGGTTAGGACAGTCCTATAGTATGGAGGACTGGGGGCCAGTCACTGGGAGGTTAGGACAGTCCTATAGTATGGGGGACTGGAGGCCAGTCACTGGGAGGTTAGGACAGTCCTATAGTATGGAGGACTGGGGGCCAGTCACTGGGAGGTTAGGACAGTCCTATAGTATGGGGGACTGGAGGCCAGTCACTGGGAGGTTAGGACAGTCCTATAGTATGGAGGTCTGGGGGCCAGTCACTGGGAGGTTAGGACAGTCCTATAGTATGGAGGACTGGAGGCCAGTCACTGGGAGGTTAGGACAGTCTTATAGTATGGAGGACTGGAGGCCAGTCACTGGGAGGTTAGGACAGTCCTATAGTATGGAGGACTGGGGGCCAGTCACTGGGAGGTTAGGACAGTCTTATAGTATGGAGGACTGGGGGCCAGTCACTGGGAGGTTAGGACAGTCTTATAGTATGGAGGACTGGGGGCCAGTCACTGGGAGGTTAGGACAGTCTTATAGTATGGAGGTCTGGGGGCCAGTCACTGGGAGGTTAGGACAGTCCTATAGTATGGGGGACTGGAGGCCAGTCACTGGGAGGTTAGGACAGTCCTATAGTATGGAGGACTGGGGGCCAGTCACTGGGAGGTTAGGACAGTCCTATAGTATGGGGGACTGGAGGCCAGTCACTGGGAGGTTAGGACAGTCCTATAGTATGGAGGTCTGGGGGCCAGTCACTGGGAGGTTAGGACAGTCCTATAGTATGGAGGACTGGAGGCCAGTCACTGGGAGGTTAGGACAGTCTTATAGTATGGAGGACTGGAGGCCAGTCACTGGGAGGTTAGGACAGTCCTATAGTATGGAGGACTGGGGGCCAGTCACTGGGAGGTTAGGACAGTCTTATAGTATGGAGGACTGGGGGCCAGTCACTGGGAGGTTAGGACAGTCTTATAGTATGGAGGACTGGGGGCCAGTCACTGGGAGGTTAGGACAGTCTTATAGTATGGAGGTCTGGGGGCCAGTCACTGGGAGGTTAGGACAGTCCTATAGTATGGAGGACTGGGGGCCAGTCACTGGGAGGTTAGGACAGTCTTATAGTATGGAGGACTGGGGGCCAGTCACTGGGAGGTTAGGACAGTCCTATAGTATGGAGGACTGGGGGCCAGTCACTGGGAGGTTAGGACAGTCCTATAGTATGGAGGACTGGGGGCCAGTCACTGGGAGGTTAGGACAGTCCTATAGTATGGAGGACTGGGTCCAGTCACTGGGAGGTTAGGACAGTTCTATAGTATGGAGGACTGGGGGCCAGTCACTGGGAGGTTAGGACAGTCCTATAGTATGGAGGACTGGGGGCCAGTCACTGGGAGGTTAGGACAGTCCTATAGTATGGAGGACTGGGGGCCAGTCACTGGGAGGTTAGGACAGTCTTATAGTATGGAGGACTGGGGGCCAGTCACTGGGAGGTTAGGACAGTCCTATAGTATAGAGGACTGGGGGCCAGTCACTGGGAGGTTAGGACAGTCCTATAGTATGGAGGACTGGGGGCCAGTCACTGGGAGGTTAGGACAGTCCTATAGTATGGAGGACTGGGGGCCAGTCACTGGGAGGTTAGGACAGTCCTATAGTATGGAGGACTGGGGGCCAGTCACTGGGAGGTTAGGACAGTCCTATAGTATAGAGGTCTGGGGGCCAGTCACTGGGAGGTTAGGACAGTCCTATAGTATGGAGGACTGGGGGCCAGTCACTGGGAGGTTAGGACAGTCCTATAGTATGGAGGACTGGGGGCCAGTCACTGGGAGGTTAGGACAATCCTATAGTATAGAGGACTGGGGGCCAGTCACTGGGAGGTTAGGACAGTCCTATAGTATGGAGGACTGGGGGCCAGTCACTGGGAGGTTAGGACAGTCCTATAGTATGGAGGACTGGGGGCCAGTCACTGGGAGGTTAGGACAGTCCTATAGTATGGAGGACTGGGGGCCAGTCACTGGGAGGTTAGGACAATCCTATAGTATAGAGGACTGGGGGCCAGTCACTGGGAGGTTAGGACAGTCCTATAGTATGGAGGACTGGGGGCCAGTCACTGGGAGGTTAGGACAATCCTATAGTATAGAGGACTGGGGGCCAGTCACTGGGAGGTTAGGACAATCCTATAGTATAGAGGACTGGGGGCCAGTCACTGGGAGGTTAGGACAGTCCTATAGTATGGAGGACTGGGGGCCAGTCACTGGGAGGTTAGGACAGTCCTATAGTATGGAGGACTGGGGGCCAGTCACTGGGAGGTTAGGACAATCCTATAGTATAGAGGACTGGGGGCCAGTCACTGGGAGGTTAGGACAGTCCTATAGTATGGAGGACTGGGGGCCAGTCACTGGGAGGTTAGGACAGTCCTATAGTATGGAGGACTGGGGGCCAGTCACTGGGAGGTTAGGACAGTCCTATAGTATGGAGGACTGGGGGCCAGTCACTGGGAGGTTAGGACAGTCTTATAGTATGGAGGACTGGGGGCCAGTCACTGGGAGGTTAGGACAGTCCTATAGTATAGAGGACTGGGGGCCAGTCACTGGGAGGTTAGGACAGTCCTATAGTATGGAGGACTGGGGGCCAGTCACTGGGAGGTTAGGACAGTCCTATAGTATGGAGGACTGGGTCCAGTCACTGGGAGGTTAGGACAGTCCTATAGTATAGAGGACTGGGGGCCAGTCACTGGGAGGTTAGGACAGTCCTATAGTATGGAGGACTGGGGGCCAGTCACTGGGAGGTTAGGACAGTCCTATAGTATGGAGGACTGGGGGCCAGTCACTGGGAGGTTAGGACAGTCCTATAGTATGGAGGACTGGGGGCCAGTCACTGGGAGGTTAGGACAGTCTTATAGTATGGAGGACTGGGGGCCAGTCACTGGGAGGTTAGGACAGTCCTATAGTATAGAGGACTGGGGACCAGTCACTGGGAGGTTAGGACAGTCCTATAGTATAGAGGACTGGGGACCAGTCACTGGGAGGTTAGGACAGTCCTATAGTATGGAGGACTGGGGGCCAGTCACTGGGAGGTTAGGACAGTCCTATAGTATGGAGGACTGGGGGCCAGTCACTGGGAGGTTAGGACAGTCCTATAGTATGGAGGACTGGGGGGCCAGTCACTGGGAGGTTAGGACAGTCCTATAGTATGGAGGACTGGGGGCCAGTCACTGGGAGGTTAGGACAGTCTTATAGTATGGAGGACTGGGGGCCAGTCACTGGGAGGTTAGGACAGTCCTATAGTATGGAGGACTGGGGGCCAGTCACTGGGAGGTTAGGACAGTCCTATAGTATGGAGGACTGGGGGCCAGTCACTGGGAGGTTAGGACAGTCTTATAGTATGGAGGACTGGGGGCCAGTCACTGGGAGGTTAGGACAGTCCTATAGTATGGAGGACTGGGGGCCAGTCACTGGGAGGTTAGGACAGTCCTATAGTATGGAGGACTGGGGGGCCAGTCACTGGGAGGTTAGGACAGTCCTATAGTATGGAGGACTGGGGGCCAGTCACTGGGAGGTTAGGACAGTCTTATAGTATGGAGGACTGGGGGCCAGTCACTGGGAGGTTAGGACAGTCCTATAGTATGGAGGACTGGGGGCCAGTCACTGGGAGGTTAGGACAGTCTTATAGTATGGAGGACTGGGGGCCAGTCACTGGGAGGTTAGGACAGTCCTATAGTATGGAGGACTGGGGGCCAGTCACTGGGAGGTTAGGACAGTCTTATAGTATGGAGGACTGGGGGCCAGTCACTGGGAGGTTAGGACAGTCTTATAGTATGGAGGACTGGGGGCCAGTCACTGGGAGGTTAGGACAGTCCTATAGTATGGAGGACTGGAGGCCAGTCACTGGGAGGTTAGGACAGTCCTATAGTATGGAGGACTGGGGGCCAGTCACTGGGAGGTTAGGACATTCCTATAGTATGGAGGACTGGAGGCCAGTCACTGGGAGGTTAGGACAGTCTTATAGTATGGAGGACTGGGGGCCAGTCACTGGGAGGTTAGGACAGTCTTATAGTATGGAGGACTGGGGGCCAGTCACTGGGAGGTTAGGACAGTCCTATAGTATGGAGGACTGGGGGCCAGTCACTGGGAGGTTAGGACAGTCCTATAGTATGGAGGACTGGAGGCCAGTCACTGGGAGGTTAGGACAGTCCTATAGTATGGAGGACTGGGGGCCAGTCACTGGGAGGTTAGGACAGTCCTATACTTGTCATGGTCTTCCAGGGCGAGGGACGTGAAAGGTTGGAGAGATTGGTGGGGGAGGGGACATGAAAGGCCAGACTGTGTGACTCCCCTCTGTACTGATATCAGGAGGATCGTCCCCGTCCACCTCCTAGACTTTTATTGATCCACACCCCCCCCCGGATATCAGACTTGTATTGACCCCCCGGATATCAGACTTGTATTGATCCCCCGGATATCAGACTTGTATTGATCCCCCGGATATCAGACTTGTATTGATCCCTCGGATATCAGACTTGTATTGACCCCCCGGATATCAGACTTGTATTGATCCCCCGGATATCAGACTTGTATTGATCCCCGGATATCAGAATTGTATTGATCCCCCTGGTATCAGACTTGTATTGACCCCCGGATATCAGACTTGTATTGATCCCTCGGATATCAGACTTGTATTGATCCCCCGGATATCAGACTTGTATTGATCCCCGGATATCAGACTTGTATTGATCCCCCGGATATCAGACTTGTATTGATCCCCAGATATCAGACTTGTATTGATCCCCGGATATCAGACTTGTATTGATCCCCCCGGATATCAGACTTGTATTGATCCCCCGGATATCAGACTTGTATTGATCCCCAGATATCAGACTTGTATTGATCCCCGGATATCAGACTTGTATTGATTCCCGGATATCAGACTTGTATTGATCCCTCGGATATCAGACTTGTATTGATCCCCCCGGATATCAGACTTGTATTGATCCCCCCGGATATCAGACTTGTATTGATCCCCAGATATCAGACTTGTATTGATCCCCGGATATCAGACTTGTATTGATCCCCAGATATCAGACTTGTATTGATCCCCCCGGATATCAGACTTGTATTGATCCCCCGGATATCAGACTTGTATTGATCCCTGGATATCAGACTTGTATTGATCCCCCCGGATATCAGACTTGTATTGATCCCCCTGGTATCAGACTTGTATTGATCCCCCAGATATCAGACTTGTATTGATCCCCCCGGATATCAGACTTGTATTGATCCCTCGGATATCAGACTTGTATTGATCCCCCTGGATATCAGACTTGTATTGATCCCCCCGGATATCAGACTTGTATTGATCCCCCTGGTATCAGACTTGTATTGATCCCCCTGGTATCAGACTTGTATTGATCCCCCAGATATCAGACTTGTATTGATCCCTCGGATATCAGACTTGTATTGATCCCCCTGGATATCAGACTTGTATTGATCCCCCCGGATATCAGACTTGTATTGATCCCCCTGGATATCAGACTTGTATTGATCCCCAGATATCAGACTTATATTGATCCCCCAGATATCAGACTTGTATTGATCCCCGGATATCAGACTTGTATTTATCCCTGGATATCAGACTTGTATTGATCCCCCAGATATCAGACTTGTATTGATCCCCCGGATATCAGACTTGTATTTATCCGCCAAATATCAGACTTGTATTGATCCCCCAGATATCAGACTTGTATTGATCCCCCAGATATCCGACTTGTATTGATCCCCGGATATCAGACTTGTATTGATCCCCGGATATCAGCGTCTTCTCCTATCATTATATAGATACAAAGAGAACCGTCTCCTCCCAGCAGCCAATAGGATGTAAGTGTGGACTGAACTGTCATCATTATTGATCCCCTGTGATCCTGTGATCCCCCCCGAGAATGGGGGACCTAGGGGGCCGATCTTCATAGGGAGTTGGAGGGGATTGTAGTACCCCCGTATATTGGAGGGATAGACGTACACCCGTACAGTGGAGGGGATAGTAGTACCCCCCGTACAGTGGAGGGGATTGTAGTACCCCTGTACAGTGGAGGGGATAGTAGTACCCCCTGTACAGTGGAAGGGATTGTAGTACCCCTGTACAGTGGAGGGGATAGTAGTACCCCCTGTACAGTGGAGGGGATTGTAGTTACCCCTGTACAGTGGAGGGGATTGTAGTACCCCTGTACAGTGGAGGGGATAGTTGTGCCCCCTGTACAGTGGAGGGGATTGTAGTACCCCTGTGCAGTGGAGGGGATTGTTGTACTCCTGTACAGTGGAGGGGATAGTAGTACCCCCTGTACAGTGGAGGGGATTGTAGTACCCCTGTACAGTGGAGGGGATAGTAGTACCCCCTGTACAGTGGAGGGGATTGTAGTAGCCCCCGTACAGTGGAGGGGATTGTAGTACCCCCCGTACAGTGGAGGGGATTGTAGTACCCCCCGTACAGTGGAGGGGATTGTAGTACCCCTGTACAGTGGAGATGATAGTAGTACCCCCTGTACAGTGGAGGGGATTGTAGTACCCCTTGTACAGTGGAATTGTAGTGGCGGTGTTGATGAGTTGGAAGGGCGAAGTCCCCGGTGTCTCCGTGCCGTCTATCACACATCTAGGTGACAGGGACACGGGGGAGGGAATTGTATTAGTAGTCACACGCGGTGTTGATCTCAGGGGAGGGGATTGTATTGGCGGTCACAGGCGGTGTTGATCTCGGTGACGGGGAGGGGATTGTAGTGGCGGTCACACTCGGTGTTTATCTCAGTGACGGGGAGGGGATTGTAGTGGCGGTCACAGGCGATGTTGATGAGTTGGAAGGACGAAGTCCCCAGTGTCTCCGTGCCGTCTATCACACATCTGGGTGACGGGGACACGGGGGAGGGGACACTGTAATCACATGAAGATTGTTTTATGGCAGTCACTTTCCCCCACTGACAGGAGAAGAGGGATTGTGGGTAATATAGACAATGATTGGTTAGGGTGGAGGGGATTGTAGTACGGGGCAGTGGACGGGTGACATGAGGCAGGTGTAAGATGTATGGGGGTCCCGGGTGATATGAGGCGGGTGTAGGATGTATGGGGTCCCGGGTGACATGAGGCGGGTGTAGGATGTATGGGGGTCCCGGGTGACATGAGGCGGGTGTAGGATGTATGGGGGTCCCGGGTGACATGAGGCGGGTGTAGGATGTATGGGGGTCCCGGGTGACATGAGGCGGGTGTAGGATGTATGGGGGTCCCGGGTGACATGAGGCGGGTGTAGGATGTATGGGGGTCCCGGGTGATATGAGGCGGGTGTAGGATGTATGGGGGTCCCGGGTGACATGAGGCGGGTGTAGGATGTATGGGGGTCCCGGGTGACATGAGGCTGGTGTAGGATGTATGGGGGTCCCGGGTGACATGAGGCGGGTGTAGGATGTATGGGGGTCCCGGGTGATATGAGGCGGGTGTAGGATGTATGGGGGTCCCGGGTGATATGAGGCGGGTGTAGGATGTATGGGGGTCCCGGGTGACATGAGGCGGGTGTAGGATGTATGGGGGTCCCGGGTGACATGAGGCGGGTGTAGGATGTATGGGGGTCCCGGGTGACATGAGGCGGGTGTAGGATGTATGGGGGTCCCGGGTGACATGAGGCAGGTGTAGGATGTATGGGGGTCCCGGGTGACATGAGGCGGGTGTAGGATGTATGGGGGTCCCGGGTGATATGAGGCGGGTGTAGGATGTATGGGGGTCCCGGGTGACATGAGGCGGGTGTAGGATGTATGGGGGTCCCGGGTGACATGAGGCGGGTGTAGGATGTATGGGGGTCCCGGGTGACATGAGGCGGGTGTAGGATGTATGGGGGTCCCGGGTGACATGAGGCGGGTGTAGGATGTATGGGGGTCCCGGGTGACATGAGGCGGGTGTAGGATGTATGGGGGTCCCGGGTGACATGAGGCGGGTGTAGGATGTATGGGGGTCCCGGGTGACATGAGACGGGTGTAGGATGTATGGGGGTCCCGGGTGACATGAGACGGGTGTAGGATGTAAGGGGGTCCCGGGTGACATGAGGCGGGTGTAGGATGTATGGGGGTCCCGGGTGACATGAGGTGGGTGTAGGATGTATGGGGGTCCCGGGTGACATGAGGCGGGTGTAGGATGTATGGGGGTCCCGGGTGATATGAGGCGGGTGTAGGATGTATGGGGGTCCCGGGTGACATGAGGCGGGTGTAGGATGTATGGGGGTCCCGGGTGACATGAGGCGGGTGTAGGATGTATGGGGGTCCCGGGTGACATGAGGCGGGTGTAGGATGTATGGGGGTCCCGGGTGATATGAGGCGGGTGTAGGATGTATGGGGGTCCCGGGTGACATGAGGCGGGTGTAGGATGTATGGGGGTCCCGGGTGACATGAGGCTGGTGTAGGATGTATGGGGGTCCCGGGTGACATGAGGCGGGTGTAGGATGTATGGGGGTCCCGGGTGACATGAGGCGGGTGTAGGATGTATGGGGGTCCCGGGTGACATGAGGCGGGTGTAGGATGTATGGGGGTCCCGGGTGACATGAGGCGGGTGTAGGATGTATGGGGGTCCCGGGTGACATGAGGCAGATGTAGGATGTATGGGGTCCCGGGTGACGTGAGGCGGGTGTAGGATGTATGGGGGTCCCGGGTGATATGAGGCGGGTGTAGGATGTATGGGGGTCCCGGGTGACATGAGGCGGGTGTAGGATGTATGGGGGTCCCGGGTGACATGAGGCGGGTGTAGGATGTATGGGGGTCCCGGGTGACATGAGGCAGATGTAGGATGTATGGGGTCCCGGGTGACGTGAGGCGGGTGTAGGATGTATGGGGGTCCCGGGTGACATGAGGCGGATGTAGGATGTATGGGGTCCCGGGTGACGTGAGGCGGGTGTAGGATGTATGGGGGTCCCGGGTGACATGAGGCGGGTGTAGGATGTATGGGGGTCCCGGGTGATATGAGGCAGATGTAGGATGTATGGGGTCCCGGGTGACATGAGGCGGATGTAGGATGTATGGGGTCCCGGGTGACGTGAGGCGGGTGTAGGATGTATGGGGGTCCCGGGTGACATGAGGTGGGTGTCGGATGTATGGGGGTCCCGGGTGATATGAGGCGGGTGTAGGATGTATGGGGGTCCCGTGTGATATGAGGCGGGTGTAGAATGTATGGGGGTTCCTGGTGACATGAGGCGGGTGTAGGATGTATTGGGGTCCCGGGTGACGTGAGGCGGATGTAGGATGTATGGGGTCCCGGGTGACGTGAGGCGGGTGTAGGATGTATGGGGGTCCCGGGTGACATGAGGCGGGTGTAGGATGTATGGGGGTCCCGGGTGACATGAGGCGGGTGTAGGATGTATGGGGGTCCCGGGTGACATGAGGCGGGTGTAGGATGTATGGGGGTCCCGGGTGACATGAGGCGGGTGTAGGATGTATGGGGGTCCCGGGTGACATGAGGCGGGTGTAGGATGTATGGGGGTCCCGGGTGACATGAGGCGGGTGTAGGATGTATGGGGGTCCCGGGTGACATGAGGCGGGTGTAGGATGTATGGGGGTCCCGGGTGACATGAGGCGGGTGTAGGATGTATGGGGGTCCCGGGTGACATGAGGCGGGTGTAGGATGTATGGGGTCCCGGGTGACATGAGGCGGGTGTAGGATGTATGGGGGTCCCGGGTGACATGAGGCGGGTGTAGGATGTATGGGGGTCCCGGGTGACATGAGGCGGGTGTAGGATGTATGGGGGTCCCGGGTGACATGAGGCGGGTGTAGGATGTATGGGGGTCCCGGGTGACATGAGGCGGGTGTAGGATGTATGGGGGTCCCGGGTGACGTGAGGCGGGTGTAGGATGTATGGGGGTCCCGGGTGACATGAGGCGGGTGTAGGATGTATGGGGGTCCCGGGTGACATGAGGCGGGTGTAGGATGTATGGGGGTCCCGGGTGATATGAGGCGGGTGTAGGATGTATGGGGGTCCCGGGTGACATGAGGCGGGTGTAGGATGTATGGGGGTCCCGGGTGACATGAGGCGGGTGTAGGATGTATGGGGGTCCCGGGTGATATGAGGCGGGTGTAGGATGTATGGGGGTCCCGGGTGACATGAGGCGGGTGTAGGATGTATGGGGGTCCCGGGTGACATGAGGCGGGTGTAGGATGTATGGGGGTCCCGGGTGACATGAGGCGGGTGTAGGATGTATGGGGGTCCCGGGTGACATGAGGCGGGTGTAGGATGTATGGGGGTCCCGGGTGACATGAGGCGGGTGTAGGATGTATGGGGGTCCCGGGTGACATGAGGCGGGTGTAGGATGTATGGGGGTCCCGGGTGACATGAGGCGGGTGTAGGATGTATGGGGGTCCCGGGTGACATGAGGCGGGTGTAGGATGTATGGGGGTCCCGGGTGACATGAGGCGGGTGTAGGATGTATGGGGGTCCCGGGTGACATGAGGCGGGTGTAGGATGTATGGGGTCCCGGGTGACATGAGGCGGGTGTAGGATGTATGGGGGTCCCGGGTGACATGAGGCGGGTGTAGGATGTATGGGGGTCCCGGGTGACATGAGGCGGGTGTAGGATGTATGGGGGTCCCGGGTGACATGAGGCGGGTGTAGGATGTATGGGGGTCCCGGGTGACATGAGGCGGGTGTAGGATGTATGGGGGTCCCGGGTGACGTGAGGCGGGTGTAGGATGTATGGGGGTCCCGGGTGACATGAGGCGGGTGTAGGATGTATGGGGGTCCCGGGTGAGATGAGGCGGGTGTAGGATGTATGGGGGTCCCGGGTGATATGAGGCGGGTGTAGGATGTATGGAGGTCCCGGGTGACATGAGGCGGGTGTAGGATGTATGGGGGTCCCGGGTGACATGAGGCGGGTGTAGGATGTATGGGGGTCCCGGGTGATATGAGGCGGGTGTAGGATGTATGGGGGTCCCGGGTGACATGAGGCGGGTGTAGGATGTATGGGGGTCCCGGGTGACATGAGGCAGATGTAGGATGTATAGGGTCCCGGGTGACATGAGGCGGATGTAGGATGTATGGGGTCCCGGGTGACGTGAGGCGGGTGTAGGATGTATGGGGGTCCCGGGTGACATGAGGCGGGTGTAGGATGTATGGGGGTCCCGGGTGATATGAGGCAGATGTAGGATGTATGGGGTCCCGGGTGACATGAGGCGGATGTAGGATGTATGGGGTCCCGGGTGACGTGAGGCGGGTGTAGGATGTATGGGGGTCCCGGGTGACATGAGGTGGGTGTCGGATGTATGGGGGTCCCGGGTGATATGAGGCGGGTGTAGGATGTATGGGGGTCCCGTGTGATATGAGGCGGGTGTAGAATGTATGGGGGTTCCTGGTGACATGAGGCGGGTGTAGGATGTATTGGGGTCCCGGGTGACGTGAGGCGGATGTAGGATGTATGGGGTCCCGGGTGACGTGAGGCGGGTGTAGGATGTATGGGGGTCCCGGGTGACATGAGGCGGGTGTAGGATGTATGGGGGTCCCGGGTGACATGAGGCGGGTGTAGGATGTATGGGGGTCCCGGGTGACATGAGGCGGGTGTAGGATGTATGGGGGTCCCGGGTGACATGAGGCGGGTGTAGGATGTATGGGGGTCCCGGGTGACATGAGGCGGGTGTAGGATGTATGGGGGTCCCGGGTGACATGAGGCGGGTGTAGGATGTATGGGGGTCCCGGGTGACATGAGGCGGGTGTAGGATGTATGGGGGTCCCGGGTGACATGAGGCGGGTGTAGGATGTATGGGGGTCCCGGGTGACATGAGGCGGGTGTAGGATGTATGGGGGTCCCGGGTGACATGAGGCGGGTGTAGGATGTATGGGGTCCCGGGTGACATGAGGCGGGTGTAGGATGTATGGGGGTCCCGGGTGACATGAGGCGGGTGTAGGATGTATGGGGGTCCCGGGTGACATGAGGCGGGTGTAGGATGTATGGGGGTCCCGGGTGACATGAGGCGGGTGTAGGATGTATGGGGGTCCCGGGTGACATGAGGCGGGTGTAGGATGTATGGGGGTCCCGGGTGACGTGAGGCGGGTGTAGGATGTATGGGGGTCCCGGGTGACATGAGGCGGGTGTAGGATGTATGGGGGTCCCGGGTGACATGAGGCGGGTGTAGGATGTATGGGGGTCCCGGGTGACATGAGGCGGGTGTAGGATGTATGGGGGTCCCGGGTGATATGAGGCGGGTGTAGGATGTATGGGGGTCCCGGGTGACATGAGGCGGGTGTAGGATGTATGGGGGTCCCGGGTGACATGAGGCGGGTGTAGGATGTATGGGGGTCCCGGGTGACATGAGGCGGGTGTAGGATGTATGGGGGTCCCGGGTGACATGAGGCGGGTGTAGGATGTATGGGGGTCCCGGGTGACATGAGGCGGGTGTAGGATGTATGGGGGTCCCGGGTGACATGAGGCGGGTGTAGGATGTATGGGGGTCCCGGGTGACATGAGGCGGGTGTAGGATGTATGGGGGTCCCGGGTGACATGAGGCGGGTGTAGGATGTATGGGGGTCCCGGGTGACATGAGGCGGGTGTAGGATGTATGGGGGTCCCGGGTGACATGAGGCGGGTGTAGGATGTATGGGGTCCCGGGTGACATGAGGCGGGTGTAGGATGTATGGGGGTCCCGGGTGACATGAGGCGGGTGTAGGATGTATGGGGGTCCCGGGTGACATGAGGCGGGTGTAGGATGTATGGGGGTCCCGGGTGACATGAGGCGGGTGTAGGATGTATGGGGGTCCCGGGTGACATGAGGCGGGTGTAGGATGTATGGGGGTCCCGGGTGACGTGAGGCGGGTGTAGGATGTATGGGGGTCCCGGGTGACATGAGGCGGGTGTAGGATGTATGGGGGTCCCGGGTGAGATGAGGCGGGTGTAGGATGTATGGGGGTCCCGGGTGATATGAGGCGGGTGTAGGATGTATGGAGGTCCCGGGTGACATGAGGCGGGTGTAGGATGTATGGGGGTCCCGGGTGACATGAGGCGGGTGTAGGATGTATGGGGGTCCCGGGTGATATGAGGCGGGTGTAGGATGTATGGGGGTCCCGGGTGACATGAGGCGGGTGTAGGATGTATGGGGGTCCCGGGTGACATGAGGCGGGTGTAGGATGTATGGGGGTCCCGGGTGACATGAGGCGGGTGTAGGATGTATGGGGGTCCCGGGTGACATGAGGCGGGTGTAGGATGTATGGGGGTCCCGGGTGATATGAGGCGGGTGTAGGATGTATGGGGGTCCCGGGTGACATGAGGCGGGTGTAGGATGTATGGGGGTCCCGGGTGACATGAGGCGGGTGTAGGATGTATGGGGGTCCCGGGTGACATGAGGCGGGTGTAGGATGTATGGGGGTACCGGGTGATATGAGGCGGGTGTAGGATGTATGGGGGTCCCGGGTGACATGAGGCGGGTGTAGGATGTATGGGGGTCCCGGGTGACATGAGGCGGGTGTAGGATGTATGGGGGTCCCGGGTGACATGAGGCGGGTGTAGGATGTATGGGGGTCCCGGGTGACATGAGGCGGGTGTAGGATGTATGGGGGTCCCGGGTGATATGAGGCGGGTGTAGGATGTATGGGGGTCCCGGGTGACATGAGGCGGGTGTAGGATGTATGGGGGTCCCGGGTGACATGAGGTGGGTGTAGGATGTATGGGGGTCCCGGGTGACATGAGGCGGGTGTAGGATGTATGGGGGTCCCGGGTGACATGAGGCGGGTGTAGGATGTATGGGGGTCCCGGGTGATATGAGGCGGGTGTAGGATGTATGGGGGTCCCGGGTGACATGAGGCGGGTGTAGGATGTATGGGGGTCCCGGGTGACATGAGGCGGGTGTAGGATGTATGGGGGTCCCGGGTGACATGAGGTGGGTGTAGGATGTATGGGGGTCCCGGGTGACATGAGGCGGGTGTAGGATGTATGGGGGTCCCGGGTGACATGAGGTGGGTGTAGGATGTATGGGGGTCCCGGGTGACATGAGGCGGGTGTAGGATGTATGGGGGTCCCGGGTGACATGAGGTGGGTGTAGGATGTATGGGGGTTATGCTGACCATTGGCTGCCTCTCCGGATAATGACAGGCGTGTCCCTTTATGGCCCCTGATTGGACGGATGACGGCTGCCACTGAGGAGCCGAAGACAGTTACTGGCCAATCACATCAAAGGACGGCTCCGGGAGAATCTCTATGTCTGATCTATAGATCCCTCCACACGTCATAGACAGGGGTGAGGGGTGTATAGACAGAGGTGAGGGGTGTATAGACAGGGGTGATGGGGTGAGGGGGTATAGACAGGGGTGATGGGGTGAGGGGTGTATAGACAGGGGTGATGGGGTGAGGGGTGTATAGACAGAGGTGATGGGGTGAAGGGTGTATAGACAGGGGTGATGGGGTGAGGGGGTATAGACAGGGGTGATGGGGTGAGGGGTGTATAGACAGGGGTGATGGGGTGAGGGGTGTATAGACAGAGGTGATGGGGTGAAGGGTGTATAGACAGGGGTGATGGGGTGAGGGGGTATAGACAGGGGTGATGGGGTGAGGGGTGTATAGACAGGGGTGAGGGGTGTATAGACAGAGGTGATGGGGTGAGGGGTGTATAGACAGGGGTGAGGGGTGTATAGACAGGGGTGATGGGGTGAGGGGTGTATAGACAGGGGTGATGGGGTGAGGGGTGTATAGAAAGAGGTGTTGAGGTGAGGGGTGAGTAGACGGGTGAGGGGTGTATAGTTGGGGGTGAGGGGTGTAAAGATGGGGGGTGAGGGGTGTATAGACAGGGGTGAGGGGTGTAAAGACGGGGGTGAGGGGTGTATAGACAGGGGCGATGGGGGTGAGGGGTGTGATATTTTAGTTGTAGGCGGAGTCTGGCCTTAAGAAGCCATTGGATCCCTCAGTTGTGAGTGGAGCGCCCCTTTATGTCCTCCATAGATTCTGTATATCATTGATTGGTCGGTGGATCCCCTCTGGGGGGCGCTGTAGTTGCTAAGGGCAATGATATTGAGCAGGATTTTCGGAGTGCCCCTGTAGGAAGGATGTACAGGAAGTTGGGGGTGTAACTTGGTGTCTCTCATAGCAGAGTTGTGTTGGGATGAGTTTGGCGAGGAGGCCGGGTAGTTGGTGACAGAGGGGATTATGGGAGGCCGGGTAGTTGGTGACAGAGGGGATTATGGGAGGCCGGGTAGTTGGTGACAGAGGGGATTATGGGAGGCCGGGCAGTTGGTGCGTGTAGAAGTGACAGAGGGGATTATGGGAGGCTGGGGGGACTGCGGGGCGCACAATGGAGCAGCATGATGGCCGCACACAATGGGCCATAGAGGGGCAGTGAGCCGGAAAGAAGGAGGAATGTCCCTGTATACCACCGCTCTCTGTAATGGAATGTGGGGGGGGGGGGGTAATAGGAGGGGGATATTAGGAGAGAAGAGGCAGGTGGGGTGGTAATAGAGGACGGGTAGGCTGGAATGATAGTAGTGAAGGGGTAGGTTGGGGGGTAGTAGGAGGAGGGTGGGGGGGTGGTAGTAAGGGGGGTAGATTGTGGGAGTAGGTGAGAGGTCGGAGGGTAGATTTGGGGGTAGTAGGAGAAGGAAGGGGATTGGTAGTAGAGGGGGGTAGTAGGAGAAGGTTTGGGGGCTAGGTTGGGGGTAGGGTGGTAGTAGAGGAGGGGTAGGTGGGGGGTAGTATGAGTAGGTTGGAGGGTAGTGGGGGGTAGGTTAGGGGGTAGTAGAAGAAGGCTGGGGTGGTAGTAGAAGAGTGGGGTAGTAGGAGAAGGTCAGGGGGTAGTAGAAGAGGAGTAGGTTGGGATGGTGGTGGCAGTAGAGGAGGGTATGTGGGGGGGGGGTTGTAGGAGAAGGTCGGGGGGTAGTAGGGGGGGTAGTAGGAGTAGGTCAGGATGGGGATGGCTGTAGAGGGGGGTAGTAGGAGTAGGTTGGGATGGTGGTGGCAGTAGAGGGGGGTATGTGGGGGGGTAGTAGGAGAAGGTCGGGGGGTAGTAGAGGGGGGGTAGTAGGAGTAGGTTGGGATGTGGGATGGCAGTAGAGGAGGGGTATGTGTGTGTGGGGGGGTAGTAGGAGAAGGTCAGGGGGTAGTCGGAGTAGGTCGAGATGGGAGGGGGGGTGGCAGTGGGGGGGGGGGTAGTTGTGGGGGTGTAGGAGTAGGTTGGGGATGTGGGGTGGCAGTAGAGGAGGGGTATGTGGGGGGGGGAAGGTTGTAGGAGGTCGGGGGGTTGTAGGGGGGGTAGTAGGAGTAGGTCAGGATGGAGATGGCAGTAGAGGGGGGTAGTAGGAGTAGGTTGGGATGTGGGATGGCAGTAGAGGAGGGGTATGTGTGTGTGGGGGGGGTAGTAGGGTAAGGTCAGGGGGTAGTAGAAGAGGAGTAGTAGAAGTAGGTTGGGATGGTGGTGGCAGTAGAGGGGGGTATGTGGGGGGGGGTAGTAGGAGAAGGTTGGGGGGTAGTAGAGGGGGGTAGTAGGAGTAGGTTGGGATGTGGGATGGCAGTAGAGGAGGGGTATGTGTGTGTGGGGGGGTAGTAGGAGAAGGTCAGGGGGTAGTCGGAGTAGGTCGAGATGGGAGGGGGGGGTGGCAGTAGGGGGGGGGGTAGTTGTGGGGGCGTAGGAGTAGGTTGGAGATGTGGGGTGGCAGTATAGGAGGGGTATGTGGGGGGTAGTAGGAGAAGGTTGGGGGGTTATTAGAGGAGAGTGGTAGGTGAGGGGAGGTAGTAGTAGTAGGTCAGGATGGGGGATGGTAGTACAGGGGAAGTAGGTGGGCAAAGTAGGAGTAGGTCGGGATAGGGGGTGGTAGTAGAGGGGGAGTAATAGTAGGTCGGGATGGTAGCTGGTAGAGAGGGGGGGTAGTAGGAGTATGTTTGGGGGAAAGGGGCGGTAGTGGTAAAGGGGGGGTTGGTAGAGGGGTAGTATTAGAAGCTGGGGATGGGGAATGGGGGGTTGGTAGTAGAGTGGGGTAGTAGGAGTAGGTTGGGATGAGGGGTTGTAGTAGAAGGGGAGTAGGTGGGGCGGTAGTAACAATAGGTCGGGGTGGGGGGGTAGTAGAGGGGGGAGTAGTAGGAGTAGGTTGGGGGAAGAGGGGTGGTGGTAAAGGGGGGGGGGTTATGGGTGGGTAGTAGGAGAAGGTTGGGGGGTTTGTGTGGGGGGGGGGGTAATAGGAGAAGGTGGGGGGATGGGGGGTAGTAGGAGTAGGTTGGGGGAAGGGAGAGTGATGGTAGAGGGTAGGTTGGTGGGGGGAAGGGTAGGTTGGTGGGAAGGGAATTGGGGGGGGGGGTATTGGGAGAAGGTGGGGGGATTTAGGGGGGTAGTAGGAGTACGTTAGGGGAAAGGGAGGGTGATGGTAGAGGGTAGGTTGGTGGGGGGTATTAGGAGAAGGTGGGAGGATGGGGGTAGTAGATTGGGGTGATGGTAGAGAGTAGGTTGGTGGGGGGGGGGTGATGGTAGAGGGTAGGTTGGGGGGGGTAGAGGGTAGGTTGGTGGAGGGGATGGGGGGTATTAGGAGAAGGTGGGGGGGGTGGGGGTAGTAGATTGGGGTGATGGTAGAGGGTAGGTTGGGGGTGAGGTGGGGGGTAGTAGGTTGGTGGGGGGGGGGGTATTAGGAGAAGGTGGGGGGATGGGGGTAGTAGGTTGGGGTGATGGTAGAGGGTAGGTTGGTGGGGGGGATGGGAGTATTAGGAGAAGGTGGGGGGTGGGGGTAGTAGGTTGGTGGGGGGGGTATAAGGAGAAGGTGAGGGGATGGGGGTAGTAGGTTGGGGGGGTGGTAGAGTGTAGGTTGGTGGGGAGGGGGATGGTAGAGGGTAGGTTGTGGGGGTGGTAGGTTGGTGGGGGGGATGGGGGGTATTAGGAGAAGGTGGGGGGGTAGCAGGTTGGTGGGGGGGAGGGGTTAGGTTGGTGGGGGGGATGGTAGAGGGAAGGTTGGTGGGGGGGATGGGGGGTATTAGGAGAAGGTGGGGGGGAGGGGGTATTAGGAGAAGGTGGGGTGGGGGGGAGGGTAGTAGGTTGGTGGGGGGGATGGGGGGTATTAGGAGAAGGTGGGGGGAGGGTGATGGTAGGGGGTAGGTTGGGGGGTGGGGGTAGTAGGTTGGTGGGGGGAGGGGTGGTGGTAAAGGGGGGGTTATGAGTGGGTAGTAGGAGAAGGTTGGGGGGTTTGTGTGGGGGGGGGGTAATAGGAGAAGGTGGGGGGATGGGGGGTAGTAGGAGTATGTTGGGGGAAAGGGAGGGTGATGGTAGAGGGTAGGTTGGTGGGGGGGGGGTAGTAGGTTGGGGGGGGGGTGGTAGAGTGTAGGCTGGTGGGGGGGATGGGGGGTATTAGGAGAAGGTGGGGTGGGGGGAGGGTAGTAGGTTGGTGGGGGGGATGGGGGGTATTAGGAGAAGGTGGGGGAAGGGTGATGGTAGGGGGTAGGTTGGTGGGGGGAGGGGTTAGGTTGGTGGGGGGGAGGGGTTAGGTTGGTGGGGGGGAGGGTGATGGTAGGGGGTAGGTTGGGGGGTGGGGGTAGTAGGTTGGTGGGGGGGATAGGGGGTATTAGGAGAAGGTGGGGGGGAGGGGTTATGTTTGTGGGGGGGAGGGGTTAGGTTGGTGGGGGGAGGGGGTATTAGGAGAAGGTGGGGGTAGCAGGTTGGTGGGGGGGGTAGTAGGTTGGTGGGGGGAGGGGTTAGGTTGGTGGGGGAGGGGTTGGTGTGGATGATGAATCTCTGACTTCCTGTGTGGTTCCTCCAGGTGAGACGATGTGATTGGACGGGATGTCAGTGATCGGAGGAGGAGGAGTCGGAGGTCCAGGTAAGGGGTTATGGGGGGGGGAGGGGCACTCTCTGTACTGAGGAAACTTCCTCCTCACCCCCCATTGTCAGCACTCTGTGTATGGAGGCTTCCAATCTAATCAGAGGAGGGGGGGGAGGGGTGAGGTCAGGTGTGTGCAGGTGAGGTCAGTGCTGTCCCTGCAGGGATTCTGGGGGGGGGGGGGGGGGTGCTGATCAGTCATTGGCTGACACCTGAGGACATCAATCATAGAGATAACCAACAGACAGTTCTTATTTCAGGTCCCGGTGTGACCCCCGACCTCCTCATCTCACACATCTGGGGGTCTTCATAGGACATCACCCCCCCCCCCCCCCCATCAGAGGAGACATTGGGGGACCCCACAGAGCTCAGTCCATGGATGGAGACCCCTTCTGAATGGTCATCAGGTCAGAACATTAGATGGGGGGGCGCTGAAGGGGCGGAGCTCAGACCACCATGGTGGGGGGCGCTGGAGGGGGCGGAGCTCAGACCACCATGGTGGGGGGCGCTGGAGGGGGCGGAGCTCAGACCACCATGGTGGGGGGCGCTGGAGGGGGCGGAGCTCAGACCACCATGGTGGGGGGGGTCTCTGTATTCATCCTTCCTATTACAGGAATATTTTAGGGGTGAAGTTCCCTCTGACCCCAGATTTGGGCCTTCTAGGGGTACGGATGTCAGACTGGCGGTCCTCCAGCTGTTGTGGAACTACAAGTCCCATGAGGCTTTGCGGTTACAGGTATGACTCCCATAGGCAGAGGCATGATGGGATTTGTAGTTCTGCAACAGCTGGAGGGCCGCCAGTCTGACACCCGACCTCCACCATTTATATTGTAGGAGGGGCCGCCCTCTGCTGGACATTCCCCACCATTACACCCACTGGGATCTCTGTCACCCCTCCTCCGTTTTATCCCAGGAATGTCCCCTGAACCCCCAGATATTTCATCTCATGGGATACTGAGGGGGATGGGTAGAGGGGGGGGGGTAAGGATTTGAACCCCTGTCAGTTTTTACTGCTAATAAAGAGGTAAAATGGTTTAATGCGTCTCTTCCAACTCCCCCCAGAAGATTTACCCCCCTCCATGACCAGGCACTGTGTTATTTTAACCCCTTGCTGACCACCCCTTGTCCTTTTACTGGGGGGCGGGGGCTCCTCTGCGCAGTATGTAAATCTGCTCCGGGTCTGGGGCGCACACACGTGCTGCCAGCGACCCGCTTCCACTGTGATTGGACTCAGCAGGAGCCAATCAGCGGGTCTGGCAGATTCATTGTCCACTAGTCATTCAGGAGAGAAGCAGACCGGCAGTCTGCCTAGGCATGGATCCCGCTTTTCTACTAAGCCCCTCCCCCACAGTCAGTAAGCACTCCCTAGGCACACATTTGGGAAGGCTTGGATCCTGTGTGTCTGCTAAGCCCCTCCCCCACAGTCAGTAAGCACTCCCTGGCACTCATTTAACCCTTTGATCGCCCCTGATAGTAACCCCTTCCCAGCCAGTGTCATCTGTACAGTGACAGTGCATATTTTTAGCACCGATCACTGTATTGGTGTCACTGGTCCCCAAAAAGTGTCAGTTAGTGTCCGCCTGTCCGCCGCAATGTGGCCGTATAGCTATAAGTCGCTGATCGCCCCCCATTACTGCTTAAAAATAAAACCCCCATAAATCTCCCCCGTGGTTTTCTAGAGGATATATTGGAGATTTGCGCACAGCGATCAATATCCGATTATCGGGATTTGTAGCAGAATAAATTGATGAGGAAATTTTTTTTTTTTTTTACATTTGTTATTGGATGTTTTACAGCAGAAAGTCAAAAATATTGTTTTATTTATTTTTATTTTTATTTATTTATTTATTTATTTTTATTTTATTTTATTTTTATTTTATTTATTTTTATTTATTTTTATTTTATTTATTTATTTATTTTTATTTTTATTTTATTTATTTTTATTTTCATTTATTTTTATTTTATTTTTATTTTATTTATTTTTATTTTATTTTTATTTATTTTTATTTTTATTTTATTTTTATTTTATTTTTATTTAGGCTCCGTTCACATGTCAGCGTATGGATCGCGGGTAGAACCGCCGCTGTTCCGCCCGCGATCCGGAGATTATTGCAAATCGCGGGACGCCTGTGCGTTGCCCATTGATTTGCAATAGCCCCCCAAACGCTGAGCGATGTTGCCGCGATTTCCGCCTGCCGAATCGCGGTAACATCGCGCAAAAAAAAATTGCGGGACGCAATACGCCCAAAAAAGTACAAGAGCTTCTTTGGAGCGTATTGTGTCCCGCGATTTGCAATAATCTCCGGATCGCGGGCGGAACCGCGGCGGTTCTGCCCGCGATCCATACGCTGACATGTGAACGGAGCCTTATTTATTTATTTTATTTTTATTTATTTATTTATTTTTTATTTATTTATTTATTTTTTCCTTAGTAAAGTGACTTTCGCCATTTTTGTGACCTCCCATTATTGGTGGGTGGGGTTAGTACCTCAGGAGGTGACCTCCCATTATTGGTGGGGGTGGGGTTAGTACCTCAGGAGGTGACCTCCCATTATTGGTGGGTGGGGTTAGTACCTCAGGAGGTGACCTCCCATTATTGGTGGGTGGGGTTAGTACCTCCAGGAGGTGACCTCCCATTATTGGTGGGTGGGGTTAGTACCTCAGGAGGTGACCTCCCATTATTGGTGGGTGGGGTTAGTACCTCAGGAGGTGACCTCCCATTATTGGTGGGTGGGGTTAGTACCTCAGGAGGTGACCTCCCATTATTGGTGGGGGTGGGGTTAGTACCTCAGGAGGTGACCTCCCATTATTGGTGGGTGGGGTTAGTACCTCAGGAGGTGACCTCCCATTATTGGTGGGGGTGGGGTTAGTACCTCAGGAGGTGACCTCCCATTATTGGTGGGTGGGGTTAGTACCTCAGGAGGTGACCTCCCATTATTGGTGGGTGGGGTTAGTACCTCCAGGAGGTGACCTCCCATTATTGGTGGGTGGGGTTAGTACCTCAGGAGGTGACCTCCCATTATTGGTGGGTGGGGTTAGTACCTCAGGAGGTGACCTCCCATTATTGGTGGGTGGGGTTAGTACCTCAGGAGGTGACCTCCCATTATTGGTGGGGGTGGGGTTAGTACCTCAGGAGGTGACCTCCCATTATTGGTGGGTGGGGTTAGTACCTCAGGAGGTGACCTCCCATTATTGGTGGGGGTGGGGTTAGTACCTCAGGAGGTGACCTCCCATTATTGGTGGGTGGGGTTAGTACCTCAGGAGGTGACCTCCCATTATTGGTGGGTGGGGTTAGTACCTCCAGGAGGTGACCTCCCATTATTGGTGGGTGGGGTTAGTACCTCAGGAGGTGACCTCCCATTATTGGTGGGTGTGGGGTTAGTACCTCAGGAGGTGACCTCCCATTATTGGTGGGTGGGGTTAGTACCTCAGGAGGTGACCTCCCATTATTGGTGGGTGGGGTTAGTACCTCAGGAGGTGACCTCCCATTATTGGTGGGTGGGGTTAGTACCTCAGGAGGTGACCTCCCATTATTGGTGGGTGGGGTTAGTACCTCAGGAGGTGACCTCCCATTATTGGTGGGGGTGGGGTTAGTACCTCAGGAGGTGACCTCCCATTATTGGTGGGTGGGGTTAGTACCTCAGGAGGTGACCTCCCATTATTGGTGGGGGTGGGGTTAGTACCTCAGGAGGTGACCTCCCATTATTGGTGGGTGGGGTTAGTACCTCAGGAGGTGACCTCCCATTATTGGTGGTGGGGTTAGTACCTCAGGAGGTGACCTCCCATTATTGGTGGGTGGGGTTAGTACCTCAGGAGGTGACCTCCCATTATTGGTGGGTGGGGTTAGTACCTCCAGGAGGTGACCTCCCATTATTGGTGGGTGGGGTTAGTACCTCCAGGAGGTGACCTCCCATTATTGGTGGGTGGGGTTAGTACCTCAGGAGGTGACCTCCCATTATTGGTGGGTGGGATTAGTACCTCAGGAGGTGACCTCCCATTATTGGTGGGGGTGGGGTTAGTGATGGTGAAGTGACGTTTTCAGCATCTCATGAGATTATTGGAGGAAATGTCACCTGAATCAATGATCTCATCAGATATTCTTCACTGAACGTCTCTAACAATATGACTCCGCCTCTTTATCACCAGATAAATCCTCTCTTGTCTGAGGGAGGGGATTGGAGGGTTTGGTCTGAGGGAGGGGATTGGAGGGTTTGGTCTGAGGGAGGGGATTGGAGGGTTTGGTCTGAGGGAGGGGATTGGAGGGTTTGGTCTGAGGGAGGGGATTGGAGGGTTTGGTCTGAGGGAGGGGATTGGAGGGTTTGGTCTGAGGGAGGGGATTGGAGGGTTTGGTCTGAGGGAGGGGATTGGAGGGTTTGGTCTGAGGGAGGGGATTGGAGGGTTTGGTCTGAGGGAGGGGATTGGAGGGTTTGGTCTGAGGGAGGGGATTGGAGGGTTTGGTCTGAGGGAGGTGATTGGAGGGTTTGGTCTGAGGGAGGTGATAGGAGGGTTTGGTCTGAGGGAGGGGATTGGAGGGTTTGGTCTGAGGGAGGTGATTGGAGGGTTTGGTCTGAGGGAGGTGATTGGAGGGTTTGGTTCTTGTCTTCATCATTTTTTTTTATTCCAGGTAGAAGTGCGATCTCTTGAAGTACGATGGACGAGCGGATTGATGTGTGAGAGGAGGCGATGGCTCAGAGGTAAGTTCTCCGGCTGTAGACCCTACAGTTGTGAGATCGAATCCCGGAGCCCTCATCTCCTGGAGACCCTGGATGGCTCCACCTCTCGTGGGATCTCAGGTACACTTAGCTGTGTCTTGGATCCTGGTGCCTGGAACCCAACAAGCTCACCTCTGAGGAGTCATGGGGTCCACCAGATGAAGCAGGAGGTCCCAGGAGCACCCTGAGATCTGGGGACCCTAGAGTTGGGGAATACCCTGACAATGGGGTGAGGTCCACTCCACTTCCTTAGTGAAAATTTTTTTCTAAGGCAATAAAAAATTAAAGTGTGATGTATCATCACTAGGGGGCACTCTTCAGGAATGCCACCGCTTCTATGAGGTCACCAGTGTCATTGTAACACTCTTGGGAATCTCTGAGCACCAGGCATTGTCCTTTATCTGACAGTGACAGGTGGGCACCTCATCTGGGGTCACCAACACCTTTCTGTGAAGCCACCATCAACTGCAGTCACAGCTGCCCTGGAGGTGAGGTGACCTCTGTCCAGAGTCATCAGGAGATCCCTCAGGGATTCGAACTCTCGGCCCCAGCATACCGCCAGCTCTCAGTGTGGGCTACGAGTTCTCTGAGCCATCTCCTCCTCACATAGTATAATGTGTTCGTTCGTCCTCCTATTTCTCCAGGACTGGGACTGGTGGAATTATAAAGAGGTAAAGGAAGGGTTCGAACTCACAAACCCAGCTTACCAACCGGATCACCAACCGGATCACTTACCTCTCAGCCATCTCCACTCTTGGATTCTATGTCGGGATTATATGTCCTAATTCTTCAGAACGTGAACTGGTGGTGTTATAAAGCAGTAAAATATTGGATGAAGCCCACCGTACCTTCTTAGGATTGGTTGAAGCCCATCGTACCTTCTTAGTATCTAGAGTACTTGCCTCCCATCTGCTCCTCAGGGAGTATGGTGCGCTCATCCTATTTCTCCATGACAAGGACTGGTGGAATTATATTGTGGTAGAGGAATGGTTTGAACCCACAGCTCCTTCTCTCTGTCTCGAAAAGTTACCTCTAAGCCACCTCCTTTGCCAATAACTTCTTGACTTGGTTCTAAATCTAAGTTCTAAGGTTTGCTCGGTATGAAACCAGCAAGAAGGTGGGATTGAACCCATGACTAGAAACTACTAGCCACCTCCTTTACCTGCTAAGCCACCTCTGAGGTGAGTGCCCAGCTTAAAAAAAAAAAACTAAATCCCGTTAAGGCAATGAGGTCACAGGTCAGGGCAGTTATCTTCTGCTCTATAATTCAGCTCTGATCTTCATCAGGATAAAATAACTGGTGTGAAGGGAGACCTTCAGGTCTGTGGAGAACCATCTGTCAGTATGAAGATGAGCTGTGGTTGGAGGAGATGGCGCCCCCGGGTGTTGGGACGGGTGATGTGTTGTACGCTCATAGGACTCTTTTATAAAAAGAATTGCCTTTCTCAGGAGGTTCATCCTCCTTTTTCTTCATGACAAGGACTGGTGGAATTATAAAGAGGTAAATGAAGGCTTGAACTTACGAGACCAGTGGACAAGACAGATCTCTTACCACCAAGCCAACCACAACCTACTCCACATAATGAGTTCATCCTCCTATTTCTCCAGGACTGGGACTGGTGGAATTATAAAAAGGAAGGGTTTGAACTCACAAACCCAGGTTACCAACCGGATCACTTACCTCTCAGCCATCTCCACTCTTGGGTTCTGGATTTTATGTCCTAATTCTTCAGAACGTGAACTGGTGGTGTTATAAAGCAGTAAAGGATTGGTTGAAGCCCACCGTACCTTCTTAGGATTGGTTGAAGACCACCGTACCTTCTTAGTATCTAGAGTACTTGCCTCCCATCTGCTCCTCACAGAGTATGGCGCTCATCCTATTTCTCCAGGACTGGGACTGGTGGAATTATAGAGATGGAAAAGGAAGGGTTTGAACTCACAAACCCAGGTTACCAACCGGATCACTTACCTCCCAGCCATCTCCACTCTTGGGGTCTGGATTTTATGTCCTAATTCTTCAGAACGTGAACTGGTGGTGTTATAAAGCAGTAAAGGATTGGTTGAAGCCCACCGTACCTTCTTAGGATTGGTTGAAGCCCACCGTACCTTCTCAGTATCCAGAGTACTTGCCTCCCATCTGCTCCTCAGGGAGTATGGTGCGCTCATCCTATTTCTCCATGACAAGGACTGGTGGAATTATATTGTGGTAGAGGAATGGTTTGAACCCACAGCTCCTTCTCTCTCTGTCTCGAAAAATTACCTCTAAGCCACCTCCTTCGCCAGTAGAGGTTTAGCTTGGTTCTAAATCTAAGTTCTAAGGCTTGCTCTGTGTGAAACCAGCAAGAAGGTGGGATTGAACCCATGACTAGAAATTACCAGCCACCTCCTTTACCTGCTAAGCCACCTCCGAGGTGAGTGCCCAGCTTAAAAAAAAAAAAATGTAAATTCTATTAAGGCGATGAGGTCACAGGCCCGGGCAGGAATCTTCTGCTCTATAATTCAGCTCTGATCTTCATGAGGAACAAAATAAGTGGTGTGAAGGGAGAACTTCAGGTCTGTGGAGAACCATCTGTCAGTATGAAGATGAGCTGTGGTTGAAGGAGATGGCGCCCCCTGGGTGTTGGGACGGGTGATGTGTTGTACGCTCATAGGACTCTTTTATAAAAAGAATGGCCTTTCTCAGGGTGGCAAAGAGCTCATCCTCCTTTTTCTTCATGACAAGGACTGGTGGAATTATAAAGAGGTAAATGAAGGATTTGAACTTATGAGGCCAGTGGACAAGACAGAGCGCCAACCACATGATGAGTTCATCCTCCTATTTCTCTAGGACTGGGACTGGTGGAATTATAAAGAGGTAAAGGAAGGGTTTGAACTCACAAACCCAGCTTACCAACCGGATCACTTACCTCCCAGCCATCTCCACTCTTGGATTCTATGTCTGGATTCTATGTCTGGATTCTATGTCTGGATTCTTCAGAACGTGAACTGGTGGTGTTATAAAGCAGTAAAGGATTAGTTGAAGCCCACCGTACCTTCTTAGAATTGGTTGAAGCCCACCGTACCTTCTTAGGATTGGTTGAAGCCCACCGTACCTTCTTAGTATCTAGAGTACTTGCCTCCCATCTGCTCCTCACAGAGTATGGTGCGCTCATCCTATTTCTCCATGACAAGGACTGGTGGAATTATATTGTGGTAGAGGAATGGTTTGAACCCACAGCTCCTTCTCTCTGTCTCGAAAAGTTACCTCTAAGCCATCTCCTTCGCCAATAGAGGATTTACTTGGTTCTAAGTCTAAGTTCTAAGGCTTGCTTGGTGTGAGACCAGCAAGAAGGTGGGATTGAACCCATGACTAGAAACTACCAGCCACCTTCGTTACCTGCTAAGCCACCTCCGAGGTGAGTGCCCAGCTTAAAAAAAAAAAATTAAATCCTGTTAAGGCAACGAGGTCACAGGTCCGGGAAGGAATCTTCTGCTCTTGTAATTCAGCTCTGATCTTCATCAGGAACAAAATAACTGGTGTGAAGGGAGAATTTATGGTCTGTGGAGAACCATCTGTCAGTATGAAGATGAGCTGTGATTGGAGGAGATGGCGCCCCCGGGTGTTGGGACGGGTGATGTGTTGTACGCTCATAGGACTCCTTTATAAAAAGAATTGCCTTTCTCAGGGTGGCTCATCCTTCGGTTTTCCTTCCTTTATAGCGGCCCGCGGGGATGAGATTTCCATGTCTCCGATAGCAGGAAACAGAAAAAAGGTTTGCGCAAGGTTCTCACGTGCTGAGATTTCCTTCTGGAGTCCAGGATCGGGATGCACAATGTGTGGTGGAATGATTGGCATCTTTCTCAGCACTTACTTCCACTAGTGCCATGTGTCCTCATATTTCTCCAAGGACCAGGCCTGGTGGAATTTCAAGGAGAGATTGTGAACTTACAGACCTAGCTGACTATCAGGAGAACTTACCTCCAGGCCATCTCTTCCTCGGACAAAGCAAAGAGTTCATCCTCCTATTTCTCCAGGACCAGGCCTGGTGGAATTATAAAGAGGTAAATGAAGGATTTGAATTCATGAGGCCAGTGGATAACACAGATCTCTTACCACCAAGCCAACCACAACTTACTCAATATAATGAGTTCATCCTCCTATTTCTCCAGGACCAGGCCTGGTGGAATTATAAAGAGTTAAAGGAATGGTTTGAATTCATAGATCCTGACCACCAACCTCCAGGCTATCTCCTACTCATACAACGCAAAGGGCTCATCCTTCTATTACTCCAGGATGAGGACTAGTGGAAGTATAAAGGATTTGAACCCATGAGGCCAGCGGATAAGACAAGGCACTTACCACCAATCCAACTACAAGCTGCTTAGTGTGTGTTGTTTATCCTCCTATTCCTCCAGGACCAGGATTGGTGGACATATAAAGCATTAACAGAAGTGTTTAAACTCAAAGATCCTGACCACCATCCACAGCACTTACCTCCAGGCCATCCATCTCCTATCACGGAGAGCAAAAGGCTCATCCTCCTATTTTTCCAGGATGAGGACTGGTGGAAATATAAACAGGTAAAGGAAGGATTTGAACTTATGATGGTGGCAGAATAGCCAAAGCACTTACCACCAAGCCAACCACAACTTATGGGAGATGGAGATGGAGATGGAGATGGAGATGGAGATGGAGATGGAGATGGAGATGGAGATGGAGATGGAGATGGAGATGGAGATGGAGATGGAGATGGAGATGGAGATGGAGATGGAGATGGAGATGGAGATGGAGATGGAGATGGAGATGGAGATGGAGATGGAGATGGAGATGGAGATGGAGTGCTCATCCTCCTATTTCTTCAGGACAAGGACTGGCAGAATTATAAAGTGGTAAAAAATGTATTGAACTCATAGCTCTTACTTCCTATCCAAAGCACTTACCTCCAGGCCACCCACTCTTTCTATATCTAGATGTCTATTTCTCCTACTACTTCTGGTGGAGATATAACGCAGAGAAGGGAAGGCTTGAACTCTAACATGTTCAGAGCACAACCGCTCAGCCATCCGCTCCCTGTAGTGGGTGGCTTCTCCTCCTATTTGTCCAGAACAAGGATGCATGCATTAAAGTAATACATTGAACTCACATCACTGCTCAGCCTCCAGGGCACTTACCTCCGAGCCATCTCCTCCTAAACGAGTATAGTGTGTTCATTCTCTTATTTGGCCAGGACAAGGACTGTGGAAGTATAAATGGGTCATTTGAACTCATGTCATCCTCTCTCCATGCTGAGCCCTTAGCTCCCAGCCATCACTTCTTTATGAAGTGCACAATGCTTGTCCTCCTATTTCATCAGGACAAAGACTGGTGAAGTTATAAGGTGGTAAAGGATTGGTTTGAACTCACAGGACCTTGCCATAAGCAGGAGGACTTAACTCTGAGCCGACACCTCTTTATGTAGTATGGTGGGCTGGTCCTCCTATTTCTCCAGGACAAGGACTGGTGGGATTATAAAGTGGTAAAGAATTGGTTCAAGCTCACTTCACCTTCTCAGTATCTAGAGTACTTACCTCCTATCTGCTCCTCACAGAATATGGTGCGCTCATCCTCCTATTTCTCCATGACAAGGACTGGTGGAATGATATTGTGGTAGAGGAATGGTTTGAACCCACAGCTCCTTCTCTCTGTCTCAAAAGGTTACCTCTAAGCCAGTGGTCTCCAAACTAAGGCCCGGGGGCCAGATGTGGCCCTTTGCTTGCTTTTATCAGGCCCATGGGGCACTATTTTCAGCCACTGATACCAACAGTGGGGCATAATTCCCCCTCCTGACACCAATGACAGGGCAGAATTTCTCCCAATGACACCAATGACAGGGCAGAATTTCTCCCAATGACACCAATGATGGGGCACCATACCTCTCAATGACACCAACGATGGGGCAGAATTCCTCCCAGTAACACCAAAGATGGAGCACAATTCATGCCATTGACACCAAAGGTGGGGCATTGTTTATTCCCACTGACATTGGGACCTCTTCTACTCCCAATGACCACAGTCCGACCCCCCCTTAAATCTGAAGGATAGAAAAATGGCCCTTTGTTTGGAAAATTTGGAGACCCCTGTTTTAAGCCATCTCCTTGCCTTGGTTCTAAATCTCTCCAATGCTCAGTGTGAAACCAGCAATAAGGGGGATTGAACCCGTGACTAGAAATTACCAGCCACCTTCGTTACCTGCTAAGCCACCTCTCGAACATGAGTGCCCAGCTTAAAAGAAAAAAAAAAAATGAAATCCCGTTAAGGCAATGAGGTCACAGGTCAGGGAAGGAATCTTCAGCTCTGATCTCCATCAGGAACAAAATAATTCACAGATGGATCCCCCGCCATATATTTGATGGGAATGTATTTGGTAATGAGGTCAGGAAGTCGGCGTGTAATTGGTGGATGATGTGTGACGTAGAAGGGGTGTGAAGGGAGACCTTCAGGTCTGTGTTGGGAGGGGTGATGTGTTATACACTTATAGGACTCTTTTATAAAAAGAATGGCCTTTCTCAGGGCGGCTCGTTCTTCAGTTCTCCTTCCTTTATAGCGGGGATGAGATTTCCAAGTCTCCCATAGCAGGAAACAGAAGGAAGGTTTGTGCCGGCTTCTCAGGTGCTGAGATTTCCTTCTGGAGTCCAGGATTGGGATGCAATAAAGATGGCACAACATGGGGTTAAATGATTGGCATCTTCTCGGCACTTACCTCCACCTCTCCCAGTGCCATGTGTCCTTGTATTTCTCAATGACCAGGCAGAGGAGTTTGAACTTACAGACCCAGCTGATCATTGGGAGAACTTACCTGCAGGCCATCTCTTCCTCAGACAGAAGACAGGAGGATGAGCTCTTTCCTCGTTCTTCTATTTCTTCATGACAAGGACTGGTGGAAGTATAAAGAAGGATTTGAACCTATGAGGCCAGTGGACAAGACACATCTCTTACCACCAAGCCAACCACAACTTACATTGCATGGAGAGTTCATCTCCAGGACCAGGCCTGGTGGAATTATAAAGAGGTAAAGGAATGGTTTGAGTCATCGTACCGTCTCATTATTTAGCGCACTTACCTTACATCTGGCCCTTGCATAGTATGGTGTATTCATCCTCCTATAGGAGGTAAAGGATTGATTTGAACCACAGCACCTTCTCACTGTTGGGGACATTTGCCTCCATTGGGTGGGGGGGCCATTCGTTCTCTTAGTTCTAAATCTCTCCAAAGCTTGATGTAAAACCACCAATAAGGGGGATTGAACCCATGACTAGAAATCACCAATCACCTTCATTAATCCGCTGAGCCACCTCTGATATGAGCCTCCCATTAAGGTGATGAGGTTAGAGGTCAGGGCAGTAATCTTCTTCTTCTCTGTTATTCAGCTCCGATCTTCATCAGGAATAAAATATTTCCTGAGGACACGAACTGGCAGACTTGTATAGAAGGAAATAGCAGGGTCCGATCTCACGGCTGCGGGTTTACTAGCCGAGTACCTAAACAATGGACTATTTCCTCTCGGCTGAGGCCAACTTAAAAGAAAAAACGAAAGAGAATTTATTCTAGAAATACAAAGAATGGCTCTAAGAACCCCATAGGTGAGACAGTTGTGGGGGCTCCATAGAAGGTGTGACGGCTCTGAGGACCCCATAGAAGGTGTGACGGCTCTGAGGACCCCATAGAAAGTGTGACGGCTCTGAGGACCCATAGAAGGTGTGACGGCTCTGAGGACCCCATAGAAGGTGTGACGACTCTGAGGACCCATAGAAAGTGTGACGGCTCTGAGGACCCCATAGAAGGTGTGATGGCTCTGAGGACCCCATAGAAGGTGTGACGGCTCTGAGGACCCCATAGAAAGTGTGACGGCTCTGAGGACCCATAGAAGGTGTGACGGCTCTGAGGACCCCATAGAAGGTGTGACGACTCTGAGGACCCATAGAAAGTGTGACGGCTCTGAGGACCCCATAGAAGGTGTGACGGCTCTGAGGACCCATAGAAAGGGTGACGGCTCTGAGGACCCCATAGAAAGTGTGACGACATCCCCTTAGGTGTAGAAGCTCTGGGGGCTCCATATGTGTGGCAACTCTGAGAACCCTATAAAAGGTGTGATGGCTCTGAGAACCCTATAAAAGGTGTGGTGGCTCTGAGAACACCATAGAAGGTGTGATGGCTGTGATGAGCCCTTAGAAGTTGTGGTGGCTCTGAGGACCCCATAGAAGTTGTGGTGGTTCTGAAGACCCCATAAAACGTGTGATGGCTTTGAGGACCCCATAGAAGGTGTGGCAGCTCTGGGGGTTTAACAGAAGATGTGGCAGCTATGGGGGTTTATATAGAAGGTGTGATGGCTCCGAGGACCCCATAGAAGGTGTGGCAGCTCTGGGGGCTCCATAAAAGGTGTGCTGGCTTTGAGGACCCCATAGAAGGTGTGACGGCTCTGAAGACCCCATTGAAGTGGCAGATATGGGGGTTTATATAGAAGGTGTGATGGCTCTCAGGACCCCGTAGAAGGTGTAATGGCTGTGATGAGAGCTCATAGAAGCTGTGGTGGCTCTGAGAACCCCATAGAAGGTGTGGCAGCTCTGGAGGGCTCCATAAAAGGTGTGAAGACTCTGAGGACCTCATAGGAGGTGTGATGGCTCTGAGGACCTCATAGGAGGTGTGATGGCTCTGAAGACCCCATAGAAGGTGTGGCAGATATGGGGGTTTATATAGAAGGTGTGATGGCTCTCAGGACCCCATAGAAGATGTTATGGCTCAGAGGACACCATAGAAGGTGTGATGGCTCTGGGGGTTTAACAGAAAGTGTGGGAGATATGGGTGTTTATATAGGTGTGATGGCTCTCAGGACCCCATAGAAGATGTTATGGCTCGGAGGACCCCATAGTAGGTGTGATGGCTCTGGGGGTTTAACAGAAAGTGTGGCAGATATGGGGGTTTATATAGAAGTTGTGGTGGCTCCCCCATAAAATGTGTGATGGCTCTGAGGACCCCATAGAAGGTGTGGCAGCTCTGAGGACCCCATAAAAGGTGTGATGGCTCTGAGGACCTCATAGAAGGTGTGATGGCTCTGAAGACCCCATAGAAGGTGTGGCAGCTCTGGGGGTTTATATATAGAAGATGTTACGACTCTGAGGACCCCATAGAAGGTGTGGCAGATATGGGGGTTTATATAGAAGGTGTGATGGCTCTCAGGACCCCATAGAAGATGTTACGGCTCTGAGGACCCCATTGAAGGTGTGGCAGCTCTAAGAAATCAGCATTCTCTGAAGGATAGCCCAGCACTGGCCGGCTCCATGATTCTCCAATGACAGGGTCACTTTATGAAGCAGTGAATGTAACTTTCACCAAACGTTCTGTGTTGGTGAATCAATCTCTGTCATACACAACACACGGGTGGAATATTCACCTGCAGAGGATGTTTGGTGTATGTATAGGTCATGCTAATCCCCAGCATCAGTTCCTTGACCTGGAACAAGCATGCTATCAGGGAAGTCAGACCTGACATATACTCCTTCCAGGCCAGTGACTCTGGAGGTATTGAAGCCGCAGGGTCAACATTCCAGCCAGTTAGCATTTTCAGGAGGACAGTGGTGGCAGCGATCTTCAGGTGGCTGCTCACGACTTTTACCTTCATCTCATAACCTGCGCTCATTTCTTTCATTTTGGATGGAGTGAGAAGATGACATTTCTGCCAGCTCTGTCTGTGACCCCATTGGTGAGATTTTCCCTGACTTCCTGTTCTTGTGACACCCATACAGGAAATGTGAGGAGTGGTTGTCACTGGGACAGGAAGGAAGAGCCCATGATAGAACCATCATCAGAAGTTCTGAACCTCCTCCACTCTACTAATATTGTATTTGTCTGTGTCCCAGCCCCCCTACTTTCTGTCCTGACAGGACATCTCCCCCTAGAGCAGTGATGGGGAACCTTGGCACCCCAAATGTTTTGGAACTACATTTCCCATGATGCTCGTGCACTCTGCAGTGTAGTTGAGCATCATGGGAAATGTAGTTCCAAATCATCTGGGGTGCCAAGGTTTGCCGTCACTGCCCTAGAGGGACACAGACAGGGGACCTTACACTCACCCAACCCCATTAAATATGAAGTACATTTGTCCTATTGGTATAGTACAGGATGTGGGATCAGTCTAAGACCATGGGTTATACTGCTGCCTTCAAGTGATTGGACACTGGCAAACAATAGCCCCTCCCACTCCCAGCATGCCTCAGTTTTTGGGTAGTGTCCTTAAGTGAACGGATGTCATCTCTCTGCTCTGAGAAAAGCAAAACTCGATTTTTGTTTTCCTATTCCAGAGCAGTGGACTCGATTCTGGCTCTGGCAGAACTCCTCAGTCGGGAGCACCCAGCACATCCAAGGCGTGGAAACCGGCAGGTGGACTTCCTCAGCTGTCAATGGCTGGGGTTCTAGAGAATGGTCTCTTCAAGGGTTTCAGGTCTTCACAGATGTGGGACCCTGGATGTGGAGTTCCTCAGATGTCAATGCCTGGGGTTCTGGAGAATGGTCTCTTCTGGGGTTTCAGGTCATCACAGATGGGGGACCCTGGATGTGGACTTCCTCAGATGTCAATGCCTGGGGTTCTGGAGAATGGTCTCTTCAAGGGTTTCAGGTCATCACAGATGGGGGACCCTGGATGTGGACTTCCTCAGATGTCAATGCCTGGGGTTCTAGAGCAGTGGTTCTCAAATCCGGTCCTCGGGACCCACCAACAGGCCAGGTTTGCAAGATAACTAAATTACATCACAGGTGATCTCATTTGCTTCTCAGTGATTGCAGTATTCTAGTCTGCATCCCCCAAGGTAATACTTAAAATCTGGCCTGTTAGTGGGTCCCGAGGACCGGATTTGAGAACCACTGTTCTAGAGAATGGTCTCTTCAAGGGTTTCAGGTCATCACAGATGTGGGACCCTGGATGTGGACTTCCTCAGATGTCAATGCCTGGGGTTCTGGAGAATGGTCTCTTCAAGGGTTTCAGGTCATCACAGATGTGGGACCCTGGATGTGGACTTCCTCAGATGTCAATGCCTGGGGTTCTAGAGAATGGTCTCTTCTAGGGTTTCAGGTCATCACAGATGTGGGACCCTGGATGTGGACTTCCTCAGATGTCAATGCCTGGGGTTCTAGAGAATGGTCTCTTCAGGGGTTTCAGGTCATCACAGATGTGGGACCCTGGATGTGGACTTCCTCAGATGTCAATGCCTGGGGTTCTAGAGAATGGTCTCTTCTAGGGTTTCAGGTCATCACAGATGTGGGACCCTGGATGTGGACTTCCTCAGATGTCAATGCCTGGGGTTCTAGAGAATGGTCTCTTCAGGGGTTTCAGGTCATCACAGATGTGGGACCCTGGATGTGGACTTCCTCAGATGTCAATGCCTGGGGTTCTAGAGAATGGTCTCTTCAGGGATTTCAGGTCATCACAGATGTGGGACCCTGGATGTGGACTTCCTGGTGACAATGTTCATCATCGGAGACCCCAGGGCCCTCACAGTGGAGTCGGAAGGCTGCAACTTTCCCCCTCTAAAGCTCATTTTCCACCGACTTCACAGGATTGAGATGAAGGGAATTCTATCGATCCTCATAGCACCAAACTGGCCCAGGAGGATGTGGAACTCAGAAATACTCCGTCTTCTGGCAGTCTCTGTCGGCCCTCCAAGATCTTCTGTCTCTATCCTGCCTCCCATTGGCTGTAATGGTTCGGCCATTGGTCTTGAGGTACAGGGGTCTCTTGTATCTGGTCATCCTTTCACTCCTATTAGCTAAGGAAAAAGTACTTTGCACGGTGCAAGGCAGACACATTCCATCCCAGGAGGTTCTTCATGGAACAAATCTTTTCTTCAGGACGCTGTGAATCCGCATTCATTTACTACCAAGGGTCGAATCTCAGCCCCGGCTATTCTATTCCAGAGACCACCTTCCTCTCACTCCTAAGGGAAACCTTTGATAGGTGTGTTAATCACATTGCGCCCCCCAGTGGCACTATTGGACCTCAACTTGGTACTGTTGGTCCTTCAGAAACTGCCCTCTGAACCTATCAGGGGAAATCCCGTCTCTTCTCACTCACCAGGTGGCTTTCCTTGTTCCCGTCACCTCCGAGACTCGTCTCTGAGTTTGTGGCCTCCCCAGTGTTACACAGTAGAAGGTTGTCTTGAGGTCTAAGGTCTCCTTTCTTATCCAGTTGGTTTCCTCCTTCCACCAGGCCATTGTCTTCTCCGACTTCCTCCGAAACATCCTGGAGATACTTCTCTCCACTGTCTGGATGTGGGAGGCTCTATGGGAGTTTATCTCTCCGCTACAGCATTTACATTCACCCTTTATCATTTCTAAGGGGCCCCATAAGGCGCTGTCTGCTTCTTGCTCTACCATTTCTAAGTGGATTGGACCAGTCATCATTCTAGCCTATGGTCTAAAGCAGTGGTCGCCATATGTGGCCTTTTGCTTGCCTTTATCCAGCCCTTTGGGCACCGATTCTTCCACTGACACCAATGATGGGGCACTATTCCTCCGACTGACACCAATGATGGGGGACTATTCCTCCCACTGACACCAATGATGGGACACTATTCCTCCCACTGACACCAATGATGGGACACTATTATTCCCACAGACACCAATGATGGGACACTATTCCTCCCACTGACACCAATGATGGGGCACTATTCCTCCCACGGACACCAGTGATGGGACACTATTCCTTCCACTGACACCAATGATGGGACACTATTCCTCCCACTGACACCAATGATGGGACACTATTCCTCCCACTGACACCAATGACGGGACACTATTCCTCCCACTGACACCAATGACGGGACACTATTATTCCCACGGACACCAATGATGGGGCACTATTCCTCCCACTGACGCCAATGACGGGGTACTATTCCTCCCACTGACACGGCACTATTCCTCCCACTGACACCAATGACGGGGCACTATTCCTCCCACTGACACCAATGACGGGGCACTATTCCTCCCACTGACACCAATGACGGGGCACTATTCCTCCCACTGACACCAATGACAGGGTACTATTCCTCCCACTGACACCAATGACGAGGCACTATTCCTCCCACTGACACCAATGATGGGGCACTATTCCTCCCACTGACACCAATGATGGGACACTATTCCTCCCACTGACACCAATGACAGGGTACTATTCCTCCCACTGACACCAATGATGGGGCACTATTCCCCCCACTGACACCAATGATGAGGTACTATTCCCCCCACTGACATCAATGATGGGGCACTATTCCTCCCACTGACACCAATGATGGGACACTATTCCTCCCACTGACACCAATGACAGGGTACTATTCCTCCGACTGACACCAGTGACAGTATACTATTCCTCCCACTGACACCAATGATGGAACACTATTCCTCCCACTGACACCAATGACGAGGCACTATTCCTCCCACTGACGCCAAAGATGGGGCACTATTCCTCCCACTGACACCAATGATGGGGCACTACTCCTCCCACTGACACCAATGATGGGGTACTATTCCTCCCACTGACACCAATGATGGGGTACTATTCCTCCCACTGACACCAACGATGGGGCACTATTCCTCCCACTAACACCAATGATGGGGCACTATTCCTCCTTTTAAATCCAATGATGTGACATTGTTCATCGCCACTGGCCCTAATCCGGCACCCCTAAAGCCTGGAGTAAATTGACCCTTTGTTTGAAAAGTTTAGAGCAGGGGTCACCAAAGGTTTGGGTTCTCTTTTTCTATATTGAGGTTTCACGCTACCAGACCTGTTCGTTCTTCTAGAACTTTCCTGGGTCTCAGACTGACATGGGTGACACCTGGTCCCCTGTGTTGACCTGGTCGATGTTCCGGTCTCCTCTGATGCCCGTTTCTGGTGAAAGGTTCTCCATGCTGCTCTCGGAGTTCCATCAAGTCCTTCTAGACCCGTCTGGTATGCGGGACCCGCTGGCCATTGTTTGCTGGGTTGACCTCTCAGTTGGACAGCTTTGGGATGTCCCATGGTGAAGACATTCGATCCCGAGTCCTGTACTCTACAACTAAGGACTATGAGACTTGGCTGGCAAATCTGTTTTCTGGAGAAGGGGACACAGGCTCCTCCCCCTCTGGACGCTACCAAAGGGAGATCAAAAAGAACAATCTTCTGAAGGCAGCCACATAACCCAATGAGGACCAAGATGAAGATCCATTATCCTGCCCTGAACCACAAGAAATTAATTTTACCGATTGGTCAAAACTACACATTTTATGATTTTTTTTTTTTAAAGGGGTCCTTTAGACCTTTACCCACGGGAATCCGTTGTATATGAGCGACGCTCAGAACAGACAGTTCTTATTGCAGACACTTTGATATGAGATTTAGACCTTGAGCCGGTATACAAAGCCGTGTGTGTAGCTTGTTGAAGCCCCTTCATCTCCAGTATGAAGACCGATCCCCAATGGGAGGGAGCGCCATTCAGGACCCGGATTGTATAGCAGCAATGTCCCGTTGTGTAGGAGGTCCACATCAATGTACCTGCAATAAGAACTGTCTGTGTTCCCTCACTGCTGAAGAGAAGCTCAGTGTCCATTCTGCGCTAAGAGCAGTGGTGTATTTTGGTTTTGTGCTGCCCTAGGCAAGACTAAAATTTGGCGCCCCTCCTATGTAAATTTGCCCCACTCCTTCCTTTTTAAATGGATGTGACTCTCTCCAAAATGGAAGGACTACAAGTCCCAGCATGAACCTCTGAGATGTCACGGGGAGGGGGGTGAGGGAAGGGGAGAGAGAGAGGGGAGATGAGAGGGAGAGAGAGAGAGGGGGGATGAGAGAGAGGGGAGGGTGAGAGAGAGAGGGGGGTGAGAGAGAGGGGGGTGAGAGAGAGGGAGGATGAGAGATACAGAGGGGGATGTGAGGGAGAGAGAGGGGGAAATGGGAGGGAGGAGAGAGAGGGGGGATGAGATAGAGAGAGGGGAGGGTAGGGAGAGAGGGGAGGGGAGGGAGAGAGAGAGAGGAGGGAGAGAGAAAAAGAGAGGGAGGGTGAGAGAGGAGGGTAGGGAGAGAGAGGGGAGAGAGAGAGAGAGGGGGGTGAGAGGGGGGATGTGATAGAGAGAGGGGAGGGTAGGGAGAGAGAGAGAGAGAGGAGGGTAGGGAGAGAGAGAGGGGAGGGTAGGGAGAGAGAAAAAGAGAGGGGGATAAGAGAGGGGGGGTGAGAGAGGAGGGTAGGGGGAGAGAGAGAGAGGAGGGTAGGGAGAGAGAGAGGGGGGGGTGAGAGAGAGAGAGGAGGGTAGGGGAGAGAGAGAGAGAGGAGGGTTGGGAGAGAGAGAGAGGGGTGAGAGAGAGAGGAGGGTAGGAAGAGAGAGAAAGAGAGGGGGTGAGAGAGACAGAGAAAGGGGAGGTGGTGAGAGAGGGGGGTGAGAGGCAGCTTTAGCAATCAGTGGCCAATAGAGTCTAAGGTGGAGGAGGGACTTTTTTTTTACGCCCCCCCTGTAAAGTGCTGCCCTAGGCCTGGGTCTTGTTGGCCTAGGCCAAAATACAGCACTGGCTAAGAGACAATCCCAGCAATGTAACCGACTTCGGGAGGGCGTTTCTGCGGAGAGATCCCTCCCCCGAGGACCACCTTCAGATCTAAATTTCCCTCCTGGATGAAGAAAAGGAGAGCGGAGACAGCGGATACAAACGTCAGTCTGATCTTTATTGTCTGAAAAGTGTCTGTGCATTGCATAGGTGGAGATCGGCCTTCACAGAAGACAAGGAGACCACGTCAATGTATTTACAGCTCGTTCAGGACAATTGTATACATCTAGAGATAGATATGTATATACACAAACACCGCTCTGTCCAGGCTCCGCCTTCTGCGCTTCCAATGGAGGGGTCCCAGGTGTGGCTGCGAGGAAGGGGGGCGGGGAGAATCTGATGTCAGCCCCCCTCACTACTTCCCATGGAAGGTTCAGGGATGCGGCTCTATAGGGAGGGGTAAAACTCTGATGTCTTCTCTGCCTTATACTTACAATTGTCAGCACCAATGTGGCCACAACCGACCGAATGACACGTTCTGACCAATCGCTGGGCAGAGAAAACTCCACCCCCTTCTGTTCAGCCCCTAAGTGTGCAAGGAGATTCTCCTATTAGATTAATTCTGACTTCAATCACCGAGCAGCTTCTTCCAGACTCCAATGGGGAGATTTCCCGCCACTAAAGTGGTCTCTGCCCCTCCCACAAAAATGATTTCCCTGCAGCATAATCCCACCATTGTGGGAGGAGCAGCGATACGCTGTGGTAGTCCGTGGCTTGGCCCCTCCCACAATGTGGAGATTCCCCCCACCCCAATATTTGTAACTCTGCCCCTCCCACAATGATGATTTCCCTGCAGCAGTTAGAATCTCACCATTGTGGGAGGGGCAGAGATACACTGTGGTGGTCCGTGGTTTGGCCCCTCCCACAATGGGAAGATTTCCCTGCAGTAGTTTGTGTCTCTGTCCCTCCAACAATATGGAAATCCCCCCCCCCCCCCCCACAGTATTTGTAACTCTGCCCTTCCAGTAGTGTCTGCCCCTCCCACAATGAGGAGTTCCCCACCTCTCCCACCATGGGGAGATAGCCTGCAGAAGTTTGTCTCTGCCCCTCCCACATGGATGATTCTCCCCCCCCCCCCCAGTAGCGTGTCTGCCCCTCCCACAATGATTTCCCTTCAGAAGTTTGTATCTCTGCCCCCCTACGATGATTTCCTACCAGTAGTTTGTGTCTCTGGCCCTCCCCCAATGATGATTACCCACCAGTAGTTTGTGTCTCTGGCCCTCCCCCAATGATGATTACCCACCAGTAGTTTGTGTCTCTGGCCCTCCCCCAATGATGATTACCCACCAGTAGTTTGTGTATCTGCCCCTCTCTCAAAGATTTCCCACCAGTAGTTTGTGTCTCTGGCCCTCCCACAATGTTGAGATTCTCTGTTTTAGCCATGGCTTTACCCCTCCCACAATTAGATTTCCCTGCAGATATCTCAGCACTGGAGTCTGACGGAAGCCGCAATATAAACCGGACAAAACTGAAGCAGAATTAAATTCTTTCCTTAGGGAATAGAACCCCGCCTTCTGGAGACTGGTCCGGGATCTGGTGAGTTATAGAACCCCGCCTTCTGGAGACTGGTCCGGGATCTGGTGAGTTATAGAACCCCGCCTTCATGAGACTGGTCCGGAATCTGGTGAGTTATAGAACCCCCCCTTCTGGAGACTGGTCCGGGATCTGGTGAGTTATGGAACCCCGCCTTCTGGAGACTGGTCCGGGATCTGGTGAGTTAACCATCTCTAGAATATTCCACCACAACAAACAGCAGAGAATGGCGTGTGACATGAAATACGGCACCATCTGATACCAGGAGCCACCCTCTGACACCAAACCACTGTCTGAATTGGGAGTTCTACACCAATATTGAAAGTAGAACTGCGAGCAGCTCCTTATAAAGTAGTAAAAATTATTTTCATAATTTGTTAATATTTCTGTGTATGGCAGAAGCCGCACGTCGCTGTTCCGGAAAGCTAAAAACCGACTTTATTGTTCCAGCACATCAGAACTCCCATCAACGCGTTTCGTCCTTTACTGAAGCTTAATTGTAGAGCGTATTATGAGTAAACTCCAGCAGGAGGCGAAGCGTTCTCGGATGAGCTGGAACAATAACGGTGACTTTAACTTTCCGGGAACAGCCATGTGCGACTTTAATCATTGTGTTGGAGTAACGGGATGCAGAGAAACCAGACATGACCTCAGAGCGGTACTGGAGGATGGATTATGAATATCTTATGAGTTTCTATCATTTACCCCACTCTATAGAATGCTGCACTATGGTATGCGTGGCTGATTTATGGGGAAGGGTGAGGGGGAATCACCTAGTGCAATAACTATCTGGAACATCTGGTATGAACAGGTTCAGTGGTGGGTTTGTTTGGGTCACATTTTAGGTGACATATCGGCCGGTGTTGCCTCCACCTTCCAGTGCTAGCCGACACCTGGGGAGATCCAGTTGTGTCCAGATGGCCGTGGTTGAGCTATGCCACGTGGACACTGCAGTTTGATGCCACGGACTGTTGGGGGGGGGGAGGCTTGTTCTGCTACATATGTCTTATGAAGCTTGGAGAAGAGACTGCCCCCCTCCTCGCTGGAGGACCCACAACTTGTAGTAAGATTCCATGTGGTTTTCCCAATCGGTAGTAAATCTCAACAAGGCCTCCATGCTCCTAGAGCCACTGCCTGGGGCAACAAATGTTCAGTTTGCACCTGGCCGGACGGACGGGGGGGGGGGGGGGATATTAATTGCAGCCAGACAAAGAGCGGTGAAGGCAGGCAGCCCCAGAAGACCATGCCTTGGCATACAGTCCATCATCCATTGCAGTAGGGTAAGGTTGCATGTGGTCAGTTGATACATGGTGTTATGATAAAGGGGGGGTTAGTACACAATTGGCACCAGAGGGGTGGGTGGGGAGGAAACGTGGCATATAAGGAGATCTGCTACGGTGCCACAAGGCACGAGGGACCCATTAAATCCATGAGATTCGCTCCTCTCCAAGCTGGATGTCACCAAGAATGGCGGGCCTCGGGGGGGGGGGGGGGGCTTAAGGTGGGGGGACGTGCCCAGACTCGTGAGACGTACGCAACCAATTCCAGGGGGGACGGTAAGGCCAACTAACACGATGTTCTGTGGTCACCCCCCAAGCTCCTGGCACACACAGTCCGTGCGGAGGACAGCAGGGTGTAGGCACTCAAGTAAGAACAGCCCATAAAAAGTCCATGTCCGGGCCATAAACTGAGAAGTCTGTCAGAATCATTTGGCAGCAGGTTATTGATCCGGCTCGGCCCCAGCATATTATTATTATTGTTGTTATTAGTGGTGGCGCCCACCAGTGGAGTGTTCTAGTGCTGCAGGTTGAGTCTCTTGAAGAAAAAAAAAAAAGTAGAAAAAGACACGGAGGACAGAGCGCCGTCCTCGCCCCGCTGTGACCCAACCTGCGCAATCATGAGTCCGATCCGCAGAGTATTCCGATTCCATCGGCCTCCAGACCAGTCCTGCGGCAGGCAAAACTAAGATGCCAAGAGCGTCATTAAAATCAGAGACACGGCCACAGTCAAATGTAAGTGTTCCCTCTTCGGGCTCGTTCCGCTGATGCTCTTCTCCAGCTTGGGGATCTCCGGGTTGAAGTTTCCTGAAATAGAAGAGAGAATGTGAGGGATCGGAACATCTCAAAAATACGCCCCTTCCTAACCAAAATCAGATCTGAAACATCTCCGAATACGCCCCTTCCTAACCAAAATCAGATCTGAAACATCTCCGAAATACGCCACTTCCTAACAAACATCAGATCTGAAACATCTCCGAAATACGCCCCTTCCTAACCAACATCAGATCTGAAACATCTCCGAAATACGCCACTTCCTAACAAACATCAGATCTGAAACATCTCCGAAATACGCCCCTTCCTAACCAACATCAGATCCGAAACATCTCCGAAATACGCCCCTTCCTAACCAACATCAGATCCGAAACATCTCCGAAATACGCCCCTTCCTAACCAAAATCAGATCTGAAACATCTCCGAAATACGCCACTTCCTAACAAACATCAGATCTGAAACATCTCCGAAATACGCCCCTTCCTAACCAACATCAGATCCGAAACATCTCCGAAATACGCCCCTTCCTAACCAAAATCAGATCTGAAACATCTCCGAAATACGCCACTTCCTAACAAACATCAGATCTGAAACATCTCCGAAATACGCCCCTTCCTAACCAATATCAGATCTGAAACATCTCCGAAATACGCCCCTTCCTAACCAACATCAGATCTGAAACATCTCCAAGATACGCCCCTTCCTAACCAATGGCGGCATCAAGATACTAAATTCACTGCCTGTTTATCTCTGCCTCGGATACCACAACTCCAATCACTGGCCCACCTCTACACAGGCTAATACTCTTCAGTCCATCATGAATGCTTCTGCCAGACACTAACTGCTCAATATCCTCTACCCCTCTCTACCAATCCCTCCACTGGCCTCCATTCAGTGTCCTCCACCCCTCTCTGCCAATCTCTCCAATGGCCTCCATTCAGTGTCCTCCACCCCTCTCTGCCAATCCCTCCAATGGCCTCCATTCAGTGTCCTCCACCCCTCTGCCAATCCCTCCACCCTTTTCTGCTGATCCCTGCTCTGGCCTCCATTCAGTGTCCTCCACCCCGCTCTGCCAATCCCGCCACTGGCTTCCATTCAGTGTCCTCTACCCTCTCTGCCAATCCCTCCACTGGCCTCCATTCAGTGTCCTCCACCCCTCTCTGACAATCCCTCCAATGGCCTCCATTCAGTGTCCTCTACCCCTCTCTGCCAATCCCTCCAATGGCCTCCATTCAGTGTCCTCTACCCCTCTCTGACAATCCCTCCAATGGCCTCCATTCACACCCCTCTCTGACAATCCCTCCAATGGCCTCCATTCAGTGTCCTCCACCCCTCTCTGCCAATCCCTACAATGGCCTCCATTCAGTGTCCTCCACCCCTCTCTGCCAATCCCTCCACTGGCCTCCACCCCTCTGCCAATCCCTCCACTGGCCTCAATTCAGTGTCCTCCACCCCTCTCTGCCAATCCCTCCACTGGCCTCCATTCAGTGTCCTCCACTCCTCTCTGCCAATCCCTCCACTGGCCTCCATTCAGTGTCCTCCACCCCTCTCTGCCAATCTCTCCACTGGCCTCCATTCAGTGTCATCCACCCCTCTCTGAATGGAGGCCTGTGGAGGGATTGGCAGAGAGGGGTGGAGGACACGGAATGGAGGCCAATGGAAGGACTGGCATTGTCCTCCTCCCCCCTCTGCCAATCCCTCCAGCCCTCTCTGCCAATCCCTCCACTGGCTGCAGCCCCTCGCGGTAGGAGTCTCCATTCAAAAAGGAGTGACAAAGCGCCAATCACAGCTCAGCAATTTGATAGAGAACTACAATTCAACTTTTCCTCTCCGCACAGACATCTGACTCATAGCAACCATATAAAGACTAGCCATCACTATCGCTACAGAGGGCCTGCTGCCCCTGGCCACGGGTCCCTACAGAGGGCCTGCTGCCCCTGGCCACGGGTCCCTACAGAGGGCCTGCTGCCCCTGGCCACGGGTCCCTACAGAGGGCCTGCTGCCCCTGGCCACGGGTCCCTACACAGGGCCTGCTGCCCCTGGCCACGGGTCCCTACACAGGGCCTGCTGCCCCTGGCCACGGGTCCCTACACAGGGCCTGCTGCCCCTGGCCACGGGTCCCTACACAGGGCCTGCTGCCCCTGGCCACGGGTCCCTACACAGGGCCTGCTGCCCCTGGCCACGGGTCCCTACACAGGGCCTGCTGCCCCTGGCCACGGGTCCCTACACAGGGCCTGCTGCCCCTGGCCACGGGTCCCTACACAGGGCCTGCTGCCCATGGCCACGGGTCCCTACACAGGGCCTGCTGCCCCTGGCCACGGGTCCCTACACAGGGCCTGCTGCCCCTGGCCACGGGTCCCTACACAGGGCCTGCTGCCCCTGGCCATGGGTCCCTACACAGGGCCTGCTGCCCCTGGCCACGGGTCCCTACAGAGGGGCCTGCTGCCCCTGGCCACGGGTCCCTACAGAGGGGCCTGCTGCCCCTGGCCACATGTGACTGAGCCCCTTCTATGTCTCTGCAGTGGGGAAAGCAGATTTCTTCTGTCTGCAGCAGCCAATAACGAGACCCGCCAGGACCTCCTATGGGTGAGGGGGGAGGGGAGGAGATCTGGCTGCCTGCCAAATACCATGAGGACCCGTACGGAGCACTGGCACCGCCGGCCCAAATCTCATTCTTCTCATGGAGCCGAAGAGCGCGTCTCCTGGTCACCAGTGCTGAGCCCATTCACACCACGCTGACTAATCCTCTCACACATCCGCTCTGGCTGCTCTTCAGAGGACTGTGACCGATCAAGAGTTCCACCAGACAAATGGAGAGACTGGCGGCTAATGTGCGCAAATCCCCCCCCCCCCCAACCGCCACCCCCGAGGTCCCGTGACCGATATTACCAGGATGGGACGCTTGTGGACGTCTCCGCTGATGTACAGAACAATATAATCGTCATGTTTATGGGGGCAGAGGGACTGCCAACGCCAATCACACCATATAGGTATCCACCGTCCAATCCCGAGAGCTGGAGGGAATATTTCTGTACCCCGCAGCACAACATGGAGAAAGTTCCACCTCTTCTATTCAGCAGGGAAACGAAAGCTGCTGTGGACACCTCCCTGTTCTAGGCCGCCATGTACGCCAATTGTTTAGTTACGTTAATCTTTTCACAAGTCCGCGTGTCGGCCCCGCCCTACGCTACGCGGCCGCCCATCAGGTCCCCGCCCTGCGCCACACGGCCGCCCGTCAGGCCCCCCGCCCTACGCCACACGGCCACCTGTCAGGCCCTGCGCCACACGGCCGCCCGTCAGGCCCCCCGCCCCACGCCACGCGGCCGCCCGTCAGGCCCCTCGCCCTGCGCCACACGGCCGCCCGTCAGGCCCCCCACCCTGTGCCACGCGGCCGCCCGTCAGGCCCTATGCCACACGGCTGTCCACCCGACCTTGCTCTCTGCGATGTGGTAGCCTGTCAGACCCCGCCATGTTGCGACACAGCTGCCCACCAGACTCCACCATACACAGCAAGGCCATCCGCCATATGTGACAAGGCTTTCCGTCGGACCTCACCATATGCTACACGGCCCCCCCGTCAGACCTCGCTATATGCGACACGTCCACCTGTTTCTACTTATTGTCCGGGCTGAAAAATTACACCCCCAAAACGACTGAAAGATGGCAATTATCTGAATTTTTAGAAGATTTTCCAGCATGCTGGCGCACTGATAATTACATGTGAACGCTAATTATTGCCTGGACAGCCGTGATGAAATGAGAAATCCATCTATCATCAATCTACCCCCCCGTCCACCCCAGAATGTTACGTCCTCGGCATTTCTGTGCTGCAGATTTACCTGTAACGGATCGTTTTCTGTACAGCCTGGATTAATATTTACATAGATTGGCCGCACATGACCTCACTACCTGTAGGGGGCAGCAGAGACTTCTGTATATGTAGATCAGCACATATTACCCAACCCTACCTGTAGGGGGCAGCAGAGACTTATAGAAGACGTACATTTAACCCTTCGATCTAGAAGCACACGGTCAGAGATAAAAAGTAAGGGTGAGGCGTCATTTTCAGGCTGGCCTGTAGAGGGCGACATACACCACACATTGAGTCTATGGCTTACCTAGATCCTCAATCTTCACTTCAGGTCCTATCGTGAACTGCGGCAGTGTGGGGGAATGCTTCTCGCCCGAATGAGCTGCTGCAGGAGGAAAACCACACCGTTACCCCTAACCGCAAAATAACCCAGAGCCCCCCCCCTAACCCCCCCCAATAGGACCATACATCCTATACATGAAGCCCCGGTAATGGCGGCGTACTCACTGGTGGCGCAGCACACAAACACCTTCATCTTCAGACACGAGCGCCGGTGGTTGTGGGTCGGTTGGGCTGAAACAGAGAAGATTGGAAAATCGGCAGTTAGAGATCACACAACTTCCACCCATCTAAACTGTCACTTAACACTGGGAGCTTGCTGAGAGACTTCACTATCCAATCACAAGCAGGGGGCGGGTCTGTGACTGAGGTGTGTTACTTCACCGCAATAGAGAAGAGTAAGGTCACCGACCTGGCCGTGCTATAGAGATCACAAAACCGGCCAAACAGAATCCCACATTGTCTGGCAAGAGCGCACACAACGTTTATACACACACCATATACACGCACCCCGTACACTGCACCCACACACCATATACACGCACCCCGTACACCGCGCACACTGCACCCACACAAGCACCCCATACACTGCACACGCACCCCGTACACTGCACCCACACACCCATACTCTGCACACGCACCCCGTACACTGCACACGCGCACCGCACACACGCACCCCGTACACTGCACACGCACCCCGTACACTGCACACACGCACCACACACACACACACCCATACTCTGCACACGCACCCCGTACACTGCACACACGCACCGCACACCCCGTACACTGCACACGCACCCCGTACACTGCACACACGCACCCATACTCTGCACATGAACCCCGTACACTGCACACACGCACCGCACACACACACCCCGTACACTGCACACACGCACCGCACCCATACTCTGCACACGCACCCCGTACACTGCACACACGCACCGCACACACGCACGCACCCATACTCTGCACACGCACCCCGTACACTGCACACACACACCCATACTCTGCACACGCACCCCGTACACTGCACACGCACCCCGTACACTGCACACACGCACCACACACACGCACCCATACTCTGCACATGAACCCCGTACACTGCACACACGCACCGCACACGCACCCCGTACACTGCACACACGCACCGCACCCATACTCTGCACACGCACCGCACACACGCACCCATACTCTGCACACGCACCCCGTACACTGCACACACACACCCCGTACACTGCACACGCACCGCACCCATACTCTGCACACGCACCCCGTACACTGCACACACACACCGCACACACGCACCCATACTCTGCACACGCACCCCGTACACTGCACACACACACCGCACACACGCACCCATACTCTGCACACGCACCCCGTACACTGCACACAAACACCGCACACACGCACCCATACTCTGCACACGCACCCCGTACACTGCACACACACGCACCCCGTACACCGCACGCACACCCCCGTACTCTGCACACGCACCCCGTACTCTGCACACACACGCACCCCGTACACCGCACGCACACCCCCTACACACGCACCCATACTCTGCACACACACGCACCGCACACACGCGTACTCTGCACACGCACCTGTACACTGTGTGGCCTACACACCTCACACGCGCACATATATACTGTAAACACACAATCTGTATACACACACATTTATACCATATACATGCACTTCCGATTCGGATTGGGGGGGGGGGGAAGAGACTTAGTTTTAAGCCTTCAATGTGGAATGTTCGGTGAACGATGGAAATATGTTGTATACAAAAAACCCAAAATATCACAGGTGCTTTTTAGGAACTTTTCCATAATTATTTCGCTGCTCAGGATGGAGGTGTGTTGTGGTTCCCGCAGGCCAGGGAGGTGCAAATGCACCAGGAGTGGAAGAGTGAAGGACAGGTAAAAAGACCAGTGAAAGGTAGGCGGTGGACCGACTGGGAAAGGGCAGGCAATAGAACATTGAAGGGCTGCTGGTGGAATAGGGGGAAGGACGGGTAATGGACTGGGGGAAAGGACGGGTAATGGACTGGGGGAAAGGACGGGTAATGGACTGGGGGAAAGGACGGGTAATGGACTGGGGGAAAGGACGGGTAATGGACTGGGGGAAAGGACGGGTAATGGACTGGGGGAAAGGACGGGTAATGGACTGGGGGAAAGGACGGGTAATGGACTGGGGGAAAGGACGGGTAATGGACTGGGGGAAAGGACGGGTAATGGACTGGGGGAAAGGACGGGTAATGGACTGGGGGAAAGGACGGGTAATGGACTGGGGGAAAGGACGGGTAATGGACTGGGGGAAAGGACGGGTAATGGACTGGGGGAAAGGACGGGTAATGGACTGGGGGAAAGGACGGGTAATGGACTGGGGGAAAGGACGGGTAATGGACTGGGGGAAAGGACGGGTAATGGACTGGGGGAAAGGACGGGTAATGGACAGGGGAAAGGAAGGGTAATGGACTGGGGGGAAGGAAGGGTAATGGACTGGGGGAAGGAAGGGTAATGGACTGGGGGAAGGACGGGTAATGGACTGGGGAAAGGACGGGTAATGGACTGGGGGGAAGGAAGGGTAATGGACTGGGGGAAGGACGGGTAATGGACTGGGGGAAGGACGGGTAATGACTGGGGGAAGGACGGGTAATGACTGGGGGAAGGACGGGTAATGGACTGGGGGAAGGACGGGTAATGGACTGGGGGAAGGACGGGTAATGGACTGGGGGAAGGACGGGTAATGGACTGGGGGAAGGACGGGTAATGGACTGGGGGAAGGACGGGTAATATACTGGGGGAAGGACGGGTAATATACTGGGGGAAGGACGGGTAATGGACTGGGGAAAGGACGGGTAATGGACTGGGGAAAGGCGGGTAATGGACTGGGGAAGGACAGGTAATAGACTGGGGAAGGGCGGGTAATGGACTGGGGAAGGGCGGGTAATGAACTGGGGAAGGGCAGGTGATGGGTAGGGACAGATCAGAGACAGACCAGTGAAGGACTAGGGATTGATCGGTTATGGACCGGGGAAGGGCAGGTGAAAGACCAGTGAAGGGCTAGTGATGGTTCAGGGATATATTGGTTATGGACCAATGGTGGACTGGGGAAGAGCAGGTGATAGAGCAGCGAAGGACTGGTGATGGTTGATGGACTGGTGATGGTCCAGGGATGGATCAATTATGGACCAGTGAAGAACCAAGGATAGATGGGTGAAGGGCACGCTTGACTTGGTCTCTATTAGCCCATCACACTGTAATGAGGTGGGAATATTCCAGCTCCTCGTTCTTAGGACAGATCAGCCGTGTTCATGGTTTCTGGGAAGAAATAAGCGACTATAAAAAATGTTTCAGTGGATTATCAGGACAGGAGATCGATAAATAAAAGATCGGTTAATGAGCCCTTGCAGTCTTAAACCAGAACGTCTAAATGTCCAGGAGAACCCCGTATGACCTCATCCACCATCATTAATACCATTCTGTGGATTTGCGATGTTCTGTAAACCTCTCGTGTTGTGCCGGAGGAACGATGCCAGACGCCACTAATGGCTGATAACAGAACAATAGCCGGCATGGCAGCCATAGATAAGTCCCAGAACTGGCGTTCAGTGCCAGTTTGGGGGGGGTTTCATGTGTGAACGGAGCGGGGGGCGATTTCACATGAACTATTATTATGTCATCATCCTTCCAGACACATTCATGAAATAAAAGCATCTCCTTCCCACCGAGCAAAGTTCGTACTCACAGATGTAGTAATATTCCTGGCCTGCGTGGAACTCGTAGCCCAGGGAGAAGGCGCTGTACCGCTGGAACTTCTCGGAGAACTTGATGGGGCTGTGAGGCGAGTGCGGGCGATTACATTCCCAACGCTTGAAGCCCTGGCTGATGTCGCAGGTCCGGTAGCCCTCATAGTTCACCATATAAAGAATGTATTGCTCCATCCTATGGTCGGCCATAGTCTCATTGTAGTGCGGACAGTAGATGTCCAGGTAATCATTGACGTTCACTTGGACGGTGTAGCCATCACGCCGCAAGCTGAAAATACAAAAAGAAACAAGTGGTCAGCAAAGTTTGTGAATGAGGCTTAACCAGAGGATGACAACCATTAATGTAAAGACCCCCTGCCCCAAAAAACAAAAAATTTCCCTAACTTTATTGACCTTGTTCGTTGATGCCAATGATAGCTCAGGTTCTCCAACTTGTTGAAAGTACCTGCAAGCTTCTACATTAGAACAGTTCCCGAATTATAAATGCACCCCAGGACAGAAGGAGAGTAGCCACTGTAGAGGTGGAGATAGCAGCAAAAGGGATAGACCAGAGGTGTCCATCTCAATTTCATCGCTGCCCGCATCAGCGGTATGGTTGCCCTCAAAGGGCCAGTTGTATCTGGGGTGATCTACGCACCACGCGCAGGGCTCAGGAGTGCGCTGCGCACCACGAGCAGGGCTCAGGAGTGCGCTGCGCACCACGAGCAGGGCTCAGGAGTGCGCTGTGCACCACGAGCAGGGCTCAGGAGTGCGCTGCGCACCACGAGCAGGGCTCAGGAGTGCGCTGCGCACAGCACGAAAATTTCAGGAGTGCACTATGTACAGAGTGAGGGGTTCAGGTGTGCGTTACGTACAGGGTGCAAAGTTCAGGAGTGCGCTATGTAAAGAGTGCAGGGTTCAGGAGTGTGCTATGCACAGAGTGCAGTGTTCAGGAGTGTGTAACATAAATAGTTCAGGGATGTGCTGTGTACAGGGTGCATACCGCACTCCTAAACACTGCACTGTGTGCAACCCCAAACCTCCAAAGTTTCCCCGCATTACTCTCCCCTACCTTGCCGTGTGTGCAAGGATCTGTGAGATGCGAGATCCCTGAGAGCAAAGCTGTCCCTTGTAAACAAACAGAAGGCTTCTGTTTTTACAAGTAGAAGCAGAGGCTGAGAGCGGGAGCGGAGGCTGAGAGCGGGAGGTGGCGGATTGGAGTACCGGCTGCAAACCTTGGTGCGAGATGCACATGAACAGGCCTTAAGGGAAGGCCCGAAGAGGTGCAGAGACAGACAGAGGGAAAGGCCCGAAGAGGTGCCGAGACAGACAGAGGGGAAGGCCAGAGAAGGTGCAGAGACATGACAGAGGGCAAGGCCAGAAGAAATACCAGAGAAGGACAGAGGAGAAGGCTGGAAGGAGTGCAGAGACGGACAGAGGAGAAGGCTGGAAGGAGTGCAGAGACGGACAGAGGAGAAGGCTGGAAGAAGTGCAGAGATGGACAGCGGAAGATGGAAGAGAAGAAAGTACATCAGAAGCAGAACACAAAGGAAGGTGATGGCACAAAGGGAAGAGGTGAAGGGAGTAGATGATGCTGCGAAGGAATGATAAGGAACAAGGAGACAAGCTTGAGCTAAGCAACAGCAAATTCCATGACGGGGCACCATCCATGACGGGGCACCATCTTGAGTTATCCACCATGTAATAGCTGCTCTTGGCTTCTATGTATGTAATAATATTCATATCTAAATGTCACAGCGTGTCTTCGATATACAATCGTAGGACAGGATTCAGAGGCCGCCATAATCTCAAATTCCAAATTTACCAACACAACACAAGTTGGAAAACGCATTTACGAGTCTGATCGCCTCAGTCATCCCCGCTCCGAGCCTGGACCATGAGAAGCAGATGATTGGTTACGCTCAGACACGTGTCAGTCAATACACGACACGCACGACTGAACTATAATTTGCTTTTTTTCTCTAATCTCTGCTCTTGAGGCTGAGAATTAATTAGGAAATATCGAGCCGGCCAAAAGCACTTAGTACTGTTCATGCTTGCCTGTGTAACTCACCCCCGTACTAAGCCAGGACATCGAGGGGATAAAACAGTCATCAAAGATATCAATGTCAATTAAACTAAATAGAAGAAAAACCTGTGAGGTTCCTATATAGAGCTCCAGACACAGGTGAGGAGGAGACCGGTGAGGTTCTTATATAGAGCTCCAGACACAGGTGAGGAGGAGACCGGTGAGGTTCTTATATAGAGCTCCAGACACAGGTGAGGAGGAGACCGGTGAGGTTCCTATATAGAGCTCCAGACACAGGTGAGGAGGAGACCGGTGAGGTTCTTATATAGAGCTCCAGACACAGGTGAGGAGGAGACCGGTGAGGTTCTTATATAGAGCTCCAGACACAAGTGAGGAGGAGACCGGTGAGGTTCTTATATAGAGCTCCAGACACAGGTGAGGAGGAGACCGGTGAGGTTCCTATATAAAGCTCCAGACACAGGTGAGGAGGAGACCGGTGAGGTTCTTATATAGAGCTCCAGACACAGGTGAGGAGGAGACCTGTGAGGTTCTTATATAGAGCTCCAGAGACAGGTGAAGAGGAGACCGGTGAGGTTCTTATATAGAGCTCCAGAGACAGGTGAAGAGGAGACCGGTGAGGTTCCTATATAAAGCTCCAGACACAGGTGAAGAGAACTGTGAGGTTCTTATATAGAGTTCCAGACACAGGTGAAGAGGAGACCGGTGAGGTTCCTATATAGAGCTCCAGACACAGGTGAAGAGGAGACCTGTGAGGTTCTTATATAGAGTTCCAGACACAGGTGAAGAGGAGACCGGTGAGGTTCCTATATAAAGCTCCAGACACAGGTGAAGAGGAGACCGGTGAGGTTCTTATATAGAGCTCCGGACACAGGTGAGGAGGAGACCGGTGAGGTTCCTATATAGAGCTCCAGACACAGGTGAAGAGGAGACCGGTGAGGTTCCTATATAAAGCTCCAGACACAGGTGAGGAGGAGACCGGTGAGGTTCCTATATAAAGCTCCAGACACAGGTGAAGAGGAGACCGGTGAGGTTCCTATATAAAGCTCCAGACACAGGTGAGGAGGAGACCGGTGAGGTTCCTATATAGAGCTCCAGACACAGGTGAGGAGGAGACCGGTGAGGTTCCTATATAAAGCTCCAGACACAGGTGAGGAGGAGACCGGTGAGGTTCTTATATAGAGCTCCGGACACAGGTGAGGAGGAGACCGGTGAGGTTCCTATATAGAGCTCCAGACACAGGTGAAGAGGAGACCGGTGAGGTTCCTATATAAAGCTCCAGACACAGGTGAGGAGGAGACCGGTGAGGTTCCTATATAGAGCTCCAGACACAGGTGAAGAGGAGACCGGTGAGGTTCCTATATAGAGCTCCAGACACAGGTGAGGAGGAGACCTGTGAGGTTCTTATATAGAGCTCCAGACACAGGTGAGGAGGAGACCTGTGAGGTTCTTATATAGAGCTCCAGACACAGGTGAGGAGGAGACCGGTGAGGTTGCTATATAAAGCTCCACACACAGGTGAGGAGGAGACCGGTGAGGTTCCTATATAAAGCTCCACACACAGGTGAGGAGGAGACCGGTGAGGTTCTTATATAGAGCTCCAGACACAGGTGAAGAGGAGAACGGTGAGGTTCTTATATAAAGCTCCAGACACAGGTGAGGAGGAGACCGGTGAGGTTCTTATATAAAGCTCCAGACACAGGTGAAGAGAACTGTGAGGTTCTTATATAGAGCTCCGGACACAGGTGAGGAGGAGACCGGTGAGGTTCCTATATAGAGCTCCAGACACAGGTGAGGAGGAGACCGGTGAGGTTCCTATATAAAGCTCCACACACAGGTGAGGAGGAGACCGGTGAGGTTCCTATATAGAGCTCCAGACACAGGTGAGGAGGAGACCGGTGAGGTTCCTATATAGAGCTCCAGACAAAGGTGAGGAGGAGACCGGTGAGGTTCTTATATAGCGCTCCAGACACAGGTGAGGAGGAGACCGGTGAGGTTCTTATATAGCGCTCCAGACACAGGTGAGGAGGAGACCGGTGAGGTTCTTATATAGCGCTCCAGACACAGGTGAGGAGGAGACCGGTGAGGTTGCTATATAAAGCTCCACACACAGGTGAGGAGGAGACCGGTGAGGTTCCTATATAGAGCTCCAGACACAGGTGAAGAGGAGACCGGTGAGGTTCTTATATAGAGCTCCAGACACAGGTGAGGAGGAGACCGGTGAGGTTCTTATATAGCGCTCCAGACACAGGTGAAGAGGAGACAGGTGAGGTTCTTATATAGAGCTCCAGACACAGGTGAGGAGGAGACCGGTGAGGTTCCTATATAAAGCTACGGACACAGGTGAGGAGGAGACCTGTGAGGTTCTTATATAGAGCTCCAGACACAGGTGAGGAGGAGACCGGTGAGGTTCTTATATAGAGCTCCAGACACAGGTGAGGAGGAGACCGGTGAGGTTCCTATATAGAGCTCCGGACACAGGTGAGGAGGAGACCGGTGAGGTTCTTATATAGAGCTCCGGACACAGGTGAGGAGGAGACCGGTGAGGTTCCTATATAGAGCTCCAGACACAGGTGAAGAGGAGACCGGTGAGGTCCCTATATAGAGCTCCAGACACAGGTGAAGAGGAGACCAGTGAGGTCCCTATATAGAGCTCCAGACACAGGTGAAGAGGAGACCGGTGAGGTTCCTATATAGAGCTCCGGACACAGGTGAGGAGGAGACCGGTGAGGTTCTTATATAGAGCTCCAGACACAGGTGAGGAGGAGACCGGTGAGGTTCTTATATAGAGCTCCAGACACAGGTGAGGAGGAGACCGGTGAGGTTCTTATATAGAGCTCCAGACACAGGTGAGGAGGAGACCGGTGAGGTTCTTATATAGCGCTCCAGACACAGGTGAGGAGGAGACCGGTGAGGTTCTTATATAGCGCTCCACACACAGGTGAGGAGGAGACCGGTGAGGTTCCTATATAAAGCTACGGACACAGGTGAGGAGGAGACCTGTGAGGTTCTTATATAGAGCTCCAGACACAGGTGAGGAGGAGACCGGTGAGGTTCCTATATAAAGCTACGGACACAGGTGAGGAGGAGACCGGTGAGGTTCCTATATAAAGCTACGGACACAGGTGAAGAGGAGACCGGTGAGGTTCTTATATAGAGCTCCGGACACAGGTGAAGAGGAGACCGGTGAGGTTCTTATATAAAGCTCCGGACACAGGTGAGGAGGAGACCGGTGAGGTTCCTATATAGAGCTCCAGACACAGGTGAAGAGGAGACCGGTGAGGTTCCTATATAGAGCTCCAGACACAGGTGAGGAGGAGACCGGTGAGGTTCCTATATAGAGCTCCAGACACAGGTGAAGAGGAGACCGGTGAGGTTCCTATATAGAGCTCCAGACACAGGTGAAGAGGAGACCAGTGAGGTCCCTATATAGAGCTCCAGACACAGGTGAAGAGGAGACCGGTGAGGTTCCTATATAGAGCTCCGGACACAGGTGAGGAGGAGACCTGTGAGGTTCTTATATAGAGCTCCAGACACAGGTGAGGAGGAGACCGGTGAGGTTCTTATATAGAGCTCCAGACACAGGTGAGGAGGAGACCGGTGAGGTTCTTATATAGCGCTCCACACACAGGTGAGGAGGAGACCGGTGAGGTTCTTATATAAAGCTCTGGACACAGGTGAAGAGGAGACCGGTGAGGTTCTTATATAGAGCACCAGACACAGGTGAGGAGGAGACCGGTGAGGTTCTTATATAGAGCTCCAGAAACAGGTGAAGAGGAGACAGGTGAGGTTCTTATATAGAGCTCCAGACACAGGTGAGGAGGAGACCGGTGAGGTTCCTATATAGCGCTCCAGACACAGGTGAGGAGGAGACCGGTGAGGTTCTTATATAGAGCTCCAGACACAGGTGAGGAGGAGACCGGTGAGGTTCTTATATAGAGCTCCAGACACAGGTGAGGAGGAGACCGGTGAGGTTCCTATATAGCGCTCCAGACACAGGTGAGGAGGAGACCGGTGAGGTTCTTATATAGAGCTCCAGACACAGGTGAGGAGGAGACCGGTGAGGTTCCTATATAGAGCTCCAGACACAGGTGAGGAGGAGACCGGTGAGGTTCTTATATAAAGCTCTGGACAGGAGAAAAGGAATCTTGGGAGGTTCCTATACTAAGCTCTAGAATATTTGACATATCTCTCGTATGTTGCCTGGTCTGGCTTTATCAGGGACATCTGCTGGAAAGAGGAGATGAAGGACGCTGGCTATCGGGTCATTTGCTGTAAAGCCGTCATTTGGTAAGACGACATTGAATGGTCAGCAGTATAATTCAGCGCCGGCTCTGTCCTTGTGAAGGACAACAAAACATACGTGATAGCATATGGGAAGCAGGAGGCACATGTCATTTAAGTCTATGCTCACCCGCTGAAGCTATAATTCTTCCCAGCAGGCAAAGCCGTCTGAAGGCCAGAACCTCAGACCTGGACATGGGCACAGATGAGAGCTGACTGTTGCCAGAGGTCAGGATGGCACTCATAGTGGTAATATTGACTGATTCATGTGCCAGGGCTCAGGTGGGCTCCATAAAGGGAAGCCGGGGAGTGATGGCAATGGATCAGAAGTCATATTTATCAAACATGTCTTGGCCATTACCCCACAGCCAGATCACCCTCAAATCACACGGGAAATGTATGAAAATTGGAATCTGGTTGGTTGCAACAGCTCAGGAAGAATTTACCCTATAAAGGAAATGCATACCTAGCATGCCCATGCGATTCAGATTTCATTGCAAACCCCCTTAAAACAAGAGAGGTCCTCCTTGGCACATTCCCACCTATCAGGTGACTGGCACCGCCTTTGGTAGCATGGAGCATGCAAAACGGCTGCATTCTTTTTGCAGAAGCGAACGATGACACTACCAGCCTTGGAAGCCCCCCAGAGGCCAATGACTGATGGGCCAACCAGAAGGGGCCCCAAGGGACATGACCATGGCATCTAAGGGGGCTTCATCCTTTCTTCTGCTGTTTCAATTGAAACAAGAGGGGAACATTCCCACCTATCAGGTGACGGGCATTTACATTAGTGACAAGGAGCATACAAAATCCCTAACTTCTGATTGGCAGAAGCAAACACTCTGGCCTTGGAAGCCCAATGACTGACGGCCAGCCAGAAGGGGCTCAAAATGGAGATAACCATGGCATCTAAGGAGCCTTCACCATTTCTTCTGCTGTTTTAATTGAAACAAGAGGGGTCCTCCTTGGCACATTCCCACCTATCAGGTACCTGGCGGCAAGGAGCATACAAAATCCCTGCCTTCTGATTGGCAGAATACATTGCCACTTCAGCCCTGGAAGCCCACTGAGGCCAATGACATGTGATGGGCCAACCAGAAAGGGGTCCAAAGGGGATGAACATGGCATCTAAGGTGGCTTTATCCCTTCTGCTGTAAGCAAACTCCCGTGGATCAGTTTACGTTTAACTTCCACCATCAGAATCCAAATCACAACTGAGGAAGCGAAAATAGTTTGCACAGTAAATGTCATCGGCGCACATGTTAGCCGAGTAAATGGGTACAGATCCATAAAACAGAGGAGAGATGAGACCAGAGAACGGGGGAGGGGTAGAGAATGGCAGATGAAGGAAAGAGCGATGGAAGGCGAAGAGGAAACTGCTGACTGAAAAACTGCCTGACTGGGTGGAAAGAGGAAGAGGCGGCGAGCAGGGAGCGGAATAGGTTATCTAATAGACAGGGGGACGATTAATAGCGGAGTAACAGAGTAATGTTATGGGAGGAGACGCCAACAGATGGCGAATTGTGGGGGCAGAGACAGCTACTGAAAGACGTAAAGTATCAACTCTCATCTCTGGCAATACAACCATCCTTCCTTCCTAAAATTATTGAAACAATGGCGGCCGAGCGCCAGGAACGACGACGTGGTCAATGCGTCTATGAATTACGTCCTCGTAGGCAGTCAATGGACATGCATTACCCCGATCTGTCTTCTGCATTAATTTGTCCACTATTAGGAGCGCCATTATGCAAACCTTCCACGTGAATTCCATGAAAGGAATATGTAATGAGCCTGAATAACGGTGCCGCAGCCCCGGAGGGGGAGAAGATCGGGCCCGGCCTGCAGCTGCTGCAGGGGTAGAAGGATGACCTAGTGACATGTTCCAGGTAGAGACAAGAGGCAGGTAATAGAGAGGTACAGTTTGTCAAGATTAATGTTGTGTTTCCGCCTGGAGGGATCCGTTTAGCTGGCAAGAGGCATTATAAAAATACAGCTGTCACCGGCGCCAAGCTCCCGGCCAGAGGAGTATTTTTAGCATGCGGGTCCCATTTATACTAATTAAGAGGCAGCTCTGTGCACCCCACACAAGCAAGACAGCTTCTTCAACCTTGCTGGAGCCACTTATACAGACGAGGTTCGCACACCGGAGAGAGCCAGCGACATACTTTGGTGTGTCAGCCTCATCCAATGCTCACGTCAGCTCCTCTCAGCTGCCACATCTACATCAGCGGTACAGTCTACTATCCACCGCTCCGCCAGCAGTGCAGACAGGTTATAGGACCTGTGTATTGTAAGACATTCTTCCCATGTTGTTACCTGTGCAATACATCCCATAATATCAAACTCTAGACTACCATCTGAAGGCTCTGCTCCCTGATTGCCCTACCCTGCGCGCACGCTCGCCTCTGCTGGGTGCAACCATCTTTATTTCCAACATCATTCGAGCTGTAATCATTACCACCACTGCCTACTACCTGTCTGGGAAGACCCAAGATCCAACCTTCACCCATTATGGTGGTACTAAGACCCTCAGAGACTCAAACCCCAGTTCTTGGGGTCACTTTCCCTGGACCTGTCTGAGAAGACCCAAGATCCAACCTTCACCCATCACGGCAGTCTAAGTAGATCCTCAAGGACTCGATCGACCATTTTAAGGGTCCCCTTTCCTGGACCAGTCTGGGAAGATCCAACCCTCACCGATCACGGTGGTCTAAGAAGACCCTCAGGGACTCAATCCCCATTCTTAGGGTCCCCTGTATTAGACCCATCTGTGAAGATCTAAGATCCAACCTTCATCCATCATGGCAGGCAATGTCTAAGTAGACCCTCAAGGACTCGATCCCCAGTTTTAGGAGTCCCTTTTACTGGACCTGAATGGGAAGATCTACGTAGACCCTCAGGGACACGATCCCCAATTCTTGGGGTCTCCTGCCCTGGCCCTCTCAGGGAAGACCCAAGATCCAAACTTCACCCATCACGACGGCGGTCTAAGTAGACCCTCAGGGACTCAATCCCCCATTCTTAGGGTCCCCTGCAATAGATCTGTCTAAGAATATCTAAGATCCAACCTTCATCAGCAGCAGCCAGCAATGTCTAAGTAGACCCTCAGGGACTCGATCCCCATTCTTAGGGTCCCCTGTACTAGACCCATCTGTGAAGATCTAAGATCCAACCTTCATCCATCATGGCAGGCAATGTCTAAGTAGACCCTCAAGGACTCGATCCCCCGTTTTAGGAGTCCCTTTTACTGGACCTGAATGGGAAGATCCATCCCTCACCCATTACGGCGATCTAAGTAGACCCTCAGGGACATGATCCCTAATTCTTGGGGTCTCCTGCCCTGGCCCTCTCAGGGAAGACCCAAGATTCAAACTTCACGGCGATCTACATAGACCCTCAGGGACTCAATCCCCCATTCTTAGGGTCCCCTGCAATAGATCTGTCTGAGAATATCTATAATCCAACCTTCATCCATCATGGCCGGCAATGTCTAAGTAGACCCTCAGGGACTCAATCCCCTTTCTTGGGGTCCCTTGCCCTGGACCTGTACCGCACCCTACTGGAAACACCTTGTTCAGTCAATGAACAGGGTTCCATATACGCAAGATCCAGCACTGAATGGTCACATTACAGCCAAACCCTGCATGTTTGTTCCAATTCCATCATAGCGGGACCAGGGCACCATCTACCTTAACATCACAGCTGTAGGATTGGATTTGACAACACCAAATCTCCTGATCCCTACTGGAACCATTGAGAACCCGGAAGCATTATGCAGAGAGCTGCACATCAGTGACCATCACCTCCAGACACTGGCGAAAAAACTTCCTGTATAGGAGGGGTTATAAAATGGAGTAATTCCTGTGTTTCTGCCAGTGTCTATTCACCCATAGGTGAATCATGACCCGGGCAGTCATGATTTATAACCTGCACTGTGTCCTGTGACGTACGAGAAAAAAAACATTTTTTTTTATAATATATGTATATATTATATACACATACATACACACACACACACATATATATATATATTATATATATATACACACACACTAGGGCTGGGCGATAAAACGATACCGATATGTATCGCGATAGTGACATTGCCGATAGCAATAAAAGACTTTGAACGATAAGTCCGCTCCGACGGGTTTAAGCTTTAAAAATGGCGCCGCCACGTCATTGCGCACGCGCCGCCACCGCTCGTGTAGTTTCGGCTATTCCCGGCCTCTTCCGAGCGGCGGCGGCGCGTGCGCGGTGACATGTCACCCTGCATTCTCCTGCACCATGCCAGTCACCCTGCATTCTCCTGCACCATGCCAGTCACCCTGCATTCTCCTGCACCATGCCAGTGCCCTGCATTCTCCTGCACCATGCCAGTGCCCTGCATTCTCCTGCACCATGCCAGTGCCCTGCATTCTCCTGCACCATGCCAGTCACCCTGCATTCTCCTGTACCATGCCCGCCGCCCTGCATTCTCACCCTAGGGTCCTTATTTTAAATGGGTAATAGAAAATATCAATAATTATCGATATCGACCGATATGAAACACTGATATCGTGATACAGTTTTCAGCCATATCGCCCAGCCCTAACACACACACACACACACACACATATATACACACACCTAATTCTACAGTGCAACCTGTCCTCCAAGCCAGTGGTCCTCAACTCCGGTCCTCGGGGCCCACTAACAGGCCAGCTTTGCAAGATAACTAAATAACATCACAGGTGATATCATTTGCTGCTCAGTGATTGCAGTATTCTAGTCTGCATCTCCCCAAGGTAATACTTAAAATCTGGCCTGTTAGTGGGCCCCAAGGACCGGAGTTGAGGACTGCTCTAAGCTACACTTCTCTTTGTATCTGAGGCACTATAAGCTATACTTCCAGCAATGCTACCAAAGTTCACCTCCAACGTCCCAAAAACCTTAACAACTCCATCCCACCAATTATAATCTACAAACCCCCTACACATTCATATGAGAGCTACAGACTACACTCCCCACCCCACCTCCATTCTGTGTAGTATAAACTGTAACAGAGGTCAGCCAAACACTTCAATGTAGAAACATTGGGACCTCCGCAACTCTCTCCTATGATTTAGACCCAGAAAAACATTTTTGAGGGCCCTGATTGCTTTAAACAAGCTTTCCCTATTTCTGATGTTGATGTGAGCTGTATCTTTGTTGGGGAGCCAATATAAGGCTGACACAGGGAGGTCTTTTTTGGGCAGTCAAAAAGGGTCATCTGACGCAGGGAGGTCTTTGTTGGGGAGCCAATATAAGGGTGAACTGACACAGGGAGGTCTCTTGAGAAGCTAATATAAGGGTGACATGACGCAGGGAGGTCTCTGTTGGGGAGACAATATAAGAGTGAGCCAACGCAGGGAGGTCTCTGCTGGGGAGAGAATATAAGGGTGAGCTAACGCAGGGAGGTCTCTGTTGGGAAGTCAATATAAGGGTTAGCGCACATTGGGAAGCTTCTGTTGGTGAGCCAATGTAAAAGGAAAGCGGACACAAGGTGATCTTTGTTAGGGAGCTAATATAAAAGTGTCAGTTGACACTGGGAAGTCTCTTCTGGGAAACTAATATAAGGGTAAGCTGTCACTGGAAGATCTTTGTTGAGAAGCCAAAATAAGGGTAAGCAGACACTGAGAGGCCTTGGGGACCTCTGCAACTCTCTAATCCAGTTTAGGCCCAGAAAACCATTTTTGGTTTAAGACAAGCTATCCTTATTTCTGATGTTAACGGTGAGCTGTACCTTTGTGGGGGAGCCAATGTAAAGATAAGCTGACATTGGCCTCCAAACAGAAACCCCCAACCGAGGGAAAGTTGCCACTGGAAGGTCTTTGTAAAATGAGTCCTGAACTAAAGATGACCTTAGACCTTGATTCTTCAGCACTGTCCACAGAGGGCGTGATAGGTCTCTGTTGGGGAGTCAATAAATAGGCAAGTTGACACTAGGAAGTCTCTGTAAAAATTTAGACCAAATTAGAACTTGGTTCTTCAGCATTGTCCATTGACGGTCCCCTTTACAGAGGACATGATGAATTTCTCTTCAGGAGCCAACATAAGGATAAGCTGACACAGAGGTCTCTGTTAGGAAGCCAGCCAATCTAAGGGTAAGTTGACACTGGTGAGGTCTCTGTAAAATGACACCTCAACTAAGACGACTTTAGACCTTGGTTCTTCAGCACAGTCCAAGGAGGGGCCCCTTCTACAGAGGACATAATGGGTTTCTGTTGGGGAGCCAATAGAAGGAAATCCTGACACTGGGACACTGGGGAGACAATGTCTCGGTTAGGAAGCCAGCCAATCTAAGAGTAAGCTGGCACTGGGAGGTCTCTTTTGGGAAGCCAGCCAATCTAAGGGTAAGGAGGACACTAGGGAGGACTTTGTTGGCAAGCCAGCCAATCTAAGGGTAAGTTGACACTGGGAGGTCTCTGTAGGGAAAGCCAGACAATCTAAGGGTAAGCTGGCATTGGGATGTCTTTTTTCGGAAGCCAGACATTCAAAGATAGGTTGACACTGGGGGTCTCTGTTGGGAAGTCAGTCAATCTAAGGGTAAGTTGACACTGGGGAGGTCTCTTTTGGGAAGCCAGCCAATCTAAGGGTAAGGAGGACACTAGGGAGGTCTTTGTTGGCAAGCCAGCCAATCTAAGGGTAAGGAGGACACTAGGGAGGTCTTTGTTGGCAAGCCAGCCAATCTAAGGGTAAGTTGACACTGGGAGGTCTCTGTAGGGAAGCCAGACAATCTAAGGGTAAGCTGGCATTGGGATGTCTTTTTTCGGAAGCCAGCCATTCAAAGATAAGTTAACACTGGGGGGGGAGGTCTCTGTTGGGAAGCCAGCCAATCTAAGGGTAAGTTATAACTAGGGAGGTCTCTGTAAAATGACACCTTAACTAAGAAGACAGTCGACCTTGGTTCTTCAGCATTGTCCGTGGAGGGGCCACCTTACAGAGGACATGAGGGGTTACGGTAGAGGGATTGTTCTCTGGGTAGAGCTGGTAAAGAAGGTAGGGTAATGTATGCAAAGGGTGTGGATAATTCTGATTAGCACTGAACAGAAACATGCAGAACCGATCGCCGGGGGACATTCTGTTCTCATCTGCAGCCAGATCAGATTCTATACAAATTAAAAAAACTACAACCAGTCCCTAAACTCAGCATCTGTCCTACATCAGGAGCCAAGCGAGAGACACGCTCACAGTTCCCACATCGCATGCAGACGACAGAAGGCCTCCTCTCCTCCGGCTACAGCAATCATTGTGACGACAGAGAGAATAACAAGGCACAGAAAGCCGGCCGTGGGCTATCGGTGTGACATATCTGGGACAGGCTGAGAGACAGCGCCAGAGCTTCCTTCGCAGAGGGCCAGGGTGGGCAAGAGGACCTTCCAATGCAAAGAATGGGGCGAGACAGCTCACCCCAGGGAAGGCGTGATGACACTTCCATTGCCAATGTAGAGCGAGGAGCGAAAACCGCTAAAACAACCCCAAAAGCCAAAGCTCACATCTAATGTGCGACTAAGAGGAACGCTTCATCAAAAGCGCAGTGGCAAAGGTCACGCCAGATAACATTTTTATGTGGATGGTGAAGAAGTCCAATAATTTATTGTGGATATTTTCTTCACGTTAAATGAATTAAAAGCATGAAACACAACTATCTCAACTACATTAAGGACTCTAAACCCAAGGTCACTGGAACAGAGTCGGCCGTCCACACAAATAACGGAGACGATGGCTCTACATCTAAGAGGTTCTGCCTTTCTTCCCAGAGACCAAATCCACGGAGACCCGGCTGCTCGCTGCATTCACACCAGCCCAGTCCGATCCTCCGCAGCTTCCTCCCGGATAACGTAGGCTTTTCAATGGGACTAATTTAAGCCGGCAGGCACACACAGCTGTACACGGCGGGGAAAAAAAAAAAATGGAATCGCTGCAAAGGGGGAGCGAGGCACTGACAGAACAGGGCCAAAGTGCTGCCAAGGAACAGAGGGGGGAGGATGGTAATGTAATGACGGCAGGTTTTATTGGAGAAGCTAATGCAGAGAAGAGACTTTAATAAGTGGCTGGCACTATAGACACGGGGGGGGGGGGGCTAATAAAATGGAGGCTACAGGGAAAGTGAGTGGGTAGAATGACATTCGTCGTCTCGGTTTTCTAGGTCAGGCTGGACAAATCAATGTGGAATTCAGAGAACATTCTATCCATAGGCCACGGGACAAAACGGTTTATAGAAAAGCCTTTAAACCCCCAAAAATACCCCAAGAAACACGACAGAGGTGCAATTTTAGGTGCTTTCTACCCCACTCTTTTCTAAATCCATAGTCCTCGTACATGGAGGCCTCAGGCCACAACAACAGACACTAACTGGAGTAACACAACGGCAACATTCCACCGACCTGAGGTCACACCCCAAGCCACATAATCCGGATGAGATATGTCCACCTAGATCCACCAAGAAAATTAATAAACTGTTTAAACCCCAAAAAATACCCCAAGAAACATGACAGAGCTGCAATTTTAGGTACTTTCTACCCCACTCTTTTCTAAATCCACAGTCCTACATGGAGGCCTCAGGCCACAACAACAGACACTAAATGGAGTAAAGGCCCGTACACACGATCCGAAAATCGGACGAAAAATAATGCTTGTGAAAAGATCGGACGATAATCTGATCGTTAGTACACAGCTTACGAGAGGCGAACACGACAGTTGGCCCGATATTATCCGGTCGTGCAAGCATAAAAATTTTGATCGTATTATAACACATCGTACGATAATCGTATTATCAGTATGTTGTTCGTCCGAAAAAAATGGTGAGCAGTAGACCGTGCATGAGCGGTAGACATCATTTCCCCTCACATGCTACGGTGTGGTTACGCATACCGGAAGCTTTTGAATAATCGTCTGAGAAAATTCGTATTTGCGAATATAATTGAGAGTTCCTAGCAACCCAACAAAAACGGACGGAGCGTCGCCCGATTTTCGGATCATGTGTACTGGGCATAACACAACGGCAACATTCCACCAACCTGAGGTCACACCCCAAGCCACATAATCCGCATGAGATATGTCCTAGATCCACCAAGAAAATGAATAAACTGTTTAAACCCCAGAAAATACCCCAAAAAACATGACAGAGCTGCAATTTTAGGTGCTTTCTACCCCACTCTTTTCTAAATCCATAGTCCTACATGGAGGCCTCAGGCCACAACAACAGGCACTAACCAGAGTAACACAACGGCAACAATCCACCGACCTGAGATCACACCCCAAGCCACATAATCCGGATGAGATTTGTCCACCTAGCTCCACCAAGAAAATGAATAAACTGAAAACCTCCATATACAGAACCCTATAGTCTCAGGAAGATCCAGAGGAAGGCAAAAAAAAAACCCTTAGGCCCTGTTCACACCTCAGCGTTTTTCAGCTTGTACGTCTCTGAAGTCTTAAAACGCCCAACAAGCAAAGTCCCGTTTATTTCAATGATCCCTGCTCACATATGAACGTTTTGTCGCCTGAAGCAAAATGCCTGAAGCTCAAAAAAAGTACAGGAGCTTCTTTTTTGGCAGATTACAGGCGTTTTTGTTAGATATCAATGCCTGCCTCCGAACACCTGCAAAAAAGGCATGAAAAAGGCAAAAAAAGATACGCTCGGGTGTGAATGAAGCCTTAGACTCCGTTTTGAACCGCGTCGGATTTGCATTACGTGTGAACCAAACCGGCTTTCAATCGAACCTACAGAGTGTCTCAATAGAGTAATACGGTCACGTCATCGACCGGCTGGGTCGATGATGTCACTGGAGGGGCGGGGTCACTCGGGGATGTCACCCTTTAGCTATTTAAGAACTGTCAGGCGGCTGTTGGGTCGGCAGCGGCGTTCATCTTGTCTAGAGCTGGATCTTCATCGGAGGACATTTTTTTTTTAATATACTGTATAAAATAAAGTAATGGTCAAAAAACGTGCATGTCATTTCTTTTTGATACTTTTGTTGGTGAATGAGTATGGGGTACAATATACCTCATATTCATTCACATGGGGTGGCGGGATCTGAGGGCCCAATCTCAATTCTGATAAGCCCCCTGCCCGCAGACTCCCACAACTGGCAAGGGTTGTGGGGGAAGAGGCCCTTGTCCTCCTCAACATGGGGACAAGGTGATTTGGTGTAGGAGGAATGTAGCCTCATCATTGGTGTCAGTGGGAGGAATAGTGTCCTATCATTGGTGTCAGTGGGAGGAATAGAGCCTCATCATTGGTGTCAGTGGGAGGAATAGTGCCCCATCATTGGTGTCAGTGGGAGGAATAGAGCCTCATCATTGGTGTCAGTGGGAGGAATAGTGCCCCATCATTGGTGTCAGTGGGAGGAATAGTGCCCCATCATTGGTGTCAGTGGGAGGAATAGTGTCCCATCATTGGTGTCAGTGGGAGGAATAGTGTCCCATCATTGGTGTCAGTGGGAGGAATAGTGCCCCATCATTGGTGTTAGTGGAAGGAATAGTGTCCCATCATTGGTGTCAGTGGGAGGAATAGTGTCCTATCATCGGTGTCAGTGGAAGGAATAGTGTCCTATCATTGGTGTCAGTGGAAGGAATAGTGTCCCATCATTGGTGTTAGTGGAAGGAATAGTGTCCCATCATTGGTGTCAGTGGGAGGAATAGTGTCCTATCATCGGTGTCAGTGGAAGGAATAGTGCCCCATCATTGGTGTCAGTGGGAGGAATAGTGTCCCATCATTGGTGTCAGTGGGAGGAATAGTGTCCTATCATCGGTGTCAGTGGAAGGAATAGTGTCCCATCATTGGTGTCAGTGGGAGGAATAGTGTCCCATCATTGGTATCAGTGGGAGGAATAGTGCCTCATCATCGGTGTCAGTGGGAGGAATAGTACCCCATCATTGGTGTCAGTGGGGGGAATAATGCCCCATCAGTGGTGTCAGTAGAAGGAACAGGCCCCAAGGGCCAGATGAAGGCAAGCAAAGGGCTGCATCTGGCCCGCAGGCCGCAGATTGGAGACCACTGCCCTAGGGGAATTCAGGTGGAAGATCTCACACAAGTTCCTAGCTTGTCCGTTCCAAAGTCAACCATCGCAAAGCCAATGGAACCCATCAGACTGCCCATAGTGAATATAATAAAGAGCGATTCCAGAAGACCAGTGAAAGCAATCGGTGTAAACCCCGCAGCTGTGCTACAGTCAATGGTTCACGCAATATGCCTACACCTGACATCCCTGCAGTCAGAATCCTGAGATCACCTTACAAGGTCACTGGGAATGTACTTCCTGGAGCTATGTATTGTCCTCTCTCTCCGCGTTCTGCATCCTCCAATCACATTTAACACTCAAAAACAGGACGGAATCTCGAATGCTTCGATACATCAGCCTTTCAGAATGGAAGAGACTGCAGGGGGCGTGTCTGATCATTTCTCTTCTCACCACATACTGGGGTGCCCAGATGTTCTTATTACAGATAGAAGGGACGGGGTGTACTACAAGGCTGAAAACCGGAAGCCCCCACAGGCAGATTATACCTCATGCATGCATCTGCAAGGTCTAATTTTCTAAATGGAGTGAACCTTTAGGCCCGTGTGGCTATGGAGCCCGGGCAGTTGGCAGCCCACACGCGCATGGCTATGGAGCCCGGGCAGTTGGCAGCCCACACGCGCGTGGCTATGGAGCCCGGGCAGTTGGCAGCCCACACGCGCGTGGCTATGGAGCCCGGGCAGTTGGCAGCCCACACGCGCGTGGCTATGGAGCCCGGGCAGTTGGCGCTTGCAGCCCACACATGTGGCTATGGAGCCCGGGCAGTTGGCAGCCCACACACGCGTGGCTATGGAGCCCGGGCAGTTGGCAGCCCACACACGCGTGGCTATGGAGCCCGGGCAGTTGGCGCTTGCAGCCCACACGTACACTATATTACCAAATGTATTGAGCCGCCTGCCTTTACAGGCACATTCACTATATTGGCATCCCAGTCTTAGTCTGTAGGGTTAGCAAGGTCCATAAAGACATAGATGAGCGAGTTTGGGGTGGAGGAACTTGACTGGCTTGCATAGAGTCCTGACCTCAATCCGATAGAACACCTTTGGGATGAATTGGAGCGGAGACTGCGAGCCAGGCCTTCTCATCCAACATCAGTGCCTGACCTCACAAATGTGCTCCTGGAAGAATGGTCAAATCTTCCCATAGACACTCCTAAACCTTGTGGACAACCTTCCCAGAAGAGTTGAAGCTGTTATAACTGCAAAGGGTGGGCCAACCCAATATTGAACTCTACGGACTAAGACTGGGATGCCATTAAAGTTCATGTGTGTGTAAAGACAGGCGTCCCAATACTTTTGACAATATAGTGTGTGTGGATATGGAGCTTGGGCCGTTGGCAGCCCACACACATGTGGATATGGAGCCTGGGGCGTTGGTAGCCCACACATGGATATGGAGCCCGGGCAGTTGGCGTTGGCAGCTCACTCACGTGGATATGGAGCCTGGGCAGTTGGCGTTGGCAGCTCACTCACGTGGATATGGAGCCTGGGCAGTTGGCGTTGGCAGCTCACTCACGTGGATATGGAGCCTGGGCAGTTGGCGTTGGCAGCTCACTCACGTGGATATGGAGCCTGGGCAGTTGGCGTTGGCAGCTCACTCACGTGGATATGGAGCCTGGGCAGTTGGCGTTGGCAGCTCACTCACGTGGATATGGAGCCTGGGCAGTTGGCGTTGGCAGCTCACTCACGTGGATATGGAGCCTGGGCAGTTGGCGTTGGCAGCCCACTCACATGGATATGGAGCCTGGGCAGTTGGCGTTGGCAGCCCACTCACATGGATATGGAGCCTGGGCAGTTGGCGTTGGCAGCTCACTCACGTGGATATGGAGCCTGGGCAGTTGGCGTTGGCAGCCCACTCACATGGATATGGAGCCTGGGCAGTTGGCGTTGGCAGCCCACTCACATGGATATGGAGCCTGGGCAGTTGGCGTTGGCAGCCCACACACGTGGATATGGAGCCTGGGCCGTTGGTAGCCCACACGTGGATATGGAGCCTGGGCCGTTGGTAGCCCACACACATGTGGATATGGAGCCTGGGCAGTTGGCGTTGGCAGCCCACACACATGTGGATATGGAGCCTGGGCAGTTGGCGTTGGCAGCCCACACACATGGATATGGAGCCCGGGCAGTTGGCGTTAGCAGCCCACTCACGTGGATATGGAGCCCGGGCAATTAGAGTTGGCAGCCCACTCACGTGGATATGGAGCCTGGGGGGTTGCCGCTTGCAGCCCACACGTGTGTAAAGATGCAGGGATGGATGGGCAGGGATCTGGACGGTCTTGGTGCCCTATTTCCGCAATCCAGGCACTTCCCCTCAGTGCGCTCCAGAAAACACTGCTCCGGCCATAAATAATTGAGCAAGCATTAGACGGACGATACATCAGGCAGGCAGCTGTGATCCTGAGTGACGCGCTGACGAATCGTTCAGGACGGGAACATCAGCTGAAGTGATCCCAACACTGCTGACCCCCTGACATCTGTCAGACAGACTGCGGCCGGGCTACCCATCGACAAATCTGACCGACCTACACAAAGCCTCTTCTGGAATCACCGACCGATAATGGAAAACAGAAGCTCCCCCACCCCTTGCACAGCATAGCCCTAAGCCCGGTCAGATCAGCACTTTTTCTTCCCTACATACAGCGGTGGTCTGAGCCAAGCCAGGGGCCCTTTGTAGCATTACTGCCAGGTTGCAGGTTCTGCCAAGCGTTGGGTTTTTAAACTGAAAAGGGTGACTGAGTGACCCCCTCAGCCTGCTGAAAGAGCATCTTTTCATTGTGCCGTCTGGTTGGCACGGAGCCCGGTTCAGCTCCTGGCAGTGACGTATCACCATGCGGAGGTCACACGCCACCAGTGAGGAATCTTAGTAGGCCTCAGCAGGGTACATCCTAATGGCCCGTTCTTGTAGAACAGCGTGTAACGGGCTCCTGCAGATGAGCGGAATCCATTTTACAGAAAAAACTATTGTCTAACTGTCAGATCCTATCGATCGGCATGTCACGTGTGTCTAGGAAGAGTGCGGGGCCTGTGATCAGCATCACAAACACTCTCCGGTTCACCGGGCCCAAAGACCACCGGCACGAAGCTCGCATCTTCTGCCTTCCAACGCCAAGCGTTTCACCTCCAAGACTTCTACCATGGCAGAGGACGACATAACCTACGGCTTCCATTCCCTCAGGAAAGGTACACTCACCGGCCACTTTATTAGGTACACCTGGTCTATTGCTTGGTAACACAAGCTGCTAATCAGCCAATCACATAGCAGCAACTCAGTGCATTTAGAGATGGTGAAGACGACTTTCTGAAGTTCAAACCAAGCATCAGAATGGGGAAGAAAGGGGATGGAAGTGACTATGAACGTGGCATGGTTGTTGGTGGCAGACGGGCCGGTCTGAGGATTTCTGGGATTTTCACATACAACCATCTCTCGGGATTACAGAGAACGGTGGGAAAAAGAGAAAATATCCAGTGAGCGGCAGTTGCGTGGAGGAAAATGCTTTGTTGAGGTCAGAGGAGAATGGGCAGACTGGTTCCAGATGATAGAAAGGGCAACAGTAACTCAAATAACCACTCGTTACACCCAAGATGTACAGAATACCATCTCTGAAAGCACAACACATCCCACCTTGAAGTAGATGGGCTACAGCAGTAAAGACAACACCGGGTGCCACTCCTGTCAGCTAATGGCGCTTTCCAACTGCATGGAACCGAGCGGTTCGGCTCACTTTTGTGCTTTTCCACTGCTGGTACCGCATGGTACGGTGTAGGAACGGTTCGGTACGGTACGGCGACGCTTTTCAACTGCATGGAACCGAACAGTACGGCTCTCTAAAACAGTACCACCTCGATTGTGGTTCCAAGAGGTACCATACCGGTACCATATCCCACAATCCTTTGCATGCAGTCACTACTAGCCACTGATCGGTCAGAGAATCATTGTTATCCCACCCACTTAACTTTAGTACTACTTTAGTGGAAAAGCAAACCATACCGTACCGTACCGAACCGTTCCAACACTGTACCATGCGGTACCAGCAGTGGAAAAGCAAACCGGGCCAAGCAGGGCCGAGTAGAGCCGAGCCGGTACTTGCAGTGGAAAAGTGCCATTAGAACAAGAAACTGAGGCTACAATTCTCAGAAGCCCACCAAAATTGGAGAATAGAAGATTGGAAAAACGTTGCCTGGTCTGATGAGTCTCGATTTCAGCTGCGACATTCAGATGGGAGGGTCAGAATTTGGTGCATGGATCCATCCTGCCTTGTATCACCGGTTCAGGCTGGTGGTGGTGTAATGGTGTGGGGGATATTTTCTTGGCATACTTTGGGCCCCTTAGTACCAACTGAGAATGGTTTAAACCTCATGGCCTACCTGAGTATTGTTGCTGACCATGTCCATCCCTTTATGACTACAGTGTCCCCATCTTCTGATGGCTCCTCCCAGCAGGATAATGCACCATGTCACAAAGCTCCAATCATCTCACCACTGGTTTCTTCAACATGACAATGAGGTCACTGTCCTCCAATGGCCTCCACACTCCCCACATCTCATCCAATAGAGCTCCATTGGGATGATCAGCATCATGGATGTGCAGCCAACAAACCTGCAGCAACTTTGAGATGCCATCATGTCCCTATGGAGGAAAAGCCATGACCTTGTATCTATGCCACGATGAATGAAGGCAGAGGAGGTCCAACCTAGTAAGGTGTACCTAATAAAGTGGTCGATGAGTGTAGATACCATCACAAAGTCTATTTCTCCGACCACAGAAACGCAATCCAGAGGACTCCATTCCAATCCTTTACATCTTCAGCACATAAAGCGCTAGATGTAAACAAGTTCGACATTTAAGCTGAGTATTTGCGCGGCGCAGGCTGCGGTCTGACATTATCGGCAGGGAAATGCGCGTTCATTTCTTGTGATTTGCTACAGAGAGGGACCTGAAGGGCATTGGTAGTCAGGGTCAGTCATAGTTCTTTTCCAGTGAGATTTGTCCCTGCCAACCCCGGAGAGAACCAGTTAGTGGTTTGTGCAGCCGAGGAGACGCGGACACAATAAATAAAGCTTTTTATGTTATGAGTGACAGCCGGTGGCCTCAATCTGTTCTCTCTCCTCTATTGTCCCACTGAATGCACAAGGGGCGCTGAGAGATGGCGATCCATCTACCGGAGGAAGCCATGCAGAAAAGTGACAATTTCCATAGTAATATTAGCCAGCAATGTCCACTGGGCAGAAACATCGGGGGAGCCTCTACTGGTGGCCGCTCCACTTACACATTCTAATCTCCAGTCCTCGCTGCGCCTGAAGACGCCACATCGGCTCCGCCGGTCCGAGTGTTATCAAAAAATTCCTCTTCTGGTAACACCATTCCCATATTAGAGGATGGAGGAAAGCTGTTAAAGGACACCAACCGGGACGGTGAAAGACCGAGAGGAGAAATGGAGCAAAGCAGGGAGAAGGATCCAATATAAGAGGCAGCAGAGACCAGCGAGGGGTCAAGCAGAAGAAAGCAGGGAGATATGGGGAGATGGCAGGACATGCAGAGGGGCACTAAGGTAGGGGAAGAAGGGGCAGGTAAGACAGTAAGAGAGGCAGAGAGGACAGGTAAGGTGGGGGAAGCAATAGACACAGGTAAAATTGGGGAAGAAGAGTGGGTAAGGAACAGAGAGGATAGGTGAGGGGTAAGGCAGTAAAACGGGCAGAGAGGAGAGATAAGGTGGGAAAGGAGGGCAAGAGGATAGGTAAAGCAGGCAAATGACACAGGTAGGATTAGGAGAGAGGCGGCGGGTGAAAAACTGAGGACAGGTAAGGCTGGGAAAGGGGGGGGCAAAAAGGACAGCCAAGACTGGGAAGGGGGGGGCAGAGGGGCATAGAGGACAAGTGGGAATGGGAAGGAGGAGTAAGGAGGACAGGTAGGACTGGGAAGGGAGGGTGGAGGGGCAGAGAGGACAGGTAAAGCAGGAAAAGAGGCAGAGAGGACAGGTAAGGTGGGTAAGAGGAGGCAGGTAAGGTAGGAGAAAGGAGAGAGGATAGGTAAGGCGGAGAGGATAGGTAAGGTGCAGAAAGAAGCAGGAAAAATACACAGGTAAGACTGGGGAACCGGGGGTGGGTAAGGGACAGACAGAACAGGGGACAAATAGGACAAGAAAAGGGGCAGAGAGGACAGGTACAGTGGGGACGAGGGGCAGAATGGACAGGTAAGATGGGGAAAGGGGCAGATAGGATAAATAAGGAGGGGAGGTAAGGGGCAGAAAGGACTGTTATACAGGTAAAATGGACGGGAAAGGGGGGGGGAAGAGCAGAGAGGATGGGTGAGGCAAAGGAAGGGGCGGAGGGGCCAGGTAAGGAGGGGAGGGGGCAGAGGGGCCAGGTAAGGAGGGGAGGGGGCAGAGGGGCCAGGTAAGGAGGGGAGGGGGCAGAGGGGCCAGGTAAGGAGGGGAGGGGGCAGAGGGGCCAGGCAAGGAGGAGAGGGGGCAGATAAGGGGGGGGGAGGGGACAGGTAAGGTGCAGAAAGGACAGCTAAGGCAGGTGAAATGGACAGGTAAATCGGGGAGGAAGAGCAGAGAGAGAATGGGTGAGGCAAAGGAAGGGACGGAGGGGAGGGGAAGGAAAGGGGCCAGGTAAGGAGCAGAGGGGAGGGAAGGGGACAGGTAAGGAAGGAAGGGGCCAGGTATCGAGTGGAGGGAAGGGGCCAGGTAAGGGAAGGGGCCAGGTAACGAGTGGAGGGAAGGGGCCAGGTAACGAGTGGAGGGAAGGGGCCAGGTAACGAGTGGAGGGAAGGGGCCAGGTAACGAGGGGAGGGAAGGGGCCAGGTAACGAGGGGAGGGAAGGGGCCAGGTAAGGAGAGGAGGGGAGGGAAGGGGCCAGGTAAGGAGAGGAGGGGAGGGAAGGGGCCAGGTAAGGAGAGGAGGGGAGGGAAGGGGCCAGGTAAGGAGGGGAGGGGAGGGAAGGGGCCAGGTAAGGAGGGGAGGGATGCTGCCAGGTGAGGGGAGGGATGCTGCCAGGTGAGGGGAGGGATGCTGCCAGGTGAGGAGGGAAGGGGCCAGGTAAGGAGGGGAGGGAAGGAGCCAGGTAAGAAGGGGAGGGAAGGGGCCGGGTTAGGATGGGAGGGAAGAGAAGGGTCTGGGTAAGGAGGGGAGGGAAGGAAAGAGGACAGGTAAGGAGGGGAGGGGACAGGTAAGGAGGGGAGGGAGGGAAGGGGACAGGTAAGGAGGGGAGGGGGCCGGGTAAGGAGGTGAGGGGAGGAAAAAGGACAGGTAAGGAGGTGAGGGGACAGGTAAGGAGGTGAGGGGACAGGTAAGGAGGTGAGGGGACAGGTAAGGAGGTGAGGGGACAGGTAAGGAGGTGAGGGGACAGGTAAGGAGGTGAGGGGACAGGTAAGGAGGGGAGAGGCACCCGGGTGCGGGAGGTGCCGTCGTTCTTATTTGCCTCCCCCCTTTTTCTCCCCTCACCTGGTGAAGTCGTTGTTCGAATCATGAGAAGTGTCCTTGACTGCCTTTGCTATCGGAGTTTTGACTGATTACATGCCTATACTAATACTGTGTCTAATTGATGTGTGCCTATTAATACTGCCTGATTCATTGTGCCCTCTGCGTGGGGTGCATTGTGCCATGTTATTGTTTTTTCTGTCTACTTTTGTATTGTTTGTTGTTGGTTCAATAAAGTTCTCTGTTAAAAAAAAAAAAAGGAGGGGAGGGGACAGGTAAGGAGGAGATGGGAGGGGAGGGGAAGGGGACAGGTAAGGAGGAGAGGGGAGGAGAGGGGAAGGGGACAGGTAAGGAGGAGAGGGGAGGAGAGGGGAAGGGGACAGGTAAGGAGGGGAGGAGAGGGGAAGGGGACAGGTAAGGAGGGGACAGTAAGGAGGGGAGGGAGGAAAGGGGACAGGTAGGGAGGGGAGGGAAGGGGTAGATAGGACTGCTAAGGCAGGTGAAATGGACAGGCAAAATGAAGAATACAGCGAGCTTGGGGGGGGGGGGGGGCAGGAAGGCAGGAGGGGGCTGGGAGAGGTATGGCACAGGCTCAGGCCATTACAATTTAACTTATGAAGAAAACACAAAGATTACCACCAGTGAAATCTGCATACCAAAAAAATTCATAGATACAGGCAGATAAACGATAAGCAAATATTGACGCCGGGCACACCTGGACACGGGGAGATGGAGGTACAGGAAACATATAGGCGACACAATGCTCCTAGAATCCTGCCCCCCCCCCCACACAGAGTAATCAAATGAAAGTCATCAGCTCCAGAACTGAATTGTACGGAGCCAGGCTTTCCTTCTGCTATATAGTCACATTGTCCCATACGACCTTCAGTAACCTCTCGCTTGGTGGTAGAGCCACCAGAGACCTGGAACACATCGCTCACCAAGCGGAGCAGATTCTGCACTTTTAAAGGTTGTTCGTATTATAATTAAATTGCACCTGGCCTTGAGCTGCATCGCATCCATCGCAAGGAAAGGGTATACATCCCCGAGCACATTGCCTCACCGACGACAGGAACTACATAATGTTCCATCGATGAGACGCTGAGCACCCGGCAAAGTATTTATGGTGCTCACCGGTACCAAGAACAATGTGAGAATATGCAAAATATTTCCCATAAGGTACCAAAGACCAAAAAGCAGCAATCATTTCAGACCTGTCCCGGTAATAGAGAATGGAAGCGCCCTGCATTGTGACCTGGGAGAGGTCTACTTGTATTACTGGTTTTCCAAAATTACTTCTTGGCATCAGACATGAAAATTTAACAGTAAATACCAATAGAGAACTCAGCAAGGCCTTGCATAACCTACATAGGTGGGGTCTGCATGAATGGTGGTCACCAAGAATCTAAGACCTTGGACACTAAGGTAGAGAGGGCCAACATGCAAACTCGATCTGGATGCAGGGACAATTTGGTTATACGTATAACACCTATTTATAAATTAATATTTACGGTGGTCACCAAGAATCCACGCCCTTGGATGCCAAGGTTGAGGCTCAATATGCAATCTTGGATCTGGATGCAGGGACAATTTGGTTATATGTATCACAACTATTTATGAACGAACATTTATGGTGGTGACCAAGAAATTCAAGCCATTGGATGCCAAGGTAGAAGCCCAACAGGCAATCTCAGATCTGGATGCAGGGACAATTTGGTTAGAAGTATCACAACTATTTATGAATAAACATTTACATTGTTACCAAGAATCTATGCCCTTGGACGCCAAGGTGGAGGCCCAACATGCAATCCTGGATCTGGATGCAGGGACAATTTGGTTACTATTTATGAATGAACATTTACGGTGGTGACCAAGAATTCAAGCCCTTGTACTCCAACGTGGAAGCCCAACAGGCAATCTCGAATCTGGATGCAGGGACAATTTGGTTAGAAGAATCACAACTATTTATGAACGAACATTTACATTGGTTACCAAAAATCCACGCCCTTGGACGCCAAGGTGGAGGCCCAACATGCAATCTCTGATCTGGATGCAAGGACAATTTGGTAATACGTATCACACCTATTTATAAATGAATATTTACGGTGGTCACCAAGAATCCACACCCTTGGATGCCAAGGTTGAGGTTCGATGTGCAATCTTGGATCTGGATGCAGGGACAATTTGGTTATATGTATCACAACTATTTGTAAATAAACATTTACGGTGGTGACCAAGAAATTCAAGCCCTTGGACGCCAAGGTGGAAGCCCAACATGCAATCTCGAATCTGGATGCAGGGACAATTTGGTTATAAGTATCACAACTATTTATGAATGAACATTTACATTGGTTACCAAGAATCCACGCCCTTGGACACCAAGGTGGAGGCCCAACATGCAATCTCGGATCTTGATGCAAGGACAATTTGGTTATATGCGTCACAACTATTTATGAATGAACCTTATTGCAACTTGTTTCCAATAACAATCCCATTTATTCATTATAACAGGGATGGGTAGAATATTCTCATATTCTTTTCCCAACCCTCAGCCTCCAACCAATAATTAAAATGCTCAAAGCCACACCATCCAAAACAAGCCAACAACAAAAGGTATCCGGGTTCTCAGACGGTTCTTGATAGGACTTGTCCCACAAACTATTGTTTTGTTTCAGGGGGAACTTACAAGCATTCATGTCTTGGTGAGTATTGGGTTAAGGAAAGATTTTTGCCTGAGCGTCGTCTGAAGTCTATCACTACTAATCGTTAAATTTGGTAACATTCTGTACGAAGGAAGAAAAAGTGGATTCAGAAGAGAGATTTTCTTCTTTTAAGTATTTAGTTGACCTAAAAGAAGAGAAGTCTAACAAAAGCCGGCTCTGTTGGCACCTCTAACAAGGCTGCACCCCAGGAAAAGAGAAGCTCAGCACGCGGCTTCCATCTTTAATACAAACTCATTATCCTGTTGGCAATGATTTGTCTCCTAAAGTGGTGCCAAGCTGCTCGAGTTTGTCAGCCAGCTCTGCAAGAGCCTCCCCGTCAGGTGTCCAAGGCAGACATGGAGAATCCTCTCGGGAGGAATCACAAAGTGACTCAACAAAGCGTCGGTGGTGGGAAACAAAGGGATTTGATCCCCGGGGAGGGAGGTGGAAGATGGGAAGGAGCTTCTGTTTTATCGCAGTCAAGCTCTCCATGCATCGTTGCGACGCCCTCACATAATCACTCTCCAGCTGCCATTTTTTTTTTTAATGAATATGAAGAAGTCGAGAGAAAAAAAAAAAAAAGCAAAGCCTGCCATGTTCAACTATTAGTACAGATATTGCAAAGGATCTGGCGTCTATAATACGAGATGAGTCCCCAGTACAGGACAAATGTCTTAATGAATGCACATAATGTCTTATGTGGTGACTGCTGATCGATAACAACTATGGAAACGGTTGGAGAACTGCACAGGCCTCCCACACACTGCACGCGTTCCTCGGCCCTGCTGCCTTCTCTCTTGGGTTCCACGAGCAAAGAGCAGAGATAAAGAACGATTCCCTACTGTATAGTGAAGTCACCACTTTCCACTAGCTGTACACATCCTGCAAAGAGATCCACCAACATCATCATCATCGTCGTACTGCGGTATAGGATAAACATGTAAATGTATTCTGGCTGGAAGATCTATCACACATTCAGAGCCATCAGCATCTGGAGAGAGGGAGGATGAGAAAATCTCTGAGCGCATCTTCCAGAACAGAACCTGGCACATAGCCATGGCATGAGGAGCAGCAGTCCCGGTCACCGTATTCCAATCTCAGGACCATCTCAGAAGCTCATTTAAGGCAGAACTATCACAGTTATTACCATGTTGTACCAGATACAACAAACCGGGACACACTGCATTTAGTTACTAGGATTTCTCATGACACAATTGTACAGGGTGCCTCGAGGTCAGGGTGGTACCTAGTGAATAAGCAGACAAGAAACCACTGCCAGTGATGGCTCACAGCTGACACATCTGGAAAGATACTTTAGATCAGCCTCTCAACCTTTTTACCCCAGGGAACAATTCAAATATTTTTTCAGGTCTTTGGGAACCTTGCTTAAACCTTTACATTGGTGGTCAGTGGGAAGAATGCCCATTACATCGGTGGCCAGTGGGAAGAATGCCCATTAAGTCGGTGGCCAGTGGGAAGAATGCCCATTACGTCGGTGGCCAGTGGGAAGAATGCCCATTACGTCGGTGGCCAGTGGAAGCCATGCTCCTTACGTCGGTGGCCAGTGGAAGCCATGCTCCTTACGTCGGTGGCCAGTGGAAGCCATGCTCCTTACGTCGGTGGCCAGTGGAAGCCATGCTCCTTACGTCGGTGGCCAGTGGAAGCCATGCTCCTTACGTCGGTGGCCAGTGGAAGCCATGCTCCTTACGTCGGTGGTCAGTGGAAGCCATGCTCCTTACGTCGGTGGTCAGTGGAGGTCATGCTCCTTACACTGATGGTCAGTGAGAACTATGCTCCTTTTATTGGTGGTCAGTGGGAAGAATTTTCATTACATTGGTGGTCAGTGGAAAAAATGCCCCTTACATTGGTAGCCAGTGGGGAGAATGCTCCTTTTACAGTTACAGACAGCTCAAAAAAAATTTTTTTACAGAACCTTGCGGACTTTACTGGTACCAGAGGAGGACAGTGAGACAACGTATTAAAAAAGAATATTTTATTAAAAAAGACTAAAAAATAGATTTCATAAAACCATTAAAAAAAAATCCAGAGCTTATATGGAGCCATTTATGGGTCATAAATGTGAGATTTCTTCAATATTCCTTTGCTACCATTTCAAGAGGTCAACTCATTTCGCAATGATTGCTTCCTCAGGACCTCAAATGTTAAGGTTTGAAAGGAGAGCATTGATATGTGCCAACCTTACCATCACTATAGTCAAGGATATGTCACGTGACACGGGGATATCATGTGACGTAGAACCGCAAAACTGTAGTGCCAAAAAATATGTTTGTAATAATTTAGTACATTATCCTTGAAGTATATGGATAAGCACAACCAAATATAAGGGTGTTCGAATTCGTTGAGAGATGTATTGTCAACATAGCAGCTATCAATGCCTGGGGTATGCTACGTCCCATGCACATGTATCTCCTCATATGTAGTACCAACCCACGCCAAAAGGTCTTCTGCAGCAACTACATAGCACCATCCACACGGGTTCCATGGAACCATGGTCAATAACGGATGCCTTGTAGGCAAAAAAAAAAGCAGAGGTAAAGCACAAATGGAATTCATACATAGAATAGGTCAAGTCATATTTGATAGTCCATGTAGATCCTATCTTCAATTATTGGCCCAAATACAGGGCGCAAAAAGAGTAAGGTAAAGCAGTCCCACCTTGAGGAACCATTAGCAACCCCTGTAGGAACCCTAGGATTACATGGAACCATGGTCAAGAATGGTTGCCTTGTAGACTATCGAGAGAAAAAAAACGTAGGAATACAACAAATGAAATTCCTACACAGAATAGGTCTACTCACTCTTACAGACAGTTAAGAAAGGATTATATGCGTCGTGCTGTTGGTTCTGCCAAGTGGCTATGACCCTGAAACTATGCAGCCACCATAGAATGGAAGGTAAAGCAGTCCCGCCTTAAGAAACCCCTAGCAACCTCTATAGGAACCCTAAGATTACATGAAACCACGGTCAAGAATGGTTGCCCTGTAGACAAATGAAAAACAAAATTAGGGGTACAGCACAAATTGAATTCCGACATAGGTCTACAATATTTTTCAAAGTCCATATCTTGCCATTATTGGCCCATATACAAGGTGCAAACCAACCCATACATATTAAACAGGCTGCATGGAAAATGTACTTAAAGCGGAGTTCCGGCCTCAAAATCGACACAATCGATTTTGGGCCATCCACTTGCTGAGTGTCACCTGAACAACAAATGGATAGTCACGATTTTTTTTTTTTCACTTACCTTGTTTCAGAAGAAAATATACTCACCTTTCTTCCACTTCCGCCCTCTGTGGCCGCGGCCTGCGCCGTCACTTCCTGTCCTGCAATGCGTCCTGGGAGCTCTTACTCATCACTCCCAGGAGGCAATGGGCAGTGATGTAGGCGGCCGGGCTCCTCTCACAGCTTGCACAATGAGCTAGAACCAGGAAGGGAATACATTTACATGCTGCGGCTTCGGATAACCACAACAAAGATGGCCGCGCTCAGCCAATGATTTTAAAAGTAAGAATTTACGATTTACACTAACTTATAAAACTATTTAATACGGGATTAGCGGATGTATTAAGGGCGATGGATCACTATTTGGGCAGTATTTTTATCAAAAAAAACGATTGAGGCCGGAACTCCGCTTTAAAAGAGAATTCCATCTGGTCACACGTAACCATCGTATTTACAATGCTTGCCCTCAACCTGAAGGTTTTTCCAAGGACACCAAATATATAGCTTAACAAAATCCATCCATACATATAGTCTGATAAGTAAAGACAGAACAGCCAGAGCTTCAGCCCTGGCCGGAAACCTCTGTAGGAACCCTAGGCTTCCATGGAACCATGGTCAAGAATGGTTGCCTTGTTGGACAAAGATCGAGCCATAATACCAACAAGCTGTAACAAAAGGTTGAAGTAAGCAGTTGCGAAGTCACCACAGACCTCAACAAAAGAGTTTATCAGGATGACAAAGCTACTTTGAGTGACTCACCCGGATTTGAGGTTGATACCCGTATGTTATTGTTGTCTGATTAAAGATTATTGTACAAAAAAGAAAAACGCTTGTTGATCTGTCTGCACATAGCAAAATTCCGGGCGAGGTGACATATGCAAAAAATTCCACACGCACCTTACCTGTTAACCAGATGTACTCCTATTTAAAGTAAACTGGTCTCTGGAGGATGAGTGAAGGAACGGCAAATTATGCCAAGCCCTGATAGGGGCAAAGGTCAGCAAGTCCCAGGAAGATCTATTCACTGTAAGGGGACCCGGTGTTGAATTACATCAGCAAGATATGGCTCTACTTTATTATTTTAGGTTAATTAACCGAAGCCCCAGACTAGGCTGCAAAACGCGACCTCTCCATGTACAACGCTACAGGCAGCAGAGATTGTGCACCATAACCCTGATTTTCATGATAAATTAGCCCGTTCTCAACCAATACAAGACTGCTGGGCCGCGGTGATTAATGGGTGACAGAAGACAACGAAAAAGCGCTGCCAGCACACGGATCAGAAATATTCCCGATGGAGCGCTATTTATTCCCTACTTCCCAATTAAACCATCACATCAGTATTCTGAGCAGAGGGTGTGGGGTTATCACAGGAACCTCTCGTAATTCAATCACAATTCTGAGACAAACTCGAGGGCTTTTCTTTAGGAACACTCGACTTCTCTCTCTTCCCAATACCCAACAACAGCCCTTCAGTCTAATGAGAGCCTTCCTCTAAGGCCCAAGAGTTTAGCTAAAAACATTTGTTATCGGTGTCATAAATGAAACGCAGCACACGACAAAGCGCCGCTACCATTTTTCACACAGGAATAATGAGGAGATTGCCTAAAAAATATATATATAACAATTTTGCCCGCAGTAACTAAAGCAAACAGTTTCTCGACCAGGGTTCAGTGGAATCCAAAAGGTTCCTCTAGAGGTTGCTAGGGGCTAACTGGCCTGCCATAATGTCTGAATAGCCCCTCTAGCCATGCCAGTAAAATGGTAATAGAAGCTGGTGGTGGTGGCAGACTCTGTAGAGCAGGGTTTCTTGACTAGTGCTACGTGGAACCCTTTGGTTCCTCCAGAGGTTACTAGGGGTTCCCTGGTTTACCAAAATGCCTGAGAAGCCCCTCTAGCCCAGTGGTCCTCAACTCCGGTCCTCAGGGCCCACTAACAGGCCAGATTTTAAGTATTACCTTGGGGAGATGCAGACTAGAGTACTGCAATCACTGAGCAGCAAATTATATCACCTGTGATGTATTTCAGTTATCTTGCAAACCTGGCCTGTTAGTGGGCCCTGAGGACCAGGGTTGAGGACCACTGCTCTAGCCGGGCCAGTAATATGGTAATAGAAGCTGGTGATGGTAAACCCTGTAGAGCAGGGTTTCGATGATTCCTATGGTTCCTCCAGCAGTTGCTAGTTGTTCCTTGAGCAATAAGCGATTTCTGCTTCTTAGATAAGGAACAATTGACATCAATGACCTTTTTAGCTATCGGAAAGTGGGGGATTATTCCCAATGACCACAAATGTAAGGAGCATTCTTCACGGACCATTAACACTAATGTAGTATGAGCTGTAAACATAATATTTATTAGCAGGGGTTCCCCGAAGACAAAAAGCAATATCAAGAGTTCCTTCATGTTAAAAAGTTTGAACCAAAAGGTTTGCTACCACCGTCTCATCTGCTTTAAAACCCCAATAGCTGGAAATGGTTGGTCGTTCTGGACTTTAGAGGCTAAAGCCCCGTACACACGCAACAATTTTTAGCCGACCGATCGTCCGACTTTTGTCCAGAGTGGTGTTTTGTTGGTTGGAATGTGCCTAGACTGCACACAAATTTTCTCGCCCAACAAAATTCTACTTCAGAAGTGATGTCATGTGTTGGGTTGCTTTCTTTGTGTTCTTTCTTCTCTGAGCATGCCCAGACTTACTCATCAGATTTTTCCCTGTCGAAATCTGTACTGACTGCACGAAAATCGGCCGTTGTGTTGACGGCCAACAAAAATTTTATAGTCTGCACACCAGATTTTTTTCAGCCGAAAAGTCGGAGTTGGTTGTCAGAAGCATCATACTAACAAGCCGAAAATCGGCAGATCGGACGTTGGCCGAAAATTCCCTGCCAATTTTCGACACGTGAGTACGGGGCTTTCGTTTGGCACATTGGTCCATATCAGTGTGAGGAACTGAAGCAAAGAATCTTTAGGACCTGGGTTAACGTGTTTGAGCAGTAAAGGGTGCCAAGCTGGGCAAATTCCTCTTCACTAGGTAACTTCAGATCAAACTAATCAACAGTAACTGTGTTAGTGCCAAGGGACTCTACTGTAACAGAGAACATTCAACAACCTGCAGGATATCGCCATCACCCCAGAGGCCCACCACTCCATGGAGACCATAGAGGTTACTGTAGATCTCACACGCTTTCACCATGATGCAACAATTATAAAGGAGAACAACAATTAAGAAACACATTCTCACTAACTTTCTCGTTACAAGACAAGGTTTAAAAATTGATGGACCTCACAAGGAGAATGGACTGGATTTTAAAACACATTTTGTTCTCAAGCTGGTTCTCCCTAAGGAGAAAGCTCTGTCCTATGAACAACACGAGTGTCCCGTGAGAGGGGAGATGTCATCAGCGCTATTGTCCAGGGAGGACAGAATTACAAACAACAAGGAAGTGCTGGAGCCAGTAAACACGGGGCAGGTGTCAGTGGCCCGAAGAGGAACCCCCCAGAGGCCAGGGCAACAGGGATTAAAACTTTTAGAGACGAGTTATGCTTCAAGATTCCTGCACTGTTGTCGTGTGTTTAGGGTGCCTTTACACACCGGATGTCCACCTCCCGATCTGCCAGTCTTTTCATTTTTAGAGTTCCAGATAGCAGCAGAGAAAATTAGACAGAATAATGCAAAAAGCCTTTTCCAATTTCTTTAGTGACCCCCCTCTGTGATGAGTCACCGAGAAACTGCTTGAAGCACGTCAGTCAATCCTCCCTCAAGAGCTCAAACGGGAATGCTTGGTGGACCAGACAGTTCCTGTTTAATGGCTGAAGATGGGTCAATATACTTAATGGGAATAAACCCACACCTCATTCTTGGAGGTCTATGGCCGGCCTACCAAGACTGATTTGATCAAGCTGACATTGGGGTCTCTTATTAAGATACTTTTGGTATTACATAAAAAATCCAAACGCGTCAGATCTGACTAGTCCCAAATATTGAAATGCTAATAATGGAATGCTCCATCAAGCAAAAGGCAGGTCACCAGGTGAACATGTCAAGTGATGAGCAGTAACCCATAGCAACTAAAGTCCACCCTTCATTACCTTTGTGCAGTCAGCCATTAAGATTCCCTTTTGCCTGTGGCAGAACCACTGGTGTCATGATGGACCCAGCATGGAGATTCAATACCCCTGCAAAGCGCCCCACCAGACCTATGAATCTGGGGTGGTGCGTTGGGGAAAAAGCCACTAGATCTCTTGTTTTGTAGCCAATAAGGAGGTGAGGAGGGCAGAAGGGGTGGACTACACTCAGAATGAAGAATCTGGTCACTTTCCTGATAAACACAGCACCCCAGATTTTATAATTGGTGGGGAGCTTTGCAGGAAGGGGGACTCTCACCCCTCTAAATACAAGAATCATCACCTCACAAACTACGTAATAGAGGGACAAATATAAATGTTTCACAGGATAGGGCTACATGTTCAGATCCTTCAATAAACTCAGTGGTGACTGGTTCTCTTTAAACCATCAAGTCTGATGTACATTCCTCACTTACAGCCAAACAGTAAATCGCAAAGTCTTCAATTTTGATTGTAAGCTCTTGTGAATGCTGCCTCTCTCCATGTTCATCATCACCATTTCCGGCGGGCAGCCAATTGGCAAGGCACCACAATTTTCAGCATGCTTTACAGTGTTGATCTAGACCCCTGGTCTGCTGGAAGCGGTATCCCGCTTTGACAGATCTGGCAGCCTCACCCACCTATCAGGTTGTTTGATACCCCGGGCAGGGAGTCGCCTTGACAGAAATCCGCCAGATTGAACTGTTTCCATTCCTCGCCGCGTCTCTCGTTTAACGGGGAATTAGCAGGCACTAAGTCTCCTGGTTTCCCCCCATACTAATGAGCCTCTCGGAGTAAGGAGCGTATAGAAAGAGGATTTCTCGCCCTGTTAAAATTAAATCCCTTTTTATTTCCTTAATGCCGTAAAGGGCAGCCTTCCGGGAGAGGGCATCATTGATTAAGAGCTTCAATCCCTTTCGTATCCACTCAGCAGACAATCCCAGGCCTCCTAATCGGGAGTGAGACTGAACAGCAGCGTCTGATCATTGCTGGAGCCTGTGACCCTGCGGTCCTGCTCAATTAATTATTAACCTGTCTTTCAAGCCCGCTCGTCGAGGCTCCACGTTTCTCTTTGACTCCTGAATTAAAAGCCAGCTCGATGTTTTGCTAAATAAATGAGTATATCTTTCACAGAGATGCATCCTTAAACGCGGCTCAACACGAGACAGCTGGTCTTTCGGGATGTCCCGTGGGCACGTCTCCAACAACCGATCTCATGTGTCACTCCACGGCGTGGAGATGGAAGGCTGCGTACTTTGTCTATTTCCCTGTAAGATAATACTAGGCAGGTTGTGATCCCTTTTATTGGACGATTACCACAACTAATCACAGGGGTAATGCTGTCCTCTCTGGAATCTGACCCCACTTACATGTCAAACATCTCAAACAAACATGTCATGGAATAGCGCCATGCCACCACAGAGAGAGAGAGATCGCTATCTGCAATTCCCACCAGCCAATATAAAGAAAACCGCCGATTATTGCAAGCATGGAGGTAAGAGTATGAACCCAGTACTATGGAGAAGAAACTTGTAGAGTAGGGAAAAACACAAACCCAGTACTATGGAGTAGAGACTTGTAGAGGAGGGAAGGAACACGAACCTGGTACTATGGAGAAGAGACTTGTAGAGGGAAGGAACGCGAACCTGGTACTATGGAGAAGAGACTTGTGGGAGAAAAATAGTAGGAACCCAGTTAGTACTATGGGGAAGAGACTTATAGAGGAGGCAAAGAAAGCAAACCTGGTACTATGGAGTAGAGAATTGTAGAAGGAAGGAACACGAACCTGGTACTATGCAGAACAGACTTGCAGAAGGTAGAAACACGAACCTGGTACTATGGAGTAGAAACTTGTAGAGGGAAAGAACACAAACCCGGTACTATGGGGAAGAGACTTGTAGAGGAAGGAACACACGAGATGGTACTATGGAGAAGAGACTTGGGGAGAAAAGTAGTAGGAACCCAGTACTATGGGGACCAGTTCTATGGGGAAGAGACTTATAGAGGAGGCAAAGAACGCAAACCTGGTACTATGGAGAAGAGACTTGTAGAGAAAGGCACACACACCTGGTACTATGGAGTAACGACTTGGTAGAGGTCTCATTTAATGTCCAACTTCAACCAAAACCCATTTTTTTATGTTTGGATCAGGTGAGAAAGGGTAAGAACTTCTGGAAGGTTTTCTTGCACTCAGACTATTGTTGAAAAGTTTTTCTCTCTACTGGATATTCAAAAATAGTCCGTCCACCACTTATGTCCTCACACATGCACACAGTAAGAGCGTGTAGGTCTGTGGGTCAGCAGAACCACAGGACACGGCTCTTCCTTCAAGGGAATCATTCGTCTGAATATTAAGCCTACAGACATTCCAATCATCGCCTATTTCTCCCTAATGAGCAGGATTAGAAGAACAGCCTCGAACATCTACAGGGACCTTGACTGATGACAAATAACATGAGGAGTCTAGAAATGATAAATGGAGGATCCATCTCCCATATTACACTATATGACCTCATGTTATTAGCCACTTTATCATCATACCTACATTATATAGTCAAATTGTGTGACGCGCCCCCCCCCCCCCCCCTCCTCTGATGATGGGAGTTGAGGTGTCTCCAGTGAAGGGCCCTGTTAATACTACATCATACAAAGACGTTGACGATTGTGCTCTTCCAACCTTAATTAATAATATACAAATTTATTTGTATAATTTATCATTTTCCTTCCACTTCACAATTATGTGCCACTTTGTGTCGGTCTATCACATCAAATCCCAATAAAATACGTTTACCTTTTTGGCTGTAACATGAGAAAATGCGGGAAATTTCAAGGGGTGTGAATACTTTAAGGCACTGTATCTTGTGCAATGTGTTCCCAGAAGAGCGGAGGATATTCTAACCACAAGGGGGGTCCAACACTTTATTTTGGCAAAGGGGGGAGACAACTCTATATTAATGATCATGGTTCATGGCAATGGTGGACCCTCCATGTTAATGGCCATTGGGTGAGGCAGCAAATCCATATTAATAGCCATGGTTCTGGAATGAAAATCATATAGGTGCGATGGCCGGGTGTTCATACATTTTTGGCCACATGAGAAATGTGGAACTGTATAATTGGTAAGACAATGCCTTTCAGAAGAGTTTTCTCATAAGGTCGGTCGGATGTGGTGTGAACAGAAACAGATGAGATGAATGTACATAGTACACAGAGACCGAGAAGCCTCATACATCATATAAGAGATAACAAACGACGAGGTCAACACAACACGAGAACTCCGCCGTCTACCGACACCAGATGTCATCTTTATGACTTCTTTACCATTTCTTTTCTTAAGTTACCTTTATGAAATTATTATACAGGATTTATATAGCGCCAACAGTTTGCGCGGCACTTTACAACGTTAGGGCAGACAATACAGTTACAATACAATTCAATGGAGGAGGAATCAGAGGGCCCTGCTCGTTAAGAGCTTACACTCTAAGAGGGAGGGTCAAGTGATACAAAAGGTAATAACTGTGGGGGATGAGCTAATAAAGAAAATAAAAGAACAGTTGTTAGGTGGGGGCAGGATAGGCTTCTCTGAAGAAAAAAGTTTTCAAGGATCGCCTTAAAGTGGATAGAGTTGAAGATAGTCGGATAGATTGGGGTAGGGAATTCCAAAGGATGGTAGAGGCTCCGGAGAAGTCCTGGAGGCAAGTATGGGAGGAGGTGACGAGGGAGCTAGAGAGCAGGAGGTCTCGGGAGAAACGGGGAGGACGATTTGGTTGGTATTTTGAGACCAGGTTAGTGACGTAGTTGGGGGCCAAGTTGTGGATGGCTTTGCAAGTTATTTGAATTTATTTAGTTGAGTGAGCGGGAGCCAATGGAGGGATTGGCAGAGAGGAGTAGCAGACACGGAGCGGTTTGTAAGGTGGAGGAGTCTAGCAGCAGCATTCATGATGGACTGATGGGGGGGGGGGGGTTTAGAGGTAAGCCAATGAGAAGGGAGTTGCAGTAGTCGAGGCGAGAGCTAACCAGGGAGTGAATCAGGAGCTCTGTGGTTTCATTGGTTAGGAAGGGAAGGATTTTATCAATGTTGCGGAGGTTGAGGCGGCAAGCCTTAGAAATGAATTCGATGTGGGGCTGAAAGGAGAGTTCAGAGTCCAGCACCCTGGCATGTGGGGATGGGTTGATGGTTGTGCCATTGCTCTTGACCGAGAAGTCAAGGGAAGGAGGACTGTAGGGGAGGAAATATTATGAGCTTGGTTTTGGACCAGTTGAGTTTGAGGAAGTGGTGACATCCAGGCTGATATGTCTGTTAGTAAGTTGGTTTTGCGAGAGGAGGCTGAGGGGTCGAAAGATAGATTTGGGTGTCGCCAGCATGGAAATATTGAAAGCCATGGGTGGGGATCAACTGACATAGGGGGGAGGTGTAGAATGAAAATAGGAGAGGTCCAAGAACAGAACCTTGGGGGACCTCGATGGAGAAAGGAAGAGGAGAGGAAGTAGAATTGTAAGTGACACTGAAGGTGCGGTGGGATAGGTAGGATGAGAGCCAGTGAAGAGCACAGTCACGGAGCCTGAAGGAGAATAGTTTTAAGTAGGAGGGGGTGGGGAAAGGTCTGTCACTTGGAAAGGACTGATACGGGGAAGGGGTGGGATACCCCATACACACCAATCTGGGTATTTACATGGCAATGTCCCAGTATCTTTAGAAGAATTTTATGAAAGATTTGTTGAAAAAAAATTTTTTGGGGTTCTTCACATTATTTCTGTAATGCAACACTCCAAAAACACCTCACAGACAGCACAGCCAGCACTAAAGCTGAAATGCACAGTCAGTATAGACAGTGATATTGTTAGGTTTGTGAAGCCGTAAAACCCGCACAGTCCCGACCCGCATTCTCCGAGTTAGTATGTATATCAGCTGCGTGGGGTCACAATCCTGCAATGCATGCTGGGAAATTGCAACCGTTCCAAAGAATTTCTCAGAGGAACAGAATCACGTACCTGCCAGTAATTAGATCTGCCCAGCCAGAGATCAGGGGGACGAGTGAAACTTTGAATATAGAAGCCTTGGTATGACTGCAATGCAAGCGAGAGGCTTCTCATTTACTGAATCCCCTCCACCAGGGTCACGCCAATTTACAGATCAATTCAGGCTGGAGCAAAGCAAGGAGGATTCGCACTGGATCAGGAAAGATGAGCTTTGCTTCTCAAAACTGACACAGGCGTGAAATTGAAATGTATGCACGAGCACGTGGCAGAACACCACTTGAATCATAAAAATAGACCTCGGTAAGATGGTGGATTGCCCACGCTGGGGTTGTAGCATGTTGAAACATTGGATTGGAAGGGTTGCTGAGCGAGTTCTAGCAGAACACAATTCTCGATCCGCTCAGATCTTCCAACCAACAGCTAGCCGCGTGTAACATACCAACAATATGGTTTCTATGTATTTGTGATACGTTTTCCTAGCGAGGCGAGCAAAACCGCCATCCAAGAATGGCCTTATCGGGCCAGAGGAAAAAAAAAACGTTCCATGAAAGATGAGAAGCTTTGCCTGAGCGCCTCAAATCTCTCAGCCATTTTGGATCCATTTACGGAAATTCAAAGCTTTTACAAAGTCCCGCTTGTGTGAGAGCGTCCACCGGGTCAGCGAGCCTCGCTGTCAGTCACAGCCGGATCCGGCTGAGCGATATTTCCGATTGGCTGAACAAATAAGAAAAAAGAAGGGACCAGCCGGGGATTGGCAATTCAAATGTGCCTTGTACTGTGTTCCACCTGAAGACCTCGTGAACATGTCACTCTCTGGACAAGCCAAGCAGAGAGCAGGACACGGCACAGGGACAGGGCGGAATACCACGCATGGCATCCATCAGCCCAGCTTCTATTCCCCATTATCTTACACACACATCGGAATACTAACAAAAAAACGGCCCAGTACACATCCTTCAAAACAAATATGGCTTTCTTTGGATTTACAGGGAGTCATGGAGCGGAATATTCTCAAACCTGAATGTTCTGCAAAGGATTGAGTGGTACTGCCTTCATTCACAACCTCGAAGGTGAAAGACCCCCAAAAGATTGCCAAATACATCCCCACACCCCTTCACTAGACTGTCCACCACATCACCAGTCCTACCAAGTATCAGTATGATTCTCAACTATGTCCCCGTAACCCCTTCACCAGCCTATCCACCACATCATTACCAGTCCTACTAGGTACCAGTATGACTTCACAAATATGTCCTCATATCCCCGTCCTACTAGGTACCAGTATGACTCCACAAATATGTCCTTGCACCTCCTTCACCAGACTATTCACATCATCACCAGCCCTACTAGGTACCAATATGACTTCACAAATACATCCTCATATCCCCTTCACCAGACAGTCCAGCACATCATCACCAGTCCTACTAGGTACCAGTATGACTTCACAAATATGTCCTTGCACCTCCTTCACAAGACTGTCCACCACAAAATCACAAGTCCTACTAGGAACCAGTATAACTTCACAAATATGTCCCTGTGCCCCCTTCACCAGACTGTCCACCACATCATCATCTGTCCTATTAGATACCAGTATGACTTCACAAATATGTCCCTGTACCCAGACTGTCCACTACATTTTAACCAGACCTATTAGGGTAAGTATTACTTCACAATTACATCCCCATTCCGCCTTCACCAGGCTTGTCTACCACATTATCACCAGTCCTACTATGTACCAGTAGGATTTCACTAATATTTCCCTATATCCTTGTCCCCAGATTGTCCACCACATCATCATCCTTAGTCCTATTAGGTTCCTTTATGACTTCCTGTACCTCATTCACCAGACTGTCTACATCATAATCTTCACCAGTTCCATTAGGAAACATTAAGACTTCACAAATATGTCCCCAGCCCCTTCAGACTGTTCACGTCACCAGTCCTATTAGGTACCAGTATGATTTCAACAATATGCCCCCGTACCGTTGTCCACCACATCATCACCAGTCTTATTTGGTACCAGTATGGCTTCAACAAAAATGTCCCTGCATCTCCTTTGCCAGACTGCCCACATCAATAACAGTCCTATTAGGTGCCATTATGACTTCACAAATACAGTATGTCCCCGTATCCAGACTGTCCACTACATCATTACCAGTTCTAGGTACCAGGAGGACTTCACAAACTTGTCCCTGTAACTGCTTTACCAGAATGTCCACCACTTTAGCATCACCAGTCCTATTAGGTAGCATTTGATGTCACAAGACGTCTAACTTGGTTTTACCTTATAGATGACGAAGGCCAGAACAGCTAGAGAAGGACTGTTAGAATTGTATCTGATCATTGGCTATAAAACACAAACATAAAATTTAAAAAACCAAGCTGTCTACAACTTCCGAAGACGTCATATCTCTGACGAAACGCATCAAGTTGGTACGCACGCTGCCTCGCTCTGAAGCCCGCTGGTGGAACGCACGCCGAGACCACACTTCCGGGTACGGCGGAGCTACCGATATACACGGCATAACCTCAGCCGCGAGGCTGGTAAGCACCAGAGGAAGGGCAGGAGCATCTTTTTTACCCGATTACAAAGACTGTACTGGTTTTTATATTTCATTTGCTCACGTCTTGAAGTGGAGTTTTTACACTAAAGTGCATGTTTATTCCGGGAGGTTTTTAATGGAACTTTGAGTGTTTTTATGAATTTTATGTGTGTGGACATCAAAAAATAAAGGAGTTTAACACTCTGCACAAGGAGAAGTTCCTTGCTTTTTATATTTCCACACATTGAGCCACCAAGCCCACGTGGAAGAGGAGTCTCGTGTCCGCCGGCACCCGGGAACACAAGCCTATCCAGTGGACCCTAGCCAGATTTAGGAGCCTGGAGGCAAGATAAAGCATTTTTGATTCCTTGTTGGCGTTCGCCACCAGGAATCCACTACATCGGGTAAGTGAGTCTTCTTACCACTTAGCACCCGTGGTGACCGGCGAAGGGACATTATTGCAATTGCAGCACGATATTGCACTACAGAGACTCTTTTCTGCACTATTGCACTTTTTTCCCCCTCTCGATGTTTTAATGAATGTCCCATTTTATAGAAGACTTTTATATCGTTTTCATACCACTATTTATACTGCTTATTTATATTGGCACATTGATGTTTTATTGTGCACCAATACTATTGATTAGCCGGTTTTTATGCATATTTAACATTCTTTGAACCTATATGCTTTTTGGGGGTTAGCGCAGTTATTTTCTTTATCCACTTGTAATAACGCCTCATAGTTATCCAACGTGCAGCTTACCATCACCAGTAAACTTACCAGTGGCGCGAAGTGATTTTTCATAATATGTCTACAACTAAAGGAGACTTTGCTGAAAACATGGATTGGTTTTTCTCAAGTCCATTTCTCCACTTTCATTTCAGGTTTAAAGCGGAGTTCCGGGCACGAAAACTTTTTTTCAGTGAACATACCCCCGGGACAGTCAGGGTTAGTACATTCCACAATGGCTAGCCTCTGATCTGTCCCAGTTCGCACTTACCTACAAGAAGAAATACTCACTTTCAAAACTTCTTCTCCAGCATTGCCATCTCTGTTGTGGGCAGCTGAAGCCAGCGTGATCCTCTTCTGTGTCCTCTTCCGTGTCTTCTTCTCCCAGAATGCACCGGCCCCTCTCGTCACTTCCGGTGTGGCGCCGGAAGCTGTTTAGCAGGGAATGCGGCGTCACCCCGGAAGTGACGAGCGGGGCCGGTGCCGTCGCATTGATTCCTGGGAGCGATGACATTCAGCTCCCAGGAATCATCGCAAGACAGGAAGTGACGGCGGAGCCGCGGCTCAGAGGGAGGAAGTAGAGAATAGGTGAGTATTTTCAATCTAAAATTACAAGGTGAGTGAAAAAAAAAATGTCTAACTATCCAATTCCTTTTCAGGTGTAGGGGACCAAGCGGATGGGCACAAAAAAAAAAAAAAAGGTCGATTTTGTGCCCGGAACTCCGCTTTAATGACCAGATTCCTTTTCGATTTTTTTTTTTTTTTAGTTTATTTATCATTTGGTTCCTATAACCTCCAAGGGATAAAGGACACCCCTAGTGAAGAACCTCTGGGTCTAAATTGGCGAACTTCCTCCTAAACTTGTCCTCCTTATTGTACTTGAGTGTGGTTGGGATATTAGATCAGATATTGAACTCCTTTGGGGAGGAGGGACAGATATGGTCTCTATAAAGCGCCAATGTTGGTGGTAAATTCATAAGCTTTGAAGATCTGTCTTGGCATCATTTATATATTGCCCGGATTTCAGTTACAGAAAAAAGATCCCATAAAATATTATATTGCTTGCAAATGGGCCAACCTATTTCGACAGAGAAAATGAATATTCCAGCGCAGATATAAGGACACTGATAAGTCGGGGACTTTGATAAGAAGATGATTAAAAAGCCAGCAATGCCGTGAGAAAAGAATCTGTAGACCCAGCTGAACAAACATTCACTTGTGTTTGGAACTTCGTGGGTTGAGAGTCCAAGGCCACTGGAATGGCCTCCAACTGGAGCTGGGAGGGGAGGGGAGGTGGTTCTGGAGCCATTAACTGCAATCCAGAAGCCATGGAGCAGTTTTAGAATTGGCAATGAAAGAAAAATGCTCCATAAATTTGTGATTTGGCTATGTGGCCCTTGGGTGTTCCCTAAACCAGGTGTTAGTTGGGTACAAGATGATATCTCCAGTTCATCAGCTAGATTTATCAAACTATCCTCCGCAGTATAAACATGTACAATGTATGCAACAATCTTTCATTGGTCATATTAGTCCCCAAATTGTGGCCCTGGGGCCGGATTCTGCCTTTTTCTTGCTTTTATCTGGCCCTTGGGGCACTATTTCATACAATGGCACCAATGAAGGGGCACTATTTCTCCCACCGATATCAGCGATGGGGCCCTATTTCTCCCACCGATACCAGCGTCGGGGCACTATTTCTCCCACCGATACCAGCGATGGGGCCCTATTTCTCCCACCGATACCAGCGTCGGGGCACTATTTCTCCCACGATACCAGCGATGGGGCCCTATTTCTCCCACCGATACCAGCGACGGGGCATTATTCCTCCCAACGATAGGGTACTATTCCTCCCACAGATACCAGCGACGGGGCACTATTCCTCCCACAGATACCAGCGACGGGGCACTATTCCTCCCACAGATACCAGCGACGGGGCACTATGCCTCCCACAGATACCAGCGATGGGGCACTATGCCTCCCACAGATACCAGCGATGGGGCACTATGCCTCCCACAGATACCAGCAATGGGGCACTATTCCTCCCACAGATACCAGCAATGGGGCACTATTCCTCATACTGTTACAAATTATGGGGAGCCAAATCCTCCCACTGACCCCAATGATGGGGCACTATTCCTCCCCTGAATATCAATGATGGGCTACTATTTCTTCCACTGATACCAATGATGGGACACTATTCCTCCCACTGACCTCAATGATGGGGCACTATTCCTCCCACTGACACCAATGACGGGGCACTATTCCTCCCACTAATACCAATGATGGAGCACTATTCCTCCTACTGACACCAATGATGGGGCACTATTCCTCCTACTGACACCAATGATGGGGTACTATTCCTCCCTTGAATATCAATGATGGGCTACAATTTCTTCCACTGATACCAATGATGGGGCACTATTCCTCCCACTGACCTCAATGATGGGGCACTATTCCTCCCACTGACACCAATGATGGAGCACTATTCCTCCCACTGACACCAATGATGGGGCACTATTCCTCCTACTGACACCAATGATGGGGCACTATTCCTTCCACTGACACCAATGATGGGGCACTATTCCTTCCACTGACACCAATGATGGGGCACTATTCCTTCCACTGACACTAATGATGGGGCACTATTCCTCCCACTAATACCAACGATGGGGAACTATTCTTTCCAGTTACACCAGTGATGGGTCATTGTTTACTCTCACTGGTGTCGTTATATTTTCTACTCTCGATGGCCATGGTGAAGGACAGTAAATTGGTCTTTTTTTTTTTTAGAAAGTTTGGAGACACCTGAACCAACCAGCTCCTACAACTACCTTCTCTGGTCACATCAGTAGGAAACATATTAAAGTTTGGTATACTGGTTGAGCAGGACAGCTTGCATATGGAAAGACGAGAATGTTTTTTTTGCATAGTGGTGGATATCTAGATTAGAGAAAATCTGTCTTATATACTTCCTTCAGACTGAAAGAAAATTGTGGATCACGGAGAAAGGGGCAATTATTATAAATACCCCTTATCCTCCAACAAATAGAAATCCAAGGTGGCAATGGTGTGGTGTACATTCCCTGAAAGCCGTGTCCTGCTCACAAGGTCGTTGAGCCTCCTTGTAACAATATCCATGCAAATTACCTCAGAGTCATTTAGATTTAACTGCTGGGGATGAGAAGCCGGGCCGCGCGTCTTAATTGCAGTGGATGAAGTGCTGAATTTCAGACTCCTGCCGTCCGCACGGCCTAACAGCATGCAAATCACACCGGACGGTCTGTGAGCGACACAAGGAGAGGGCGCCAATCAGCGGGGGACGCATAACGCACACATGCCAAGGTGACCCTTTTTATCCTGAAGTGTACCTGTCAACTGGATCTAGTGCAGGCAGCCACCATGGGCGGAACTAATCTACAGCTTATCCATTCGATGGAAAACAGGCACACCAATGTGGAAGAAGGAATGAGGTGCCTTAAAAACGCCGATTCGGAATGGCTTGACTGGTTCTGCCCACAACTACCAGATGTTGAAGCCAGGTTTTCTGATCTACTACTCCAGAGTCCATCTAACTCTCCTGAGTCCATCGATTTCCGGCAACGTAGGCCCAGAAGAAGGGAGAGATGTGACCTCTGAAATACTATTGGTTCAAGATGTGGAATGAGGCAGGAGGTGCCTTTAAAATAACGAATTCACATTTGTGGATGGAGTTTTTGCATTGACATCAATAGGGACGCGATTTTGCATTGAAGTCAACGGGACGCGATTTTGCATTGAAGTCAAAGGGACGCAATTTTGCATTGAAGTCAACAGGATGCGATTTTGTATTGAAGTCAACAGAACTCAGAATGCCATTATTGGCACCAATAACCCTTTTTTTGGCTGATAGTTTTCGGCGGCAGACATATCACTGCATCCCTAGTAATAAGTCCAACATGAGCACCAGCCTAAAGAACCGAGCGCCCAAGATCTTCGATATTCAACCACAACAGAACATAGAAGGTATAACGCATTTCAGAACCACAAGGGGTTTACCTGTTTGTACTCTGAAGGGCCTTAAAAAAGGCTGCATCATCAAAATTAAAACTTTTTTGGAAGACGATCCGTATAATTGGCCTAGGAGCAAAATTGGCAAAAGCACGCGTTTGCTCCCTGGCAATTATATGTATCTTCTTCAAAAGTTAAAATTTGGTGATGGTGCCAATTCCAGTTCTTAAGTGTATATACAAACATTTGAGCCCTGAAGGAAGGGGGCGGGGACATCTTTGTACCCCCGTTACATGTTGTCTGATCAGTTGTGATCACCATTAAAAGATCTTGGTTTCCCAACACTTTAGTCTGGAAGCTCCATGAACTTTTCCAAACTTCTGGTCCCCCTTTTCGGAGGTACCCTGTTTGTGCTGAGAGCAGCCTCACTGGAGCCACTGCGCCCCTTATGAATGTCTGATTCACCTTCCTCAACCATTGTCCGTTGAGGAGTCAAACCCAGTACCTCAAGTACATTGGTTCCAGTTGTTTGGGCTTTGCCCATTAACCAGAAACTAGAGTTCTAGGGGAAGAGTCCAGGCCAATATACTTCAATTAGTACTGGCACCAGTATTATGGGGCAACCAGCAACAATTAGAGGCATTGGCATCCATTCTTAAGTGAGGATTTTCCCAACCATTGACGGCTCGCTAATTTTTGTTGTCGCTCTTTTCGAATTCAATAAAAGTTTTATCATGCGGATCCAAAGAATTTACGGTTTGTCAGTTATTGTATAGATTTCTGCAGTAATCAGTATATAAAAGTCCATTCAGTAGAATTATTGCAGGGGCCCCTTTCTTTCTTAAACCAATGCTACATGTAGTCTGGCGTTCCCAGGTCCTGAGAGGCGGCTGCAGAGGAGAGCAGAAGACACCGCTGCCTGATCCAAGTGGACATAAAATGACCCAAGAGATAAAATAAAGAACGAATCAGAGAGAAAATTGTAATATTCATAGCGGCAATAAAATGATTCCACATCACTGCTATATTTTGTCTTACTGAATATAAAGAACGTAAAGTAACACATTTGAAAACAATCGTGCAGCTTTGTGAATCGGCATTCATGTTATCTAACTTGCCTAGTCGTACTCCCCCCCCCCCCCCCCCCAAAGCTTACATGGGAATCGCCTCGGGATTGACCAACTTAATGGAATCTGGCAGCAATGACCCTAAAGGGGTCACCGGACACCCCTATGGAAGAACCATAGATGTGCCCCATCAGGCCATCTTTATAGAAGAACCACGGAGGTGACCCTACAGGACATCCCTATGGAAGAACCATGGATGTGCCCCTATAGGACATCCTCATAGAAGAACCGCAGAGGTGACCCTATAGGACATCCCTATGGAAGAACCATAGATGTGCCCCATCAGGCCATCTTTATAGAATAACAACAGAGGTGACCTTACAGAACATCCTTATAGAAGAACCATGGATGTGCCCCTACAAAGCATCCCTATAGAAGAATCACAGAGGTGACCCTACAGTACATTCCTATAGAAGAACCGCACAGGTTACCCTACAGGATATCCCTATTGAAGAACCATGAACGTGACCCTACAGCACATCCTTACAGAAGAACCACAGAGTTGCCAAATGTTCACAGGAAACCCCCATTGAAGAGCCACGGATGTGTCCCTTCAAGACATCCCTATAGAAGAACCACAGAGGTGACCCTGCAGGACATGCCTATGGAAGAACCACAGAGGTGACCCTGCAGGACATCCCTATGGAAGAACCACAGAGGTGACCCTGCAGGACATGCCTATGGAAGAACCACAGAGGTGACCCTGCAGGACATCCCTATGGAAGAACCACAGAGGTGACCCTGCAGGACATCCCTATGGAAGAACCACAGAGGTGACCCTGCAGGACATGCCTATGGAAGAACTTCGGAGGAGATCCTACAGGACATCCCATGGCAGAACCATGAATTTGACCCTAGAGGACATCCCTATAGAAGAACCACAGGAGGTGACCCTCAAAGCCTCCCGAAGCTTACATGGAATCGCCTCAGAATTGACCAATTTACTGAACACCAGAGGTGGCCCTACAGGACATCCTTATAAAAGAATCAGAGGTGGCCCTACAGGACATTATGGAAGAACCACAGAGGTGACCCTCAAACTCGAAAGAAGCCGGCCGCACACCAATGATGTCCTCCAGCTAGCTTTATTGAACAAGCAAACAGCAACACTGCCAACCTTCTGCCTGAGGCCACCCCTCTAACATGTTTCACTCATAGCAGGGCCTAATCAGAGATCAGAGGGGACCCTGCTGAGTATTTCACAAAGGAGCTCTTCCTTGCAAATCTAAAAAAAAAAAAAAAAAAAAACACCAAAAAAAAGAAACCAGAAAAAATAATTTACTCCTCACGTATGAATTTGTGAGCAAAGCCAAAAACTGTTCTCAGCAAATCTAGTATGGACAGTATATGGCCCAGCAATGAAGACATTATGGGCGAAGAAATATCTTTCACACGTAAATGTCACACAACGCACCCGGCCTACAGCATTAAGAAGGGACTGATGGGCCCAACAAGCGGCTGCTAATTAACCCCTTCAATCCCCTTGACTAATGAGATGAATGTGACTGAAGATTAATTAACAGCAGGCGCCTGTAACGAGAGCCATGTCTCCAGCAGAGGAGAAACAGAGAAGAGACAGAAGTGACAGCGCGGGTAACCCCGGGGGTGGATATGGAGCCCACGATTCGGGGCCACACAGCAGGAACAAGATGTAGGAAGAAAACCGTGTTTATGCAGCGGGAGGGCCTTCATTGTGTAACATCCGCGGGGGGGACAGAGTGACGGACAGCCGGGAAGACTGCGGAAAGGATTTCTCTGGAGTCATGAAGCATCCATCTTGGTACAAGGAAAGTCACCAAATACGATCTCATGAATCATGTAAATAATTCACAAACACTGTATGGCTGGTTGAGCAACACAGAGCTTGGATACATACAATTTTTTCTCTTATTTTTCTTCCATAATCAGAGGCGAGTGACAGCGTTCTTCATATGGCTGCAGCAGTTACATGGAAAACCCCAAGAGACCTCATGATTAAAAAGCCCGAGGAAACAATGGCATGACAGCAACCAGCATGTTTTATTCTTACATTGAGGTTTAGTACCAGGTTTTAGGGGCCACAACCTTCAGCACCGCTAAATGTACCACCACCGAGGAATGGCAGGATCCACCACCGAGGAATGGCAGGATCCACCACCGAGGAATGGCGGCATCCACCACCGAGGAATGGCGGCATCCACCACCGAGGAATGGCGGCATCCACCACCGAGGAATGGCGGCATCCACCACCGAGGAATGGCGGCATCCACCACCGAGGAACGGCGGGATCCACCACCGAGGAACGGCGGGATCCACCACCGAGGAACGGCGGGATCCAACCACCGAGGAATGGCGGGATCCAACCACCGAGGAATGGCGGGATCCAACCACCGAGGAATGGCGGGATCCAACCACCGAGGAATGGCGGGATCCAACCACCGAGGAATGGCGGGATCCAACCACCGAGGAATGGCGGGATCCAACCACCGAGGAATGGCGGGATCCAACCACCGAGGAATGGCGGGATCCAACCACCGAAGAATGGCGGGATCCAACCACCGAAGAATGGCGGGATCCAACCACCGAGGAATGGCGGCATCCACCGAGGAATGGCGGCATCCACCACCGAGGAATGGCGGCATCCACCACCGAGGAATGGCGGCATCCACCACCGAGGAATGGCGGCATCCACCACCGAGGAATGGCGGCATCCACCACCGAGGAATGGCGGCATCCACCACAAAAGAGAAGAGTGGTAAATCACTCATGAAAACAGAGGTAAGAGCTCCCTCTTGTTCTCCAGACCCTTAGTCCAGCTTGACCAACAACCAGACGTGAATGAGGACCACCAACCTTATAATGATAGAACAATTGAACCTACAGCACAGAAAATCTACACAAAACGCTGCCCAACTGTAAGCTCCTCAGCCCAGAACACAGAGAGCTGGCACAGCCACAGCAGGGACGTTGCCTCCGGAGGTGCAGTTTATGAGCTGGAAGGAAAGAGCAGCACGACGAACAGATAAATCGTATCCCAGTAATGAAAACAGCGATTTCTGACATCGCTGTTCCATAAATCAGGTTTATGAGGTCATTTAGAAGCTGGCACAGATTTGCAATTCAAAGTAATTTGGAGGGAGTTGGGGCTCGGATGCCAGATGAAGAGGATTTTATTAGGGAAAAGAAAGCCGCACACCCTGTGGAGAGAAGATGACAATGCCTTGCCTTTAGGTAGATAAAGTTTCCCCTAAGCTGAAATCTGTACAACCTGATCCCCCCCCCCCCCCCCCCCACACACACCTCTTTCCACCAAAGAACTGGATTCTACAACCCAACCTCTGCGGTCAAATCTCTTTTACACACCATATGGCTAAAGGCCTGTGGACCCCTGACTATCCCATCTATAGGAACTATTCTATATTCAACCCATGGCCATTAATATGGGAGTTGCCCCCCCCCCCTCTCTCCATGACCATTAATATGGAGTTGCCCTCCTTTGCAGCTATAACAGCCCTCATATTCGTAATCCACAAGATTTTGGAGGGTGTCTGTAGGAATTTGTGTCCATTTAGGAGGTCAGTTACTGATGTTGAATGAGAAGACCTGGCTCACCATCGCCTTACCATGGCCATTAATATGGAGTTGCCTCCCTCTCCCCCCATGGGGAAAGATGCACCGACATATCGGCCCCCGAAAATTATAGATAATTTTAAAAAATAGGGTGATAGGCGTTTTGCCGACAGAAAAAAAAAACAAAAAAACATGCAGATAATGTGCATGCTGCATTCCATCGATGTCAACGCAAGATCGCGCCCCCATCGACGTCAACGCAAGATCGCGCCCCCATCGACGTCAACGCAAGATCGCGCCCCCATCAACGTCAACGCAAGATCGCGCCCCCATCAACGTCAACGCAAGATCGCGCCCCCATCAACGTCAACGCAAGATCGCGCCCCCATCAACGTCAACGCAAGATCGCGCCCCCATCAACGTCAACGCAAGATCAAATCCCATTGATGCCAATGCAAGATCAAATCCCATGGACGCCAATGCAAGATCAAATCCCATGGACGCCATCCCAAAGGTGTTCAGTAAGGTTGAAGTCAGGGCTCTGTTCATTGGAGGCACCTAAATTATGGAGACCCCTCCAAATGATGGAGTTCAGGTGTTTCCAATAAAGGGTCCTGGTAATACTCCATCGTACAAAGACATTGTAGACAATTGTGCTCCTCCAACATTCTGATAGCAGTTCGGTGAAGACCCTTTTCTGTTCCAGCATGACTGGAATGAATTGGAACTCAAATTCGAATGAATCCAATTATAATTCAGGCATGTTTTTTGAAGTGGCGTTCCAATTCATTCCAAAGGTGTTCAGTCGGGTTGAGTTCAGGGCTTAGGACATTTGAGCCCCTCCACACCAAACTGTTTCAAATCATGTCTTTATGGAGTGGACTTCTTCCTTACCATGGCCATTAATATGGAGTTGCCTTCTTCTCCCCCATGGTGAAAGTTACCCCCTTTGTGGCTTTAACATCCTCCACTCTTCGGCAAAGGCTTTCCACAAGATTTTGAAGGGATTTTGTGGGTATTTGTGCACATTTGTGAAGTAAGGTACTGATGTTGGATAAGGAGACCTGGCTCACATGTTGGGCACCAGAAAAAAAGACCTGGCTCCCAATTGGTATTCCAATACATCCCAAAGGCATTCAGTTGGGTTGAGGTCGGGGCTCTGTGCAGGACACTCAAGTTCCTCCATGATCTTAAACCTACTGAACACTTTTGGGATGAGAAGACCTCATTCCAAAGGTGTTCTGTAGGATCAAGCGCAGGCACTGTGGTTGGATGAGAAGACCTGGCTCCCAATTGGTATTCCAATACATCTCAAAGGCATTCAAGTTGGGTTGAGGTCAGGGCTCTGTGCAGGACAGGACACTCGAGTTCCTCCATGACCTTAAATCTACTGAACATCTTTGGGATGAGAAGATCTCATTCCAAAGGTGTTCCATAGGATTAAGGGCAGGTACGGATGTTGGACAAGACCACCTGGCTCCCAATTGGTATTCCAATTCATCCAAAAGGCACTTAGTAGGGTTGAGGCCAGGGCTTTGTGCAGGACACTCAAGTTCTAAACCTACTGGAACACCTTTAGGATGAAAATACCCAATTCCAAAGGTGTTCCGTAGCATTAAGGACAGGTACTGATGTTGGATGTAAAGACCATATTGTAAGGGTCTTACAAGGTAGGGTTGAGGTTAGGGCTCTGTGCAGGACACTTGAGTTCCTCCTCACCAAACTGGTCACACCATGTATTTATGGAGCTGGCTTTGTACACGGGGGGGGGGGGGGGGGGGGGCACAGTCATGTTGGAACAGAAAAGGGGTCTTCATGAAACTGTTACCACGAGGTTGGAAGAGCACAATTGTCTACGTCTTTGTATGCTGGAGGGGTTGCCAGGCAGTGCAGTAGTGGGGCCAGAGGCCAACAAGGCCCAGGGCGGCACGTGGCTGGGGGGCCAGCAAAAAAGCCCCGCCCTCCCACCTGAGCTCTATGGCCGGGCCCCCCTCTCTCTCTCATCCCCCCCTCTCTCCTCTCTCTCTCTCTCTCCCCCCCCCCCTCTCTCTCTCCCCCCTCTCTCTCTCTCTCTCATCCCCCCCCCTCTCTCTCTCTCTCTCATCCCCCCCCTCTCTCTCTCTCTCATCCCCCCCCTCTCTCTCTCTCTCATCCCCCCCCCCCCTCTCTCTCTCTCTCATCCCCCCCCTCTCTCTCTCTCTCTCATCCCCCCCTCTCTCTCTCTCTCATCCCCCCCTCTCTCTCTCTCTCATCCCCCCCTCTCTCTCTCTCTCTCTCTCATCCCCCCCTCTCTCTCTCTCTCTCTCTCATCCCCCCCTCTCTCTCTCTCATCCCCCCCTCTCTCTCTCTCATCCCCCCCTCTCTCTCTCTCTCTCATCCCCCCCCCTCGCTCTCTCTCATCCCCCCCTCGCTCTCTCTCATCCCCCCCTCGCTCTCTCTCTCTCATCAACCCCCTCTCGCTCTCTCTCTCTCATCAACCCCCTCTCTCTCTCTCTCTCTCATCAACCCCCTCTCTCTCTCTCTCTCTCATCAACCCCCTCTCTCTCTCTCTCTCTCATCAACCCCCTCTCTCTCTCTCTCTCTCATCAACCCCCTCTCTCTCTCTCTCTCTCTCATCAACCCCCTCTCTCTCTCATCAACCCTCTCTCTCTCTCTCTCTCTCTCTCTCTCATCAACCCTCTCTCTCTCTCTCTCTCATCAACCTCTCTCTCTCTCTCTCTCATCAACCCTCTCTCTCTCTCTCTCTCATCAACCCTCTCTCTCTCTCTCTCTCATCAACCCTCTCTCTCTCTCTCTCTCATCAACCCTCTCTCTCTCTCTCATCAACCCTCTCTCTCTCTCTCATCAACCCTCTCTCTCTCTCTCATCAACCCTCTCTCTCTCTCTCATCAACCCTCTCTCTCTCTCTCATCAACCCTCTCTCTCTCTCTCTCATCAACCCTCTCTCTCTCTCTCATCAACCCTCTCTCTCTCATCAACCCTCTCTCTCTCTCTCTCTCATCAACCCCCTCTCTCACCCCACCTCTCGTGAGATCTCAGGGGTTCATGCTGGGACTTGTAGTCCTTCAATTTTGGAGGGAGTCACATCCGTTAAAAAAGGAGTGGGGAAAATAGGAGGTGGAGGGGGCGCCCAATTTTAGTCTTGCCTAGGGCAGCACAAAACCAAAATACACCACTGTTGCCAGGACCCTTCACTGGAGACACCTGAACTCTATCATTGTGGGAGGGGAGAGGGGTCCCCTATGCAGAATTACCATCCACATCCTGTCTGTATCCTAAGTTCCACATTTATGGTCAGTGAGTTTGGGGAGCACTGCAGATAAAAATCAATAATAAGCCGGCCATTCTGATTCAGCCTTTTATGTCTGGACATTATACAGCTTTTATACCAATTAATATATTCACGAGTTGAATCTGCTAACCACGCATAAATAGCAGCTAACGCATACGGTTTTATACATAGAAGACATATTAAACTGGCACGTGTCCACCTGACGCTCATCTCCACGCAATTTCCCCACCTCCAGATCATAACTCGCATCTGAATGACTGCTAGAGAGATTTCCAAACACGACCAGAACAATTCCCGCAATATTAAAAGACATTCCAAGTGCCATTTCACAGGGACAGCAAAAATCTGGGTTAAAATATTCCATTTCTGGTGATGAATAATTCATAAGGGGATTCATTTCTGCATTATTCACAAACATCAAAGCAGCCAAGTCAAGGTGGCGGGCCCAGACGAGGAGCAAAGAGCCCTCGACCTTTCAAGTACAGGCCTTTGATGTGCCACACAATAAAATAATTAAAAAAAGAAAAATTTGCCCCAAAGACTCGGAAGATATAGGTTTACAAAAAAAAAAAAAAAATGAAAAAAGGGAAATTCATTCTGCCATAAAGCGAGCAAAAAAAAAAAAAGGACAAATCCACAGGACAGAAGACAACAGAGAGCACATGGGGGGGGGGTAATGGGGTGAGGGTCATAGGGGAGTAATAGGGGATCAGCATAGGGGTTTGTGGGTAGAGAGGGGACAACTCACACCCAACCAGTCCTTTAAATATGTGCATTAGAAGGACACAGGTTGGCAGATGATCAGCTGATTGGAATTGTGCAAGTCGTGAGGAACTTTAGGTGGGCACAGGTTGACCAATGGTCAGCTAGCTGGAATTGTGCAAGTCGTGAGGAACTTTAGGTGGACATTGGTTGACCATTTTTCAGCTGATTGGAATTGCACCAGTTGTAAGGGACTTTAGGTGGAAATTGGTTGACAGATGGTCAGCTGAGCAAATTGAAACTGTACCAGTTGTGAGGAACTGGTATCTTCAGTAGGGATGAGCTCAGGCGTGTTCTGATCCTAGTCACAACCTACCTGAGCAATCCTGCTAGGAAGCGGTCACTGCACACCGCCACATCATAGACAGTGAAGCATTTCCCGGCCGGCAGCTGCACATACACACTCTGCTCATGATTGGCGGTGTGCAGTAAAAGCTTCCTTGTGGGAATGCTGTTGGGTCAGGACTAGGATCCAAACACGCCTGAGCCCATCCCTAATCTTCAGCATTCGCAGTCTGGGTGTCCTTGACAACACAAGTAGGAAACCTTAAATCAGCACAGTAACATTCCGCACCACAAAGTTTTGTTCTTGAGGATGTGTTAACAAGCGTCCTCCCTCTTTGGCAGCTACACCCCAACACATTGCACAGCTGGTAGACCTCAAACCTAGCCGTCATCGACAGCTTCAGTCCCTGATAATCTGGAACCAAAAGTGGTTCTCAATCACGTGATCACTGTTAGCTACGAAAAGCTTCATTCAGAAAAAGAAATGGTTTCAGCTTGCAGAACGTGGTATTGGGCCTCCGTTTAATATTTAATATTTAATACTGTAATTGCCTGATACAATTATAGTATTAAAATCAAAAATTATGAAAAAGAAACAAGGACATTTATAGTTAAAGTCAAGCTGATTGGTGCATACTAATTGTGCTGAATTTGGCTTTGGCATCTAGGCTTCAATGACCACTGGGCATGAAAGGGATAATGGTTGAATGAGGCGATAACCCTTTGTTCAACACAGCTGAGCATTTTTGAACAGAAAACAGAAATGGCCAAAAAACAATTCTAGCAGATTTAAAAAGACTAAGCCTGAGGCCACTGAAACAGATCCTGATTGGCCCAACTCAACTTTCCATCGGTTACTTTACAGCTTCTTGTTCAATTTAAAAAAATGAACACGTGAGCATCCCCGACGTGTCACGCTTAAGCCCCGTACACACGCACCGATTGTTGACCGTGAAATTTCGGCCAACGTCCGATCAGCCAATTGTCGGCTTGTTAGTATGATGCTTCCAACAACCGACTGCGACTTTTCGGCCGAACAAAATCTGGTGTGCAGGCTATAAAATTTTTGTTGGCCGTCAACACAACGGCCGATTTTCCGTCAGTCAGTACACATTTCGGTAGACAAAAATCAGATGAGCAAGTCTGGGCATGCTCAGAGAAGAAAAAACACATGGAAAGTAAACCAGAACATGACATCACTTCTGAAGTTGGTTTTTGTTGGGCGAGAAAATTTGTGTGCAGTCTAGAGCACATTTCAACCAACACAACAACACTGGACAAAAGACGGCCGATCGGTCGGCCAACAATCGTTGCGTGTGTACGAGGCATAAGGCAGCAGTAGAGGCTACCTTTAGGTCTAGTTGCACTACAAGTTCCACCATAACCTCCAACCCAGCTGACAGGGTGGACTTGATGAAGTAGCTCTTCAATGCTTAGAGGGGGCCCCCCAGACCCCGAAGCAGATTCTACAATCGGAGGATTCTACACTCAGCTAGTGTTGCTCGTGTATCCCATTTCTGCCCCCCGCCCCTCCAATCAGCAAGATCCTCCTCTGAGAGGCTTCTCTAATAGAACATAATCCGTATAAAATAGGACAGTTATGGTAATAACATGCAGAAGAACTGTAATTAAATCCCGTATCAGTCACTCTCTCTAAACACTGGAAATAATCAGCATTATTGAGCCGAATTATCTGTCTAATGATAATTTTCAGCTGACGGGCGGGTGATCCCACGCAGCAAACGTACAGCAACCATCGGTGGATTCTTTATTACCCCATCCTAGGTTGGGGGGGGGCATATAATGCCTGTGAGGGAGCAAGTTTTTTTTTTTTTTTTTAGAAAAGATGCTCCACAGCCTCCACTAGGGACCGTCAGAGGTGCTGCAAGCTGAAGGCACCAGAGACAGGGGGCAACGAGCAGGTGGGTTAAAAATGTATAAACCCGAATGACCCCCCAAAAAAAAACAAAAAGACAGCAGATTACAGAAGGTGATGTAGAGTTTAAGGTGTCGGGCAGTAGACCTGCCTGACACCAGTTTAGTGGAGAACTTTGAGGTCCCCTACACATGAAAAAATGCAGAAAAACTAACCCACCTAAGGGCCCATTGAGATCTCGGCATCCTGGTGGATTGAGTTTTCTGTGCATCAAGGTGCACTACAAAGGGCCTATTCACACTATTATGCTATGGCAACATAAGCGACTTACATTGGTGGGGTGCCGGTAATTCTGAATGGCACCCCAATGCACCTCCCTGGAAATACATAAACGGGTGTTTCGGGGCAACGGCAGAAACGGTACCATGCATCACTTTTGGTGTATTCTGGGGCAATGTCAGCCCATTCATTTTGCTTAGGGATGCACCGACATATCTGCCCCCGAAAATTATAAATCATTTAAAAAAAAAATAGGGCGATAGGCGTTTTGCCAATAGAAAAAAAAACCCAAAGAAACGTGCAGATAATGGCCTGCTGCGCCCCATCGACGCCAGCGCAAGATAGCGCCCCATCGACGTCAAGCGCAAGGTAGCGTCCCCATCGACGTCAACGCAAGATCGCGTCCCCATCGACGTCAACACAAGATCGCGTCCCCCATCGTCGTCAACACAAGATCGCGTCCCCCATCGTCATCAACGCAAGATCGCGTCCCTTCAACGTCAATGCAAGATCGCGCCCCAATTGGCGTCAATGCAAGATGACGCCCGAATCGACGTCAATGCAAGATCGCGCCCCACTGACAACCCACTGAAAAGAATGGTCTGGCAATGCACCAAACATCCATCATGGGTAGTGTTCTTGTCCCACGGACCAGTATTTAACCCCCATGTTCCTGCTGCTGATTGGACAGGTCCAAGCTTCTCCCCCCTTGTATACCAGCCTTGCTCAACGTGTGGGTCCTTCAGTGCCGGTCTCACCCATCCACACTCCTCTGACCAATGCCTTCCCAGCTCTGAAGAGGAGTTGGTCACAATGGGGGCTTATGGTGACATGCATATTCCCTGTCCATGCCTACCATCACCACCGCAGGTACGTCTATGGAGCACAAGGTGGACTCTCCAGATTGGGGTTTCCATTGTTTAAAGGCAGCCACAAAGCCTCATGGGAGGACAAACTTGAACTTACGGTCTTCGCTGAGCGCGTGCAGCTGCAAACATTTACCACCCAGCGACGCATATCTGCATCAAAGCCCACCCTTTCGCCCCCGCACACCTGTGTTGGTCATAAAGGGGTTCAAACTAAAATTTACGCAAACCAGCTGCGGCCCCCAATCTATATTAATAGTAACGTGTGTATATATACTGTATATATAAAAAGATATCCCGCATAATCGCTCACGACCTCGCTGGCCATCCAGCAGATGTTTTATCTCCTCTATGATTTAACAGATTTGTTTAATAAATGTGTGAATTTTATACGGTCGTCTATTTATGTACTTCAGGGCTCGTTTAGACTTGTGCGAGGGGGGGGGGGCGTAAAATTCCTTCCCCCTCCATTGCATTTGGTGGACGCTACCGCCGCCAAATACCACCCCTCTATCGGCAGTCTTTAACCAGTTGAAGACCGGGTATTTTCTGCCACTTTTTGTTTACATGTGAAAATTTTTTTTTTTTTTTGCTAGAAAATTACTTTGAACCCCTTTGCTCGCCTTATTTTTAATTTTTTTTACACTTGCTTTTAAACTTTTTAATCTTTTTTTTTTTTTTTTTTTTTACTGCTGCTTTAAATTTACTTACACTTGTTTTGAATTTTTTTTCTTAATTATTTTATTTCATTTTTTTACACTGTTGCTTTAATTTTTTTTTTTTTTTATTACATTTTTTTTATTTACACTTAATAAAAAAATTTTTTTAAGCAACACTGTTTCCTTCTGTAAACATCCGCAGGACAGCAATAGACAGGTATTTTTTATGGAGGGATCGGAGGTCAACAAGACCCCAAATCCCTCCTCTGCACTTGAAAGCATTCAAAATCCCAAGATCTGCGTTTTTGAATACTTTCGATTTTTAAAAAAACGGCGCTGTTGACATCCCGGTAAACCAAGAGTGAGGTCATCGCTTCCGGGTTACCATAGCAGAGACCCGATCCTGGCTTTGTTTGGTTCTCCAACTACCTGGCGGACGTGCCGGCTAGTAGTTTACGTCACCTGGTGGGACGGGAGAGCCCAATCCAGAGGCTAGTTATCCACTCCAGTTGCTATTACAAGAGAGCCGACCGCCGGCTCTAAAAAAAAAAAAAAACCGTGCCCGGGTGATGCCTGCAGCTGCACATCATCCCGCTTCAACCACTCAAAGTCACGTGACGTACCGGGTACGTGATTTGGCGGCAAGTGGTTCATGAAATTAAACACCCACGATGCCCAGACTTGAGGGACATGAGAGGGTCTAGGCCCGGCATTTTTCGAGGCACTCAAAAAATAAGGCGACATCTACCCATTTTAAGGACAGGTCCTCTTCAGCGCTTTAGAACCCTTTACAGATCCCGGTTGGGAGGACTACTAGGCCTTCCATGCATTCTGCGACCCACAGACCATTCGTTAGGATCTCTGCGTTTTGATGGCGCCTCATTTGCCGCTGGTGAGCGATGACGCCTGGTCTCTTGTGCAGGCGGTGGCCCCCGGAGAGGTAGGATTTCATAACAAGGACTGGTGCCCCGTAAAACGTCTGCACTGGAGAGGGATCACTGGATAAGTAATGTGTTTACCAAGCTACACCGGTCCTTCCGAGCTGTAATTTACCGCCGCTGATCAGACTCAGAATCCATTAAGATCCTTTCACTTTGATTTATCTGCTGCCTGTGGCTGTGAGAGGAGCTAATAATACCTCGGCCGAACGTGCGGCGCAAGACTCACACCTTGTTAGTGCCCGTGATAAACAGTGGCAGCCCTGAGGCTGGGGCATGCTGGGAGGGGCGGGCACTCTGGGGAGAGGTCCTCCTATATGTACCAGAGAGAAAGACACAAAGGGATGGACGTGGACGGCCATATTGAATACTCAACAAATGTTGCAGATGACAGAGAAAAAATACATGCCACCTGATAAAGCTAAGGACTTGGGTTGAGGGTTCCCCAACAGGCCTAGCTAAGGCCATAATAGATGAAGGTGGGCACACCGGCGAGAGGTCCTCCTATATCTACCAGAGGGAAAAACACAAAAGGATGGACATGGATGGTGATATTAGGGACTCAAAACATGTCGCGGATGGGACAGTAGCTAATACTACTGGCTTCGTTTGAAGGTCTCTCAACAGGCCCATTAAAGGCCACACGGGAAAAATGAAGGTGGGCTCTCCAGGGAGAGGTCCTCCTATATGTACCAGAGGAAAAAACACTAAAGGGTGGATGTGGAGGGCCATATTAGATACTCAACACATGTTGCAGATGGACAGAGAAAACATGCCATCTGCTAATGCTACTGGCTTAGTTTGAGGTTCTCCCAACAGGCCCAGCTAAAACCACATGGGAAGATAAAGGTGGGCACTCTGGGGACAGGTCCTCCTATATGTACCAGAGGTAAAAAAACAAAAGGATGGACATTGAGGGCCATATTGGGTACCCAACACATGTTGCTGATATACAGAGAAAACATGCCACCTGATAATACTACTGACTTGGGTTTAGGTTCCCCCAACAGCTCCAGTTAAGGCCACAGGGAAGATAAAGGTTGGAACACCGGGGAGAGGTCCTCTTATACATGTACCAGAGAGAAAAACACAAAAGGATGGACACGGACAGCCACATTGGGGACACAACGCATGTTGCGGATGGGACAGTAGCAAACACTACTGGCTTAGGTTGAGGGTCTCTCAACAGGCCCAGCTAAGGCCACATGGGAAGATGAAGGTGAGCTCTCCAGGGAGAGGTCCTCCTCTTATGTACCAGAGGGAACAACACAAAAGGGTGGACGTAGATGGCTATATTGGATACCCACCGCATGTTGCAGATAGACAGAGAAAACATGACAACTGCTAAAGCCACTGGCTTAGGTTGAGGGTCTCCCAACAGGCCCAGCTAAGGCCACACGGGAAAAATGAAGGTGGGCTCTCCAGGGAGAGGTCCTCCTCTTATGTATGTACCAGAGGGAACACCACAAAAGGGTGGACGTAGACGGCTATATTGGATACCCACCGCATGTTGCAGATAGACAGAGAAAACATGACAACTGCTAAAGCCACTGGCTTAGGTTGCGCTCAGCTAAGGCCACATGGGAAGATGAAGGTGGGCACTTCTGGGAGAGGTCCTCTTATTTGTATCTGACAGAGGAACGTATGAAGAAGGCTGCCTAATTGTCATAAATCTCTCTCATATTGCTACTGTTTAGCATTGGCTGACTATGCGACCAAATTGCTAAACGATTGATCGGTTGCTGGGCTCCCCGGTTTACCAATTGACCGTTTGGTATGAAAATTAGTAGGTGACACACACCCCCCAATCTATATATTGTGAGTGGGTTATACCCTGGGACACCAAAAAGTTTTTCTGTTCCCCTGCAACGGGTTCATGCTTCTTTTACACCCACAACACCCATGAAGGATGCAGACAATAGGAAGCCTGGAACAGGTTCATAGGGAGGAAGCAGTGACCACCACAGGAGCATGCGTCAGGGTAAAAACACTGCATGTGGGGCATAAAAAGGCCATGCTCTCTCCCTTACACAGGGTGGGGGGGGTCCCAATTTATAGAGCTCCAATGCAAAACCCCAATGCAAGGTCAATGAAGATATAATTTGTGAGAGTCTGGCAATGCTTTGCCCAGTGGAAGATGGTGGCCACTGCGGCGTCCAACTCTAGTGCAGAATACGGCATCGCCCAGGACGCAGAGAGAGGAAATGCTCCTTCTCTAGTCAGCGAGCACAGGACCGGACGCACAAGCTCCTCCAGCTCACATCAACCCATTAGACCCATATCCATCAGTCTGCCTCTCCCCCCCCCCCCCTCCTCCTCACTCCCCGGCTGTCATAAAGGTTTAAAGCAACAGAGCACACGGCTGCTCCATTTGAGCCACTCAGAGAACGTCGGGAGTCCTAAATTAGCAACAAGCTCTCTCTGCCTGATCTGTGTACCAGTTTTACATTTATTGCATGGCTGCGCACGACACTCAGCCGGCTCCAGCGGAAAAGGAGGGGACGCCGCGTCTAATCCGTATATCCCCGGCTCTCTATTTATTTACCCGTTTTTATTTACTCTTCTAGATCAGCCGAGGAGAGCAAAACTAGACAGGAATGAGATTATAATGAATAATAAATATTACACCGTGTGGCTGCTCACTTCATTATACGGGAAACATGTACCTTTCACAATCTCGGTGTTATTGAAAGTCTCGTGTTGTATGAATGTATGCCGAAGCCAGTTTATGGGGGTGATTGGGTACGAGTTACTGGATGCCCTTCAACCTAGGTTGACACTACTGGACCCACCGTATACTGGATGCCCTTCAACCTAGGTTGACACTACTGGACCCACCATATACTGGATGCCCTTCAACCTAGGTTGACACTACTGGACCCACCATATACTGGATGCCTTTCAACCTAGGTTGACACTACTGGACCCACTGTAAAGTCTTGCGGAATGTTCCGTCTATCTTCTACTAGATGGAATTTACATCAACACCCACTCTAGTGTTTCTATACGTCCTCCTAATGCACGTCAACTATACGTCCTCCTAATGCACGTCAATCACTGACAAACCCTCCAACATTCTATAGACAGGACCGTTTTAGAAAAATCTCAGCCCATCCACATCCAAGGAACGAGCGTTCCACGTGACTGTCCTAGAATGATGTCGCCTTTAAGCCACAGAAAAAAAAAAAAAGAAGACACTTCGCATCATGTGCATGACTGCTTATGTAGGACAGACTCTGCCATGTAACACCTTAGTGACAAGTACTGCTCTGCCGCTTCTCCTCAGGAGCCTAAACCGACCCTAAATCCTCAATGACCCAAGAGGACAACCACAACGAGCAACTAAAGTCACCCATATCGGACATCTAGTTTTGTATGCCCGTGCAAAGATCAGATCAAAGGAGAACTACATGGACTTCTGCTGGGCTAGGGGTTAACTTGCAGCTGTGCGTTTTGTTGGGAGACGCTTAACCAGCAACATCCATATGTATGGGGGAATGGTCCTGTAAAGGGAGACTGGTGGCAGAGAACGTTCATTGTCTTTTCATTATTCATATTGGCAAGAAAGCAAAAAGGCAGCGGTGACTCTAAAGTGTGTACACTATGTGGCCGAACGTATGTATGCTCCTGACCATCGCACCTATATGGGCTCGTTGGACATCCCGTTCCAAAACCATGAACATTAATATAGAGTTGTCCCTCTTTGTGGATATAACCACCTCGACTTTTCTGGGAAGGCTTTTCACATTTCATTTGTGAGCTCAGGTACAGATATTGGATGAGAAGACTTGGCTCACATTTGGCACTTTTCCACTGCAAGTACCGGCTCGGCTCTACTCGGCCCTGCTTGGCCCGGTTTGCTTTTCCACTGCTGGTACCGCATGGTATGGTGTTGGAACGGTTCGGTACAGTATGGTTTGCTTTTCCACTGCTGGTACCGCATGGTACGGTGTTGGAACGGTTCGGTACAGTATGGTTTGCTTTTCCACTAAAGTAGTACTAAAGTTAAGTGGGCGGGATAACAACGATTCTCTGACCAATCAGTGGCTAGTAGTGACTGCATGCAAAGGATTGTGGGATATGGTACCAGTATGGTACCTCTTGGAACCACAAGGTGGTACTGTTCGGTTCCATGCAGTGGAAAAGCGCCGCCGTACTGTACCGAACCGTTCCTACACCGTACCATGCGGTACCAGCAGTGGAAAAGCACAAAAGCGAGCCGAACCGTTCGGTTCCATGCAGTGGAAAAGCGCCAATATTGGACTCCTTTGGGCACCAAGAAAAAAAAAAAAAGAAGGATCTGGCTCACAACCAGCATTTCAATTAATCTCAAAGGGGTTTCTTCTGAGTTGAGGTCAGGGCTTGGGTTCCTTCACCCAGAACACCTATATGATCTTTCTTGACAAAACCATGGCCATTACTATGGAGTTGCCGCCTCATGGACATTGACATGAATTGTCCACCCTTTATGGCTATAAAATCCTCCACTCTTCTGGGATAACTTTATTCAAGATTTTGGAGGGCGACTTAATGGTTATTTGGAGGTCAGGTATTAATGGTGGATGAGAAGACCTGGTTCAAAAGCCAATTCATCCCAAAGGTGTTCAGTAGGGCTGAGGTCAGGGCTGTGTCTAGGACACCTTTAAGTTCCTCCTCACCAAACCGGCCAAACCATGTCTTTATGGAGCTGGCTCTACTCTTTTGGAAAGGCTTCCCTCAAAAATTTGTATGTCTGGGGGAATTTATGTCCAATCAGCCAAAAGAACATTTGTGAGGTCAGGTATTGATATCGATTAAGAAGACCTGGCTGAACATTGGTGTTCAAATTCATTCCAAAGGAGATCAGTAGGGATGAGGTCAGGGCTCTATGCAAAACACTCAAAAGGAGATCAGTAGGGATGAGGTCAGAACACTCAAAGGAGATCAGTAGGGATGGAGGTCAGGGCTCTATGCAAAACACTCAAAGGAGATCAGTAGGGATGGAGGTCAGGGCTCTTTGCAAAACACTCAAAGGAGATCAGTAGGGATGAGGTCAGGGCTCTATGCAAAACACTCGAGTTCCTCCATACCAAACTGGTCAAACCATGTCTTTATGCAGCTGCACTCCTCTCCCCATGGTCATTAATATGAAGTTGTCCCCTCTAGGACTATTATATCCTCTGCTATTCTGGGAAGGCTTTCTACAAGGTTTTGGAGGGTGACTGTGTGAATTCATCCCCCTTTGTGAGGTCAGGTACTGATGTTGAAGACCTGGCTCACCATTGGTGTTTTAGCTCATCCCAAAGGTGTTCAGTAGAGTTGAGGTCAGGGCTCTGTGCAGGACACTCGAGATCCTCCAAGAGAAGACCTCAGCCCAAAGGTGTACTGTAGGTTTAAAGGCAGGTACTGATGTTGGATGAGATCTTATACCAAAGGTCTTCCAAAAGTAATGTTGAGGTCAGGTCTCGGTGCAGGACACCCAAGAGTCCCTCAACACCAAACTGGTCACACCATGTCTTCATGGAGCTGGCTTGTACACAGGGGCACAGTCATGGTGGAACAGAAAAGGGTCTTCAACAAACTATTATGACAAGGTTGGAAGAGCACAATTGTACAACATCTTTGTATGCCGTTTATCAATGGAGATCCCATGGCTAAATGCTTGATTTTATGTATTCGGTTTTGGAACTGGATGTCCTGCAAGCCCATAGGTGTGGTGGTCAGGCATGAACAAACCTCTGGCCTTGCTACAACGTATGTCACCAAAACTCCCCCCCTTCCATGTAAAAGCATCTAACAAAAAAAAAAACTGGACAAACCAGCTTGGTTACTGAAGCTTCGCTTGTACAACTACTTTCACTTTATGAGCATCATAGCGTCGCCCTTATAAAACATCAGACAGTCTACCAATAAGGTGGCATTATCAGGGCCAAGAGACCTCAATTACAGCCCGGCTTCTAAGAAACGATGAAGGAGATGGCGTTCTGGTCCGGAATGACTTTCATCTAAGTAAATCACGTCTGCAGAAATTATGGAGCTTAGTAGTCAGAAATAATTACAACCCAAACCATATTTTTCTGTAGTCTTTTCCATTGCCATCAATAGAAGAAGCTAGTTCCTAGATTAAAGTGCTTGAAAAGCTCCACATTTTTATTTTCCAATATAAAATTAATGGATACATACAATTATTAAGCAGAAAGGTCTCTAAAATGAAAGGAGCGGTGTCATATCGTCTGTCCCAAAGAGGAAGAATGCTTCCCTTTCCCCTGGAGCGCAACAAGACTCGGGACAGGGGTACTCAAGACTCGGGACAGGGGTACTCAAGACTCGGGACAGGGGTACTCAAGACTCGGGACAGGGGTACTCAAGACTCGGGACAGGGGTACTCAAGACTCGGGACAGGGGTACTCAAGACTCGGGACAGGGGTACTCAAGACTCGGGACAGGGGTACTCAAGACTCGGGACAGGGGTACTCAAGACTCGGGACAGGGGTACTCAAGACTCGGGACAGGGGTACTCAAGACTCGGGACAGGGGTACTCAAGACTCGGGACAGGGGTACTCAAGACTCGGGACAGGGGTACTCAAGACTCGGGACAGGGGTACTCAAGACTCGGGACAGGGGTACTCAGGTATACCTCTCCATAGGGTTTAGTGGACCCCTCTTCCTTGTGATCAGCCAAAGCCAACCAATGAGTATTGAGAAGGGGGCTCTCCAGAATAAATACCCTCCCCAAGGTAGGAAAAAAAAGAACCCGATAGCCACACATCCCCCCCTTAGACTTCAGGGTTGGCCTAAAAATCCCTCACCCTACAATCCTGGAGTGAAAGTGCCATACAAAAGTGAAGAAATAGACAGTGAGAAAAAAAAATATAAAGGTGCCAGTGTGCAAGACAATGGCTAGGCCTTGCACCTGGAAACAAAAAATTGCCCCAATCTCAGCCAAAAGGCCTAGTCTATGAGGCAAGGTGTAGAGAAAAAAAGGCAAGCAGTGTCATGGCATTTCACACAGGGCATTACCAAACCCATGGTGTAACTTCGGCACCCCTAGGTCGCCACTCCCACGGGGTGCTGGACACAGCGGGCTCTCTGCCTTCTCAGCCCTTAGACAAGGCAGCATAGTTCAAACTAGGAGACAGTATGTCCCTCAGAATCTACCGACCTCCACCTTGCGTGTATTCGGATTCCTTCCTTAGACAAGGCAGCACAGGTCAAACTAGGAGGCACTAGGTCCCTCAGACTCAAACAGACCCCCACCTTATGTGAATTCAGATTCATTCCCAGCCCTCAGCTATAGGCAAGCACAGTCCAAACAATGAGGCACAAGGTCCCTCAGAATCTACTGACCCCCCACCTTATGTGAATTCGGATTCCTTCCCTAGACAGGGCAGCACAGGTCAAACCAGGAGGCATTCGGTCCCTCAGAATCTACAGACCCCCACCTTACATGGATTCAGATTCCTTCCTTAGGCAAGGCAGCACAGTTCAAACCAGGAGGCATTAGATCCCTCAGGATCTACCAGCACCCATCTTACGTGGTGGGCTTTCAATTCGGATTGCTTCCCATGAGGAAGATCACTTAGGACCCCCAACATACCAACAGGGATACTACACAGCTAGCCCAGGGGCTAGAATGATGGCAGAGCACCCCTAGTGCACACGGATAAGAATAGATAGTACACTTGATGATAGCCAAAAGGCCTCTGCTGTGCTCTTGTTACTTGAATGTTGCTTTAATTTCCCCACTATGTCCATAATCCAAATGCCAAAGGCCGCAGTGGAGCCTTTAGTCTAAAATTACTACGTACAGAGATGAGTTGTCAAGTTTAGTGTACAGCAAATGTAAAACACAAGGCCAAACTTATTTTTTTCCCCATTCCGAGCCTATGTTAGCCATTGATGAAATAATTAGAGTTTAAGTGGTAAATAGGGTAGTCAATAAAAGGTTATTATTTCAACTCCAAGATTACTACAAAATATTTTACATAAATTGAAAATAAAAAAAGAAAAGTTCTCGAATATGGTTGAACAAACAAAGAAACCTGTATTATCTCCCCTAGTATCCCTCCTAGTTCCTGTACACCCCATCACAAAGCCACATCACAAGCTCCCGGTCAGACACGAGGTCAATAGTTACCTCACCACCTGACAAAATGGAAGATTAAATCTTCACCGCAATAAATTTTCTCCCCGGGCGAGCTCCGTGACCTGACCGGAGACGGAACGACAATTATATGAATCAGTTTTACCTGGAGAAAGAAAGTTGTTGCATGCGCGATATTGACGTTTTCCGGGACGGTTGTAATCTTTTTAAGAGCCCGACCATTGGGGATGTGCTAAGGAGATCGATGCGATTCTAAATTGGGTTTTAATTAAACAATCAATCTACGTACACTTACTCAATTAGTGGCCCAAACGATATTCAGACCTCACACAAAAAAAAACCCTCTATTAAGGATAGAACCGGGAGAAGGAGGACGAGGGAGAAGGAGGACGAGGGAGAAGGAGGACGAGGGAGAAGGAGGACGAGGGAGAAGGAGGACGAGGGAGAAGGAGGACGAGGGAGAAGGAGGACGAGGGAGAAGGAGGACGAGGGAGAAGGAGGACGAGGGAGAAGGAGGACGAGGGAGAAGGAGGACGAGGGAGAAGGAGGACTTGTTTTAAAATGGAATAGATCTCAAACTACTGAGGTGGTGAAGGAGCAGCTCCGTCTCTACCCACGAATTAGGGAAAGCGCTAAAAGAAAAAAAGGACACTTATTCAAATTAGAACCCGCTGTCTGAAATGTTCAGTGAAGAATTAAAGTCTTAAGGAAATGGCATGCATTACAGAAAAGTAAAGTGTTTTCAGATAAGGAATGCACTAGAGTACGCGTGAAGGAGCTGCAGTCCCCGTCGTGAAGCATGCCGAGACCAAAAGCAGCCAACCTCTGGTCAACCATCTCGCATCACTTCGCACCGGAGAAGCTGATTAATGCATTAGCAACCACGTCATGGGAAAGGTCAGTCCCAACCTCAGCGACAAGCATTGTTCTTCCATTAGAGAGATTACTCTCCCAAGAGGTCAACTCTCAGGATATATTTGTTTAACGGGACAAATGCATCCCGGTTTTTCAAACATGCAAATGATGCTACGGTATGAAAACAAACAGAAAAACTTGATTTCCAACCGAACAATCCCTTTTATAATGGGGTTCAACTGGATGACAAATCAATGCTAAAGCAATATGGCCAACGCCAAGAAAAAGGATGATAGTAACTATGTTTACAGCCTAACCACAGCCAATTATTTCCTTCCTTGTAGGACAGCCAAACATTCTATAATGTGTGCCCTAGCCTCGGAGGAGTGCATAGTGTGAATAAACCCAGAGAGGAAACATTTACAAAAAAATGATGGTTTCTCCATCAGATATCATCCACCATCCTCTAATATTCATCCTAACTTATCCATTATCTCTCATTACCAATCATCTTCTAGAATTCATTATACCCCGTCATCAATTATCTCCTATTACCATCTACCATTCATCTTTCATCCCCTATCATCCTCTAGTATTCATCATACCCTGCCATCTATTATCTCACATCACCATCATCTATCTTTCACCATCCTCCAGTATTCATCATACCCAACCATCCATTATCTCCCATCACCCTATCACCGTCTTCCATCATTCATCATCCCCTATCATCCATCATCTCCCACCATCCGCCATCATCTATAATATCCCACCTGATAGCCACACATCCTCCCCTTAGACTTCAGGGTTGGCCTAAAAATCCCTCACACTACAATCCTGGAGTGAAAGTGCCATACACAAGTGAAGAAATAGACAGTGAGAAAAAAAAAATATAAAAGGTGCCAGTGTGCAAGACAATGGCTAGGCCTTGCACCTGGAAACAAAAAATTGCCCCAATCTCAGCCAAAAGGCCTAGTCTATGAGGCAAGGTGTAGAGAAAAAAAAAAGGCAAGCAGTGTCACGGCATTTCACACAGGGCATTACCAAACCCATGGTGTAACTTCGGCACCCCTAGGTCGCCACTCCCACGGGGTGCTGGACACAGCGGGCTCTCTGCCTTCTCAGCCCTTAGACAAGGCAGCACAGGTCAAACTAGGAGGCACTATGTCCCTCAGAATCTACCGAACTCCACCTTACGTGTATTCAGATTCCTTCCTTAGACAAGGCAGCACAGGTTAAAATAGGATGCACTAGGTCCCTCAGACTCAAACGGACCCCCACCTTATGTGAATTCAGATTCATTCCCAGCCCTCAGCTATAGGCAAGCACAGTCCAAACAAGGAGGCACTAGGTCCCTCAGAATCTACAGACCCCCACCTTACATGGATTCAGATTCCTTCCTTAGACAAGGCAGCACAGGTCAAACCAGGAGGCACTAGGTCCCTCAGAATCTACTGACCCCCCACCACCATCTATTATCCACCATCTTCTCGCAATCATTCTCTACAGTCACCTTCCATGGTCTGATATCTCATCCACCATCTCCCACCACCTTCTATCCTTCATCGCTCACCACCTATCAGTCATCTCCCATCATTTCCCATATCTTGTCAATCATCAGCTATTATATTATCTCTCATTCTTCATCCCCTTATATCATCTGCCATCGCCCACCACCTTTTATTTGTCTCCCATCATTCCCCATATCTGATCACTCATCAGCTTTTATATTATCCATCGTTTTTTTATCCCCTTATATCTACCATCTCGCACCATGACCTCCGCCCTCTAGCCTTCATTGCCACCACCTTCTACCCATCATTCCTCATATTTTGTCACTCATCAGTTATATTAGCTATCATTTTTTATCTCCTTATAGGTCATTCATCCTCCACCACCGTCGGTCATTTATCTCCCATCATTTCTCATATGCGGTCAACCATCATCTCTTATTTTATAGTATCTATAATTTTTCATACCCTTAGATCAGGGATCCTCAAACTACGGCCCTCCAGCTGTTGCGAAACTACACATCCCATGAGGCGTTGTAAAACTCTGACATTCAAATAAATGACTAGGCATGATGGGAGTTTTAGTTTCTGAACAGCTGGAGGGCCATAGTTTGTAGACCCTTGCCTTAGATCATCCATCATCCTCTATTGTTCTTGGGGGTTTTATTTTCTTTAAACCTGCACTGGAGAGATATTTCTTCATTTCCTGACCCTCTCACTACTTGAGAAAAAATAAAAAATTGGAGAAGCGTCACCGGGACAGAAAATCATAGACAACAATAAAAACGATGTCAGAGGTTTTAACCCTTCCCCACTCTACTCTTTGTCTTCCCACTGGGGAGTTTTCCCATCACTTCCTGTCTTGAAAGAAAGATGGAGTAACATTTCCTTCAAATTGGGGCACAGACGGCAATAAAAGCCCAAATAGAAGATCAATCTAGTGAATGCTCTTCACACTGGAAGGGTGAACCCTAATGACAATAGGCAGGTAGATCAGTCTTGATCATGGATGTGCTTGTTTGTAGAGAGTCGCAGTTAACTTTTTCCGGGGGGCAATTACAGTGTCCCCTTCACCTGGGCTATTTGTCTGGAATCTTTGTTCCAGAGGCAGGGTAAAATAATTCAATACCTGTCTTCTATGAAAGGAAAGGCAACAGATTTACACAAAAGATTTGGACCGTAAAAAACGCCTGTCATAACAGCAGCAACGGGTAAATAAAAAAAAGATCTAAAGAAGCTCCGATGCCCTTCTGTGCTCCATCTATAACAAAATAGAAAGGGAAAAGCGCACTATAGTGTGGATGTGGAAGAGGGTGGGAAATCTGGTTAAAGTCCGCATTACATTACGACACGAGGGAAGAAGTCCACCAATCTGAGAAACACTTGGTTCTGGAGCTCCTAGTGGTGAAGGGCATCACCCAGCTTCCTGGAAGGTTTTCTTTTGAAGGTTCCCATGCTGTGATGTAAGACGTAGCACACCACCCACACCTTGCACCCCAAGGCACGCTATGAAGATTGGAGAACAGCGCTCATCTGGCATCACAGAGCAGGTTCCTTCAAATAGATCTCCCACCTGTGTGAAAATGTGACATACAACCTCCCCACTGGCCATGGTTAGTGTTCTTTAGCTGCTCTGCTTCCTTGGCCTGAGATGTGCGGCTACATTTTTATACATCATTTATTGTGTCTGTGTGTCCTTGATTGATTTTACCCTGATAAAAGGTGCCACACTAAACTGTAGTCCTACTCTCACCAATAGAAGCACCCAAACTGGGACAAATCGCTTCCTCTGAAACCCCATCAGCCTTGATGGATCAGCATCACTCAAAGACCTCAGACTCACTCAAGGCATTAGAAGACCCTATTGTTTGTCTTCCGTGGCAGCTACTCCAACCAATATTATGGCTAGCAGACATTAGATGGCTTAAGCCAGCCACAAACTGTTCGAATCTTGGCTGGTTTAGCAGGGACCGGTCGATATTTGAACCATCTATGGGCAGGCTGATTGTACCCAAGTTGATACATCGATCGCCCAGGGTACAACCAGCATGTCAGATTCTTTACGCGGAAAAAGGTATTCTCCAACACACCATCAGAGGGCCATGTGCAGGTTTGCTTTGAAAACCAAGGAGGACTCTCTTGCATGCACTTGAAATATATACATGAAGACCCACTGCCAGCCACGTGGCGTTCTCTTTATAAAATAAGGTCCTACACTGTGAAGCTAGAGATAGCCTCACACAACTACAACCAGGAGGTGCCTTCACACAACACAACCACAACCAACTTCACGCACCTACCACTAGAGGCGGCTTCACATTCACACAACCACAAAAAGTATTCAACACACCATCAGAGGGCCAAGTGCAGGTTTGCTTTGAAAACCATGGAGGACTCTGTTGCTCGCACTTGGAAATCTATACATGCCCCAAGCCCCATTGGGTTATCTCTTGTAAAGATGATCCTACACTGTCCAACCAGAGGTGGCTTCGCACAGCCGCAACCAGAGGTGGCTTCGCACAGCCGCAACCAGAGGTGGCTTCGCACAGCCGCAACCAGAGGTGGCTTCGCACATCTGCAGATGTGTGTAGCAGACCCTCGGCTGGCAGGTCCAGTTTTTGGGAATTTTAGTATGGTTACTTGCTGTTAACTGCCCCACTAATTTGTATCCTTGCATCTTCGGCTAGTTGTAAATTGATTTGAGCAGCTGCCAATCGCCAATTGTTTGACCAGAGCTAAAGAGATGGACAAACCATCCCTATTTTGTTTTTCTTGTTTCTAGATGGACTGATGCTACGGAGCACTTTCCTTATTCTCCTCAATCCCTTGATACAGCTTCTCTCGTTAGTAGTTAATATGAAATCTTTAAATAACCCAGGTGAGACTAAGCGGACATTAGCATTTACCAATACCACACAATATCAAACAACTCAAATTACCGAGGCTTCCTTTAACTGCACAAGACGTTTCCCGCCACACCGTCTAGGTCAGTACAGTCCCTGGGGACAATAGTGCGAGGAGACGAAACTGGATGACAAATCAGCGAATTAAAGGATTGTTGCTCATTTTTTGTGTCATTGATCCATTTTTGTATTAACCTACAAAACCGAAGACTAAAAAATAGAAAACTATTTTTTTTTTAGGGTTTTCTATCGCCCCCAGGGACTGTTCGTTGGCTTGAGAAACATGTCTACTGGATTGGGCGGACTGGTTCTTGAACGCTATCTTGAGCAGTCCATCCCTCGTCTCATACATAGTCCCAATGCTTTGAGTTTGTACTCTTCACACCACACTTCCTCCATTCAGATTTTAATGGCTCAACATTTGGCAAGATCTTTGCTTCAACGCTTGATTATATTTTGTACATTTAAACTTATAATAAAACAATAAAAATCTATGAACACAAAGTTCTTTCCTTATTCTTTTCAATCTCCTGATACGGCTTCTCTCGTCAGTAGTTAATATGAAATCTTTAAATAACCCAGGTGAGACTAAACGGCCATTAGCATTTACCAATATTACACAATATCAAACAACTCAATATCACTGAGTCTTCTCTCAACTGCACAAGACATTTCCCGCCACACTGCCTGGGTCAGTACAGTCCCTGGGGAGGGGGGGGGGGTGCAATAGCACAAGGAGACGAAGATTGGCCGGTGAAACTGATGACAAATAAGGGAATTAAAGGATTGCTCTTGTAATTTTGGTTGTTTCACACGTGTAAGCAAAGAACATCAACTCTTCTGGTTCAATTACAAGCAGGAGACAGAAGCAAATGTTGCCCTAATGTTTCCACCGACCAATGAACCAATATGACATCAACAGAACAGACTGGAATATCTGCACAAAGTGGGTTTAATTGGAAGTTTTGAATTGGTGTTTATATAAAACCTCTAGCTAAACTAGAGGTTTATTATAGATGGGATAACCTCTTGAAAGGAATCTGATGAGCGGAGGTCCAGGTTGGAATTTACAAAGCAGAGCAGAGGCCTAGGATGGAAGGCACAGAGCAGGGCAAGGCCTCAGGTAGTCAAGGATGGATGGTTACAGAGTAGGTATAGGAGGCCATGACATCCCTTTTCACCTGGGGCCTTGCTCTTCTCAGTGCCAACCATCCCTGGCCACCTAGGGCCTTGCTCTTAGCCCATCATCCTAGGCCTTTGCACTGCTTTGTAAATTGTTACAATGGCCAATGAGCCAACGTGACATCAACAGAACAGATCTGTACAAAGTGTGATTAATTTGGCACAAATTTGTAATTGGTGTTTACCATAGACGGGGGAACCTCATGGAGGAAACCGCTGAACTGAGGTCTAGGGTGAAATTTACAAAGCAGAGCAGAGGCCTAGGATGATGGGCGAAGAGCAAGGCCTCAGTTACCCAGGGATGGATGGTTATAGAGCGGGGATAAAAGAGGCCATGGCATCTATGGCCACCTGGAGCCTTGTTCTTCTCTGTGCCCACCATTCCTGGCCAACTGAGGCTTTGCTCTTTGCCCATCATCCTAGGCCTCTGCACTGCTTTGTAAATTCCACCCTTGACCTCAGTTCAACAGTTTCTGTTCACAAACAGGAGAGGATAGCAAATATTGCCTGAATTGTTCCAATCGCCAATTAGCTAAAATTACATCAACAGAAAAGATTTGTACAAAGGGTGTTTAATCTGGATTGGTTGTTTAATTAAACCTCCAGATAAAGTAGAACTTTATGGAGGAAACTGCTAAACAGAGGTCTACAGTGGAATTTACAAAGCAGGAGGCCTAGGATGATGGGCGAAGAACAAAGCCTCAGTTGGCCAGGGATGGATAGTTACAGAGTAGGGATATGAGTCCATGACATCCCTGGCCACCTGGAGCCTTGCTCTTCTTTGTGCCCACCATCCCTGGCCACCTGGGGCCTTGCTCATCTCTGTGCCCACCATCCCTAGCCACCTGGGGCTTTGCTCATCTCTGTGCCCACCATGCCTGGCCACCTAAGTTCTTGCTCCTTGCCCATCATCCTAGGCCACTGCATTGCTTTACACATTCAACCCTAGATCTCAGTTCAGCATTTTCCGATTACAAGCAGGAGAGGGAAGCAAACATTCCCTGAATCGTTCCAATCGCCAATGAGTCAACAAGACATCAACAGAACATATCTGTACAAAGGGTGTTTAACTTGATTGGTGTTTACATAAAGCTCCAGCTAAAGTAGGAAGTATATCATAGATCGGAAAACCTCATGGCGGAAACTGCTGAACGGAGGTCTAGAGTGGAATTTACAAAGCAAAGTCCTAGGATGATAGGCGTAGTGCAAGGCCTCAGTTGGCCAGGGATGGAGGGTTACAGAGTAGGGATAAGAGGCTGCTGACATCCCCGACTACCTGGGGCCTTGCTATTCTCTGTGCCCACCATCTCCGACCTCTGCACGGCTTTGTACATTCCACCCTGGACCTTGGTTCAGCAGTTTCCAATTACAAGAAGGAGAGGGAAGCAAATGTTGCCCGAACTGTTCCAATGGCCAACATGACATCAGCAGAGCAGATTTGTACTTTGTCTGTTTAATTTGACCCAGATTTAATATTGGGGTTTATATAAAACTTCAGCTAAGCTAGAAATGTATCATAGATGGGAGAACCTCATGAAGGAAACTGCTGAACTGAGGTCCAAGATAGAATTAAAAAGCAGTGCAGAGGCCTATAATGGAACGCATAGGGAAGGGCAAGGCCTCAGTGTGCCAGGGATTGATGGTTACAAAGTAGGGATAAAGGTCACAGTGGGGTAGAGAGCAACAGGCCAAGGCACAGAAAAATACACAAAAACCGAGTCAGAAGGCCTCACTGGCACAAACGATGAAGAGCAGAGGTCCTAGATAGCTTGCACAGAGTAAAAAGGAAACAAGGAAAGACAAAAAACCCGGGGACATCCAAAAAAAACAACCAGACCAGGTAACCTCCCTCACCATCTACATGAGGCATACAAGGTCCCCCATTCTTACAAGCCATAAGGAGAGAACTCTCGCCTCCCCTTCTATCAGAACAATGCTGCAAAGCTTCCTTGGCTACCTCTACTCTGGTTTCCAGGCAGTCACCAGAACTGAAGTCTGACGGGGAGGTTGCTGTTTTAAAAAGTTGGATAGGGTGGAGTTTCCTATTAAGGGGAGGAGCCTAGGCCTCTCTGTGTGCTGTCCTAAAAGACACTGGGGGGGGTAAAGAAAAAAAAAAACATGACCAAGTCTGATGATGTCTGATGACTGAGGCGGGTACCGTAGCCCGGGAAAAGAAGAGAGGCCAAGGTTGATGAGCAAGCTCACCATGGTCTGCAGAGAGGTCAGGACTGGAGAGGCCGAGAAGTGACGAATATAATGCAGAAGAAAGGAAGTGTCCAGAGTAAAGATGACCCCACAGGCAATGGCACAGATGCTGTCCTCTTAGAACTCGCTTCTTTCCTCCAGATTAGATTACAGAAAATTTCCTGGCATCGGAGATGTGTGACAATGACCACAGCTGTTTCACACTGAGATCGTATTTGCTCTGACAATTCCCAGTCCAATCGCGGCTGACATATGCCTCCATTTAACCGCCTTGAAGAAAAATGAGGCACGCACAATATTAGCAGATTTTTTTTTTTTTAATTTTGTTCACCGCCAACACATGGATGATAAAAAGCCCTGGAAGAGACGAGAGAGGACAAGATACCAATAACCTGTTACTTGTTAGGTGAAGCCAATGAAGATTTCGATACTGGGAGAAGGCCATCAGTAAAAACCACCAATGCCAACATGTGGATACACCCAAGGTCAACCACTGACAGGATCGACAATTCTCCGTCTCGCAATAAAAGCAAAAGCGACCCTCCCTTTAACGTGGGCTACAAAAAAATAAACACAAGAAATTGCAACGTCTATGTGAAGTAGTCACCAAATGTTCCCATCGACCCGACCTTTTCTGGTGCTCTTAGGCCCCATTCACACCTCGAGCTCGAAGCTCAAAACGCTGGAGGAGAAAATAAATCAATTATTCTCTATGGAGACGGTTCACATCGCCTGAAGCCAAACACCTGAAGCTCAAAAAAGTTCTGCAGCTTTTTTTGGACCTCGAATCAAGCAGATTTTGGCGTGTTTGAATTTTTTCCCCAGAAAAAGGCATTGAAATGCATGATTGGCGTGTTTTTGAGCACGTTCGCACGATTTTCTGCTCAAAATGATTTCTGCGCAATGATTAAAAAAATAAATAAATATAAATGAACCCTAACCCTCATACTAACTCCTAACCCTAATAATAAACCCCAATTCTTACCCCTAACCCTAACCCTGACGAAATAAATAAATAGGTAAAATAATAATAATAAAAATAAATAAATAATAATAATAATAATAATAATAATAACAATAATAATTTAACCCTAACCCCAACCCTACTAACTCCTAACCCTAATAATAAACCCCAATTCTTACCCCTAGCCCAAACCCTGACAAAATAAATATGTAAATAATAATAAAAATAAATAAATGAACCCTAACCCTAATACAAACTCTTAACCCTAATAATAAACCCCAATTCTTACCCCCAACCCCGACAATATAAATAAATAGGTAAATAAATAAAAATAATAATAAATTAACCCTAACCCAGCACTTAGCCCCCGTTCACACTGGGGCGACCTGTGAGGCGACCTGGTCGCCTCACAGGTCGCCGCAGGTCGCCTCCCATAGGGAAGCTGCGGACCCGTTCTGATAGGAGCGACACAAGTCGCTCCGACTCAGAAAAAGGGTCCGGAGCTTCTTTGGGGCGACCAGGAGGCGACCGCCATAGACTTCAATGTTACGAAGTCCGTTGTGGCCGCTCCGAGGTAGCGGCGCGGTGCGAAGTAGCGTCGCCCCAGTGTGAATGGGGGCTTATACCAACTCCAAACCCTAATAAACCCTAATTCTTACCCCTAACCCCAACAAAAAATAAATAGGTAAATAAATAAAAATAATAAATAAATGAACCCTAACCCCAACCCTAATACTAACTCTAAACCTAATAATAAACCCTAATTCTTACCCCTAACCCCAACCCTGACAAAATAAATAGGTAAATAAATAATAAATTAACCCTAACCCAAACCCTAATACTAACTCCTAACCCTAATAATAAACCCTAATTCTTACCCCTAACCCTGACAAAATAGGTAAATAAATAATAAATTAACCCTAACCCCAATACTAACTCCTAACCCTAATATTAAAACCCAATTCTTACAACTAGCTCCCAAAAAATAACAAAATAAAAAAATAGATAACTAAATAATAATAAACCCTAATTCTTACCCCTAACTCCAAAAACAATAGGTAAATAAATAAAAATAATATTAATTAACCCTAATACTAACCCCTAACCCTGAAAAATAAGTAAATAAAAATATTAAAATAATAAAAAATATAGTACAAAGGCAAAACTTTTTTTAATAAAGTTTTGGATGAAGTGGAGAGGGAATAGAACCCCCGTTAGTTTTTATTGCGGTTTTTGGCCCTGTTAGGGAGGTTCTTTTTACCATAATCATTGAAAGTAAAAGACCCCCGAACCTCTTCTTCTGGGGTCCCCCCCCCCCCTCCGGTGCTCCAGGCTCTTCTTCATTGATTGAAATCTTCAATTTGATTGACAGCAGCAGGAGCCAATGGCTCCTGATGCTATCAATCTGTCCAATGCGGTGAGACAGCTGCACTTGTGCACATCAGGATCAGCTATTAAAAAAAAAAAAAAGCTGGGGGGGGGGGGGTGAGGGGGGTTACGGGAGGCAGTCAAAGAACTTTAAGGCTTTAAAACCACTTAACAAAAAATACTAATAATGAGTAAACCCCTAATCCTAACCAAAAAAAAAAAATATATATATATATATATATATATATATATATATATATATATATATATAACCCAACAAAAAAATAAATCTCTAACTTTAACTGGTTAAATAAAAACAAAAAAAGTAACAATAATAAAAATGATAATGAATAAACCCCTTTAAATAAATAAAACGAAAAACAATAAAATTAACCCCTAATCCTTACCCAAAAAAAAAAAAATATGTAAACAAACACCCCCCCAAAAAAAAGTAACAAATAGTAAAAAAAAAAAAAAAAAAAAAAACCACGGGTGAAAAAGCTGGAAAGCCTAGCAACAAATGATGAAAGACGGTATTTTTCTCTATTGGCTAATAGAACAAAAAGACTAAAACACAAAAACGAATTCAAAATGCACAAAAAACCTCAAACGCAACAAAACGCCTGAAATTTTTTTTTCCAAAACAACGCTCAGCTGTGAATGCAGTACAATTATCTGAACTTCAGCTTTAAAGTCTCTTATTGCCGGACTGGGAAGAACCTCCCCATGGTATCCCCGGACTGGGAAGCACCTCCCCATGGAATCCCCGGACTGGGAAGAACCTCCCCATGGAATCCCCGGACTGGGAAGCACCTCCCCATGGAATCCCCGGACTGGGAAGCACCTCCCCATGGAATCCCCGGACTGGGAAGAACCTCCCCATGGAATCCCCGGACTGGGAAGAACCTCCCCATGGAATCCCCGGACTGGGAAGAACCTCCCCATGGAATCCCCGGACTGGGAAGAACCTCCCCATGGAATCCCCGGACTGGGAAGAACCTCCCCATGGAAGCCCCCATAGACCTTTCCTTCCTTTCCAGGTCGGGTTCAATGAAGGAGAAGCAGACAGGTGGGTGATCTGTCACCGTGACGGATCAACTCCGGCTATGCCGGCCGCCAATCCTCAAACTCGGTAAGATTATTATAATAAATGCAGTAGACCTTTTTTTTCCTCCTTCACGTTAGGAGTTTGATTAAGGTAACGTCTACTTATTACCATTCATAGACGGAGCGAGTTTGGTTCCAGTCGGCACTTTGAGCGCACCGGGAGGAAAATACAGATTGCTGCAAAGACAGCAGCAAAACACAACAAAACTGTTTTCCTCCCACTGCAAATTTGTAGAAAAACAACTTGCGCAGATTTGAAGGTTTAATTAGGTTGGTGCCTCAGAGACCGACCTTTAAGACCTTGCCGAGCTATTTCAACGACGGGAAATTTTTTCAAAGTCTGATTTAAATAGATTCGCTCATTGAACTGCTCCCGCTGCTAACCGGCCCGGCCTTGATTTTCTTGGCATAAAACGTGTACTGTACTAAGGAGCCACGGTTACCTGCTATACATGGGGATAAAATACCCCTAGATGGAAAACATCGGCATTAACTGGAGTTACAGTGACACATGGCGTGACATTAGGCCCCAGACGTATCAATGTGTGGGAGAACACCAATCAACGTGACCAATAGCTTTCCATGGATGGAACAAGAAGCTTTCGAACAGGTCTCACTGTCAGGATCTGAACCCATGACCTCTGCATCATCTGGCAGTGGCTCTCCTTGCTGAGCCACCCAAGATACTGGATAGCATCCTGTCTGAGCCATTGGACAATCTTGCCTAGCACCTTGTTTCTGGTGAACTTTGCTCCTCCCATGGGCTTCCTATTTAAGCCACGCCTAAGCACTTCCAGTTTCTCAGATTATTGTGCTCTTTCCAGCCAATATCTTGCTCCTTTGCATACCCGCAGCTGTCCTTATCTCCACTACCACTTGCTACCAACCTTTGGCTTGTTTACAGACTATGCTTCCATTTGATCCGTACCTGCAACATTCATTACCAACCTTTGGCTTGTTCCTCGACTACAGTTATGCTCGATCCCAACCTGCAACCACTTATTATTGACCTTTGGCTTGTTCCTCCACCATACTTCGTCTTGATCCCTACCCGCAACCAATTGTTACCGACCTTTGGCTTGTTCCTTGACTACACTTCCGCTTGATCCATACCTGCAACATTACCAGCTGTCACAGCACTGCCGCGTACTCACCCGCTCCTGGGCGCCCTCATGGCAAAGTCGCCGCACTCGCCGTTCTCAGGGACCTCTCTCCCAGGTGTGAGGCGGTTCCCTCTCCTCCCCCGAGGTCCAGGGCAAGCACGCCGTTGTAGCAAGGTGGCGGTTGCCACTCAGACTCGGTGTTCTGCACAGGGAGGAGGTTGAGGGCTGCAGATCTGGTAGGGGAAGGAAGGTCAGGAACTATGGTGCAAATCAACATGGCGCTGGGTCCCCGACTTCCATTTATAGCTCCTGTGTCCCCTACCTACTAGTGGGAGGTGGTCGGTCATGTGATCCTGGCTCTCTATTTAAACCAAGCACCCCTTCCAGTCAGTGCTTGGTTATTTTCTATTTCCATGCTCTCGTATACCTGTCTTTTGTCCTGTTTCTCAGCTCGTGTTCCTGGTTCCTGACCCTTGATCTTCTGTTTGGCTCTCCCTGCCAGCCACCTGACCAGACTCCGAATTGATCGACTTCTCTTGCCAGCCACCTGCCCTGACTTCGGATTGACTGACCTCGCTTTCTGCTTCTTCCCATTAAAGGCCTCCGTGCCAGCACAGACCCTTCGGGACCCTGTCCCCACTTCCAGGTGGTCCTGAGGTGCTCTTGATTATAAGTGCTGTTCTGCTGCAATTGGGTTCCGTTCGTGCTGCAAGACCTCAGGAGGGTTGCGACACCGACCTTTGGCCTGTTCCTCAACTATGCTTCTGCTTAATCCCTGCAACATTCGTTACCAACCTTTGGCTTGTTCCTCGACTACGCTTCTGCTTGATCCCAACCTGCAACCACTCATTGTAGACCTTTGGCTTGTTCCACAACTACACTTATGCTTGATCCCAACCTCCAACATTCTTTACCAACCTTTGGCTTGTTTACTGATTAGGCTTCTGCTTTATCCCAACCTGCTATATCTTCTACTTGACCCCCAGCTTGCTACCCTCATGGTGGGGAGATCCTGAGGCCAATGACCTGGTACTAACACGCAGAAAAACCCATCTCCATTATCAGGTGAATACCGGTTCTTAGGGATGCACAGATACTTTTTCTCAAGTACTCGCCAATACCATACACCAATACCTAACTTTAGTGCCATGTGACAGCTTTTTTTTTTTTATTTTTTTTTTTCTTCTCTAATGAAATATTATCATTTCTTCAGAATTACGAAGAACAGTTCAGCCACCTTTGAAATCTCGCTAATTTAGCGCAATTTTAAAGCCGCCCTGGTTCGCACCAGAGCAGCTTTGAAATCGTTCTACTTCAGTGCGATTTCAAACCCACAGACCAGTCTGATTTGGACCTCAGATTTCATTGAGGCTTGCGACTTTAACAGAAGTCTCATTGGAATCACCAAAAGGGTATCAGTTATAGTATTCAAGCATTTTCTTAGTATCGGCACCAGTGCAACGCTACCGGTTAGTGCTCAGACACTGCACCTCGGGTGAGCCATAATCAGCCGCAAGGGTGACCTGCCTATACTGCTGGTCGGTAGAAGCCTCTCTATTGTTAAAGTTACTGGTCTCCGAACCTGACCCCTGACCGTGACACTCGCTGTGCCAAAATCAGTGATTGTAGCAGGCTTTAGGAACTAGTCCAAAATCAGCTACCTCTCAGGATAATCCTGTTTAGGCCATCTGGCTTTCAGGATTTCCCAAGCTCTGATAAAGGAGGCCCCTAATTTCCTAAAACCAGCCAGTCTATTGATGTCCTCCATACACCTCGAGCCATATGGAGATAAAAGCACTGCCATGGCCTCTGTCCTTTAGAGAGATGCCTAAGGAAATCTTCCCACCCCCACACAAGACACCTAACTGGGATAACCACCAGAAATAAGCAATGGAGCGTTCCACACCCTCCCGTTCCTATCTCATGATACTTTATTGGTAAGAACCGGAGGCCAACTTGCCCATGCCCACCCCCCCAAAAAAAAAAAAAACACACCAGCTAGCCATTTGTTGCTGCTTCCATGACCATGAAGTTAGCCAACAAACGAGAGGAATTCATCAGTCTCTACTGTGAAGAGCAGAACATATTTTATAAGCTACACACGAATGTGGACTGAATGGAACCCTTCAAGGTTTTTATTACAGTGCCCCATAAATCGGCTTCAACAATATGCCTACAAATTGATTCTGAATTGGAAAATTTGCTTTTAGAAAATTTGTTTTTCAAAAGCAAAGCAACAGTCTTGACGGTCATCTGCTATTCTCGGATAGAGCATGAGTTCCTGAGCAATCAATAAGAGCAAAAAAATCTGAAACTCCGTGGCCTCCCAGACATTCCCGCATTCCAGGAAACCACCACACAAATCCATTAGAACACAAAACGTTTGCAAAGAGAATCAGTCGGGTCTACAGGAAAAGTCAAGGCCTGGTCAATAACCAGAATGGAAAATCGGCAGACCTTCCGAAACCAAAACAGGTGTCAGATTTATCACAGAACCTCCCTCCCAATAATCTACAGAGACCTCGCAGAATCATCTCTACTATAGGTCCTATCACGCTCTTCTAGCTGAGAATGTCCTCTAGACCAGCCTTCCCCAGAGGAACCCTTAGAATTGTCATGTTTCAGGGAGCCCAAGCTAAAATGAATTCAGAAGGAGATATATTATGGGAAAAGTGCCCTCCTTACATTGGTGGTCAGTGGGAAGAATGTCCCTTACATTGGTGGTCAGTGGAAAGAATGCGCCTTACACTGGTGGTCAGTGGGAAGAATGCGCCTTACACTGGTGGTCAGTGGGAAGAATGCGCCTTACACTGATGGTCAGTGGGAAGAATGCGCCTTACACTGGTGGTCAGTGGGAAGAATGCGCCTTACACTGGTGGTCAGTGGGAAGAATGCGCCTTACACTGGTGGTCAGTGGGAAGAATGCGCCTTACACTGGTGGTCAGTGGGAAGAATGCGCCTTACACTGGTGGTCAGTGGGAAGAATGCGCCTTACACTGGTGGTCAGTGGGAAGAATGCGCCTTACACTGGTGGTCAGTGGGAAGAATGTCCCTTACGTTGGTGGTCAGTGGGAAGAATGTCCCTTACATTGGTGATCAGTGGGAAGAATGTTCCTTACATTTGGGGTCAGTGGGAAGAATGTCCCTTACATTGGTGATCAGTGGGAAGAATGTTCCTTACATTGGGGGTCAGTGGGAAGAATGTCCCTTACATTGGTGGTCAGTGGGAAGAATGCGCCTTACACTGGTGGTCAGTGGGAAGAATGCGCCTTACACTGGTGGTCAGTGAGAAGAATGCGCCTTACACTGGTGGTCAGTGAGAAGAATGCGCCTTACACTGGTGGTCAGTGAGAAGAATGCGCCTTACACTGGTGGTCAGTGGGAAGAATGCTCCTTACATTGGTGGTCAGTGGGAAGAATGTTCCTTACATTGGTGGTCAGTGGGAAGAATGCTCCTTACATTGGTGGTCAGTGGGAAGAATGTTCCTTACATTGGTGGTCAGTGGGAAGAATGTTCCTTACATTGGTGATCAGTGAGAAGAATGTTCCTTACATTGGAGGTCAGTGGGAAGAATGTTCCTTACATTGGTGATCAGTGAGAAGAATGTTCCTTACATTGGGGGTCAGTGGGAAGAATGTCCCTTACATTGGTGGTCAGTGGGAAGAATGCGCCTTACATTGGTGGTCAGTGGGAAGAATGCGCCTTACACTGGTGGTCAATGTAGAAATTACTCCTTACAGTGGTGGTCAGAAAGCCCCCCCCCCCCCCCCTCCTTACAGACAATTAAAGGGTCGTTGCTGAAGGCACCATCAGATGGGAGGTCAATCTGCCACAGCTCAAGGAACCCTTAAAAACCTCTGGAGGAACACTTGTGATGGACTGCTCTAAGTCAACTCCATCCTCTGCCTGAATTCATGGTAATGGAGGGGGACTCTAGGAAAAAAAAGCAGCTGAAGTTCTGTTTCATTAGTCCCCTTTCCTCTCCAGTGTGCTGATTGGACAACGAAGGATTGGATGTTTGTATGAGAATTGTAAGTGACAGAGCTCCATACAGAGTCCCACCTGTCTCAATGTGGTGACCTTTCCTCTTTTAGAGAAGAAAATGTAGAAGCCAATACAAAGTCAGTTTCAGGTATTCATACTAGCTGCCACTTTTGCAGTTTTCTAATCTGTTTTTTTTAGCATGAGAACATTATTACGTTTAAAAAACGATCTTCAATTTTCATCTGGAAATGAATCGGGCCGGTAGTTTGGGTGAAATTGCAGCCACCGTGAAGTTAATGGCACATACAGAGACCGGGACGATGTTATACAGACATTTAGGTAGGCCATGATTAGGCGACATCCCCCCAGAATCCAGGGGCCCAGTTTTCTGGTGGCACCCCATCCCCCCTCCCAGCTCCTCATTCTGGAAACAAAGCGGAGAAGATAAACCACTCTCCTTTCATACGTAGACGTCTGGGATTCCAGGTCTGGCGAAGGCGGTGAATGGACCCGTTTGAAGAGCCTTTTCTCAGCCGCGCTCTTGATGTGTCGCCATTTAAAGTAAAATCATAATAAGCGCTATCTTACCCTGGAAAAAGCGACAGAGAAACGCAGAATAATGCTTGTGACAGACGCATTCACCCCGCTGACTGATCACTCTACTGGGAAGAGAATGGGAACCAGCCTCCCTCCACATCCTTTTCATGCTGGAAGCAAAGCCATTGCCTTTAAAGAGCTCCCTTCATCTGGCGGTGGCCCCCCCGGTGACAAGGTGGAGGGATTAACGTCCCCCAATTTCACGCTGAAAGTTCACAGGCTGGAACAAATTTGAGGATTTTTTTTTATCCCCCCCCCCCCCCCCATCCATCCAGATCCATTCTTTATCCTCTTAAAGGGCACCTAAATCCATGTAGAGACTAATAAAAAAACAATTTCAGAAGTTGGATATGGTCACCCAGTCATGAAATATGCCCAGGGATAGACAAAAATACCTTCCGCATCATATGGGGACACAACTGAAGGATAAAATCCATAAACACAAACACAATGAAATACTAGTAGTGGTAGGACCCTCACGGTGTATATATTCAATGGTCGCAACGGGGTCCCATCCCTGCTGAGGAAGCAATTTAAAAATCTCCCTCTTCGCCTTTACCATGGATGTAGGAGATGTAAAACAAATACAAAGTGTAGCGAAAGGACTGAAAAATAAAAATTAAAAATACTCCGCATACCAGGAATTTTAATTCCAAAAGAATAATTAAGATGCCTTGAATGACAATTAACACACGAGTTGTACCCTTGAGACAACTCAGACAAGAGGCAAACCAGAAGGGTTGGTCAAGTGATTATAACCTTTGGCTTGAGAAAGGAGCCCTCGATTCCCTTCCAGGACACAACCTGTATGGAGGGTTCCTCCCTTTCATGCTCCCCTCCCCCCAAAAAGATTCTGCTAGGTTATCCCATTTCCACCCAAAACTAGCCCAACTTAGCATGTGTACGTTGTGGTAGGTACATTGGATGGTAAGCTCTCTTATGGAGACCATAACAGTTCTCAGTCTATAACAAAGAGCTGCTGAGAGAGAATCCGCATTACAGAAAATTCAGGTAAATTCCATAATTTCCATGAGAAAAAAAAAAAAAAAAAAAAACAGCTTTATGAACATGGGTAATATGCATAAAAACAGGATTGTGAAGCAACCAGAGGACCTTCCAATGGTTGGATCACATACTGGTCACCCATCCAAAAGCCTTGCCTAAGCCGGCTAATCCTGACACAAACTCTTCTGAAGAGCTTAATGCGCTCAAGAGATCTGTTCCTGACTAATTAAAAAGACTCCATGCCAAGCCGTACGAGGCCTACCATTGGAGGAAGTCCTGAAACAAACCAACAAACAATAAAATACTAGTAGTGGTGGGACCCTCAATTGGTTAAAAACTCAAAACCGTAGATAAAGGTCTGAGAAAAAAATAAAATAAATGGGCATACCCTTGAGACAACTCAGACAAGAGGCCAACCAGTAGGGTTGGTCAAAAAATTAGAACCTTTGCCTTGAGAAAAGAGATCTGTAACCGACTAATCAAAAAGCCCCCATGGCAAGTACTACGGGGGCTACCATTGGAGGAAGTCCTGAAACAAACCAACAAACTGTCTCGTCCATATTTTTGGCAGCCAGGATAGCAATGTTAGGTCATCCTATTTCCACTGATACCGTCAAAGTTATCATGGATAAGGATAAATGAGACATAGGTGATGTAACACCATAAAATACTAGTAGTGGTGGGACCCTCAAGGTGTATAAATTCAATTGTCTCAATGTGGGGGCATTACTACTGTGAAAGCAACTAGAAAATCTCCTCATTCACCTCTATGGTGGAGGTAGGAAATGGAAGGACAGAAAAAAGTGGGGCTTTGTGGGACGATGGGAGGAGAAGGATCACACCAAAACCAATATATAAAAAAATTGTTGACATTTTATTAAATTTACAAATAAAAAACATGGGTGATCATGCACATGTTAGCAAATACAAAACACAGAGAGAATTGTAATATCAATTAATCAGAGTCGTTAAAGGTAGAAATACATCCCATAAAAGGGGAAAACCAGAGCCTGTGTAGGATGAAAGGTAGGTCTCAGATGGAGCGTGGTCAATGTAGGTCCCCAGCAAGCCGACGCGTTTTGCTCAAGGCTTCCTCAGGGCCAGAGAGACCATGACAGACCAGTATTTCCTTTTTAATGACTCAGGAGGTGGCAGATTACGGCAGAACGCAGGACACAGAACACATCAGTGACTCAATACTCATATATAACATCCAAAGTCCATATCTATTCTCGTGTGTGTATGCGGGTAAGTATCCAGCACCCTAGTCGATGTCAGGGGGGCGGTTTATATATTATACAGGGTAATTGCCCATTCTAGCCAGGCGGCAGGGAGTTCACGGCTATATCCAAATATCCGGAAGATCCAGTGATCAACACTAGTGGCAACACTTCATATGTCCAATTTCAGCTTCCTCCTCACTCAAGCAGATCGGAAGGAATAGTTTTTTTGGTTGTATATGCCAAGAGGGAACTCCGATGACTACAGCCTATCTGCAGTATAAAACTGGCTTCAGGCAGGTACAACACACCGTCACAGCATCCTATTTTAGGGGGGTGGGGGTACCAATATGTACCAAACCATCAATGGTCCTTGAGTGTAATCCACGCTGACGAGCCCGGTGGAGGTAGGAGACATAAAACAAAAAATGTAGCTGAAGGTCTGAACAAAAAAATAAAAGAAAAAGAAAAATGCTCGGCATACCAGGAATTTTTATTCCAAAAGAATAATTTAGATGCCTTGAATGACAATAGAAGCACGAGTATTACCATGAGGAGGAGACAAGAGACTGGCTTGAAGGTACAGGAGCCTTGAATTCCGTTCTCTTCCAGGACAAGACCTGTATGGATGTTGCCTCCCTTTTAAAGGAACCCCCCCAAAGATCCCGTTATCTCATTTCTACCCAAAACTGGCCCAACTTTGCATATATAGGTTGTGGTGGGTACATCGAACGGTAATCTCTTTTGGAGAACAATGTGAACTAGAATAAAGAGCTGCTGAGAGAGAATCGGCATTACAGAAAATTCAGGTAAATTAAAAATTTATGCAAGAGAAAAAACAGTATTATGAACATGTATAATATGCATAAAACAGAATTATGTGGGACCAGGTGCAACCAGGAGACCTTCCAATGTTTGGCTCACTTACTAGCCACCCATGCAAAGCTTTGCCTGAGCCAGTTAATCTTGACACTAACTTTTCTGAAGATTTCAATGTGCTCAAGAGATCTTTTCCTGACTAATCCTCAAAAGCCCTCCTGGCAAGCCCTACTATGTCTACCATTGGAGGAGATCCTGAAACACACCAACAAACTGATCTTTCACATTTTTGGTAGCCAGGATAGCAATTGCTAGGTCACGGAGGTCTCTGTCCATCCCATTCCCACTGATACATTCAAAGTTATCATGGATAATGATAAATGAGAAAATGTCAGCTACTTTACAAGATAAAACTCCCCGTATTTGAAAAAAAATATAGGATCCTTGGATTTGTTACCTTTCAGAAGAACATTGAGCAGCATAACTGAATGGACTCGCTGGCGGAGGGAGAGATGGGAAGAATCTCCTCGGATATCTTACCCCATTCTTTTTTCCTCCTCCTAGGTCTATGGTAATTACTCATTTGGGTTACAGTTTTCACCAGCACTGTAAAGCGCACCACAAGCCTTTTTCATACCAGGGTTCCCATTATTGTTACCCTTCTGCCTATTTTGCCATTCCATCTTACCTCAGGTACATGACCAAGGGTTTGCTAATATGTCGTTGACCCCCCCCCCCCCCCCACTGCCAGGGATTACCTGTACTCTCCACGACTTGACTTTCCTTCCCTTCCGGTTCCTTCAACTATACCAGTTTACCTTTTAGGATTAGTAGAGGAGCTTGCACCACGTAGGGTACAGAAGACTTTTTTTTTCCATCTCCTTATTTTTGCCCGTAAGGCCCCTACCTTATCTATCTGGAAAGGTCTGATTAACAAAGCTTTGCCCCTGTATAGGCCTACTTATTTGAGTAGGGGGTTCCACGAAAAAGTTCAGAAAGGTGTGGCATCGTTGGCTGGCTGCCAGGACTACTCCTGATTGAGACTTTCCTGCTGACAATGGATTAAGAGTCGGCTCACACTATGGCGACACGACTTCGGGGGCGACTAGTGAAGTCGCCGTGCACCGCGATTTCGGCGCGACTTGCACGGACTTCACATAATGGAAGTCAATGCAAGTCGCTCCGACTTCGGTCAAAAGTAGTGCAGGAACCTTTTTCTAAGTCGGAGCGACTTGAGGCGCTCCTATTAGAACGGTTCCAATTGCACTGAATGGACCGCGACTTGTCAGCTGGCCAAGTCGTCTGACAAGTCGCGGTAAAGTGAACCGGGACTAAGAGCCCTGTTTTTTGGTTGCCTTCACGTGTCAGGGATTCCCTTTTCAGCCAAGGGTGCCTTATTGCTATGAGCGTTAATATACTCCGTAGTGGAGACTTAAACTTGTATAAACTTGGTGGGGGGGGGTCTGATGTTTATTGTCAGAGGAGAATAGGCAGTTTGGTTCCAGATGATAGAAAGGTAACAGCAACTCAAATAACCATTCGTTACAACCAAGGTATGCAGAATACCATCTCTGAACGCAAGTCAGCTGCCACATTCAGATAGTAGTTTCAGAATTTGCCGTAAACATGAAAGCATGGATCTATCCTGCCTTGCATCAACGGTTCAGGCAGGTGGTGGTGGTGGTGTAATGGCGTTGGGGAATATTTTCTTGCCACACTTTGGGCCCTTAGTACCAATTGAGCATGGTTTAAATGCCACAGCCTACCCGTGTATTTTTGCTGACCATGTCCATCCCTTTATGACTACAGTGTCCCCATCTTCTGATGGCTCCTTCCTGCAGGATAATGCACCATGTCACAAAGCTCCAATCATCTCACCACTGGTTTCTTCACCATGACAATGAGGTCACTGTCCTCCAATGGCCTCCACACTCCCCACATCTCATCCAATAGAGTACCTTTGGGATGTGGTGGAACAGGAAATTGGCATCATGGATGTGCAGCAACTGCGTGATTCTATCATGTCACTATGGACCAAAATCTGAGGAATGTTCCCAACACCTTGTTGTATCTATGCCACAAACAATGAAGGCAAAAGGGGGTCCAACTAGCTACTAGCAAGGTGGACCTAATAAAGTGGCTGGTATGACCCAGGGTACGCATGCGTTGGGAATCGTGTGTTCCGTTTAGTGATATCTGGTACATAAGCATATAAGACATGCTTTATATTTGTATGTCTGTTTCAAAAACAAAAAAAAAGTGCATGTTCCAGAATCGAACCACCAAAAGAACACGCAAATGTTCTTCCGGAAAACAAGTTTTAGCTGCTCCTAGATCTATTATTCTGGAATCTTCTAATGGGACAGGATGTGGAGTTTAATGAGCTTCACCTAACCACCTCGAGCGCTTCCCACCAGTCAACGTAAAGGTAGAAGGGAACATAGAAGGAATTGTTCAGGGTGTCACCATGGAAACTTCCTGAAAAAGGAAAAAAAGAACGGGAAGTATGAAATTCTTTTCTATTTTATCTTCCTCTGACATCCATCACCTGAAGGGATCCCAAAGATCTTTCTGGATGGGGGAACAGAAGCTCAAACAAGGCATCGAGAGCCGAGAACACCGAAGATTGGAGGTTTGGTGGGAAACTCACACAAGGCATTGAGAGCCGAGAACACTAACGAATGGAGGTTTGGTGGGGATTTTTTTTTTTTTTTTTTACATTCGATTTCGAGGGGGTTTAACCCTGAGGTTAGGAGTGTCAGAGAAGATAAAATAAAATGTAGAAATTTTGGGATGCACTTCTAAGGGAACATTGATTATGTGTTTTCATTGACAAGAGAACAAGCTTAAAAAAAAAATATATATATATATATATATATATATATATATATATATATATATATATATATATATATATATATATATATATATATATATATCTCTTCTCAGCTACTTGGTTGTAGATAGATGGGCCACAATATTTCAATACAAACAGATTAAAAAAAGAAGGACCGATGTAAGGCTTCATACACACTATCTTAAAAAAAACGCGAGCTGCTGAGAGGCTAAGCTGACCCCTCCAACCCCCTCCACAGCCCAGCGCTCAAGTGGGGGGGGGGGGGGCAGAGCAGAAAGCCGGCGAGAGTCACTAGCGTTCTACTCAGGGGGCTCTGAGAACCGAGCGATCAGCGGCGTTTGATCTTCAGTTCCCAGCCTAAAGCTGGCGGGGGACAAGTATGATAAAAAAAAAAAAAAAACCTGCGTGCAGGTCCCCCTCCAATCCTTATAAGGACCTTCGGGTCTGGTACGGATTTTGAGAGGAACCCCAATGCCAAAAGAAAAAAAAAAAAAAAAAAAAAAATGGTGTGGGGTGTGTCTCCCCTCCCCCAAAAATCCATAGCAGGCCCTTATCCAAGCATGCAGCCCGGCAGGCCAGGAAAGGGGGTGAGGGGGTTGGGGAACCATCCAGCACCCACCTTCCCCCTGAACCATAACCGGCTACCAAAATTCAGCCCATGTTGTCACCAATTTTGGGATTTTGTAGAGGCGCTGAGTCACTTGATGGTTTTCAGAGATTCTGAAGGAGCAGTGACCTCTCAGGGGCCCGGGGAGGAGTCAATGGCAGGTTGAACATAACTTTCCCTTTTTCTTGCGAACACAAAAAAAAAAAAAGGCCCAGGCTATCATTAATGACTCACTAAACCCAAGGAGTTCATTGAAACCAAGCAGAAAGGGGAGTTGCCACCCGATCCTCTTCTGTATATCTGCAAGTATATCACTTCCAGTTTGTTTAACTGGGCAGCAATCGGGGGCCCTGTGACTCGGTTAAGGCGCAGTCTTTAACTGTGCATCTATTGAGAGGCAGTATCCTGTGTTAATACACCCCATGCAGAGTCATTTAAGCTGGGCCCCTCTGCATGCAGGAGAACAGGGGACAGGGATACGGTTCCCATCCTGGAGATCTCGGGAGGCAATGGGAATATGCGTGTGAACCAGGGCGAACGCGGCCTCCACACAAAGCACTAGCTGGGACAATGGTCAGCTTAGCCCCGGATTCATTAGGGCTGGTGAGAAAGAAACACATTAACTAGTTGCAGACACGTAAACCTACAGAAAACACAATCAAAGTCAGGTCCTCCTGTCCATACCGAACTCTGACGTCACGATACGCCACTAGAAGCTCCTTCCTGTTCTTCAGAATCTCTGTATGAACTTTGGTGCATCTAACCAGTAGTCAATGGTTTATCCCATAGTCTGTCATAGGATAACTCTTGCTGTTCGCTGCAGCCCAATTCTCCGAGTCCAACCAAAATTGGTGCTTCGGTGTTTGGAAGTCACCAAATCGTTCCCCTTTTATCTCCTGGAGCTCTCAGCGTTTGGGTTCCAGGCTTCCTGTCATGTCCATGGTAATGAGGTCCCACTCACTGTCCCTGCTGGAGGTTCCATTTATTTTACATTATGGGACGATTGGGAACGCCCCTGTTGTAGAAAGAACACAGCGAGAGTCCAAGATGGATGGGAACAGAGCCAGGAACTAGAGTTATAGTCCGGTTATAAAAAAGGACACGTTCATCAAATTCAACCAAAAAAGACAAAAATGAATTACAAATCTCCATCCTCAGAGCCCTAAACCCATAGATTGGGGGTGTCAAACTCAATTTCATCACAGGCTGAAACAGCATTACGTTGGCCTTAAAGGTACAGTTGTATTTGTAAGACTAGGTATCCAGAGCACCTCATCCCCCTTACATCAGATGTCAAGACCCACACACAAACACGGAAGTCAAGAGTCCCCCATCTTCCATTACATCATGGTGCGGGCTCCCCCCCCCCCCCAAAATTCATACCAGACCCTTAACTGGGCACGCAGCCTGGCAGGTCAGGAAAGGGAGGGGAGTTGCGAGTGCCCACCCTCCTGAACCATACCAGGCCACATGCTCCATGATGTCGTCATGGAAGAGGACTCCAGTGGCAGTCTGTGAAGCTCTGGTGAACTCCATGTCCAAGAGGGTTAAGACAGTGCTGGAAAATAATGGAAGCAACAAAATATTGACACCTTGTGCTTCTGCTTGGAAGAAGTTGGAGGTTGGGGGGGTGGAGCTGGGGGGCATAAAGTGCAGGGTCTGGAGAGGGACCAGAGAAGGGCTGGAGTCAGCTAAATGCTGAGACCAGGGAAGGCGGAAACCAGGGGCTGATGCTGCTGCATGAAGAAGTACAGAATATGGCGGAGGACTCCTGTCCTCCTCTCTGCTGCCGACTGTTGAGGCAAGGAGGCGGTGGAGACGAGGGAGGTGCGTCAGCTGCAAGAGAGGTGTACGGGCCATCGGAAATGGCCTGGTGGGCCAGATTTGGCCTGCAGTCCTTGCATTTGAAAAACGTGCCACATGGGAAAGAAAAAATTATAAAGCATGGTCTAGTTTCCACGAGTAGGGGAAAAAATCCTTCACAATTCCTAAAGCCAATGAGATACTCCCAGGATCAACAATCTACAGTGCTGGTAATTGTAACAGCCAGTTATATTTTGAATATTTAGAAGCAGTCAACTTTTTTTTGGACCCATCCGTGGCTAGAACAAGCCCTGGGGAAGGTTTTTTCACAGCTTTTACTGTAAAGAAATCCTTCCATATGCCAAGGTTAAAAAGCCAGGCACACAGAGTGGTCCCTTGTCTGTGATAGAAAATTGAGCAAAGCATTTTAATTTCCATTTTCTATGTAGCAGATTGCGGCATCCAATCAACGCCTGCATCAGTATTCCCAATTTTTGAGTCAAATTTTTGTTCTTCTGTTAAAAGGAAAACATTAACGCCGACTAAGAACAAATATGTGTCAAATGTTCTACTATATAAGAAAGGAGTCGTAGAAAAGAGGATTCGTTTGATGAAAAAGCCGATCTACAGAGCTGAAACTTTCCTGCTATTTCCCACCAGGTGAACGATCCTTCCTCGCGTCTGTTCAACGCCGCCCTGATCCTGCAGCAATCATTTTGTTCTTATCTGACATGTGTCATTTCTAAACAACCTTTTCAGCAGAAAATTGCCGCCGTTTATAGAACGATCATCTATACAAAAGATTGCTCGCAAAATCTGCCTTATGTATGTGGTTCCTGAACACAACCGAGGCCACAATAAAAATGTGTGCTGCCCCCCCGACATTGAAAAGTCACATCTGTCTACTGAAAGCTTTGCATTAAACCATTTCCCAGACTAGAAAACCTTTTTACGATCTCCAAGACAATAGGTGGAACTGGAAAAAAAGAAATAAAATCCACTGCACATTGTTAATGTGGTCTACCTCCGTAAATGGAGGTCACCTGTAATTGATGCCAAAAGGTCCTCGTTCTCCTTCTGTCAACACAAGAATCCTACTCCTGACTATGCATTGTTACGATGCCTCTCTCATCTGTACAATGAAACCCTCAAACTCAACCCTCTCCCGTTCAGACTAGGGTCTACCAACACTCAACCCTCTCCCGTTCCCACCAGGGTCTGCCGACGCTCAAGCCTCTCCCGTTCCCACTAGGGTCTGCCGACACTCAAGCCTCTCCCGTTCCCACCAGGGTCTGCCGACGCTCAAGCCTCTCCCGTTCCCACCAGGGTCTGCCGACGCTCAAGCCTCTCCTGTTCCCACCAGGGTCTGGCCGACACTCAAGCCTCTCCCGTTCCCACTAGCGTCTGCCGACACTCAAGCCTCTCCCGTTCCCACTAGGGTCTGCCGACACTCAAGCCTCTCCCGTTCCCACTAGGGTCTGCCGACACTCAAGTCTCTCCCGTTCCCACTAGGGTCTGCCGACACTCAAGCCTCTCCCGTTCCCACTAGGGTCTGCCGACACTCAAGCCTCTCCCGTTCCAACTAGGGTCTGCCGACACTCAACCCTCTCCCGTTCCGATTAGGGTCTGCCGACACTCAGCCCTCTGCTGTTCCCACTAGGGTCTGCCGACACTCAACCCTCTCCCGTTCCCACTAGGGTCTGCCGACACTCAACCCTCTCCCGTTCCCACTAGGGTCTGCCGACACTCAGCCCTCTGCCGTTCCCACTAGGGTCTGCCGACACTCAACCCTCTCCCGTTCCCACTAGGGTCTGCCGACACTCAACCCTCTCCCGTTCCCACTAGGGTCTGCCGCCACTCAACCCTCCCCTGCTCCGATTGGGGTCTGCGGACACTCAACCCTCCCCTGCTCCGATTGGGGTCTGCGGACACTCAACCCTCCCCTGCTCCGATTGGGGTCTGCGGACACTCAACCCTCCCCTGCTCCGATTGGGGTCTGCGGACACTCAACCCTCCCCTGCTCCAATTGGGGTCTGCGGACACTCAACCCTCCCCTGCTCCGATTGGGGTCTGCGGACACTCAACCCTCCCCTGCTCCGATTGGGGTCTGCGGACACTCAACCCTCCCCTGCTCCGATTGGGGTCTGCGGACACTCAACCCTCCCCTGTTCTGGACTAGGGTCTGCTGACTAGGGTTTGATTATCAGTGGGGCCGATATTCACCTTTTTTAAGTATTGGCTACAAACTCACTGATATTGCTTCAAGTGGTTGTACTGGAGTGATGCCTGCAGCTGCCCCGGTACCGTTTTTTAGAGCCGACAGTCAGCTTTCTTGTAATAACGACCGATGCGGCTAAGAAGCAGCTCGGCTGCTATTACAATCAGAGGGAAGGGACGTCCCCACCCACTCCGCCCGGGTCTCCCGTCCCACTAGGAGGCAGGGGCGAGCAGCCGGTACATCCACTGGCTGCCCGAAGACTCGACCGAAGCAGGAATTGGCTCTGATTGGGTCTCTAATGTAGTAACTGGGAAGGAATGGCACGACATCACTTTCGATTACTGGAGACTTAAAGATTTTAAAAATTGAGAGTATTCAAAACAGCCAAAATTGGCGTTTTGAATGCTTTTAAATGTAGTGGAGTAATGGAGTAGGGGTTTGGAGTCCTATAGACCCAGGTCCCTCCATTAAGAGTATCTGTCACAAGGGATGTTTACATTCCTTGTGACAGCAATAAAAGTGATAAAAAAAATAAAAAATTCAAAGGACAGTGTAAAAAAAAAAAAAAAACTTAAATGTACAGAATACCGGCACCTAATATCGGCTATCGGCATGAAGAGTGGCCGGAAAATTGGTATCAGTATCGGCCCTGAAAAAAACGATATTGGTCTATCCCTACTGCGGACACAACCCTCTCCTGTTCCGGACTGGGGTCTGCGGACACTCACTCATGATGGCTGGTGCCTTCTGTGATAGTCCAAAAGCAGTTACTGAAGCCTACCAAACATAATGAAGGACACCCAAGTACAAGCATAGAAAGCCTATTGTTGCCTATATACAGTATGTTTAAATATGTTGCTGATGGAGTTGATCCTGCGTTGGTTTATAGTCTCCCTTTCTTTGAAGGTCACTCAAAAAGTATACAGTGAGGTACAGAATTGGGTGACATTTAAAGAAATTGGCACCATATACAACCCAACCCAAGCACAATTCTACCAGTCCACAATGAGGGAAAATCACTGGTTCACGGGCAACCTGTAAGAAAGGGAAACCCTACATAACCCAACCCAGGCACAATTCTAACAGTCCACAAGGAAGGAAGGCAGTGGTCATGTTTCTTCAGGAGGTAATGATGAGTGCTTCCACCCACTGGACAATCTCACACAGAAAATCTCTGCACTTTTTGGATGGTAACTGCATTTGCACTACAACTGATCTCCCAATGTAAAGCCTGGCTCACTCAAGACATTTTTCAGGGAGCAACAGTCCACAGGTACTCGCAACTTTAAGAGCAAGAGGATGAAACATCTCCATCGATAACTGCATAGTATACACCTTGACCAAAACAACCCACCAGCTAAGAAAAGCCGTGCACTATCACCCACACAATCAAGACAGCATTATTGATCTGTCAATCCTTCCAATGTCTGGGCCAGGTGAGGATGACCGGAGAAAGCAACAGGCTTAGACTCAGAGAGAAAGGACAAATCAATGACTTTCTCCATTCTGTGGGTAGTAACGCAAGGCCATTCTTAGTCTGTAGAGCAATCTTAATTGCAATACCAAAGGGGAGTCCTCTAGGTGACCTAGTGCCGCAAATAGTAGACCTCCTAAACAACTTCAAAGAAAAGCAAAGATTGGTATAGGTTGATGGGTGCAGTGCTAGAAAAATGAGGGTTGCCACATATTCTTCAAGCCAAACCCAAAACCCTTTAGTGGCGCACAGCAATTTATTTTTTTTAAGGGGAACACTGGTGTAAAGGGAAACTGAGGTAAGGGGGTTCCTGCTCACCAAAGCCCCCACATACAGAGTTGCCAGCATCCCTCCTTTAATCATGGTTCCCAAAGGTTCAGAGTCTGCAGAGCATCCCTTATATCGGAGTCCCCCTTACATTAGTGTACTCGCTCGCTGGGAGGCAAGTGAAGGGAGGGAGACTTTACTCACCCGAGTATGAACGCTCAAGCATCGGCACCCTTTATCAACAATGTATCTTTCGACTGCGGGGCTTTAAAATTTCCCACCCACCTGTCCCTTTTCTGAGGCACAGCATGCCGGGCTTGGAGGGTTGGCGGGCAGACACAGAGGGGTGGAGCAGGAAGAGGAGCAGCAGATCAAGCCTGTTCATTGGGGGGGGGGGGGGGGGGTACTGTGCTGGCTCTGGGGAGTGGGAGAGAGTGTCACACTCAGCTTAGACAACTGCTACCAGCACTACGGACACTTGGCAACCCTGGTGATTAGGGGGTGCCCAGGCACATCCAGCCCATGTGCACACCTATGCACTGTGGTACTCGGTTACTTGTGGAGCCAAAGTCCACGCCATTTGAACAATGTGTCCGGGTTTCCAGTGGTCTGAAACAAGAACACATGGTTCAAAACCTAGACTGTCCGGGTGGATCCCAGATGGGTGGCAACCCTGGTGATTAGGGTGTGCACCCAGCCTATGTGCACACCTATACACTCAGTTGTGGTACTCGGTTACTTGGCGAACCACAGTCCAGTCCATCTGAAATAATTCAGACCACTTGGAACCCAGACACAGGATTTAAAAAACTTGGACTGTCCAGGTGAATTTCAGATGGGTGGCAACCCTAATAAAACCTTCACCCAACAGAGGCTTCACATTGCTTGAGGCACCCATGAGGAGCGCAGGGCTAGGATTAGGCACCGAGTGGCCACTTATACCGCAAAGCCGGTTAGCTTTGTAAGATTCCAGTAGGTGGTCCGGGAGCTGAAGGGTCACCAATGTGACACCAGTAATCTATATATTCAGCAGTGAGCGCTTTATCACATCTCTAAATAAACACAAACCCTAAACACTAGAGGCAGGCCTCAGGCACTCTACGCACACATGTTGTTGCACGGTTGAACGCTTTCCCTGGTGGCTTCAGGTGGCACTTCACTGTTTAAGCAGGGCCTCTTATCTCCAGCTTCACCCCGTCCCCAGTGACACAATTATAGAGCACAGCCGGCAAAACTAGATCAGAGCCAGCGAGGTGGAGAAGCAACCGGGAAATGCAGCAGCTGCTGCTGGGAAAACACTGGGTGAGCGCTCACTCCAGAGGGGTGCCAGACTCCTGTTTATCTACGAGAATGCCGACTGCAGAGTGCGAGCTCACTTCTAAGCTGCGCTCATCGTTCTCGGTTACCTTGACGATGCAACATCGCCGCTAAGAGAGCCCCCAGTTACTAGATGATTGCAAAACACATCTAACTGGAAAAAAAGTACCCACGAGGAGACTATAGGAATATTAAACCAAATAACAGAGGGGCCCACCATGTGCAGAGAATAAAATCCAAGAGTCCTCACACCCAGAAAATGTATTTAAGAACAATTCTCAAAAAGTGAAGCTTCGCTCCCCCAACACATGTAATTGAAGGAGGATGTCCCTTACCCTGCCCCTCCCGCAGCCTCCTGGTACAGGTCACATATACCAGCAGACTGCAGGACCATTCAAAAAAGTGCTGGGGGAGTCAGATGTGGTTTCTCAAGAAGCCACAGACGGCTCTCATATCCAAGATGGCGGAGCAAGTGAACCGTGGTGGTAAGAATTCTCTTTAAGCTAGCATGGCGAGGCTTGAACTTCTGCCAATTACTGCCAAAACAGCTGAATATTGAAAGTAGGTGGCCCTGTGGGCAACATCTACTTAGACAAAAGTTGATTTCAACTGCAAAGGAGCTGTGTGTAAAATTATTGGCCAAACAGCGACTGCTTGGGTATTCGGGCAACCCTGGGTGCCGCAAATGTCAGATACAATAGCTAATGGTGTAGATTCTTCTATTCTCCATTTCTGCTTAGCATGGATAAGGAATGAATTGGTTTTTTCTCCTTGAGCTGAATCTAAAGCCCCGTACACACTATCAGATTATCGAAAGATCTGTCGTCCATTTTTTGTGGCATGCTAGTCTGATGTGGAATGTGAAGAGGTTTTTTTCATTACGAATTTTCCCATACGACAGAATTTTACTTCAGAAGTGATGTCATGTGTTGGATTGCTTTGTATGTGTTCTTTCGTCTCTGAGCATGCCTAGTCTTGCTCTTTAAAAAAAAATTTCCGTCGAAATCTGTACTAATGAGACGAAAATCGGACGTTGTATTGCGGACAACAAAAATGTTATAGCCTGCACATCAGGATGTTGTCAGCCGAAAAGTCGGAGTCGGCTGTCGAAAGCACCATACTAACAATCCGAAAATCGGCAGATCGGTCGTCGGACGAAATTTCCCTTCAGATTTTCTTATCGTGTGTACGGGCCTTAAGGGTGTACAGGAAGCCTTAGGTTAGCTGCTGATTGGCTCTGTACACATGGGCCCTACAATGGAGATCAGCATGTGCTAAAGTGGACCTTAGGTTAGGCAATGGTGAGGTCAATGTTTTTTTCATCAGGACCCTGGGAAAGCAGAGTATCCCAAATCTGCTGGAGCATTTTTCTACAAGATTCAGGATCCTTAGGAACCACAGAGACAGGAGGAACTCGCTAGAAGGCCTGTGGCATCACCCCTACCTAAGAACCACAGAGACAGGAGGAATGCACTAGAAGGCCTGTGGCATCACCCATACCTAGGAACCACAGAGGCAGGAGGGACTCGCTAGAAGGCCTGTGGCATCACCCCTACCTAAGAACCACAGAGACAGGAGGAATGCACTAGAAGGCCTGTGGCATCACCCATACTTAGGAACCACAGAGGCAGGAGGTGGCACAAAGCATCAGAATATTTTTTTTTTTAACGTTCTCTATGTCAGTATTCGTCAACCTTTTTTCAGTTGTGGCACCCTTAACAATTCGGCACAATCTCAAGGCACCCCATTCTAAAATGTAAAAAAAAAACCTAAACTAATAGTTTTACATAACGCAGCAACATCCATACACGTGGGCCATCCAACATTAGAAGTGATTTATTCCTCCACTATTGCAAAACTTGTACGGACTAGTATTCTAGGGTTTCTCTTCTCCCTCAGTTTCTCTTCAGTTTGATAATGTGACCCCAGTGCTGACAGAGAAGGGATGAGGAGGAGTAAATAGGTATGCTGTGAAAGCACCCGCCATTCTCCTTATCATCCAGTGATGTCACTGGTTGTCAGGGTGCCAGTGACTTGACCTGCACAGTGCCCAGGGTTGTCAGGGTGCCAGTGACTTGACCTGCACAGTGCCCAGGGTTGTCAGGGTGCCAGTGGCTTGACCTGCACAGTGCCCAGGGTTATTAAGGTGCCAGTGGCTTGATCAGCACAGTGCCCAGAGTTATCAGGGTGCCAGTGGCCTGACCAGCACAGTGCCCAGAGTTGTAATTCTACAAAGTAAAAATCTGTGGCAATTTGTTGCCATTTTGCCAAGGCACCCCTGAAGAACCCAGGAGGCACACCAGGGTGCCACGGCACCCTGGTTGAAAAAGGCTGCTCTAAGCCTCTGTTCACACTAGGTCGCTCCGACTTAGGGGGCGACCTGTGAAGTCGCGTGCAGTGCGACTTCGGCGCGGCTTGCACGGACTTCATAAAATGAATGTCTATGCAAGTCGCCTCCAGGTCGCCCCGAAGTAGTACAGGACCCTTTTTCTAAGTCGGAGCGACTATTCGAACGGCTCCTGTACTACAAAATGGGAGCTGACGGAGCACGACTTGTCAGGCTGACAAGTCGGATCAATGTGAATGCGGTGTTACAGTTATATATATTTTTTTTTGGACACGTAATAGTAAGTTGTTAAATAGGAGAAGTCTATAAGAGAAGAAGGTCCTCTTTATTAAACATGAACTGCTAGTTGTAGCCTAAAAGACACATGCTACTTTTTTACAGACATGGAACAATGCATAGCCAACCGTAAAATAGTTACCCTGTTGCTACTAGTGTACACCAAGCGCATTGCTCAGTTGATCTTTCTACCTCGATGAATACTCAAGCTGGCCATTCGAGGCTTGAACTTTAGCCAATTCCTGGCAAAAAGGCTGAAATTTGAACCACAGGTGGCCTGTCAGCACCACGCACCTCAACAAAAATGTATTTCAACTTCGAAGGAGCGGAGTGGAAAGTAACGCACGAGTGGATCCCACAGGGGCATGGGAAACCCCGAACATGTTGACTTTGGAGGCCCATGTGTTCCAGTTTACAGAGACGAATGCTACAGTTCACCAACGTTTGGGCCCAGTCAAACTTCTTATATAGGACTAGCAAGACAAAAATCCATAAAACCTGAAATCCTTCTCAGACCCAGCACTCCATTGTCTTCACATGGGACAGCTGGATTCTGATTGATGTTTATTCTTCAATACATTTCTGATCGAAGGTGACCATGAATGGATGGAAAAAACAAAAAAAGATTGTATTAGGTAAGCGTTGTGCATCAGATGTCGATTGAGTGCAAATTAAAATTTCCCTTTCATCCCTCCTGCTGAAGCAAAAATTCCGGCTTCACCTACAGCACCATATGGGGGAACTTCATCGATCTACGCAGTCTGAAGAAATGCGCATCTCAGGCAAAAAGTCTGCCAATGTTTTCTGACAGATCAAGAGCTCTTGAGTGGGGTCATCTTACACCTTGTGATGATACGGAAAGCAGAATGTGATGAAGAACGCACTTGTAAGCTCTAGCAAGCCGGTGTAATTGTAGTGAGCAGGATTGGAGAGAGAACACCAATGTATGAGATTGTTGGAAAGACGCACTTTCCATAACTCGGTGAATAAATGCCAGGAAAGTGAATGACGAAGCGAGACCTCCATGAACACTAAGAACAGCTCTTCAAGAAAAAATTCTTCCACCTTTCTCGTCACTGCAGACGAAAAACAAACGTCGTTTTGACCCCCACTAACAGTTCGAGCAATCAAACACACGTTCTTAGAACATCCTTCAAGTGTATGGCCAGCTTTGCAGATAAATTCACCGCAGACAAAAACCAGAGGTGAGACGCCATACTTTACACATTCCTGTGGAAGGACCTGCCAGAACAACAAAAGGCTTTATTTACAACATGTCAGACCTTTTCAAAGACCAACAAAAAAAGGGGCGGAGCTTTACTGACAGCGGAACAGTCACTAAATTCCTCCTCTGAAAGACCTTTGTAAGGAAGTAATCACTCAGTAAAATATGAAGAACTCAAAAACACGCAAACACTTCATTATTCAAGATGCCGGAAATGGCACCAAAAACTTCCTTCAATCCAAAATCTGTGCCCATTCTAAGGAGTTCCTACCATCCCTGTGCTGAGTTTCCAGGTCTGTACACCCACTGTGCCCATTATGAGGGGTTCCCACCATCCCTGTGCAGAATTCCCGGGTCTGTACACCTGCTGTGCCCATTATGAGGAGTTCCCACCATCCCTGTGCTGAGTTCCCGGGTCTGTACACCCACTGTGCCCATTATGAGGGGTTCCCACCATCCCTGTGCAGAGTTCCCGGGTCTGTACACCTGCTGTGCCCATTATGAGGAGTTCCCACCATCCCTGTGCTGAGTTACTGGGTCTGTACCCCCGCTGTGCCCATTATGAGGGGTTCCCACCATCCCTGTGCTGAGTTCCCGGGTCTGTACACCAGTTGTGCCCATTATTAGGAGTTCCCACCATCCCTGTGCTGAGTTCCCAGGTCTGTACACCTGCTGTGCCCATTATGAGGGGTTCCCACCATCCCTGTGCTGAGTTTCTGGGTCTGTAAACCTGCAGTGCCAATTGTGAGGGGTTCCCACCATCCCTGTGCTGAGTTCCGGGGTCTGTACACCTGCTGTGCCCATCATGAGGGGTTCCCACCATCCCTGTGCTGAGTTCCGGGCTCTGTACACCTGCTGTGCCCATTATGAGGGGTTCGCACCATCACTGTGCTGAGTTCCGGGGTCTGTACACCTGCAGTTCCCATTATGAGGGGTTCGCACCATCACTGTGCTGAGTTCCGGGCTCTGTACACCTACTGTGCCCATTATGAGGAGTTCTCACTATAATTTATTATATATTATAGAGGTTGTAACAATAGGAGCAGGTGAGTCAGGAGCCTGCTAGAAGCAGGTCAGTGGGTCCTTCTCCAGGGGGAAGGTCACTGGGCCCTTGCCTGGCTACCAGTAGCAGGTGAGAAGAAGGGTGGAGGACCCTCGCCAGGTTGCCAGGACCCAGGGGGCGCATAGCAGTGGGCCCTCGCCTGGTTCCCAGGAGCCGGAGAGAAGCAGGGCGGTGGGCCCTCGCCTGGTTCCCAGGAGCCAGAGAGAAGCAGGGCGGTGGGCCCTCGCCTGGTTCCCAGGAGCCAGAGAGAAGCAGGGCGGTGGGCCCTCGCCTGGTTCCCAGGAGCCAGAGAGAAGCAGGGCGGTGGGCCCTCGCCTGGTTCCCAGGAGCCAGAGAGAAGCAGGGCGGTGGGCCCTCGCCTGGTTCCCAGGAGCCAGAGAGAAGCAGGGCGGTGGGCCCGCGCCTGGTTCCCAGGAGCCGGAGAGAAGCAGGGCGGTGGGCCCGCGCCTGGTTCCCAGGAGCCGGAGAGAAGCAGGGCGGTGGGCCCGCGCCTGGTTCCCAGGAGCCGGAGAGAAGCAGGGCGGTGGGCCCTCGCCTGGTTCCCAGGAGCCGGAGAGAAGCAGGGCGGTGGGTCCTCGCCTGGTTCCCAGGAGCCGGAGAGAAGCAGGGCGGTGGGTTCTTGCCTGGTTCTCAGGAGCCGGAGAGAAGCAGGTCAGGTTGTTGAGAGATGTACAGCGAGCGGAGGAATGCCACCTGCCCCCTGGGGAGGTCAGACAATCAAAGGAGGACAAAGGACGGAGGATAGAGAGGCCAGAGCTTTCTCGGAGGCCGCCGGCAGACACAGCTCTCTAATTACTTTCCAGTAGAAAGCCGATAAGATCAGCCTCTCCTACACAATCAGCCTCACTCCTCAACATGTAATTACAGGATCCGCAGATAGCATCTCTGCCTGGCCTGGGTGGGACATTTTATTAATAATGACCTCAGGGTGACGGAGGTGACCCCGTCGAGTGCGATCTCTCCATCCAGGTTTAACCCTCCAGGGTACGGTGTGCCATACAGTAATATAAATCACACAGATATTACAAGAGGAAAAAAAAGGTGGCACGACATCTACGTCAGACATTGAAAAATTCCAATAGCAGCAATGCTTTCCAACAACCTTCCAACGAGGGGCAACCGGGCACATCTACAGAGGAGCCATGACCCAACCTGTGTGCCCATCGGTCCAGCCAGGAAGAAGATCACTGCATGGTCAGATGTGCAAATTTCTCATCACCCCTCATACCCAAAAAGGAATATGCTCACCTACGGTCAACCAACGGGCAACCAAAGCCAATCACGAGGAAAGTCAAACAGAGTGCAGCCTTTCCCAACCAGGTTCTTACTCCAAAAGGCTGGTCTAAAGCAGTGGTCTAAAAACTGCCCCGCTTGCTTGCCTTCATCCAGTCCTTGAAGCACTATTCCTCCCCCCTGACACCAATAATGGGGCGCCATTCCTCCCACTGACACCAAGGATGGGGCGCCATTGCTCCCACTGACACCAAGGATGGGGCGCAATTGCTCCCACTGACACCAAGGATGGGGCGCCATTGCTCCCACTGACACCAGCCATGGGGTGCCATTGCTCAGACTGACAACAGCCATGGGGTGCCATTGCTCAGACTGACACCAGCCATGGGGTGCCATTGCTCAGACTGACACCAGCCATGGGGTGCCATTGCTCAGACTGACACCAGCCATGGGGTGCCATTGCTCAGACTGACACCAGCCATGGGGTGCCATTGCTCAGACTGACACCAGCCATGGGGTGCCATTGCTCAGACTGACACCAGCCATGGGGTGCCATTGCTCAGACTGACACCAGCCATGGGGTGCCATTGCTCAGACTGACACCAGCCATGGGGTGCCATTGCTCAGACTGACACCAGCCATGGGGTGCCATTGCTCAGACTGACACCAGCCATGGGGCGCCATTGCTCAGACTGACACCAGCCATGGGGCGCCATTGCTCAGACTGACACCAGCCATGGGGCGCCATTGCTCAGACTGACACCAGCCATGGGGCGCCATTGCTCCCACTGACACCAGCCATGGGGCGCCATTGCTCCCACTGACACCAGCCATGGGGCGCCATTGCTCCCACTGACACCAGCCATGGGGCGCCATTGCTCCCACTGACACCAGCAATGGGGCGCCATTGCTCCCACTGACACCAGCAATGGGGCGCCATTGCTCCCACTGACACCAGCAATGGGGCGCTATTGCTCCCACTGACACCAGCAATGGGGCGCTATTGCTCCCACTGACAACAGCAATGGGGCGCTATTGCTCCCACTGACAACAGCAATGGGGCGCTATTGCTCCCACTGACACCAATGATGGGGAATAATTTCTGCCACTGACACCAATGGAGCAATATTCCTCCCCCCCCAATACTAAAGAGAGGGCACTGTTTACCCCCACTGCTGCCAGGACATGTTCTACACCCACTGGTCACCCTAAAGTCTGAAGAACAATAAACTGGCTCTTTCTCCATAGGAGGCGGCAATCCTACCACCACCGGCCAGCTAGGCGGTACACAAGAGACAGATCATCCATGTATGGTCGGCACACGGCTCTATGTATTCCGCCCTCTACAATTCTCTTTAACCACTTTACTACCAGTCACGTAACCTCTACGTCGGCTGACTTTGAGTGGTTATACCGGGATGATGCCTCTAGCTAGAGGCATCATCCCGGTACCGTTGTTTGAAGCCGACGGTCGGCTTTCCGTCGGTAACGATCGATGCGGCTCGGGAGCCGCTCGATCGTTACCCGGGGGGGCGGGAGGGGACGTCTCCCCCCTCCCGCCGCCTTCCGCGGCTTTGCTCGGGGCTACCGTCCCACCGGGAGCCCCGAGCACCCAGCCGGCACGTCCGCCGGCTGGATGGAGTCCCGATGAATGCCGGAAACGGCATCGATCGGGTCTCCGATGACGTAACCCGGAGGCGGCGTCCATGACGTCACTTCCGGGTTACTGTGCTGCAAAAGGCGGCAGTTTTGAAAAACGGCTGTATGCAAAAATGCCGTTTTCGGCGTTTTGCATACAGGGAAGTGTAGTGGAGGGGTCTAGGGTCTTTTAGACCCTCGATCCCTCCATAAAGTGTACCTGTCACGACATATTGCTGTCACCAGGGATGTTTACATTGCTTGTGACAGCAATAAAAGTGATCAGATTTTTTTTTTTTTTTTAAAAACCTGTAATAAAGTTTAAAAAAAAAGAAAAAATAAATAGGAAAAAAAAAAAAAAAAAATTTAGCCGTCCCCGTCACCGTTAGCTCGCGCACAAAAAAAAACGTATACGCAAGTCGAGCCGCAAATGAAATCGCTGTTCAAACCACACATGTGAGGTATCGCCGCGATCGCCAGAGCGTGGGCAATAATTAAAAAAAAAGAGCTACACACTAACTCTAAACTGGTAACCGTTAAATAAATTTAAAGCGTCGCAGATTGAGATCTCTATTGACCGTAGTTTGTCGCCATCCCACGGGGGGGCGCAATTTTAAACCGTAACATGTTTGGTATCTATTTACTCGGCGTGACATCATCTTTCACAACATACAAAAAAAATGGGCTAACTTTACTGTTTAGTATTTTTTAAATGCAGTGAAATGTGATTTTTCAAATTTTTTCCAAAAAAATGGCGTTTTAAAGACCGCTGCGCAAATACCGCGTGACAAAAAATTTTGCAATGACCGACATTTTATTCTCCAGAGTCTTTGCTAAAAAAATATATATAATGTTTGGGGGTTCTAAGTAGTTTTCTAGGAAAAAATACTGGTTTTAACTTGTGAACAAAAAGTGTCCGAAATAGGGCTGGGGCTAAAGTGGTTAAAAGCGGCAATTGATAAATTGATGGCACACCAAAATACTGCATTGTAGAAGAAGCTGCTCTGCCTTGAGTGACACCGCCGTGTCCCCGGTCACAATGCCTTTTCTGTCCTCTTTCATGAAAAGGGTCGGGGCCCTCAGACACGTGTGAAAAGGTCTGATAAATGGAGCCCATTAAGAGATCTGCAGGCAGAAGCCTGGAAGACAGGAGCCATGCTGAGCAATAACAAACTCAGCTTTAACTTTACGGGGTGATAATAGGGTCTCCTGCCAATCAAACCTCCCGTCCTCGGGGGAGAGGAGGACATTTCAAGATATTCTGGGATCTGGCATGCTCCAGCGTTATCATATCTATTCCTAGGGGAGAGGAAACTTTTTGTGGCTCTAATGCTTAAAGAGTCAAGGACTTCATTACACCGGGAGGCTCACCGGGGAGGCCACTAAATTGAGAGACTCTTCAGACACTTGTCAATGGGTCCTTCCTGATAACTAAAGGATGTATTTTGGATGCTAGATGTTCATTTCAATAGCTCCTTGGGAGCCAGACAATCAGCATCCCAACACGATTATCGCAAGAATGCTGAAACCACATTCATTGAAAGCCATGCCTTGAAAGTTTAGCCTAATGGGAGCATATGATGTTTGCTGTTTAAACCAGAGGTCTCCAAACTGTGGCTCGGGGGCCGAATGCGGCCCTTTGCTTGCCTTTATTCGGCCCTTGGGGCACTATTTCTCCTATTGATGCCAATGATGGGGCCCCATTCCTCCCAATGACACTAACAATGGGGCGTTATTCCTCCCACTGACACCAACGATGGTGCACGCTTCCTCCCACCGGCACCAACGATGGTGCACTCTTCCTCCCACCGACACCAACGATGGGGCACGCTTCCTCCCACCGACACCAACGATGGGGCACTACTCCTCCCACTGACACCGATAGGTCACTATTCCCCCCATTAAAACAAATGATGGCGTATTACTATTGACGGCGTGGCATTTACTTCCACCATGGTTCGACCCCTGAAGGACAGTAAACTGGCCACACGAATAATTAATCGCATCAGGTAGAATCCTTTTCAGCAGAGGTTCCTCAGGAACCTTAAAACTATTTCATAGGTTCCTCAGGGGCAAGAAAAAAGGTTGAGAAAGGCTGATGTACGGTGTATAACCTCTGAAATGGAGTGCATCAAGCTGGTCACTGGCCTGATGAAGGGGGCCTGTGTGGCCCCAAATGTTGGCTATTGAAGAACCTTATATGACAAGCTTGATGAAGACTAGGTGCCATGTGGATCAGGGGTAAAAAAAAAAAGTCAGGAAGCTTCAATAATGAAACCATAACAGGATGGCCTAAATCGGCTTCCATTTTTTTGTCCCCCCGTAAAACGGTGCCCCTGAGTACAATGACAGATCTTGGCGAGTATAAAAAAAAAAATGGTAAATAAGAAGGCCAGCACGATATTAGAAGGAACACCACGACCGACTAGATGAATTAAGTCTGAAAATCTACATAAGAGGCGGTAAAAATGGGCATTCTAAAAACCAAAAACCAAATTTAACCCTAAATCATTAAACGGGTTTTTGAAGAATGACACCAACCGAAAAGCGGCGTTTTCACAGTTAATGACAGATATCTATGACCATCAATAAGGCCAGCAGAATATTGGAACGGACACCACAACCTTCAACGTGATAAAAAAGTCTGAAAATTTATGTAAGAGGAGGTCAGGTGGACATTCTAAACCACAAAACATAAAAATGGTTGGGAAAGGCTGCTATAAGGCCTGAAATGGAGTGCATCAAGCTCATCACTGGCCTGATGAAGGGGGGCTGCGTTTGCCCCTAAACGTTGGCTATAGAAGAACCTTATATGACAAGCTTGATGTAGACTAGGTGATGTGGTTCAGCGGAGCATGTTTTTGGAAACTTCCTTGCCATTTAAGGAATTATTGGGTTGCCCTACACAGGATAGGCGAAAACACACCACGCATGGTCGCACTTGTAGGTGTGAACCAAGCTTAATAAAGCATTGACAACATAATAGAGCTCTGGGGACTTACAGGGGGAGCAGGAATTGGATCATATTTAGGATTTCAGCACTAAGCCGTAAAAAAAAAAAAAAAAAAACAGTAAGAACGGTGTTAAAATCTGCTACACTCCAGAAAACAAAAAGCTCAAAAAAACACAAAAAAATAAAAAAAACTGACATGAAAGATTCTACAAATAGTAATCCCCTCCATGTGGGGGGGCTTCCATTAATAAAAATCGATGCTCCCATTGATTCCCCAGCTGGGATCAGTTAATCAATACGACCTGACATTACAAATTTTCCTTTTAATGAAAGTGATAAAATAAAGAAATTTTAGAAGCGAAGAATTGCAGTACGACTCGAACGTCACCGTATACAACGCCGAGCAATTATCTCAATCCATCCCCGTTAATCCGCCAAGTGCAAGGCCAACCCGTCCTCCCACGTCCACCGGGGATTTGGCTTTTGCTCTCTTGTTAAATTACACCCGTTGCCGGGTAGGAAGCAATCCTCATTCGATGTGAGAGAGAGCCGTATTGTGGGAAGGGAATCAATCAGTATTTGTAGCATCACGTGTAGCCGGCTTCACACCAACCTCCCGTCGGCTGCCCTGTCCGCATACATATTTCATAGTGTTAGTCTAAGGTGCACCTTACGGCTCAGTCATGTCCATATATTATGTATAATTGTGTGCGCGATAACCTCTTCGGTAGGCGCTCATGAGCCGCCGAGAAACAGAAAATCTTTCTTTTTTTTTAGCCCAGAAAATCTTGCAAAATGAGGCGTCCGCGGCGTGCTCCCGGGGAGGAAGCAGCGTGTGCAAAGAAAGAACGCGTCCAAGAGACGATTTACTCTTGACACATCGATCCCCTTCGGCTCCCTGCAGCTCTCCATAACCAGCGTCCCAAAGCACGCCAAACACTTCTCAAACAGTCACTTAAGGAACCCCGTTGAAATTTTTTACAAGAGGCTCCTTCAAAAAAATAAAAATAAATGCCGTTTCCACCAGGCTGGCAGTGCCGGGCTCTCTAGGGGGCACGCGGCACAGATTCCGAGAGGCAGAGCTGCCGTCAACCCACACAAAAGGCAGGACGCCACCGCGAATTAAGATTTTTTTTTTTATACTTCAGTGCAAACCGGGAGGATTTGGAACGTTCTGCCATTCCAGTTCAATAGACGAGCAGAGAAAAAAAAAAGGCCCGTGAAATCTCTCTATTAAATTCCCACCTTGGGCCGTAGTTAATCAGTGGTGATGCACAGCTGGGATTTCATCAAGCCCTGAGAGCTTCAGTTCAATAATTAAACCATGACAGGATGGCCTAAATCAGCTTCCATGTTTTTTTGTCCCCCGTGAAATGGTGCCCCTGGGTACAATGACAGATCTTGGTGACCATCAAAGAGACGGTAAATAGGAAGGCCAGCAGGATATGGGAATGGACACAACTGACTATCTCAGTGAATAAAGTCTGAAAATTTATGTTCAAGGAGGTCAAGATGGACACAACCACAAAACAAAATTTAACCCTAAATCATCGAAACCACAAAACTGTTTTTTAAAGAACGACACCAACCAAGAAGCTGCGTTTTCACAGTTGACAGATATTGGTGACCAATAAGGAGATGGTAAATAAGGCGGTCAGCAGGATATTGGATCGAACACCACTACTAACTATCTCAATGAATGAAGTCTGAAAATTTACGTAAGGAGACTGACAGATGGACATTCTATACCACAAAACAAAACTTAACCCTAAATCATCAAAACGGGTTTTGAAGAACAACACCAACTGAGAAGCGCCATTTTCGCAGTTAACGACAGATATTGGTGACCATCAAAGAGGAGGTAAATAAAAAGGCCAGCAGGATACTGGAACAGATACCACAACTATCTCAATGAACGGATCTAAAAATTTACATAAGAGAAGGTCAAGATGGACATTCTAAAACCACAAAACAAAATGTAACCCTAAATCATCTAAACCACAAAACGTTTTTGAAGAACGACACCAACCAAGAAGCTGCGTTTTCACAGTTGACAGATATTGGTGACCAATAAGGAGATGGTAAATAAGGCGGCCAGCAGGATATTGGATCGAACACCACTACTAACTATCTCAATGAATGAAGTCTGAAAATTTACGTAAGGAGACTGACAGATGGACATTCTAAAACCACAAAACAAAATGTAACCCTAAATCATCTTAACCACAAAACGTTTTTGAAGAACGACACCAATCGAGAAGCTGCGTTTTCACAGTTAATTACAGATATTGGTGACCATCAAAGAGACCGTAAATAAGAGAGCCGGAACGGACCCCACAACTCTCTCAATTAAGTCTGAAAATTTACGCAAGAGGAGGTCAGATGGACATCATACACCACAGAACAATTTTCACCCTAAATCATCGACACCACAAAAACAGAGGACTCCAACTGAGAAACTGCAGTTTCACATTTATTGACAGATATTGGCGACCATCAAAGAGATGGTAAATAAGAAGGATACCACAACTATCTCAATGAATGAAACCTAAACATTTACGTAAGAGAAGGTCAGATGGAAATTCTACACCACAAAACAAAATTTCACGCTAAATAATTGAAGAACACCACCAACCGAGACACATCTAATGCCTGTTCTGCAAGGGTTAAGCATTCTGATTCTCAAATCTCTTCTTTCAACAACTTGTCGCTGGTGTCATCACAAGAACCACAAATTCCTCAGCCAACCGGTTTGGGCACGTAGTAATTTTATCAGGAATTTATAAAGCCGTTATCAAATACTGGGATAAAGGGGAAGGTGTGGAATCAAAAAAGGCCGGATGAGAATTGACGTTCTCCCTACAGACAGCCCCGAAAAAAAAAAAAAGAGCCCACACAGCCTGAAGAAAATCCTTTGTTCCCTCAGTCACGTAACCCTTGCACAGCCAAGGAAGATAATTGTCACATTTTGAATTCCACGGTTCGTCGTCGTCGTAAAGAGCTCGCCAATGGAGCTACGACAGACGAGAAAACAAGTTGCTGAAGATGTCTTATAACAAGTCCCATGGGCGAGTGAGAACATGTGTGTGTGGGAAATGGGTGGGGGGTAGGACTGTTGACATCCATCAGTCGACTATGTAAGGCCCAGGCTCTGCGGTTGCTAAACTCCCGATGATCACACCAAAAACAAGGGATGATAGATGCCGCACAAAAAAGTCCAGATGTTCCGTGGGTTCCCAACGCTCGCCGCACACCTGCCCCACATTAAATCCTGATACCTAATTAATAAATGCAGCGATTCTGACGTTCTCATCCTGGAGGGATTGTGATTGTCTCTGCGTAACACCTCTCGGAATTAAACATGTTGGGAGGACGGGAGCCGAATCCTGGAAAACCATCAGGTGTGACAGGCGCTGTGGGTGTGCGGGCTGGCATGGGCTCAGGATAAGAATGTTTTCCACTAAGAAAATGATTGTCCAATTTGCCCACCTACGTCGGATCTCATCTCACCCACATACTTGTTGATGTCTTCAGCATATTTGATGAAGTACATAAGTCCAGGAGTCTTTTTTTTTTTTTTTTATTGGTAACAAAAACATTGCATGCTCGGATAATGGTGAGAACTGAAGAGGACAAATACTGTATCAGATTAAAATAAAAAAAAAAAAAATACATTGTATCCAGTCACACACAAACAAGAGCAAAGACATTGCCCAATCAGATTCCCGGTTTCACCATCCCAGCACAAGATTGATAAACAAAGGAGAAACTCGATTGGTCCTACAGTAGCCCCTATGATTCCACACCTAGAGATCTTCTGACCCGACTGTATCAGTTTTATAAATAAATAAAAAGAAATACATTGTATCCAGTCACACACAAACAACAAGAGCAAAGACATCGCCCAATCAGGCTTCACGTTTCACTATCCCAGTACAAAAAAGGAGAAACTCGATTGGTCCTACAGTAGCCCCTATGATTCCACACCTAGAGATCTTCTGACCTGACATGTAGGCACAAAGGACCAGGATTGGTCCAAAGGCGAGCAGATCCGCCACACGTCACTCTTGCCCCCATGAGGGCAATGTGCCGGAATTTTATACATACCTGATCTGCCGTCTCTGCAGGACGTCACACCGGCACAACAACGACAACTAATGAATGATTTAACACACATAGCAGGTGTTGTAAGCGCTCATAACGCCATACTGCGCCGTCACAGCGTACAGCCAGAGATTTGTCCCCACCATACATCCTGGCATCTGCTACCGTTAGATTTACGCTCCCAATCAAAATAATCAGCGTGGAAGCACCAATACGGCTCAGTAAGGAGGCTTTTCCACGCACGCACAGCGTGATCGGTGCAGTCAGGGCCATCCACGCACAATCACAGATCGAAGACGCAGCGGGAGGATTTCACATAGTCAGCTGTGAAGGTTAAATCGGTGCCGGTGAGATCTATGGACAATGATCGACGGTGAACAGCAACACGGGAGAACGGCGGCAGGAAATCAAAGTCAAAGCAAATTATTAAGGAAAAAGAGGAGTCGTAAATTTAGAGTTTTCCACCTTCTGTGTGAAACCGTAATTTATTCACCTCCCTTCACAGCATATGTAGGGTTCATATGATACATGGTAAAGGGCCACTCACCACCCTTCACAGCATACGTAGGGTTCATATGATACATGGTAAAGGGCCATTCACCACCCTTCACAATCATACGTAGGGTTCATATGATACATGCTAAAGGGCCACTCACCACCCTTTACAGCATATGTAGGGTTCAAATGATACATTCTAAAGGGCCACTCACCACCCTTCACAGCATACGTAGGGTTCATATGATACATGCTAAAGGGCCACTCGCCACCCTTCACAGCATACGTAGGGTTCATATGATACATGCTAAAGGGCCACTCGCCACCCTTCACAGCATACATAGGGTTCATATGATACATGCTAAAGGGGCACTCACCACCCTTCACAGCATACATAGGGTTCATATGATACAAGCTAAAGGGGCACTCACCACCCTTCACAGAATACGTAGGGTTCAAATGATACATGCTAAAGGGGCACTCACCACCCTTCACAGAATACGTAGGGTTCAAATGATACATGCTAAAGGGGCACTCACCACCCTTCACAGAATACGTAGGGTTCAAATGATACATGCTAAAGGGGCACTCACCACCCTTCACAGAATACGTAGGGTTCAAATGATACATGCTAAAAGGCCACTCACCATCCTTCACAGAATACGTAGGGTTCAAATGATACATGCTAAAAGGCCACTCACCATCCTTCACAGAATACGTAGGGTTCACATGATACATGCTAAAGGGCCACACACCACTCTTCACAGCAAATGTAGGGGTCGTAAAATACACGCTCAAGAGCCACACATACCCCCTCACAGCATACGTAGGGATTGTACGATACATGCTAAGGGATTTCTTAACAGCATACATACAGCTCAGATGATACATGCTAAAGGGCCACACACACACACCACTATTCACAGCATATGTAGGGGTTGTATGATACATGCTAAGGCCTTGGTAGCATACCTAAGGGTTGTACGCTACAAGCTAAAGGACTACACACCACTCTACCAAGCACACATAGGAGTTGTATGATAAACACTAAGGGTTCCCTTGGCAGCATACGTAGGGGTTGCACAATATATGCTAAGGGTTCCCTTGATGGTATACGTAGGGATTGTAGGATACATGCTAAGAGACAACACATCACTCTTTGCTGCATATGTAGGGGTTGTATGATACATGCTAAGAGTTCCCTTGGCAGCATACATAGTGGTTGCATGATGCACGCCAATGGTTCCCTTGGCAGCCAGCATACATAGGTGTTGTATGATACACTTTAAGGGTTCCCTTGGCAGCATACATAGTGGTTGCATGATACACACCAAGGGCTCCCTTGGCAGCATACGTAGGGTTTGCATGATAACACGCCAAGGGGTCCCTTGGCAGCATACGTAGGGTTTGCATGATAACACGCCAATGGGTCCCTTGGCAGCATGGGACCACACACCATTCTTCCCAACATACGTAGGGTTTGTATGATACACACCAAGGTTCCCTTGGCAGCATACGTAGGGGGTAATATGTTACACACAAAGGGTTCCCTTGGCAGCATATGTAGGGGTTGTATAATAAATTCAAAGGGACTATACACCACTCTTCCCAGCATACGTAGAGGTTGTATGATACACAATAAGGGTTCCCTTGGCAGCATACGTAGGGGTTGTAGGATACATGCTAAGGGACCACACAACACTCTTCCCAACATACGTAGGGGTTGTTTGATACACACCAAGGGTTTCCTTGGCAGCATATGTAGGGGTTTTGCAATACATGATAAAGGATCACACACCACTATTTAGTGCATACATAAGGGTTGTAGGATACACACTAAAGGGGTTCCTTTGGCAGCATACGTAGGGGTTGTATGATACATGTTAAGGAAGAGGAAAGCAACCTTGACACCCCAGCTGATGTGGAACTACGAGTGCCAGAAGGCTTTGCAAGACTCTGACAGCCACAGCTATGGCACCCTGAGGCCAAGACATGATGGGATTTGTAGCTTCCAAAAGGAGCCCACCCCTGTGCCAAGGGTTTACAAGGCACCTTTTACAGCACATATAGAGCTTGCACGATACATGCCAATCCTTCACCCCCACCTTTGGCAGGATAGGTAAGGGTTGTATGATCCACGCTAAGGGTAGGCATGTGCATTGGTGTACAAAGGAACTGTCCTCGGTTACATGGTTTCCTTGTCGAAGAACCATCATTCACATTTGTGGGCACCATCATATCATTCCACAGACACCCCACCGCCAGGAGGGTAACATGTGAACGGATCAAGAAATAAAAAAAAAAAAAATTACCACCAAGGAGAAAAATACAAATCACTGCGACCAGGAGAGTCACATGTGTGTCAATGTTAGAGCGAGACGGCACATACATGAGATCTACACCTTTCTGGAGATACATTGTAACAATCAGACATACATGTGTGAATTCTGACACACAATGGAGAGGACGGCACACACACACGGAGCAGGTTGGGGGGGGGGGGGGGCACGATGTGACAGACGGCGGCTGGAGGTGTCACTAGACGTCTGAGATAAAAGCGGAGAGATGACTGCGGACCTCCACACACGGTACGGCGACACGTATGTCCTCAGAGGTCGCTGTACGGAGGGGGGAAGACAAAGTCAGGAGATGGAGCACTTGTCACAAAGTGGTCATTGGGACGCCAACCAAGCACACTGCAGTATAGATCAGATCTGACACCAATCCGACTCTTGTTCATTCATGTGCCCCCCCCCCTCCTACCAACCATGGCGGGGGGGGGGGGGTTCCATTAACAGCTTGTGTGCCACCAACTTGGAGAGCGTGGGGATGGATTTACAGAGACTGAGCCCTAGATGAATCAATGGAGGAGCCCGAGACGTCCTTGTGATCCTCCGTACCCCCCAACACAAAGATACTCCGCAGTCCGCAGCAAGAGAGCAGCATCTTCACTGCAGCCTCTGACCATAACTTCCCGCTTCATCCCACCAAGGGCTGCAGCATCACTGAGAGGACCATGGGACAACGGAACCCGCAACAGAAACACCGGGAGGACCCCCGTATGATGAAACCTCTCCAACACACAGAAACACCGGGAGGACCCCCGTATGATGAAACCTCTCCAACACACACACAAACACCTGGGAGGACCATGGGACCCCCAACAAAAACACCAGGAGGACTCCCGTACAACGAATCCCCCCACACAAACACCAGGAGATTAAATAATGGGATCCCTCAACAGAAACACCAGAAAACCCCCCTCGTATGATGAAACCCCCCAACACCAGGAGGACTCCCGTACAAAGAATCCCCACAACACACAAACACCGGGAGAACTATTAAAAAATGGAACCCTCAACATCTCAACATAAACAACAGAGGACCCCCCCCCCGTATGATAAAACCCCCAACACACAAACACTAGCAGGACTCCCGTACAACGAATCCCCCCCAACACACAGAAATATCAGGAGGACTATTAAATAATGGAACCTTCAACAGAAACACCAGAGGACCCCCCCGTACAACAAATCCCCCCAACACACAGAAACATTGGGAGGACTAATAAATAATGGAACCCTCAACAGTGGAGGACCCCCCATATGACGAAACCCCACAGCATACTGGAACATCAGGAGGACCCCCCCATACAACAGCAACACACAAACACTGGGAGGACCTCCGTACAACAGAACCCCCAACACACAAACACTAGGGGGGAACCCCCAAACAGAACCCTCAACACAACTAAACACATACTTGCTCAGTTATGTATATCTTCAATGAGAGCCCCCCAGTACACGTACACCCCCTCATTTCTGGGAGCCCCAATATATGTGCAGCCCCACATCACTGAGAGGTCCCCTTAGTACATGTACACCATCTCGTCTAGGAGACCCCAAAATATGTGAACCTCCACGTCACTGAGAGCCTCCCCAAGTACTTGTACACCCTCTCATCTCTGAGAGACCCCAAAATATGTGCACCCCGACATCAATAAGAGCCCCCCAGTACATGTACACCCCAACATCACTGAGAGCCCCCAAAATATGTGCATACCCCAGGATACCTACACCCCCTTAGTACTATGTAGACATACTTATATATGTACACCCCAATAGTCAGCCTCCAGGCAGATGTATGTACACCCCCTTATTACTACCAGTTCCCCCACCAGCTATATAAAGACTGATAGTACAGGTGCACCCCCTCAATATCTGTACACCCCACACCACGACAAGCCCCCCAGTTAATTCTTCCCTTACATGTGCACCCCCCCCCCACTAAGCACACTCTAATCTATGTTCTCCAGATTGTGTACCCCCGACCATACGACCAATACACTGTGTGCACCCCCAACTATACTACCCTCATATCGTGTGCACCCCCGACTATACGACCCTCATATCGTGTGCACCCCCGACTATACGACCAATACACTGTGTGCACCCCCTACTATACAACCCTCATATCGTGTGTACCCCCAACTATACGACCCTCATATCGTGTGTACCCCCAACTATACGACCCTCATATCGTGTGTACCCCCAACTATACGACCCTCATATCGTGTGTACCCCCGACTATACGACCCTCATATCGTGTGTACCCCCAACTATACGACCCTCATATCGTGTGTACCCCCAACTATACGACCCTCATATCGTGTGTACCCCCGACTATACAACCCTCATATCGTGTGTACCCCCAACTATACGACCCTCATATCGTGTGTACACCCGACTATACGACCCTCATATCGTGTGTACACCCGACTATACGACCCTCATATCGTGTGTACCCCCGACTATACGACCCTCATATCGTGTGTACCCCCGACTATACGACCCTCATATCGTGTGTACCCCCAACTATACGACCCTCATATCGTGTGTACCCCCGACTATATGACCAATACACTGTGTGCACCCCCAAATCTATATGATCCTCACAGAGTGTGCACCCAAATATACAATGCACAGGGGGTGTGCACCCCCAAAATACTGGGGACATTACAGACATTTCTTCTTCTTCTCCCCATTAGATGCCCCCCAGTCCATGCACCCCAACTCTTCCCCCTCCCCCACACTCACTGGTAGTTGGAGGAGTTCCAGTGCACGGCGTGCCGGTTGGCGGAGGTCCCGGGGAGGAGGGAGGAGAGGAGAGGAATGAGCAGAGAGATCAGAGCCATCCTGCACCGAGCAGCGCACTGCCACACACTCCGCGGGAGCGCGCTGCTCGCTCCCCTCAACCCCGCCTACTCCCAACTACAGCCGCCCATAGGGCCCCGCCCACCCTGCCAGTCACAGGGAGAGATGAGGGAGCGCGCATCTGACAGGAGAAGGAGGACCGGTGAGCGCGCACAGCCCATCTCTTCTTCTCCTTACCCCCATCACCTCAATAACCTAACCCCCCCCCCCAATAACCTACCCCCCCATAACCTACCCAAATATTACCCTCAATAACCTACCCCCCCCCCTATTATTACCCTCATTAACCTACCCCCCACGAAAATTACCCTCACTAACTTTCGCCCTCCCCATTTTTACCCTCACTGGCCTACTCTCCCTTATTATTGCCCTTACTAATCAACCCCTCCCCACTAATACCCCTGATTATTACCTACTAATACCCCACCCACTAATACCTTCACTAATTTTTCCTATTATTACCCCACTAATACCCTGACTAATATACCCCAAATATTACCCAAATAATCCCCACTAATATCCCTACAACTATTACCTCACACCGTACCCGCTAATACCACTATTACCTCACACCGTACCCGCTAATACCAGTATTACCTCACACCGTACCCGCTAATACCACTATTACCTCACACCGTACCCGCTAATACCACTATTACCTCACACCGTACCCGCCAATACAACTATTATCTCACACCGTACCCGCCAATACCAGTATTACCTCACACCGTACCCGCCAATACCACTATTACCTCACACCGTACCCGCTAATACCACTATTACCTCACACCGTACCCGCCAATACAACTATTATCTCACACCGTACCCGCCAATACCACTATTACCTCACACCGTACCCGCTAATACCACTATTACCTCACACCGTACCCGCCAATACAACTATTATCTCACACCGTACCCGCCAATACCACTATTACCTCACACCGTACCCGCCAATACCACTATTACCTCACACCGTACCCGCCAATACCACTATTACCTCACACCGTACCCGCCAATACAACTATTACCTCACACCGTACCCGCCAATACAGCTATTACCTCACACCGTACCCACCAATACAACTATTACCTCACACCGTACCCGCCAATACAACTATTACCTCACACCGTACCCGCTAATACGACTTTTACCTCACACCGTACCCGCCAATACAACTATTACCTCACACCGTACCCGCCAATACCACTATTACCTCACACCGTACCCACCAATACAACTATTACCTCACACCGTACCCACCAATAAAACTATTACCTCACACCGTACCCGCCAATACAACTATTACCTCACACCGTACCCGCCAATACAACTATTACCTCACACCGTACCCGCCAATACAACTATTACCTCACACCGTACCCGCCAATACGACTATTACCTCACACCGTACCCGCTAATACGACTTTTACCTCACACCGTACCCGCAAATACGACTATTACCTCACACCGTACCCGCAAATACGACTTTTACCTCACACCGTACCCGCAAATACGACTTTTATCTCACACCTTACCCACAAATACAACTATTATCTCACAATGTAGCCCCTAATACAACTATTACCTCGTTCTGTACCCGCTAATATGACTTTTACCTCAGACTGTACCTGCTAATACGACTTTTACCTCAGACCGTACCTGCTAATACGACTTTTACCTCAGACCGTACCCGCTAATACGACTTTTACCTCACACCATACCCAGCAATACGACTATTACCTCACACCGTACCCGCTAATATTACTTTTACCTCATGCCATACCCGCCAATACGACTTTTACGTCGTAACCGCTGCCACATAGCCTTACCTGCTAATACGACTATTACCTCATACCGTACCCGCTAATATGGCTTCTACCTCACATCGTGCCTGCCAATACGACTTTTACCTCACACCATATCCACCAATACGACTATTACCTCGTCGTACCCGCCAATACAACTTTAACCTCACACAGTACCCCCCAATACTACTATTACTTCACACTGTACCCACCAATACGACTTTTACCTCACACAGTACCCACCAATACGACTTTTACCTCACACTGTACTCACCAATACGACTTATACCTCACACTGTGCCCACCAGTACGATTTTTACCTCACACCTTACCCACCAATATGACTTTTACCTCACACCTTACCCACCAATATGACTTTTACCTCACACCTTACCCACCAATATGACTTTTACCTCACATTGTGCCCACCAATACGACTTTTACCTCACACCGTACCCGCTAATACAACTTTTACCTCACACTGTGCCCACCAATATGACTTTTACCTCACACCTTATCCACCAATATGACTATTACCTCACACCGTACCCAGCTAATACGACTATTACCTCATGCTGTATCGGCCAATACGACTATTACTGTACACTATACCCGCTAATACGACTATTACCGCATGCCGTACCCGCCAATACGACTATTACCTCAGACCGTACCCAGCTAATACGACTATTACCTCATGCTGTACCCGCCAATACGACTATTACTTCAGACTGTACCCAGCTAATACGACTATTACCTCACACCTTACCCGCCAATATGACTATTACCTCACACAGTACCCGCAAATACGACTACTACCTCACACCGTACCCGCCAATAAGACTTTTACCTCACACCGTACCCACCAATATGAATTTTACCTCACACCGTACCCACCAATACGACTACTACCTCACACCTTACCCGCTAAGACGACTATTACTTCACGCCATACCCGCCGATAGGACTTTTACCTCACACCATACCCACCAATGCGACTATTACCTCACACTCTACCCACTAACACCTCACACTATACCCACTAATATGACTAATACCTCACACTATACCCACTAATATGACTAATACCTCACACTATACCAACTAATATGACTAATACCTCACACTATACCCACTAATACAACTATTACCTCACACAATACCCACTAATACAATTTTTACCTCACACAATGCTCACTAATACAACTTTTACCTCACACTATACTCACTAATACGACTAATACCTCACACTCTACCCACTAATACAACTTTTACCTCACACTCTACCCACTAATACAACTTTTACCTCACTCTCTACCCACTAATACAACTTTTACCTCACACTATACTCACTAATAGGACTAATACCTCACACTCTACCCACTAATACAACTTTTACCTCACACTCTACCCACTAATACAACTTTTACCTCACTCTCTACCCACTAATACAACTTTTACCTCACACTCTACCCACTTATACCTCACACTATACCCACTAATACAACTTTTACCTCACACAATACCCACTAATACCTCACACAATACCCACTAATACCCATATTACCTCACACAATGCCCACTAATACAACTATTACCTCACACAATGCTCACTAATACAACTGTTACCTCCAACTATACCCACTAATACAACTAATACCGCACCCTATACCCACTAATACAACTTTTACCTCACACTCTACCCACTAATACAACGTATACCTCACACTATACCCACTAATACAACTATTACCTCACACTATACCCACTAATACAACTTTTACCTCATACTCTACCCACTAATACAACTTTTACCTCACACTATACCCACTAATACAACTTTTACCTCATACTCTACCCACTAATACAACTTTTACCTCACACTCTACCCACTAATACAACGTATACCTCACATCATACCCACTAATACGACTAATACCTCACACAATACCCACTAATACGACTAATACCTCACACTATACCCACTAATACTACTAATACCTCACACTATACCCACTAATACAACTAATACCTCACAAAATACCCACTAATACGACTAATACCTCACAAAATACCCACTAATACGACTAATACCTCACACAATACCCACTAATACGACTAATACCTCACACAATACCCACTTATATGACTAATACCTCACACAATACTCACTAATACGACTAATTCCTCACACAATACCTACTAATACGACTATTACCTCACACTATACTCACTAATACAACTAATACCTCACACAATACCCACTAATACGACTATTACCTCACACTATACTCACTAATATGACTAATACCTCACACAATACTCACTAATACGACTAATACCTCACACAATACCCACTAATACGACTATTACCTCACACTGTACTCACTAATACGACTAATTCCTCACACTATACTCACTAATACGACTATTACCTCACACAATACCCACTAATACGACTAATACCTCACACAATACCCACTAATACGACTTTTACCTCCAACTATACCCACTAATTCTTGATAAAAAAAAAAAAGCTCCTGAGGACGCGTTGGACGCGAAACGGCCGTAGAGCTTGTTATTATCTCAAACACTTAAGGTCCCAGCCATCACTTTTCCTTTAGTGGTGGCTTTATATGCGAGTTCATTTTTACCGCTATTTGTTTTATATCTTATGTACACTGCACTTTGTACCAGTGATACACAATATAGAGTTTTTATTAAACTGATTTTATTTCATACTGCACCATGAGCCTCTTCCATTTTTTTTGCAAAATTAACCGTTGCATGATGTGCTGAGTTGATCATCACACTGGAGGTTACCCATGAGGCTGGAGGTTGCTGACTGGACAGATGCCCTGGAAATCCTGAGACTGGTCGCATAACACTCGTTTGCTGTCCTATAACCTAGACAGCATCTGGTTCTGGTGAGTTGGCACTTCACTTGTTATTGATGTTGGAGATTACCTTTTTTTTCCTTCTCATCGTTTGATTCTACTCGTTCACTGGATTATACGCACTGAATATTGTCACATCATTTATATGAACTTTCGTCACAAGAAACGTCATATTATTCATACCATTTATTTAAGAACACTTATTTTATTTGTTGATATTTTCAGCGCTGCAATATTATTTTATGGTTATACCCACTAATACGACTATTACTTCCAACTATACCCACTAATACGACTATTACCTCCAACTATACCCACTAATACGACTATTACCTCCAACTATACCCACTAATACGACTATTACCTCCAACTATACCCACTAATACGACTATTACCTCACACAATACCCACTAATACGACTATTACCTCACACTATACCCACTAATACGACTATTACCTCACACTATACCCACCAATACGACTATTACCTCACACTATACCCACCAATACGACTATTACCTCACACAATACTCACTAATACGACTATTACCTCACACAATACCCACTAATACGACTAATACCTCACACTATACCCACTAATACGACTATTACCTCACACTATACCCACTAATACGACTATTACCTCCAACTATACCCACCAGTACGACTATTACCTCACACAATACTCACTTATACGACTATTACCTCACACAATACCCACTAATACGACTAATACCTCACACTATACCCACTAATACGACTATTACTTCACACTATACCCACTAATACGACTATTACCTCCAACTATACCCACCAATACGACTATTACCTCACACAATACCCACTAATACGACTATTACCTCGCACTATATCCACCAATACGACTATTACCTCACACAATACCCACTAATACGACTATTACCTCGCACTATACCTACTAATACGACTATTACCTCCAACTATACCCACTTATACGACTATTACCTCACACTATACCCACTAATATGACTATTACCTCCAACTATACCCACTAATACGACTATTACCTCACACTATACCCACTAATACGACTATTACCTCCAACTATACCCACTAATACAACTATTACCTCCAACTTTACCCACTAATACGACTATTACCTCACACTATACCCACTAATACGACTATTACCTCCAACTATACTCAGTAATACGACTATTACCTCAAACTATACCCACTAATACGACTATTACCTCCAACTATACCCACTAATACGACTATTACCTCACACTATACCCACTAATACGACTATTACCTCCAACTATACCCACTAATACAACTATTACCTCCAACTTTACCCACTAATACGACTATTACCTCACACTATACCCACTAATACGACTATTACCTCCAACTATACCCACTAATATAACTTTTACCTTACACTATACTCACTAATATGACTATTACCTCACAATATACTCACTAATACGACTATTACTTCACATCCAACCTTGAAGCAGATAGGCTACAGCAGCAGAAGATCACACTGGGTGCCACTTCTGTCAGCTAAGAACAGGAAACCGAGACTACAGTTGGCACAGGCTCACCAAAGTTGGACAATAGAAGATTGGAAAAATGTTGCCTGGTCTGATGAGTCTGGATATTAGCTGCTACATTCAGATTGTAGGGTAAAAATTTGGCTCATGGATCCATCCTGCCTTTGGGCAACGTAGTACCAATTGAGCATGGTTTAAACGCCACGGCCTACCTAAGTATTGTTGCAGACCATGTCCATCCCTTTATGACTACAGTGTCCCCATCTTCTGATGGCTCCTTCCAGCAGGATAATGCACCATGTCACAAAGCTCCAATCATCTCACCACTGGTTTCTTCACCATGACAATGAGGTCACTGTCCTCCAATGGCCTCCACACTCCCCACATCTCATTCAATAGATCTTTATATCACTAAAGGGATCACCAGCAGGAGGAAGAAGGTCCTGATTCCTCTATAGGAATGTTTATATCACTAGAGGGGTGACCAGCAGGAGAAAAGAGATCCCGATTCCTCTATATAGATCTTTATATCACTAGAGGGATCACCAGCAGGAGGAAGGGGGTCCTGATTCCTCTATAGGAATGTTTATATCACTAGAGGGGTGACCAGCAGGAGAAAAGAGGTCCCAATTCCTCTATATAGATCTTTATATCACTAGAGGGGTCCCCAGCAGGAGGAAGGAGGTCCCCATTCCTCTATATAGATCTTTATATCACTAGAGGGGTCACCAGCAGGAGAAGGAGGTCCTGATTCCTCTATATAGATCTTTATATCACTAGAGGGATTACCAGCAGGAGGAAGGGGGTCCTGATTCCTCTATATAGATCTTTATATCACTAGAGGGGTCCCCAGCAGGAGGAAGGAGGTCCTGATTCCTCTATATAGATCTTTATATCACTAGAGGGATCACCAGCAGGAGGAAGGAGGTCCTGATTTCTCTATATAGATCTTTATATCACTAGAGGGGTCACCAGAAGGAGGAAGGAGGTCCTGATTCCTCTATATAGATCTTTATATCACTAGAGGGGTCACCAGAAGGAGGAAGGAGGTCCTGATTCCTCTATATAGATCTTTATATCACTAGAGGGGTCACCAGCAGGAGGAAGGAGGTCCTGATTTCTCTATATAGATCTTTATATCACTAGAGGGGTCTCCAGAAGGAGGAAGGAGGTCCTGATTCCTCTATATAGATCTTTATATCACTAGAGGGGTCACCAGCAGGAGGAAGGAGGTCCTGATTCCTCTATATAGATCTTTATATCACTAGAGGGGTCACCAGCAGGAGGAAGGAGGTCCTGATTACTCTATATAGATCTTTATATCACTAGAGGGATCACCAGCAGGAGGAAGGAGGTCCTGATTTCTCTATATAGATCTTTATATCACTAGAGAGGTCACCAGCAGGAGGAAGGAGGTCCTGATTACTCTATATAGATCTTTATATCACTAGAGGGGTCCCCAGCAGGAGGAAGGAGGTCCTGATTTCTCTATATAGATCTTTATATCACTAGAGAGGTCACCAGCAGGAGGAAGGAGGTCCTGATTACTCTATATAGATCTTTATATCACTAGAGGGATCACCAGCAGGAGGAAGGGGGTCCTGATTTCTCTATATAGATCTTTATATCACTAGAGGGGTCCCCAGGAGGGGGAAGGAGGTCCTGATTCTTCTATATAGATCTTTATATCACTAGAGGGATCACCAGTTTGGCAGGGGGGAAGGAGGTCCTGATTCCTCTATATAGATATTTATATCACTAGAGGGGTCACCAGCAGAAGGAAGGAGGTCCTGATTCCTCTATATAGATCTTTATATCACTAGAGGGGTCCCCAGCAGGAGGAAGGAGGTCCTGATTCCTCTATATAGATCTTTATATCACTAGAGGGGTCACCAGCAGGAGGAAGGAGGTCCTGATTCCTCTATATGGATCTTTAGGCGCTTTTCCACTGCATGGAACCGAACGGTTCGGCTCGCTTTTGTGCTTTCCCACTGCTGGTACCGCATGGTATGGTGTAGGAACGGTTCGGTACGGTACGGCGGCGCTTTCCCACTGCATGGAACCGACCGGTACGGCTCTCAAAAACAGTACCACCTTGATTGTGGTTCCAACAGGTACCATACCCGGTACCATATCCCACAATCCTTTGCATGCAGTCACTACTAGCCACTGGTCAGAGAATCGCACCCACCCCGTGGTTATCCCACCCACTTAACTTTAGTACTACTTTAGTGGAAAAGCAAACCATACCGTACCGTACCGAACCGTTCCAACACTGTACCATGCGGTACGAGCAGTGGAAAAGCAAACCTGGCCAAGCAGGGCCGAGTAGAGCCGAGCCGGTACTTGCAGTGGAAAAGTGCCATTTGTATCACTAGAGGGGTCACCAGCAGGAGGAAGGAGATCCTTATTCCTTTATATAGGACTTTATATCACTAGAGGGGTCACCAGCAGGAGGAAGGAGGTCCTGATTCCTCTATATAGATCTTTATATCACTAGAGGGGGCCCCAGCAGGAGGAAGGAGGTCCTGATTCCTCTATATAGATCTTTATGTCACTAGAGCGGTCCCCAGCAGGAGGAAGGAGGTCCTGATTTCTCTATATAGATCTTTATGTCACTAGAGGGGTCCCCAGCAGGAGGAAGGAGGTCCTGATTCCTCTATATAGATCTTTATATCACTAGAGGGGTCACCAGCAGGAGGAAGGGGGTCCCCATTCCTCTATATAGATCTTTATATCACTAGAGGGGTCACCAGCAGGAGGAAGGAGGTCCTGATTCCTCTATATAGATCTTTATATCACTAGAGGGGTCCCCAGCAGGAGGAAGGAGGTCCTGATTCCTCTATATAGATCTTTATATCACTAGAGGGGTCCCCAGCAGGAGGAAGGAGGTCCTGATTCCTCTATATAGATCTTTATATCACTAGAGGGGGCCCCAGCAGGAGGAAGGAGGTCCTGATTCCTCTATATAGATCTTTATATCACTAGAGGGGTCCCCAGCAGGAGGAAGGGGGTCCTGATTCCTCTATATAGATCGTTATATCACTAGAGGGATCACCAGCAGGACTAAGGGGGTCCCCATTCCTCTATATAGATCTTTATATCACTAGATGGATCACCAGCAGGAGGAAGGAGGTCCTGATTCCTCTATATAGATCTTTATATCACTAGAGGGGTCCCCAGCAGGAGGAAGGGGGTCCTGATTCCTCTATATAGATCTTTATATCACTAGAGGGATCACCAGCAGGAGGAAGGAGGTCCTGATTGCTCTATATAGATCTTTATATCACTAGAGGGGTCCCCAGCAGGAGGAAGGAGGTCCTGATTCCTCTATATAGATCTTTATATCACTAGTGGGATCACCAGCAGGAGGAAGGAGGTCCTGATTCCTCTATATAGATCTTTATATCACTAGAGAGGTCACCAGCAGGAGGAAGGAGGTCCCGATTCCTCTATATAGATCTTTATATCACTAGTGGGATCACCAGCAGGAGGAAGGAGGTCCTGATTCCTCTATATAGATCTTTATATCACTAGATGGATCACCAGCAGGAGGAAGGAGGTCCCGATTCCTCTATATAGATCTTTATATCACTAGTGGGATCACCAGCAGGAGGAAGGAGGTCCTGATTCCTCTATATAGATCTTTATATCACTAGAGGGGTCACCAGCAGGTGGAAGGAGGTCCTGATTCCTCTATATAGATCTTTATATCACTAGAGGGGTCCCCAGCAGGAGGAAGGGGGTCCTGATTCCTCTATATAGATCTTTATATCACTAGAGGGGTCCCCAGCAGGAGGATGGAAGGTCCTGATTCCTCTATATAGATCTTTATATCACTAGAGGGGTCCCCAGCAGGAGGAAGGAGGTCCTGATTCCTCTATATAGATCTTTATATCACTAGAGAGGTCACCAGCAGGAGGAAGGAGGTCCCGATTCCTCTATATAGATCTTTATATCACTAGAGGGGTCCCCAGCAGGAGGAAGGAGGTCCTGATTCCTCTATATAGATCTTTATATCACTAGAGGGATCACCAGCAGCAGGAAGGAGGTCCTGATTCCTCTATACTGCTACTTGGTCCTTCTTCGGCTGTTGCTCATCTATATTTCTACATCTAAGCTTCCTACAGCAAATAGACCATAAAAATGTAAGAAAAAAAAACTCACTAAACTCAGAGAGTCCTCATCACAGCTAAGAAGTGGAGAATACGGTGTAAAAGTGGACTCAATAAGGAACATGTCTTCCGCAGACAGAGCACCGTAAGTGAAGGCAGCTTCAGGATCTGCTCCAATTCATGTAGAAGATATTGGTCAATTTAGCCGGCAAATAGGCAAATACAAATCCGTTTATTAAGTGAGAGGACAGATAAACTGGCGGCTGTTTTCTTTTTTTTTTTTTTCCCGGCTCGTCTTGGTGGTTCGGGTTTGTGTACAGAGAAGCCGTGTTTTCGGTCCGGATGTGTAATTCAGTGACCGGGCAGATAATTGTTCATTTTATTTAGTGATGGGATTGTGTTGGATGGTCTATTCCACCAGAGGATGAGTGTCAGCTTTTATATAACAAGGGTCAGCCCGGATGCTGATATTGTTCATCTCATTTGGGGACTGTGAGATATTGGATGGGAAATGCATACAGAGAATGGGTATTGCTCGGCTTATCCACAAGGTTACCGTCGTCTGCTTGTTTATTCAGGAAAAAAAAGACGAGATCCCGACTGTTATTTTCTGCTGGAAATATGTCAGGCTGAGGACAGATACTGGTTGAGTTATTTATGAGGTATCTGTAATGTTTATTTAGCGCCATGATGGACGTCACTCGGCTTCGCGAAACTCGCCGAAGCTCCTGACGCCGAGCAGCACCCGCAAATTTTACCCTTGAAAAATGGGGGCAATTGCTCAACGGGAAAAGTGTGTCATGTTCCTGACGGCTGAAGTCTATCCACATCCACATGCTCTGCACTCGTATTAAACATAATAGCATCTCATCAGATGAATTTGGCCTTTACCAGACAGTCTGGCTGCCGGGAGATTTTTTTTTTCGCATATATTTCTGCACGCTTCTCCTGAGGAGTCCAAAGGCTGCTTTTAGAGCTGTCGGGCAAAAGATGACCGGCAGACCTCTTCTGAGGCCTTTGCTTATCCTCTGCAGTCTTCCATTACCAGATCTTCACATGACCTTGACGTCTTTGTGGGTTGAGGATGATGCTTGACTGGTGTACAGGGTTTTTGTTTGGTGGAGGTTTGACATGATTTACAAGGGTTCCAGTGGGTGAAGGACGCCTTGTTTTGCGGAATCTCCCTTGGCTACTCGACTCCTTAAGGCAGGGGTCTCCAAACTTATTAAACAAAGGGCCAGTTTACTTTCCTTCAGACCTTAGGAGGGCCGGACTGTGGTTAGATGGAGTAGGAAATGCCCCATCTTTGGTATTATGGGAGGAATAGTGCCCCATTCTTTGTGTCAGTGGGAGGAATAGTGCCCAATTGTTGATGTCAGTGGGAGAAATAGTGCCCCATTGTTGGTGCCAGAAGGAGAAATCGTGCCCCATTGTTGGTTCCAGGGGAAGGAATAGTGCCACATTGTCGGTGCCAGTGGAAGTATTAGTGCCCTATTGTTGGTGCCAGTGGGAGAAATAGTGCCCCATCATTAATGTTCATAGAAGGAATAGTGCCCCATTGTTGGGGTCAGTGGAAAAAATAGTGTCCTATCGTTGGTATCAGTGGGTGGAATAGTGCCCCCATCATTAGTGTCAGTGGAAGGAATAGTGCCCCATTGTTGGTGTCAGTAGGAGAAATAATTCCCCCAATGTTGGTGTCAGTGGAAAGAATAATGCCCCATTGTTGGTATCAGTGGGGGGAACAGTGCTCAATCGTTAGTGTCAATGGGACGAATAGTGCTCCATCATTGGTGTCAGTGGAAGAAATATTGCCCCCTCTTTGGTGTCAGTGGTATTAAAGAGGTTGTAAACCCACTTCACAAACTTTTACCTATAGGTAAGCCTATATTAAGGCTTACCTATAGGTGCTATAAATATCTCCTAAACATGCACCGTTTAGGAGATATTTAGAGTGCCTACTGCCGATGACGTCATCGACGCATGCGCTCTGAAAGAACGGCCACCCGTGCCGTTCCTTCAGAGCCCAGTGCCGTGAACGGCGGCTCCCGCGCGCACGCGCGGGAGTGATGTAATCGCGCCTCCGGCCAATCAGATGGCCGGAGGATGCGAACCCGGAAGCACGACCGCCGGACATGTCAGCCGTCCTGTCGCTGAGCGGGCGGCACGGCGGGGGCTTCGTTTTAAGGTAAGTACTTCATAATGAGCTAGTATGCGATGCATACTAGCTCATTATGCCTTTCTCTTTACAGGGCTTTTTTTTTCTCGTTTTTTTTTTAGGGACTTTACTTCCTCTTTAATCGTGCCCCATTGTTGTTGTCAGTGGTATTAATTGTGCCCCATTGTGGGGGTCAGTGGTAGAAACAGTGCCCCATTGTTAGTGTCAGTGGTATTAATCGTGCCCCATTGTTGGGGTCGGTGGTAGAAGCAGTGCCCCATTGTTGGTGTCAGTGGAAGGAATAGTGTACCATCATTGGCATCAGTGGGAAAAATAGTGCCCTATCGTTGGTGTCAATGTAAGAAATGGTGCTTCATTGTTGGCGTCAGTGGAAGGAATAGTGACCAATTGTTGGTGTCAGTGGTAGAGATACTGCCCCATTGTTGTGTCAGTGGTAGAAATAGTGCCCAATTGTTGGTGTCAGTGGGAGGAACAGTGCCTCATTGTTGGTATCAGTGGAAGAAATAATGCCTCAAAGGCCGGATAAAGGCAAGTAAACGGCCTTAGTTTGGAGACCACTGTTCTAGAAGCAGGGGAAGTAAATCAATCTCCCAGTCTGGGAACCCCCGAAACAGAACCAAACAGAAGCCGAAACACTCCAACAGCCCGGCTAGGAGGGTGCTAGAGGAGTATATCGGCCTCCTTTTCTAATAACGTGCTTTTATTATACAATGATGCCTTCTATTTCTCTAGGCGTTATTTATTCATGGAAGTAGACAGTAGTGCGTCTTCGGTGATACATGGGGAAGCCACGGCTTCTATATCCAGTATACATTTAAAACATATTAGGTTTAGTACTTCAGCAAGCAGATAGATGTTGAACCAATTTATTCGAGAGATATGAGTGATTCTGTGGAGGGAAGAACAACTGGTTTGGCTTATTCCACGAGGTGCAGATATTCATTGTGTAATTAATCAGCGGAACAGATATGGGCCAGACTATTGAAGCGTGAACGGGTAATGGCTCATGCTCTATGCAGACAGGTATCGGTTGGGTTGTTGAGTAACGAACGGCTAAAACAAACACCTAGCTCTATATACATGAGAATTTTTTTTTTTTTCTGGTATAAAGAGAGCATTGTCGAGGTTTAAATGGGATGGTATTGCCCTGGCAAGGCTTGAAATGCACATTGCAGAAATCAAGCACAATGTGCGAGTGGAGTGTTGCGTCTTTCCTGGAGAAAACACGATTAAAACCACAGCTATTTATATGCTGATGAGAATCGCTCTCATACCGAGCTGGAATATTGTACATTACAGGTGACTCAAAGAGTTTTGTCTCCTGACTCATAATAGGATGGAAAAGGTCAGCAACCAGAGACAATCCCCGAAAAAAATTACACATCCAGGGTGAGCGCAACCCCCCCCCCCCCTTTCCGAAAAACGGGTGGCCGATGCCCGATACATAGAGTTACAGCTATAATAATATTACGACGTTCGCCAGAGACGGTTTGTAATGTGAGGATCTCGTCACGGCCAGGAAAATGTTCTCTATTATGATGAGCATTCCTGCTCGCTGAATAATGGAATGGCAGCAAAATTGGTTTTATAACAAAGAATTAAAAAAAAAATAAAAAAATGACAGAACAGATCAGACCGGGAGCGTTGGGAGGCCCCAATGTGTTCATCTCCAGCACTGAGGACTCCATCCTGAAGACGCTGCTGAATGTTTGCAGACCACTGACCTGAAGTGGGGATAATTTAGGTGGGATTCGACTTGCTGGGTTTTGTTCTGCAGATGACAGGCGCGTGGCGGCTAAAACAGTAACGTTCTGCACATCACAGATTCGAATCGGATGAATTATACAACGAATTGCAGAAGATCGTGAATGGAATGGAGAAATGGGTTTTGACTTTTAAGTGGATGAATCCTATAAGTCACATATGTCATTCACAAGGCCCATGGGCAGAATCCGGCCCGCCAGGCCTTGTCATGTGGCCCTCACACCCAGTTTTGCAGTTTGAACCTGGCGGAACTCCATTGGGGTTGCAGGCTGTGCATAGCTCACTCCTAAACCTTGCACTCTGTACATAGCACACCACTGAACTCTGTACGTAACGCACTCCTGAACTCTGCACTCTGTACATAGTACACCCTTGAACCTTGCACTCTGTACATAGCACACCCCTAAACCCTGCACTCTGTATGTAGCACATCCTTGAACCTTGCACTCTGTACATAGCACACCCCTGAACTCTGTGCATAGGGCACCTCTGAACCCTGCACTCTGTACATAGCACACCCCTGTTCCCTGCACTCTGTGCATAGGGCACCTCTGAACCCTGCACTCTGTATATAGCACACCCCTGAACTCTGCACTCTGAACATAGCACACCTCTGAACCTGGCACATTGTACATAGCACACCCCTGAAATCTGCACTTGGTATGTAGCACACCCCTGAACCTTGCAATCTGTACGTTACGCACCTCTGAACTCTGCACTCTATACGTAGCGAACCCCTGGCAAGCGGCCACCGCGGTCCAGATAGAGATGACACAGACCGCAGTACCGCTATGCAGACATGCCTGTGTCTCCTCTTCCGCCATGCCAACAATGTCGTCCTATCAGCATAGCGTGGGGGGGGGGGGGTGGAACGACTGCAAGGGGCACTGTAATGGGGCTGTGATTGCTAGGGGCACTGTGATATAAAGGGGACTGCACTGTAATCATTACAGTGCGGAGGACCAATTTCGGGAATATCCCATCACCATCTGCCCCCATGAATGCCCACCACCCAGTGCCGGGACACAGTCACCTAGCACCCAGGGCAAAGATGCCAAATAACCCCCCCCCCCCCCCAATGTATGAGCATTATGTGTCAGCAAAAATCCCGTCCCTCACCCCCCCCAAAAAATTGAGCACTAATCTGTACGCTTATCCTCAAGCATAAATTCTCTTTGCAAGCCAAAATTCTCCCCCTAGTACAACTCCCCCCCCCCCCCCCGTGCTGAAATTAACCCAGCACAAACCTTTGCCCCCACCATCCCCCCTTGCAGCACAAATCCTCTACTCAAATTGAGCAGAAATCCTTCCACCCCCCCCTAAAATCTCCCCTTCTAGCACAATTTACCCTTCATAACACAAATCCCCCACAAATATCCCCCCAAATTTAGCCTCTTAAAAAAAATCGTACACCACTCCTTCCCCACAAATTTCCTCTTCCCAGTACAAATCCCACCCCCACCAATCCTCCCTCCAACCCCCCTCCTAGCACTAATCCTCATATCCCTCCTAGCACAAATATGCTTAACCTCAGCACAAATGTCTGAAGCTGCTGTTATCAGTCCTGCCAGCTCGTAGGTAGGAATTCTCTATGCAGTGCCCCTTCCCTCACCTTACATGATACCACTGCGCCCAGGGCAGCTCCCCCCCCCCCCCTGCCCATCATTTGTCCCAGGCCCTGCCACCACCCCTCCGGTCCCTGGAAAAATTGGCTTCTCAGTGTACAATGCCCAGGCATACTTTGGGTCCCAGTCCAGGCCTGTCTGTGGCTGCAGCCTTCATGTAAGAAATTTCTCCACAATGCCATAGGAGGAAGAGTTGCTCATCGCTACTTTCCTTTGCATGTTCTACACCAATTGTTCTACAAATTGTAATAACCTGCATATATCCTGAGATTTCTGCACATCAATAATCAGGCATTATAATGCAGATTGGGCATTGTTTCCATTGGTGATCCCTACGCAATCATATTCTGTGTGGCCAGTCATCTCTTGATTGGTGGTGTTATTTCTATGAAGTGTTCCATGTTAAGCCGGCTCTATTGTGGTATTCACCCATGCTTGGTCTGGAGTGGGTTTATCCCCATGTCAGTGTTGTGGTCACATTGTTATCATCTATTGCTGGAGATTTCTTATCTTTAGTATTTAAATAAAAAAAACCTCAAGTCTTGGTTTCGAATACCGGGCCTTAGAACACATCCAGTTCAAGGCCTTGCTGGAATCTTCGATACGCAGACACAACTGTGCTCGCCGTTCACCTCTGACAATGAAGATAGGGATATTATTGTCACATACATAAAGGATCAGGACGTGAAAGCGATCTGTTAAGTCGTTCGCCGGCTGCACTTCAGCATTCCTAATGCCGCAATTAAGGAAGGCCATGCAAAGCGAGCTCGTTGATGTATGATGAAGATCCTGCTGACCCGCATATGGAGTGATTAACTGCAGATGGTGCAGCTCCACAATAATTTGCACATCCTTTTCTTACAAGTAACAATTAAGATAAAATGCTTTTTTTTCTACATTGCTTGGCGAAGGAATGCGATCCGTCTGCATTTGTGTCACCCCGCGTACAGCTTCCGGCACCAAACTGTGAAGCGTGTCTGACACGTCAAGTGTTGTCGATGGTGATAAGCTCAGAGTGTTTTAGCACAGATGGAGTTAAATGACCGACCCACCTGCCCAGAAGAAGACAGATCATTTCCCAGTCCCACCAGTCAAACCACAAGCAGAAAGAAGCAGCTGTGATAACAGGAGAAGACTAACAGGCGCTATGGTGACACAATGATTGATCAGGGACCCTCTGTTATTGGAGACCCTGGGGGTGTACAAGGTGGCACTGGGCCAAGAGGGCTGTAAGTGTGTTAAAAACCCTGGGGTGCAATAATTTATCCCAGCCGACATGCAGAAACCTGCCCCTCACAGCAGTCACCGGGGATGTCTTCAGGTTCTGTAGTCAAATTTGTGGCAATTGCCAATTTTTTTTTATAAATCTGTTTTATATTTTAAATTAGTAAGAAAAAGATACAGACTCCAAGTGAACAACCCAAGCAGAGGAGGACACTTGTGTTAACAAAAGACTGTTTAGGGTCAACCTTACCTAAGAGAACCAACATGGGTTCACGTAGCAGTCCATATCATTCCAAAACTGGCTCCAAGACATTTCCTCCTGGGTCAGGGCGAAGGACTCAGGCAAGAGCGGTGGAGGGGCTTGGGCCAGATTGGCTCAAGTAGCAGTCCAGATCATTCCAAAACTGGCTCCAAGACATTTCCTCCTGGGTCAGGGCGAAGGACTTAGGCAAGAGCGGTGGAGGGGCTTGGGCCGGATTGGCTCCAGTAGCAGTCCACATCATTCCAAAACTGGCTCCAAGACATTTCCTCCTGGGTCAGGGCGAAGGACTTAGGCAAGAGCGGTGGAGGGGCTTGGGCCGGATTGGCTCCAGTAGCAGTCCACATCATTCCAAAACTGGCTCCAAGACATTTCCCTCCTGGGTCAGGGCGAAGGACTTAGGCAAGAGCGGTGGAGGGGCTTGGGCCGGTTTGGCTCCAGTAGCATTCCACATCATTCCAAAACTGGCTCCAAGACATTTCCTCCTGGGTCAGGGCGAAGGACTCAGGCAAGAGCGGTGGAGGGGCTTGGGCCAGATTGGCTCAAGTAGCAGTCCACATCGTTCCAAAACTGGCTCCAAGACATTTCCCTCCTGGGTCAGGGCGAAGGACTCAGGCAAGAGCGGTGGAGGGGCTTGGGCCGGATTGGCTCCAGTAGCAGTCCACATCATTCCAAAACTGGCTCCAAGACATTTCCTCCTGGGTCAGGGCGAAGGAGTCAGGCAAGAGCGGTGGGGGGGGGGGGGGTGCCTGGGCTGGATTGATTCAAGTAGCAGTCCACATCATTCCAAAACTGGCTGCAAGACTTTCCCTCCTGGGTCAGGGTGAAGGACTCAGGCAAGAGTGGTGGGGGGGCTTGTGGGCGGATTGGCTCAAGTAGCAGTCCACATCATTCCAAAACTGGCTGCAAGACTTTCCCTCCTGGGTCAGGGCGACGGACTCAGGCAAGAGCGGTGAGGGGGCTTGTGGCCGGCTCCTGATTGAGGTGTTAGGAACTCCAGTCCTCCGCTGTAAAAGACAGTTTAGGGTTGACCTTACGTAAGAGAACCAACATTGGCTCACGTAGCAGTCCACATCATTCCAAAACTGTCTGCAAGACATCTCCTCTTTGGTGAGGGTGAAGGACTCAGGCAAGAGCCGTGGAGGGGCTTGTGGACGGATTGGCTCACGTAGTAAACCAAATAATTCCAAAACTGTCTCTAAGACATTTGCCCATAGGTCAGGGTAAAGGAACCAGGCAAGAGCGGTGGAGGGGCTTGTAGCCGGCTACTAGATGAGGTGTTAGGAACTCGAGTCCACTGCTGTAGATGGTTCATCTAACCAACAAGCCTATACATTGCAAAATGGTGAAAGGTGAGGTGGTAGCTTTTTTTCAATGCATTTTAATCACTTTTCAAGCACAGGAAAGCAGGAGGCCCAATAAGGTTCTCTCCACAACTGTTGGGGCCAAGGGCTCCACAAGTCCCAGCAAGGGCCTAACTATAGGGGTCGCAATTAGGAAAAGGCCCCATGGTCCAGGGGGCCTGTGCCGCTCCCCTGTTACTTTTGGGTGTACACCTGGATAAGAGGGGCAGCAGGGCCGGCATATAGAAGAACCGATGCCCTCTATTTTTCTCCTGCAGCCGCTGAAAGCCTGCTTCTCCTCCTGTGCCTCCCACAGGCATTCAGAGGCTGCAGGAGGAAAATGGAGGGCCACCCCTGATGCCCCTCCTATCCAGGTTACTTTGTCCCCTGCTGCCTCCATGCCTCTGTGTGCTCTCCTGGTCCTACCCTCCCCCTGCAGTGCTGCCGACTTTTCTTCTCTCCTCTCCTGCCGGCTGCTGCGGGGGATGTATCAGGATAGAGAGTGGGAAAGGGGCTAGTAAATATGTAATTTACTGGCCCCTTCCTTTTCTGAATGGACACAGTGAGTGATCGGTACTGATCACTCCTGTGTCCATTCATAAATAAAGCATAGTAAACTGTGTTTCCTATGCTTCAGTTTGTGAGTGAACGGGAAGCCTCTGTACAGAGCTCTTTCTGTTTATTTATTCTGTCCAACTGAGGCTGTGTCCTCATTCTCCTTTCCCTGTCTCAAAGATAAAACATCAGATGTCTGGTTTGGACCCCTAATATCTCACCAAATGCCCCCCAACGGGGCTTCTAAAAATGTAAAACAGAATAAATAATACAATTGAAAATAAATAAATAAATAAAATGGTAAAATAAGTAACTACTGACACCACTGGTGGAACTATCAGGGTCGCAAATGTCCCACTTGTGACCTTGCTTTGGCATTCCGACACCATCAGGGGCTCAAGACGGCAGGAAGGGGGTCTGCTGGGGGACCAAAATAAAGGGCCCCACGATGGGAGTAAAGGGCTCTGGGATCAGCGGGAAAGGACCCAGGCTCAGAAGGAAGGGCCCGGACTGGGGGTCTGGGGGCCCTTTATGGTTTCCTGCACCGGGGCCCTGAAGGTTCTAGTTACGCCTTTGAGTCCCAGTATGCAAAGCAAAGGATCCAGAGTGAGATGAGCCGAGTTCACTTTAATAATAACCTCCACACAGGGGCAGGTTCGGGAATCGGGTCAGCATCTGCTTGATGACATCTCCCAACACCTGGGTGGCAGGGCCGGGTTCAGTCATACGTAAGGTGACCAGATTTTTAAAATGAAATCCGGCGACATTTTTTACATTTTTTTAATGGAAAATGGCACAGGACTGCATAATATACGGAGAGCTGGGTACAGGACTACATAATACATGGAGCGCTGGGCATAGGATTACATAATACACAGCGCTGAGCACAGGACTACATAATACACAGAGCGCTGGGCATAGGATTACATAATACACAGCGCTGAGCACAGGACTACATAATACACAGAGCGCTGGGCATAGGATTACATAATACACAGCGCTGAGCACAGGACTACATAATACACAGAGCGCTGGGCACAGGACTGCATAATACACAGAGCACTGGGCATAGGATTACATAATACACAGCGCTGAGCACAGGACTACATAATACACAGAGCGCTGGGCATAGGATTACATAATACACAGTGCTGAGCACAGGACTACATAATACACAGCGCTGAGCACAGGACTACATAATACACAGAGCGCTGGGCACAGGACTGCATAATACACAGAGCGCTGGGCATAGGATTACATAATACACAGCGCTGAGCACAGGACTACATAATACACAGAGCGCTGGGCACAGGACCACACAATACACAGAGTGCTGGGCACAGGACTGCATAATACACAGAGCGCTGGGCACAGGACTAAATAATACCCAGAGCGCTGGGCACAGGACTGCATAATACACAGAGCGCTGGGCACAGGACTACATAATACACAGAGCGCTGGGCACAGGACTGCATAATACACAGAGCACTAGGCACAGGTCTACATAATACACAGAGCGCTGGGCACAGGACTGCATAATACACAGAGCGCTGGGCACAGAACTACATAATACACAGAGCGCTGGGCACAGGACTACATAATACACAAAGCAGTGGGCACAGGGCTAGATAATACACAGAGCAATGGGCACAGGACTACATAATACACAGAGCGCTGGGCACAGGACTGCATAATACACAGAGCACTAGGCACAGGTCTACATAATACACAGAGCACTGGGCACAGGACTACATAATACACAGAGCAATGGGCACAGGACTACATAATACACAGAGCAATGGGCAAAGGACTACATAATACACAGAGCGCTGGGCACAGGACTACATAATACACAAAGCAATGAGCACAGGGCTACATAATACACAGAGCAATGGGCACAGGACTGCATAACACACAGAGGGCTGGGCACAGGACTACATAATACACAGAGCGCTGGGCACAGGACTGCATAACACACAGAGCACTAGGCACAGGTCTACATAATACACAGAGCGCTGGGCACAGGACTACATAATACACAGAGCAATGGGCACAGGACTACATAATACACAGAGCAATGGGCACAGGACTACATAATACACAGAGCAATGGGCACAGGACTACATAATACACAGAGCGCTGGGCACAGGACTACATAATACACAAAGCAATGGGCACAGGGCTACATAATACACAGAGCAATGGGCACAGGACTACATAATACACAGAGCGCTGGGCACAGGACTACATAATACACAGAGCACTGGGCACAGGACTACATAATACACAGTTCGTTCTGCACTCTCTGCTGACGTCACAAATGTTGGTCCAGGGACCGCGTCATCGCGACCACGGAGTCCGGATCCACCAGGTGCCTGGACCGACACCCGGCTTAGCCTCCACAGCTCAATGCTACAATGAGCAGGGAGGAGGCAGAGCGGAGAGCTGCTAACTGACAGTCAACAGCTCTCTGCTTGGGGAGCTGTCAGAACCGAGTGATCGGCAGTGTTCGATCGCTCGGCTCTCAGTGTAGAGGCGCCGGGGGACAGATGCAGCATCCACCTAGGTAAGTATAAATAGGGGGGAAAAGGAAACCCTATACTTCTCTTTTAAGAGTTCCTTTCACTGGAACTAAGGGGCCAAGCAAAAAAGCAGCCCCACACAATAATCCCCCTCCACACTATAACCCCCCCACACCATAATCCCCCCCCTCCACACTATAATCCCCCCCACACTATAATCCCCCCCCACACCATAATCCCCCTCCACACCATAATCCACCCTCCACACTATAATCCCCCCCACACTATAATCCCCCCTCCAAACTATAATCCCCCCCACACCATAATCCCCCCTCCACACCATAATCCCTCCTCCAACAAATGATTTGGACTAGTCCACAAAGCAAGATCCATTAAGACAGTGTTTCTCAACCTTTTTTCAGTCAAGGCACCCTTTGCAATTATGGACAATCATGAGGCACCCTCCAAAATTATGAACAGTCTTAAGGCACCTTCCAAAATTATGGAAAATCATGAGGCACCCTCCAAAATTATGAACAGTCTTAAGGCACCTTCCAAAATTATGGAAAATCATGAGGCACCCTCCAAAATTATGGACAATCATAAGGCACCCGCCAAAATTATGGACAATCACGAGGCACCCTCCAAAATTATGGACAATCACGAGGCACCCTCCAAAATTATGGACAATCATGAGGCACCCTCCAAAATTATGGACAATCATGAGGCACCCTCCAAAATTATGGACAATCACGAGGCACCCTCCAAAATTTTGGACAGTCTTGAGGTGCTCCATTCTAAAATGTAAAAACGATTCTGATAGTTTTACATATTGCAGCAACATCAATACACGTAGGACACCCAACATTGATTTATTCTTCCAAAGCAAATACACTTTTGCAAACTGGTACTGACTATTATTCCAATGTTTCTCTTTTCTTTTCTCTTTTGTCCATCGACTGACATCCTTCTTATCAACTGATGATGTGATTGGTCTGGCAGCTAGAAGGTTGTAATCGTGTACAAAGAAAACTTGTGGCTTTGTGTAACTAAAAGGCAGGTTTCATCCACCCACTGGCTTGTATATAATTTTGGGGCAATTTTTAGGCATTTTGCCAAGGCAACCCTGACGAAACCTCAAGGCACCCCAGGGTGCCTGGGCACCCTGGTTGAAAAAGGTTGCATTAAGACATGAATGAGCGAGTTTGGGGTGGAGGAACTTGACTGGCCTGCCTGTCCTGACCTCAACCCTAAAGAAAACGTGGAGACTGTGAGCCAGGCCTTCTCTCCGACTTCAGTGCCTGACCTCACAAATGGGCTTCTGTAAGAATGGTTAAACATTCCCATAGACACTCCTAAACCTTGTGGACAGCCTTCCCAGAAGAGTTGAAGCTGTTATAGCTGCAAAAGTTGGGCCAACTTAATATTGAACCCTACGGACTAAGACTGGGATGCCATTAAAGTTCACGTGTGTGTTAAGGTTAGGTGTCCCAATACTTTTGGTAATATAGTATATATCGGGAGGGAGATACCACCCCAGTAGAGGATTTTAATTTGAACCAGCCTGTCCCTGGCAGAAACAAATTGCTTGAACGGTTGGTCCCTAACGTCGGACCAGTCATTGCAATTGCCAATTTTGTAGCACTCTCCACGACTGTTGGGTTTAGCGACGTCTAGGCCGCATTGTTTTTGTGATCTCCCACGCATCATTGAGCCGTTCTGTTTCATAAATATACTTAATTGGAGATCATGGGAACATGACAGCGCAGTGCATGTGTTTTCAAGGCATGTTTCCAGAAGAGGTAATCAAGTCTAACACGTCAAGGCTCCTCGGGATAAACACACGGGCAAACCGTGAATATCGGAGAAGGCATCGAATGTCATAACTGATAGAAGATTGGCAGAGTCTGTGTAATAGAACTAATCACTGGCACATTCCACGTTGCTCTGTCACTTACTCCACTTACACGTCTCCGTGTTACAGAAATTAGATCCTCACCTTACATCGGTATTGATTGGCACCCTGTTGTAATGATTGCTCTTTGATAAACCCGACTCTCTGCATTATTCTGCAAGTACAAACTACAGGAGACGGCAAAAGATTTCCTACCTACGTTTGTATTTTATTTTTAGGAAGCCGGCTCCGCGTTTTGTCTCCTTTGTGGATTTATTGAATTTGCGCTCAGCTGGCATCTGTTTTCGGAGGGAATGGAAGACAGCGGCCCCTGTTTATTGCAATAAAACCATTTGTTTCAGGGCACCCGAGGAGTGGAAGCTGAACCGTAAACAGCCTTCAGTGACTGGCACATAATGTGCCCTCGGTACGCCCTGTACATGCCTGAAGCTTCAGAATCTGGATCTACATCAGGGAGGTGGACACGGATGGAAGCTGGAAGTCATATGTTAGGTCGCAATGCAGTTCTCCACCAACTGCCCCCAAGGCAGCAAATATACATACAGCACTGTTCAGTAACAAAATTTATATATACAGTGCCTTGAAAAAGTATTTACACCCCCTGAAATTTCCCACATTTTGTCATTTTACAACCAAAAACATAAATATATTTTATTGGGATTTTATGTGATAGACCAGGGTTTCTCATCCAGAGTTCCTCCTGAGGTTGCTAGGGGTTCCTCCTGATGTTGCTAGGGGTTCCTCCTGAGGTTGCTAGGGGTTCCTCCTGAGGTTGCTTTAGCCATGGGCAGTTTCTGCCTCTCAGTTAAGTTTCCTATGACACCATTGTTCCTTTTAGCTACCTGTAAGGGGGGTAATTCTTCCCAATGATGAGAAGAGTAAGGAGCATTCTTCCCACTGACTATCACACTAATGTGTCATGAGTTGTAGATTTTTAATCTTTAGCAGGGGTTCCCCCGAGAACAGAAATTTATTTCAAGGGTTCCTCTTTGTTGAAAAGGTTGAGAAAGGCTGTGATAGACCGACACAAAGTGGCACATAATTGTGAAGTGGAAGGAAAATTATAAATGGTACAAATAAATCTGTGAAAAGTAGGGGGGGGGGGGCATTTGTATTCAGCCCCCTTTACTCTGATACCCCTAACTAAAATCTAGTGGAACCAATTGCCTTTAGAAGTCACCTAATTAGTAAATAGAATCCACCTGTGTGTCATTTAATCCCAGCATAAATACAGCTGTTCTGTGAAGCCCTCAGAGGTTTGTTAGAGAACCTTAGTGAACAAACAGCATCATGGAGGCCAAGGAACAAACCAGACCGGCCAGGGATAAAGTTGTGGAGAAGAGTAAAGCCTTGTTAGGTTATAAAAGAATCTCCCAAGCTTTGAACATCTCACAGAGCACTGTTCAATCCATCATGGGAAAATGGAAAGAGTATGGCACAACTGAAACCCTACCAAGACATGGCCGTCCACCTAAACTGACCGGCCGGGCCCCTACCAAGACATGGCCATCCACCTAAACTGACCGGCCGGGCCCCTACCAAGACATGGCCGTCCACCTAAACTGACCGGCCAGGCAACCCTACCAAGACATGGCCGTCCACCTAAAGTGATCAGCCGGGCCCCTACCAAGACATGGCCGTCCACCTAAACTGACCGACCGGGCCCCTACCAAGACATGGCCGTCCACCTAAACTGACCGGCCGGGCCCCTACCAAGACATGGCCATCCACCTAAACTGACCGGCCGGGCCCCTACCAAGACATGGCTGTCCACCTAAACTGACCAGCCGGGCCCCTACCAAGACATGGCCGTCCACCTAAACTGACTGGCCGGGCCCCTACCGAGAAATGGCCGTCCACCTAAACTGACCGGCCGGGCAAGGAGAGTATTTATCAGAGAAGCAGCCAAGAGGCCCATGGGAACTCTGGAGGAGCTGCAGAGATGCACAGCTCAGGTGGGAGAATCTGTCCACAGGACAACTATTAGTCGTGCGCTCCACAAATCTGCCCTTTATGGAAGAGTGAGAAGAAGAAAGACATTGGTGGAAGAAAGCCATAAGAAGTCCTGTTTGCAGTTTGGGAGAAGCCATGTGGGGGACACAGCAAACATGTGGAAGAAGGAGCTCTGCTCAGATGAAACCAAAATTGAACTTTTTGGCCTAAAAGCAAAACGCTATATGTGGGGGAAAACTAACACTGCACATCCCCCTGAACACACCATCCCCACTGTGAAACATGGTGGTGGCAGCAGCATGATGTGGGGATGGTTTTCTTCAGCAGGGACAGGGAAGCTGGTCAGAGTTGATGGGAAGATGAATGGAGACAAATATAGGACAATCTTAGAAGAAAAGACTTGAGACTGGGGTGGAGGTTCACCTTCCAGGAGGACAACGACCCAAAACATCCAGCCAGAGCTACAATGGAATGGTTTCATGTGTTAGAATGGCCCAGTCACAGTCCAGACCTAAATCCCATTGAGAATCTGTGGCAAGACTTGAAAATTGCTGTTCACAGACGCTCTCCATCCAATCTGACAGAGATGAGATATTCTGCAAAGAAGAATGGGCAGAAATGTCCTCTCTAGATGTGCAAAGCTGGTAGAGACATCCCCAAAAAGACTCCCAGCTGTAATTGCAGGGAAAGGCGCTTCTACAAAGTATTGACTCCGGGGGGTGAATACAAATGCAGCCACACTTTATTTGTATCATTTATCATTTTCCTTCCACTTCACAATTATGGCCACTTTGTGTCGATCTATCACATAAAATCCCAATAAAATACATTTACGTTTTTGAGTGTAATGCCCCATACACACGTGCAGATTATCTGCAGACTTTTGTCTGCAGACTTACCTTTTCTATGTAGTGCAAGGGCCTGCCGGATTGCATACAAATTGAAAGTGTTTAGGTTTGACCTCATATTATATGGTTTTGGTAAGTCTGCAGACAAAAGTCTGCAGATAATCTGCACGTGTGTATGGGGCATAACATGATAAAATGTGGAAGATTTCACCGGGTGTGAATACTTTTTCAAGGCACAGTCACAGTGCAGCGCTATATTAAATAATAATCCATGTAAAGATTATAAATTGAACACATGTATCCTCATACATCTCTTGTATGCTCCATCACCAATGGCTGTCTAAATACCCAAACAGTGACCGCATGTGATTGGACGATGCATCGTTTGCGACCGCTGCGGTCACTGTTCAGCCTGCAGTTTTCCACAAATTTTCCAATCAGGTTTGTCAAGGCGGGGGAGAGGGGCCAACAACGCCACCCACAGCTTGAATTTCACCTGATAAATCAGCAACCCTCTGAAATCTGACCTGTATATAGCCAACTTAACGCTGGTCGGTTTTCAGTCAACGTCAACCAGTTTCCATCCACTGGGCATTGCAAATACCATCCCAAGTAACTGCCAGAAACAAAGCAATCTACCACCTATGTGTTCTATAGACCAACCAGAATTTAAACTATTTAAACTGGACAATAAAATCACAGCTTCCTCACATTTAATTGAAAAATAAAAATAAATAAATAAATACAAGAATTTCGTAGAAAGCCAATGGGGTTTGGTCAGTGGCGATTTCGATCCCATCTCCCACCAGTCATCCATAACCTCCATTTTTTCGTGTCTTCAATCGTTTTGACAATTCTGATAATGAACAGAACTGATGGTTCAATCGTTCGATCAGATAGTCACGTGTGGCCAGCTTGAGTGTTTTTGGTTTTTAACTCAAAGAATCTCCATCAGGAATTCAGATTCAGAATACTTCAATAATCCCAAAGGGAAATTATTTTTAATTAATCCCAAAGGGAAATGATTAAAGAAAATGTTTGCAAGACACCTGAACCCCATAGGCACATCGTCTGATCCAAACAACCGTATCCAAACAGTGGGCTGTTGAACAATGAACTATGGTGTATGGCAGCCTTTCTCAACTTTTGAAAGAAACCCCTCAAAAAATTGTTTAGGTCTGAGGGAACCATTAAAATTAGTCTATTTTGGGCCATTGGTTAAATGTTCCTTACCCTGGTGGTGGGAAGAACATCCCCTTACAGGGGTGGCAAGAATGACACCCTGGCAGTCATGCCCCTGGTTCTATCAAGTTGGGTTACATCTGGAACTAAGCAGGTACCATCACATGGGAGGTCAATGAGCCACAGTTTAAAAATCCCAAAGATTAGTTTATTGGGGGTCATAGGTTAAATGTTCCTCACATTGGAGGTGGTAGGTGGGAAGAATGTTATCTTACAGGGGTGCCCCTGGTTCTGCCAAGTTGCGTTGGATCTGGAACTATGCAGGCCCCATCACATAGGAGGTAAATGAGCCACAGGTTAAGAAACCCCAAAGATTAGTCTATTGGGGTCATTGTTCAAATGTTCCTTAAATTGGAGGTGGTAGGTGGGAAGAATGTCCCTTTACAGGACTGGCCAGAATTACACCCTTTCAATCATGCCACTGGTTCTGCCAAGTTGCGTTGAATCTGGAACCATGCAGGCACCATCACATGGGAGGTAAATTAGCCACAGCTTAAGAAACCCCAAAGATTAGTCTATTGGGGGGGTCATTGGTTGAATGTTCCTTACATTGGTGGTGGTAGGTGGGAAGAACGTCCCCTTACAGGGGTGACCAGAATGACACCCTTGCAATCATGTCCCTGGTTCTGCCAAGTTGCGTTGGTTCTGGAACTATGCAGACACCATCAAATGGAAGGTAAAGCAGCCACAGCTTAAGAATCCCTAAGATTAGTTTATTGGGGGTCATTGGTTATATGTTCCTCACATTAGAGGTGGTAGGTGGGAAGAATGTCCCCTTTCAGGAGTGTCCAGAATGACAACTTTGCGGTCATGCCACTGGTTCTGCCAAGTTGGGTTTGGTCTTGAACTATGCAGGCAACATCATATTGGAGGTCAATCAGCCACAGTTCAATAAACCCCTTGCCACCCTCAAAGGAATTCTAAGGTTCCACAGAACCCTGTTTCAGAATGGCTGGTCTGCGGTACCAAAATGGCAGCTGTTGAACAATTACCTATGATCTATGGCAGCCTTTCTCAACTCTTAAAGGAAACCCCTCAAAAATGTTTAGGTCTGAGGGAAGCCCTAAGATAAGTCTATCAGGGGTCATTGGTTAAATGTTCCTCACACTGGTGGTGGGAAGAACGTCACCTTACAGGGGTGGCCAGAATGACACACTTGCAGTCATGCACTGGTTCTGCCAAGTTGGGTTGGATCTGGAACTAGCAAGCACCATAACATGGGAGGTAAATCAGCCACGGATTACCTACAGCAGAAATCCCTAGCCACCTTTAAAGGAATTCTAAGGTTCCCTGTTTGAGAATGGCTGATCTGTGGTCACATTAAAGGAAGATGTATAGAAAACCGTATTCGGAATCTCTGTAACTTGTTCAATGATTGAGGCCATGTACACAAAGAGGAGTTGGAGCGGAGTGGCTCAGTATACAATCAAGCGTCACCTTCATGGTGCGCCATGTTGAAATGAACCACAGTATTCGTCACGTTGCTTTGCATCACTTTACAAACTGGGCTTCCTAATCCACCGAAGTGCCGATCAGGCCGATGCAGGGTTATTACACAGTATACAGAAGTGTTTTAATATGTCCATAACCTGTCTTACTCCATGACTGCAACTAAACGTGCCCAATGCTTGCACTAAACTTGATGTACTCGGAGAACGTAACGCTGTCAGTGGGCGCTGGAATCGGAAGTCACAGTATTTATCAGTTATATGGGTCTGTGAGTCAGAATTAGCCTACCACCGAGATGCCGTCAGCAGAAGTCTCCGGCTGAAAGCACTTACTCATGTATGGGGCCTCACCGCTGAGTGATTCTTGGTGAAGGCAGAGATACTACTATGGAGATCAGTGCTGAGAACACGGACAATCGGCATGAGGCTGGCAATGTACAGTAAATAATTGCTGAACATTGAACAGGTTTTAAAGTATATGTGAAAGACAAACCTTTTTTGTTTTGTATGCAGTCGAGAGGGGTGGTCAGACCCAGGGTGTCAAACTCAATTTCATCGCAGGCCACATCGGCATTGTGGTTGCCCTCAAAGGGCCGGTTGTATCTGGGGTGGGCAACGTACAGAGTGCAGGGTTCCGATGTGTGTTATATACAAAGTGCAGGGTTCAGGCTTGTGTTACATACAGAGTGCAGAGTTCAGGAGTGCATTACCTACAGAGTGCAGAGTTCAGGAGTGTGCTATGTACAGAGTGCAGGGTTCAGGAGTGCAGTATGTACAGAGTGCAGAGTTCAGGAGGGCATTATGTACAGAGTCCAGGATTTGGGATTACCATACGTACAGAGTGCAGGGTTCAGGTGTGCGTTACATACAGAGCGCAGAGTTCAGGATTATGCTACATACAGAGTGCAGAGTTCAGGAGTGCGCTACATACAGAGTGCAGAGTTCAGGAGTGTGCTACATACAGAGTGCAGAGTTCAGGAGTGCGGTATGTACAGAGTGCAGGGTTCAGGATTACGCTACAAATAGAGTGCAGGGTTCAGGAGTGCATTATATACAGAGTGCAGGGATCAGGAGTGCATTATGTACAGAGTGCAGGGTTCAGGATTATGCTACGTACAGAGTGCAGGGTTCAGGTGTGCGCTACGTACAGAGTGCAGGGTTCAGAAGCGCGTTATGTACAGAGTGCAGGGTTCAGGAGTGTGGTATGTACAGAGTGCAGGGTTCATTATTACACTATGTACAGAGTGCAGGGTTCAGGATTACGCTACGTACAGAGTGCAGGGTTCAGGATTATGCTACGTACAGAGTGCAGGGTTCAGGTGTGCGCTACGTACAGAGTGCAGAGTTCAGAAGTGTGTTACATACAGAGTGCAGGGTTCAGGAGTGCGGTATGTATAGAGTGCAGGGTTCATGATTATACTATGTATAGAGTGCAGGGTTCAGGATTATGCTACGTACAGAGTGCAGGGTTCAGGTGTGCGCTACGTACATAGTGCAGAGTTCAGGAGTGCGTTATGTACATAGTACATACATACATAGTACGCTACATACAGAGTGCAGGGTTCAGGTGTGCGCTATGTACAGCGTGCAGAGTTCAGAAGTGTATTACGTACAGAGTGCAGAGTTCAGGAGTGCGTTATGTACAGAGTGCAGGGTTCAGGATTATGCTACGTACAGAGAGCAGGGTTCAGGGGTGTGCATTGTACAGAGTGCAAAGTTCCAAAGTGTATTATGTACAGAGTGCAGAGTTCAGGATTATGCTACGTACAGAGTGCAGGGTTCAGGAGTGCGTTATGTACAGAGTGCAGGGTTCAGGATTATGCTACGTACAGAGAGCAGGGTTCAGGGGTATGCATTGTACAGAGTGCAGGGTTTAGGGGTGCGCATGTGCACAGTGTGCAACCACAACTCCTTCCCCCAAAGCTTCCTTGCATCTCTACTCTCTCCTACCTGGCCCAGCTTTAGTACCTCCCTGTGTAGGCAGCTCTAGTTCCTCTCTGTGTAGGCGGCTCTACTACCTGTGTATTCGGCTCTAGTACCTCCCTGTGTAGGTGGCTCTGCCTCGCCTTGCACAGAGATTGTTCTCTCTCTCAGATTCTGAAGATCTGCCCCCCCCCCCCCCCTAAATGCATGCTTCTGTGTTTACATGCAACAGCGGGAGTGGAGCGGGACCTTGTGTTTGACATATGTGGGTTAGACCCTTGGTCAAGACTTTCTTTTTTGGTACTGTCCTTGTCCTTTTTGAGGGAGGTTTAGACCTCAGTCAGAAAGAGAGGGCACATTTTCAGGTTGTCAACACAACAAAGCGAAGAGTGTGTCACCAGCACACCAAGGTTCTCCAAAAACAGTTTCAACACCTTATTCAGCGAACACATCATAGATACATAAGCAACATTTCGGAGCCTTGCAGGAACCCTTCATCAGGCATGTGACCAATGCTTCTTCCTAGGGTCACCACAACAGGAGGCAAGGAGGTGAGGGTTAACCATATAATGATAAATGTTCTGCCTATACACTAGTAGAAGTTTGTTCTGAAAAATGGTTCCTCAGAGAATTTAATCTTGCCATTGTTAAGCCAACTAAGGTTGCTTGAAAGCCCTTAAACTTTTGTCCCCTTCAGACCCGCCACTTGAATGGAATCCCAGACGTAATAAACAGATTTTATTTGTGCACATTACAATATTTACAATTTTTCTAAATGAAAACCACATTTTAAAATGTTATTCATTCAAGAAAACCTTTCCATCCCGTGCCTTTGATTTTACTCATCACTACAACCAAAAATTACCACCCATTTGACCCCACTAACGGTTAGGAAATGCAATGGAGTTTGACTAGTGTTTGGTCAGCTTTAGATGGGAACTCACTTCACTTAAGGAGATTTCCTCTCATTTTCTGTTGTGTCTTCAGAGCAGGAAGTGGATGGAAACCTTCCAACTGAATCAAGACGACCATAAAAAGAACCTTTAGCAGTTCCACCAGCTTGGAGTAAGAATTTGTGTGAGGAGGTGGACACGGGTCAGGTCAAGGCAGTCTAGGGAAGTAACTGGGGGACACTGTCTTGTGTTGAAATACCAATGCATATTACATGGGGGTCCTCAGATTATCTCTCAAGAGAAGTTATGACATATTAGATCACATGTAGAACCCCAAGTCCATCTTTTCTTTAGTGTTGAATCTCCAGAGGAGTATGAGCCAATCTCTTTTTTTTTGGCTGGAGCGAAGTATTTGCATATACCATTGTCCTGGATACCAAGTATCAATCTAATTAGACCGACCTGTGTGATATCTCCTTTCCCTTGCTGTTTGTTGGTAGGTCACGTTGCCCCAGTCTTGCTCCTTCCTTTTGGGCTCTCAGGCAGGAGCCTCATTTCATCTTATCTCCTTCTGGAGGATTTTCAGATACATTAGTCTTGTCCTACCTATAGCTCCTGATGAAGTGGATGAAATCCAGGAAACGCGTCAATCTCGAGTCTATTCAATGTTTAAAAGAAAAGCAAAGTTTTAATAGGCTTCAAAAAAGGGTCGGCTCTCGGCACAGAGCACTGAGCCTATCCAGTTGTATGACAATATCGAATGAATATTTGCTATTATCACACTGATTCTCCTCCCAGCCAATCAGGAAGCGGGTCATGAGACCCCTTTCCCGATTGGCTGAAAAGAGAAGCGATTTTACTGGCCATTAGCCAGGAAGAGGGAGGAGATGAAAGGCCGACCAGAGGAGAATCTCAGCCATCCGGGAAGGAGGAGGTAACAACGCTGGCTATCCGGGCGTCCGTCCCACGGGGGTGTGTGTGGTGGATTTGCCTGCCGGCTGGCCCTCCCGCGGAGGGTGTGGGTTTTGCCGCCCCCCCCCCCCCCCAAATTATCATGCACCAGCTGCCACTGATTCTGACCCTACCATCTGAATGTTGACAACGATTTCCAATCTTCTATTGTCCAATTTTGGTGATTCTGTGCAAATTGTAGCCTCAGCCTCCTGTTTTTAGCTGACAGGAGTGGCACTCTGTGTGCTCTTCTGCTGCTGTAGCCCATTTGCTTCAAGGTTTGATGTGTTGTGCGTTCAGAGATGGTATTCTGCATACCTTGGTTGTAACGAATGGTTATTTACGTTACTGTAAAATCACTGGATGTCCCGGGAGCTGCACATCAAGTCAAGACCCACTGTATGGTAATAAGGGGCAGTCTCAGCCTGGACCCCCGCCAGATCACACCCCCAACGTGTTTCGCTCCGCCCCCCTGGAGCTTAATCATAGGGATTATATATGACAGATCTTGTCAATCTTTGTATTCTTGACTACCGCGTCATATCAGGACTCGCTCGCCCTACTATCGCAGCTAACGACGGCGCATTCCCTCAACCGGCACTTCGGAAAATCCACCTGCTCCCGATCGTCGTATGAATTCAGTTAGTTTGTAATTTAAAAATAGCTCTGTGAGTCATTACTGAATCCCGGCGCTTGCAGAAATTGAGTCTTCTAAATGATGTTTGTGATTTTTCATTGATTTTCGGAGTTTGTCTAGCAGTGTTTAGCTGGCAGCGATGGCAAAAGAAAGTACCCTTCTATGAATTCAGAGAACGTGATGGAAGGATTAGAAGGCATGTCAGACACCACACAGTCCTCGTGGCGCGGCGGCGCGGCGTTTCCTATTACAAGGGGATGAAGAGTGCTCTCTGTATCATGACTATAACTCATCGCCGCTCCAGCAGAGACCAGGAGGAGTAAAGTGGACCTTGAGTCGGAACTGTGAGAGAATCAGGAAATGTGTCCTAGATTTATGGCCTGGACTGGAGAGCATTTAAAGTAATAAGATAAGACTGCCGTCTGCAGGCTCCTAATGGTCTCTTAATGGTCCGACATGAGGAGGGGCCCTGGAAATTAGAGGGGGTCTCCTCTGCATGCAAAAAAAAAAAAAAACTTGCTGCAGACCAACGTTTCCAATCGATGAAGCACTTCCCTCTCCCTTATTTCCACAATTACTTCGATAAATTTTCCTTATTTTCATCATATTTCTCAGGAATCCTCCCCAAAGTGCTCTTCAGTTACAAAGCGGAGGAAACAAATTTATTGCCGAGCTGGAGAATCCAAATACAGGATGCGGAGGAACGTTTCTCTTTATTTTAATGACTTCCCTAGATAACGTAAATGAAGGAAAAGGCGGCCATGAAAGTATTTCATACGTCTAACCCCGTGCCTTCAACAAAGGCTGTTCTTCTAGGGTGCACGTGATGTTCTTCTTCCAGAGAACGATGAAAAACCATTTTGCTGACCTGATAGGAAGCATATGTTCACGGCCTCTCCACATGCTTCGCCAGAATTCAAGCCCCGCAAGGGGAAAACAATTCCGAATGGCTCTGGGACAACTCTATGGGAATGGCTCTAGGTTGACATTTGGAAACGTTTTTAACACCTCTGAAGGTTCCAAGAGAGGTTTCTTAAATTGAAAACTATGCGGGGGACACGTGCGAGAGAACGATTCCTAAACTGCACAATAAATCACCCCAAACCAGGCCGTAATAAACCTTAATGGCCGCAACGATTTGGACGCGTTCGCTGCAAGCGTTCCTCCAGGACAGCATTCAGCATAACACCGTTTAAATTTTGGCAAGAGCCTAAACTACGGACATGGCAGGCGATGCAGTTACTAAAGGGTCGAAGGAATGGAACATCTCGAAGGCCCCCCTCGTGTCTGGCGGCCGATGGACTGATTCAGGCTGTAGGCATTTTACAGAGGATGATGGTAAAACAAATGTGGACGTCTTTCAGGGACCTGGGACAGATCTATGTGAAGACTTAACAGTGTGTTGCACTGATTTACCCCTAGTAGTTTGTGTCTCTGCACCTCCCACAATAGGGAAATTTCCCTGCAGTAGTTTTAGTCTCTGCCTCTCCCACAATGGAGAAATTTTCCTTCAGTAGTTTGTGTCTCTGCCCCTCCCACATTGGTAAGATCTTCTGCAGTTTTCTGTGTCTCTGCCCCTCCCACAATGATGAGATTTCCCTCCAGTAGTTTGTGTCTCTGCCCCTCCCACAATGGGGGGATATTCTACAGTAGTTTGTGTCTCTGCCCCTTCCATAATAGGGAAATTTCCCCCCCAGTAGTTTGTATCTCTGCCCCTCGCACAATGGTGATATTTCCCTCCAGTAATTTGTGTCTCTGCCCCTCCCACAATGCGGAGATTTCCTGCAGTAGTTTGTGTCTCTGCCCTTTTCACAATGGTGAGATTTTTCTGCAGTAGTTTGTGTCTCTGCCCCTCCCACAATGGTGATATTTCCCTCCAGTAGTTTGTGTCTCTGCCCCTCCCACAATGGGGAGATTTCCTGCAGTAGTTTGTGTCTCTGCTCCTCCCACAAAGGAGAAATTTCCCTGCACTAGTTTTTGTCTCTGCCTCTCCCACAATGGAGAGATTTCACCACAGTAGTTTGTGTCTCTGCCCCTCCCACAATGGGGAAATTCCCCTGCGATTAGTTTGAGTCTCTGCCCCTCCCACAATGCTGCATTTCCCAACCAGGCCATAATTAAAGTGTCACATTCTCATGGCTGGGCTCCCCAGTTGTTTATTTTTTCTGCATTTTGGAGAATCTGTTGGTAAGGGGTGACGCCATCAATTTGATTTGTCATGGCTCTTGGGTGAAGCTGGGAAATGTGGTGGGGAGATCTCACCGATGGAGTTCCCAAGATCTATGGGAAGGCAGCATGAGATTCAACCTGACAGCAACCATTGAAATCTGGAACATAATTTATGAGTGTCGCTGTCTTGCAGAGAATGGCAGAGAATTCGGGAGTCTGAAGAACATAAAAGGTGCTGCCTTCCCTGGTTCCCAGCCTTCGGCAAGATGGGTGATAGTTCTACAGATGACGCAATAGGCGGCCTTCATTGACACGTTGTGGTTTAACATTTGCCTCGTAATTACAAAATATCAATGGTTGCCAAACACAGGGGCAAGACATCATGTGTCCCGGAGGACACCAACTCTGTGGACGGTCTTTGGGGTCTCCTCATGGCGGTCTTTGGGGTCTCCTCATGGCTCAGGCTGTTGGAGTATACATGATAGTCAAGCCTCATATTAGTCTGCCTTCCCATTGTGTTTTTAGCAGTGTAATGAGAAATCTCCAGGGGTCCTCTAAACCCAACCGCTGGGGCCCTTCACAAGGAGACATGGGCCCATGTTAGTTAGCCGATGAGTGACAGGGAACATTTGTTTGGTGGCTTCCACTCAATGGACTGACAGAGTCAATAAAAGGAAAGGCTAACCTTTTGTTTTATGACATGTGTGTAAACCCATTAACTCACAACCTGTGTTTGTCCTGACATAAAAAAGGAGCACATTCCCTTGAATGAGGGCCCTAAGCCATAAAAAAGGTGCCGCCCCACCCCCCGCAAATTCCTTTAAATTATTAAAGTCCAAGAAACATGCATATGACTTCAATTACAGCCTGGGAAAGGGCCTATTTTGTAGAGAGCCCATTTACCTGGCAGTTTTCTATTAGGGTGTAATTTGTATCTGGCCGACAACGAGGGATGTTTACTGTCCTCCCACTTTCCCTGCTCTTTCCCAGGCAATTCACATCAAAAACAAAGGATATTATCTGCAAAACGTCTCTCTTAATCTCGGATAATGTACTCAGGGATTCACTTCTATCGCTAAGCAACTTGGATGTAAACTGTCATTAACCAAAACCTGTCACGGCAGTTAATGTCGAGGATTAGTGGCTGTATTAATGGAAATTAAAAAAAATTGTCTAAAGGCATAAAGCAACAGGATAAAACCGCGCTAATTAAAACTGCTACAAGACGGGAGACAAAATGAAAACTGTGTATACAGTTCTACATTCCCTGATGTCACTGGGATAAAAAAAAAGATGTGGATCACGTGGCCTTCCTTTGATCTTCTCCATTAGATGTGTGATACCGTCCTATCTTCTTTATCACACACCCGTTACCATCCTATCTTCTTCATCACACGTCTGATGATATCGACCCTCTATCTTCTCCATCACACGTCCGATACCGACCTTCTATCGTCTCCATCACACGTCCGATACCGACCTTGTATCGTCTCCATCACACGTCCGATACCGACCTTCTATCTTCTCCATCACACGTCCGATATCGACCTTCTATCTTCTCCATCACACGTCTGATACCGACCTTCTATCGTCTCCATCACACGTCTGATACCGACCTTCTATCTTCTCCATCACACGTCCGATACCTACCATCTATCTTCGCCATCACACGTCCAATACCGACCTTCTATCTTCTCCATCACACGTCCGATTCCGACCTTCTACCGTCTCCATCACACGTCCGATACCGACCTTCTATCTTCTCCATCACACGTCCGATACCGATCTTCTATCTTCGCCATCACACGTCCAATACCGACCTTCTATCTTCTCCATCACACGTCCGATACCGACCTTCTATCTTCTCCATCACACGTCCGATACCGACCTTCTATCTTCTCCATCACACGTCCGATAACGACCTTCTATCTTCTCCATCACACGTCCGATACCGACCTTCTGTCTTCTCCATCACACGTCCGATACCGACCTTCTATCTTCCCCATCACACGTCCGATACCGACCTTCTATCTTCTCCATCACACGTCCGATACCGACCTTCTATCTTCTCCATCACATGTCCGATACCGACCTTCTATCTTCTCCATCACACGTCCGATACCGACCTTCTATCTTCTCCATCACACGTCTGATACCGACCTTCTATCTTCTCCATCACACGTCCGATACCTACCTTCTATCGTCTCCATCACACGTCCAAAACCGACCTTCTATCTTCTCCATCACACGTCCAATACCGACCTTCTATCTTCTCCATCACACGTCCGATACCGATCTTCTATCTTCTCCATCTCATGTCTGATAATGTCCTATCTTCTCCATCGCATGACTGATACCGTCCTATCTTCTACATCGCTCATCCAATACTGTCCTTCTGTCTTCTCCATTGCACGGCCTATACTGTCCTTCTGTTTTCCGCATCAGACGTCCGATACCTTCCGTCTATCTTCTCCATCACACGTCCAATACCATTCCTTCTGTCTTCTCCGTCACACATCCGATACGGTCCTTCTATCTTCTCCCTCGCACATCCGATACTGTCCTTCTGTCTTCTCAATCGCAGAGCCGATACTGTCCTTCTGTCTTCTCCATCGCACAGCCTATACTGTCCTTCTGTCTTCTCCATTGCATGTCTGATACTATCCCTCTGTCTTCTCCATCACAAATCTGATACCATCCTTCTATTTTCTCCATCACACGTCTGATACCTTCTTTCTATCTTCTCCATCGCACGCCCGATATCGTCCTATCTTTTCCATCGCACGGCCAATATCGTCATTCTGTCTTCCCAATTGTATGGCCGATACCATCCTTCTATCTCCTCCGTCGCACGGCCGATAGCATCCTTCTATCTTCTCCATCGCATGGCCGATACCATCCTTTTATCTTCTCCATCGCACAACCAATACCGTCCTTCTATGTTCTCCATCACACAACTGATACAGTCCTTCTATCTTCTCCATCCCACAGCTGATACCTTCCTTCTGTCTTCTCCATCATGCGGCTGATACTGTCCTTCTGTCTTCTCTATCGCACAACAGATACCGTCCTGCTATCTTCATTGAATGTCCAGTACCGTCCTATCTTCTCCATTTGCACGGCTGATACCGTCCTTCTGTCTTCTCCATCGCACAACAGATATCGTCCTTCTATCTTCATTGCATGTCCGATACCGTCCTGCCTTCTCTATCGCATGGCTGATACCGCCTTTTTGTCTTCTCTATCGCACGACAGATACTGTTCTTTTATCTTCCCCACTGCATGACCGATACCATCCTATCTTTTCCATAGCACGCCCGATACCGTCCTATCTATTCCATCGTACGCCTGATACCGTCCTATCTTCTCCATCACACGCCCGATACCTTACTTCTATTTTCTACATCACACAACCAATACCTTCCATCATTTCAATCGTCCTTTAATCCTCTCAATCACACATCCTATATCTTCCTTTTATCTTCTCCATCCCACAGCTGATACCTTCCTTCTATCTTCTCCAATACGCATCTGATACCTTCCTTCTATTTCTTTCACCAGATGATCGATACCTTCCTTCTATCTTCTCCATCACATGACTTATACCTTCCTTCGATCTTTTCCATCACACGACAGATACCTCCCTTCAATATTTTCCATCACAGGACAGATACCTTCCTTCGATCCTCTCCATCACATGGCTCACCCCTTCCTTTCATCTTCTCTAGCTGTTTTTTTTTTTTTTTTTGCATGCTAATCTCATACTGAAAATTAGGAGGTTATTCAATTCATGAAAGCTCTCCTACGACAGAATACAACTTAGAAAGTGATGTATCGTATTATATAGTAATGTATTCTTTCAGTTTCGAGCATGCGTAGTCTTGATCTTCCAAATGTTTTTGGATGAGACCTACTTTTTTTTTTCGCGTTCGTTCCTTTGGATAATTTCGGGCGAACTGTCGTGAACGGCTCTCGAAAGATGTGTACTAACGATCAGATTATCATATTTTTCGTCCGATTTTCTGATCGTGTGTACTAATCTTTAGAAGAAACAACTTCCAAAACCACAGGATATTGCTTCAACTTGATGGACCTTTTAAACCTGACCAAAGCTGGCCATACACTTTTATTTTCAGAGAGTTTGTTCGATTTTCTAATCATTAGTGAGGTCAAACTGACATTAGTTTTTGACCATAGTGACGATAGAAATCTTTTCTTGAACCAATTTCTAACAGTAAATGTGGTTTTCATTTGGGAAATGTAAATCATTCCAAATGTTAAAAATGTTAAAAGCCAACTGAATTTTGAAGTACTATTGAACGACAATCTTAAAGTCCCTGATGGTATTATCGAATGTATTATGAGATTTTTTTTTTTTTTTGCATGAACATTCGTACATACAGTGGGGAAAATAATGATTTTATTCCCTGTAGATTGTGTAAATTTGTCCACTTACAAAGAAATGGCGGGTGTATAATTTTTATCATAGGTGTATTTTATATAATAGAAACAAAATATCAACCAAAAATTCTGAAAAAACACACAAAACAAATGCTATCAATGGAGTTGCAGTTCAGTGAGTAAAACAAGTATTTGATCCCCAAGCAAAACATGACTTAGCAGTTGGTGGAGAAACCCTTGTTGGCAAGCATAGAGGTAAGTCGTTTCTTGTAGCTGGTGACCAGGTTTGCACACATCTCAGGAGGGATTTTGGTCCACTCTTATGTACAGATCTTCTCTAAATCCTTGGGGCTTCTTGGATGTCTCTTGGCAACTCAAAGTTTCAGCTCCCTCCATAAATTTTCTATAGGATGAAGGTCTGGAGACTGACTAGGCCACTCCATGACCTTAAGGTGCATTTTCTTGAGCCACTCCTTTGTTGTCTCGGCAGAATGTTTTGGGTCATTGTCATACTGGAAGACCCATCCACGACCCATCTTCAGTGTTCTGGCTGAGGGAAGAAGGTTCTCATCCAAGATTCTACAATACATGGCCCAGTCAATTTGCGCCCTAATGCGGCAAAGTGGGCCTGTACCTTTAGCAGAGAAACAGCCCCAAAGCATCATGTTTCCACATCTATGCTTGACTGTAGGGATGGGGACTGTAGGGGACAGTGACTGTAGGGGACGGTGACTGTAGGGACGGTGACTGTAGGGGAGGGTGACTGTAGGGGACGGTGACTGTAGGGATGGGGACTGTAGGGGACAGTAACTGTAGGGGACGGTGACTGTAGGGGACAGTGACTGTAGGGATGGGGACTGTAGGGATGGGGACTGTAGGGATGGTGTTCTTAGGGTCATAGTCAGCATTTTTTTTCCTCCAAACACGGTTAGTCGAATTTATGCCAAAGAGCCTTAATTATGGTCTCATCTGACCACAGCCCTTTCTCCCAACCCTTTTCTGAATCATTTAGATGTTCATTGGCATGACTGTACATGTGTCGTCCTGAGGAGAGGGACTTGCCGTGTTTGGAGGAAGAAAAATGCTAAGAACACCATCCCTACAATAAAAGCACGGAGGTGGAAACATGAAGCTTTGGGGCTGTTTCTTTGCTAAAGGTACAGGCCGACTTTCCTGCATTAAGGGGGGCCAATGGACGGGGCCATGTATTGTAAAATCTTGGATGAGATCCTTCTTCTCTCAGCCAGAACACTGAAGATGGGTTGTGGATGGGTCTTCCAGCATGACAATGACCCAAAACATACCACCAAGACAACAAAGGAGTGAGTGAAGAAAATGCACATTAAGGGCATGAAGTGGCTGTCATGGACTTGCAATAGTTTGGCAAAGCTTACCTGTCCCATCATGTCTGTATTAGAGGTCAGACTGCACTTCTGGCTCCTTTTTATCACCTCTCCTTCCTGTTCCTGCCCCGCCCCAGGTCATCACAGGAAGTCTATATTAACCAGTGCACTGCAGGTCTGCTTTGCTGTTCAACAGTGTTAGTTTCCTGTTTGCCGTGTGCTTAAACTACTCTTCTGTGTACCGACTTTGGCTTTTCCCTGACTATTCCTGTTTGCCTGACCTTTGGCCTGTCCCTTGACTTCCCTTGTCTGCCTGTTACCCCGACCTCGGCTTACCCATCACCATTCTGTGTGTCCTGAGTGGCTGCTTCCCTTCTCTCCCTACAGAGCGTGACCTGGGGGACCCCAGGGGCTGCGACCTGGGCCCAGCTTCAGCCAAGTCCATCCTCACCACTAGAGGCTCTGGTGAACACACCTGCTGGGTCTTAGACTCCGCGCCCTGGGGAATCTTGGGCTCACGTTCCGGTCCATCCGCAGCAGTCTGCTATTGGGTTCACTACCTTGCGCTGCGCCCCTGCCTCCAACAGGGTGCAGTTGTCACCTGGCCACAGGTGACCTGACAGTGGCCTAGCCAGTCTCCAGACCTTCATCCTATAGAAAATGTATGGAGGGAGCTGAAACTTTGAGTTGCCATGCGATAGCCGAAGATCTGTAAAGAAGAGTGGACCAAAATCCCTCCTGAGATGTGTGGAAACCTGGTCACCAACTACAAGAAACGTCTGACCTCTGTGCTTCCAACTACAAGAAACGTCTGACCTCTGTGCTTCCAACAAGGGTTTCTCCACCAACTACTAAGGGGATCAAATACTTATTTTACTCACTGAACTGCAACTCCATTTATAACATTTGTATCATGTGTTTTTTTCTGGATTTTTGGTTGATATTCTGTCTCTATCATATAAAATACGCCTATGATAAAAATTATACACCCGCCATTTCTTTGTAAGTGGGCAAACTTACAAAATCTGCAGGAGATCAAATCATTATTTTCCCCACTGTAGATCTGGTCACATGATCCCAAGTGGAAAGAGCGCCCACAACATATGGGAGTGACGTCACCCATAGTCTCCTATGGCCCAGCCATTGTCAGTCACTCTCTCCTCTCCCCTGCAGCCACCGCTGACTGGCACAGGGAAGTCAGGTCACATGACCAGAGACCAGAGCGATTTAAGTATATACTTCTTTCTTAGGAGGTCAGCATAGGTGTTTTTGGAAGGGACAGGGGACAGATTTAGGTCTAGTCAGGCTTAGCCTGGAGCTCTACTTTATTGTGTGAAAGTTCTTGTTCAGGCACTTCCTGTTCTAGGGTGACAATGCTCTGTCTCTGTCACCCAGTTGTGCTCCTGCTTTGTCATCAGGTGGTCACATGGGCTTCCTGTGGGGACTACAAAGGGATGTTTTAACCCTCATTTCCCAGACACGGTCCACTGTTGTCACCATCAGGAAACCCGCCCTGAGCAATGCCATGCAGCTGTTGCTGGAGTGCATGCAGACGGGAAGTGGTTACAAAGAGGCTGCAGGAGATCAGCAGCACAGAGATGCCAGAGAAGATGAAATAAAGGGTAAAGCAAATAAAATAAAAAAAAGACAATTATTTATGATCAAAAAAACCAAAGCCACCCAAGTCTGGGTTTACATCGAACGTCAGAGGGCAGCCAGCCGGACTGTAAATATAGGAATGGCTGTTCCGCTGTCAGGTGTGTTTGAGAATTTTTGTTTTTCAGTCATGAAATAGTTGTGAGCGTCTGCATACCAGAAGCAGACAGGAATGATGCGCCATCCATCTATACACCGGACCACACCTGTAAAAATCGTGAAAAATGTCAGCGATCCGGGTTGGGGGGCGGCATGAGACGTCGCTCGTCATGTTTGGTGCTCAGAGGGACAAGCAGTTCAAGAGGCGGTAAGGAGGTCCTTTGAATTGACAGAATGTAGAGTGCTCAGGGGTCAGAGGTCAAGCAGAGCTTTAATCTCTGACCTTACGGCCAGAGGACACCACTGGGGGAGGGGGTCAATGAAAGGACTGGAATGGCTGCCATCAGCCAGAGGACACCAATGGAGGCAGGTCAAATGAAAGGACTAGAATGGCTGCCATCAGCCAGGAGACACAAATTGGGGGGGGGGGGGGGGGTCAATAGAAGGATTGGAATGGCTGCCAACAGCCAGTGGACAGCAATAGGGGGGGGGTTATAGGAGGACTGGAATGGCTGCCTTTGACCAGAGGACACTAATTGGGGGGGCTTTGGCAGGACTGGAATGTCCACCAACAGCCAGAGTACAGCAATGGGAGAGGTCAAATGAAAGGACTGGAATGGCTGCCATCAGCCAGGGGACACCAATTGGGGGCGGGGTCAATAGAAGGATTGGAATGGCTGCCAATAGCCCGAGGACAGCAATTGGGGGGGGGGGGGGGTTATAGGAGGACTGGAATGGCTGTAATTGACCAGAAGACACCAATTGGGAAAGGGGGGGACTATGGCAGGGTTGGAATGTCCACCAACAGCCAGAGGACAGCAATGGGAGAAGTCAAGGAAGGGAATGAGGACTGGAATGGTTGCCATTAGCCAATGGACACCAGTTGGGGGATGTCAATGAGAGGACTGGAATAGCTGATATCCGTCCGCCAGAGGACATTAACTGGGGAGAAGGGGGCAATAGAAGGACTAGAATGGCCAACACCAGCTAGAGGACACCAATGTAAGGAGGGGATCAATAGAAGGACTGGAAAGGCTGCCATCAGCCCAAGGACACCAATGGGGGGAAGTCAATGGAAGGATTGGAATGGCTGCCATCAGTCAGAGGTTACTAATGTGGGGAAGTCAATGGAAGGACTAGAATGGTTGCCATCAGCCAGAGGACACCAATAGGGGGTCAGGGATTCAATGAAAGGACTGGAATGGCCGCCGTCAGCTAGAGGAAGCCAATGTGGGGAGGGGGTCAATAGAAGGACTGGAAAGGCCACCATAAGCCACAGGACACTGATAGGGGGGGGGGGGGGTCAATGAAAGGACTGGAATGGCTACCATCAATCAATGGAAGGACTCAGCCAGAGGACGACACCAATGGGGGGGGGCAGTGGAAGGACTGGAATGGCAAAATTCAGCCACAGAACACCAATGGGGGAAAGGAATGGGGGCAAAGGAAGGACTGGAATGGCAACTATCAGGCAAAAAACATTAACTTGGGGGGGTGAATAGAAAGAATTGGAAAGGCCACCATCAGCCAGAGGACACCATTAGTGGGAGATCAGTGGAAGGGCTGGAATGGTTGCCACCAGAGGACACCAATGGGGGAAGTCAATGGAAGGACTAGAATAGTTACCATCAGCCAAAGGACACCAATGATGGGGGGGGGGGAGGGGCAATGAAGGGACTGGAATGTCCACCATCAGCCACTGGACACCAATGTGGGAGAAGGGAAGGACTGGAATGGCAACTATCAGCTGCTAGTCTTGTTAGAGTCATGGAACATCTACTGCAAAGCTCTTTAATTCAAAACGGTTCCCCCCCGGCAGACCTCTAACATTATCAATGCCGGTAATCAGGATTCGAAGATTAGATTCTAATGGGCTGAGCGGGAAAACGACAGCCGTTTCCATGGTGCAGGTTTACGGCCTGAAAAATAATTGGCGCTAAGCGTAGAAAAAAAAATCAAAAAGTTGGCTTATCGGCGTGAAAAAAAAAACGGCGAGGTCTCTAAGAAGGAAGCCATTTTCGGGAGACAAAGGCCTGCGTCTGCCTGATCAGTCTTTGACACCCTTGTCGAATCGAGAGACAGAAAGCAGGGCGCGGATTAGTCCCTCTGGAACCGCTTGCGCTTACACCGCCAGGATGATGGCACTCAGCGTTGGCTTTCTGAGTGGCTAATTATGGGTTGTGTTGGGGGCCCCCGGTGGTGGGGATTCATTTTTTTTTTTTTTTCTCCGGATAACAAGCCAGACACGGAGAGAGGGAGCTGTCACAGCACAGAATTCTCCCGGGGATCTGTTTGATGAGATCCTAATGAAGCTTGTCCAGGCGCGGGGGTCACCGCACTTTGAATAAATTCCGGATTATTGAACAGAGGCTTCCTTTGTGTCGGATTCCCCTGCAGACCGGATTCTTTTCATTTGGTTCACATCTCGCTCGTCAGATTACTAACAAGCGTCCTGTTGCACAGATTGTTCTCCCCTTGTGTGTCCGCGGCGTCCCAAAGACGCAGCCAAGGTCCCCAATACAAAAAACATTTTATCTCAGAGGAAGCGCAGAGTTTGATTTGACAAAGAGCAGAGTTGTGTGATTAAATAAAACCATTACAGGTTTATTATTAATAATACCCTCGCCGATCACTTTATTAGGTCTACCTTGCTAGTAGCGGCTTTTGCCTTCATTCTTCATGGCATATATACAACAAGATGTTGGAAACTTCCTCCTGCTGGTGACCCCTCTAGTGATATAAAGATCTATATAGAGGAATCAGGACCTCCTTCTTCCTGCTGGGGACCCCTCTAGTGATATAAAGATCTATATAGAGGAATCAGGACCCCCTTCCTCCTGCTGGTGACCCCTCTAGTGATATAAAGATCTATATAGAGGAATCAGGACCTCCTTCCTCCTGCTGGTGACCCCTCTAGTGATATAAAGATCTATATAGAGGAATCAGGACCCCCTTCCTCCTGCTGGTGACCCCTCTAGTGATATAAAGATCTATATAGAGGAATCAGGACCCCCTTCCTCCTGCTGGTGACCCCTCTAGTGATATAAAGATCTATATAGAGGAATCAGGACCTTCCATCCTCCTGCTGGTGATCCTTCTAGTGATATAAAGATCTATATAGAGGAATCAGGACCTCCTTCCTCCTGCTGGTGACCCCTCTAGTGATATAAAGATCTATATAGAGGAATCAGGACCTCCTTCCTCCTGCTGGTGACCCCTCTAGTGATATAAAGATCTATATAGAGGAATCAGGACCTCCTTCCTCCTGCTGGTGACCCCTCTAGTGATATAAAGATCTATATAGAGGAATCAGGACCTCCATCCTCCTGCTGGTGACCCCTCTAGTGATATAAAGATCTATATAGAGAAATCAGGACCTCCATCCTCCTGCTGGTGACCCCTCTAGTGATATAAAGATCTATATAGAGGAATCAGGACCTCCTTCCTCCTGCTGGGGACCCCTCTAATGATATAAAGATCTATATAGAGGAATCAGGACCCCCTTCCTCCTGCTGGGGACCCCTCTAGGGATATAAAGATCTATATAGAGGAATCAGGACCTCCTTCCTCCTGCTGGGGACCCCTCTAGTGATATAAAGATCTATATAGAGGAATCAGGACCTCCTTCCTCCTGCTGGGGACCCCTCTAGTGATATAAAGATCTATATAGAGGAATCAGGACCTCCTTCCTCCTGCTGGTGACCTCTAGTACAATATATATATATATACCTAGAGAAATCGGGACCTCCTTCTTCCTGATGGTGACCCCCTTCAAGAAAATATGCCCCACCATTACACCACCACCAGCCTGAACCAGTGATAGGCTAGACATGTGCGGTTAGTTTTGTTACGAATTAAAATTCTGACAAATTTTCCGAATTACAGTGGTAACGCATTTAAGCGAATCCTAAATAAAAATAAAAATAAAATTTGATCGAAAGTCTAATTCGAATAGTTTTCAAATTGAATTTAAATAGTTTTTGAATAATTTTTCTAATTTGAATAGTTTTTTAATAGAATAGATAAGAAAAAAGGATTATAACCGTCTTCTTAAGTCCGAATTTCAAAAATAAAAAGAAACAATAGAATAGAATAGAATAGAATATGATCTACAGGGGCACTTGACCTATATGGGTACTCTGATGGGGACACTTGATGTAAAGGGGCACTCTGATGGGGACACTTGATGTAAAGGGGCACTCTGATGGGGACACTTGATGTAAAGGGGCACTCTGATGGGGACACTTGATGTAAAGGGGAACTCTGATGGGGGAACCTGATCTATGTGGGCACCCTGATGGGGACACCTGTTGTAAAGGGGCACTGTGATGGGGACACCTGACCTATATGGGCGCCTGATGGAGACACCTGATCTATATGGGCACTCTGATGAGGGAACCTGATCTATATGGGCACTCTGATGGGGGAACCTGATCTATATGGGCACTCTGATGGGGGAACCTGATCTATATGGGCACTCTGATGGGGACAACTGACCTATATGGGCACCCTGATGGGGACACCTGATCTATAGGGGCACTCTGATGGGGGAACCTGATCTATATGGGCACACTGAGGGGGAAACCTGACCTATATGGGCACTCTGATGGGGACACATGATCTACAGTATATGGGCGCTCTGATGGGGACACCTGACCTACAGTATATTGGCACTCTGATGGGGACACCTGACCTATATAGGCACTCTGATGGGGACACATGATCTACAGTATATGGGCGCTCTGATGGGGACACCTGACCTACAGTATATTGGCACTCTGATGGGGACACCTGACCTATATAGGCACTCTGATGGGGACACATGATCTACAGTATATATGGGCAATCTGATGGGGACACCTGACCTACAGTATATAGGCACTCTGATGGGGACACCTGATGTAAAAGGGCAGTCTGTCAAAGACACCTGACCTATATGGGTATTCTGATGGGGACACCTGATCCTACAGTATATGGGCACTCTGATGGGGACACCAAACGTAAAGGGGCACTCTGATGGGGGAACCTGGCCTATGGGGTCACTCTGATAGGAACATCTGATGTAAAAGAGATCTCTAATGGGGAAACCTGATGTAAAAGGGATAAATACTGTTGAAATGCTATGGAAATTTTACATTTAATATTTTTTGACAGCCATACAATGACTACAATCTTTCTGAGTTCTAGCACACCCTCGGTGTGGAAGAAAATTTGGACCCTCGGTTGGAAGAAAATTTCAGTAACCGGACCTCCTTGAATTTTAATTCAATACCCCTGGGCTGGATGATGCTGAGCGTCCTCTAGACAGGAAATTAGGCGGGCTCCATCTGACTTGCTGCAGCTTCTAATGCACACTGTGAGAAGTTCAGAGTGTGCAGTGAAATCAGAGGAAGCCATTTCCGCACAGATAAGAAGCTGGTACAACTGGAGGATGGAGGTCAGATACAAAGAGAAGGATGAGTGTCCGTTCTCGATGCAAAAACAGATTTTGGAAAATGTAGAACAGAGGAGACGTCGCTGATTGTCTCACTGAAGGCATTAAAATTGCAAGCTGTTAAAGTCTCTTAATAAAGTGAAATGATTAATTTATATCAGGCAGGTTCAGGCTGTTATAATAGCCCCGGAGCAGGCCACGCAGCCAGGAACGAGCGCCGTCTGTCTCCTGACGTGACCCCAACGCACACATTCCGCATTTGATTTTCTTATTCCATCTGGGAAGAGAAGGGATTGGGTTCCTCACTGGTGTGTCCTCCATCTGAGCTCTTCTACGTGGTGCCACCCTGCAAAGTCATGGCCGCCTAATCACCTTCCACCCCGAACAAATAAACATCCCGCACCGGCTTCTCCAGTGTCTGGTGCCCAGCCAGGACCTCGGACTACAGCTGGATGACATTCGGCTTCTGTCACTTCCCGCTACACTGACAGATCTTATCAAACACAATCTAAGTCAGCATGGTAGGCCGAGTCGGCTGACAGCCAGGCAACCTTCTCCCCGATGGGCCAGTTCACTTCACATTTGCTGCAGTTGTCATGTTCATTAAATGGGGACTCATTCTTATCAGGAGTCCCCGGAGAGCCCGGCTCGGCCCCGACTCTCTTACTGTAATTTTTCCTGTTCTCGTTTCTTGCTGATATGCGAAGAGCCTGCAGGAGCTATTTGCATGTTTTAGTGTCAGCGGATGTTAGAGAAGCCATCATCTTTCCCACTTCCGCACAGCGTCGAGCGTGGACGCTTATTTTCCTCTTTAGTTTGCCAATTTATTTAAAGAGGACTTTAATTTGATGAAAGAATACAGAGGGAGCCCTTGTGGAAGTGGAGAAGAGCATCCAGTTATCTTTCTCTGTAAGCTCAGGATAAAAAAAGAAAGCAATGAATTCTGTAGCGTCTCTATTTTTACACTGGAAACTCCAAGTTGACGACAGCTCTGCCATACGCCGTGATGTGGGAAGAGGGTCGTGAGTAATGTGGTGGTCAATATAGCCCATGGCAAGGAGAAGGCTTGACCATGTCTTCTAGACCATGCTAGATAATGACCTCTCATTATCAGGCTCCATAGAGTCCACCAATCCAGGCTTAAAAGTGAGGAGAAGGCCTCTCATTATCAGGTTCCATAGAGTCCACCAATCCAGGTTTTAAAGTGCGGAGAAAGCTTCTGTTTATAAGGCTCCATAGAGTCCACCAATCCAGGCTTAAAAGTGAGGAGAAGGCCTCTCATTATCAGGCTTCATAGAGTCCACCAATCCAGGCCTCCATGTGAGGAGAAAGCCTCTTGTTATCAGGCTGCTCGGAGTCCACCAATCCAGGCTTAAAAGTGAGGAGAAGGCCTCTCATTATCAGGCTCCATAGAGTCCACCAATCCAGGTTTTAAAGTGCGGAGAAAGCTTCTGTTTATAAGGCTCCATAGAGTCCACCAATCCAGGCTTAAAAGTGAGGAGAAGGCCTCTCATTATCAGGCTCCATAGAGTCCACCAATCCAGGCCTCCATGTGAGGAGAAAGCCTCTTGTTATCAGGCTGCTCGGAGTCCACCAATCCAGGCTTTTGAGCCAAGAGAAGGCATCTCGTTATCAGGCGCTGTAGAGTCCACAATCCAGGTCTCCATGTAAGGAGAAGGCCTCTCATTATCAGGCTCCATAGAGTCCACAGATCATAGCTCCCAACTGTCCCTGATTTCGAGGGACTTTCCTTGATTTGGATCAAAGTTCCTCTGACCCTCCTTCCTCCTCATTTGTCCCTCATTTTGGTCTGATCTATATAGTTGTAAATAAAATGTGTTTCCCAGTGCTAAACCTTTAATCCAATTTCTAAATTGCTGCATTTTTAAATGTCAAAAGCCAATATAGAGGAATAGTAGTGGTAAAAAGAGCACTTGTGGCCTACATACTTTTAGTGTACCTCATTCCCATCTCAAAAAGTTGGGAGTTACGCACAGATCCAGACCTCCATGTGAGGAGAAAAAATCTTGTTATCAGGCTCCATAGAGTCAATCGATTCAGGCCTCTATGTGGGGAGAAGGCTTCTTGTTATCAGGCTTCGTAAAGTCTACCAATTCAGGCCTCAATGTGAGAAGAAGGCTTCTTGTTATCAGGCTCCATAGAGTCCACCAATCCAGGCCTCTGAGTAAGGAGTAGACTTCCCATTATCAGACTCTATAGAAAATTCCTATCCAGCTTTCTGAGTCAGGAGAAAGCCTCTTGTTGTTATGCCCCATACACACGTGCAGATTATCTGCAGACTTTTGTCTGCAGATTTACCTTTTCTATGTAGTGCAAGGGCCTGCCGGATTGCATACAAATTGAAAGTGTTTAGGTTTGACCTCATATTATATGGTTTTGGTAAGTCTGCAGACAAAAGTCTGCAGATAATCTGCACGTGTGTATGGGGCATAAGACTCCATGGAGTCTACCAATCCAGGCATTTGAGTCAAGAGAAGGCCTCTCATTATCAGGCTCCATAGAGTCCAGAAATCCAGGCCTCTGAGTAAGGAGTAGACTTCTCATTATCAGACTCTATAGAAAATTCCTATCCAGCTTTCTGAGTCAGGAGAAAGCCTCTTGTTGTCAGACTCCAAGGAGTCCACCAATCCAGGCATTTGAGTCAAGAGAAGGCCTCTCATTATCAGGCTCCATAGAGTCCACATTCCATGTCTCCATGTCAGGAGGAGGCCTCTAATTTTCAGGATTCATAGAGTCCAGTGATCCAGGCCTTTGAGTGAGAAAGCCTCTCATTATCAGGTCCACAACCCAGGTCTCTGAGTGAGGAGAAGGCTTATCATTATCAGGCTCTGTAAAGTCCACCAAACTAGGCCTCACTGGTCTCCTCCTGTAGATACTGTAAGGTGTTCTGTGAATGCTGGCCAATCCCAAAAAATGCACACAAATTTATTAAACGGCCATTTAAAGCAGACGGGAAAACACTGAATTCTATTTTTACAACAGAAATGTCATGGTAAACCAGTGAAAGCTCCAAAAGGTCCATGAGCAACATTGTGGCTACATTGCCCGGGCTTAGAAGGCTTGGCTGTGTCTTCTAGAATATGCTGGGCGAAGGCCTCTTGTTATCAAGCTCTACCATTAGCTGTGGTGTGGAAAGAGGCTCATGAGTAACATGGTGATCATTATGGTCTAAGGCAAGGCGAAGGATTGGCCGTTTCTAGACCATGCTAGGTGAAGGCCCCCTTGTTATCAGGCTCTATAAAGTCCTCTGATCCTGAACTCTGAGACTAAAGCCTCTTGTTATCAGGCTCCATGAAGTCCACCAATCCAGGCTTTTGAGTCAGGAGAAAGTCTTTCGTTATCAGGCTCCTTGAAGTCCACCAATCCAGCCCTCTGTCTCCACCTGTATGTGCGGTGAGATGTTCTGTCAGAACTGGCTGATTCCCAAAATTTACACAAATTAATTTAGATGAAGTGATTAGGAGCAGACAGCGAAGCATTAAATTCTATAGTGTCTCAATTGATATATCAGAAGAGTCAAGATAAGTTGGTGAAGGCGTGATGTGGGAAGAGGTCCATGAGCAACATAGTGGCCATACGGCCCAGGACAAAGGGAAGGCTTGGTTGTGTCTTCTATACTGTGAGAGGTGAAGGCCTCTCAATCTCAGGCTCCGTAGTGTCCACCGATCCTGGCCTCATTTGTCTCCTCCTGTAGACGCGGTGAGATGTTCTGTCAGTGCTGGCCGATTCCCAGAATGCGCACAAATTTAATTAGACGGGGCGATTAGGAGCAGACGGCGAAGCTCTGCAGCCCTTGTTAATTTACAAGCGAGCACACAGGTAATACACTTGTTTACTCCATCCGAGAGGACAGATGCAAGCTGCTGAGACATCATTAAGGAGGAGACCGCCAGGCGCCTGATGACAACATGGACCCGCCGAGAACAATTCCAAAACACAATAAGTCATGTTGACGCTTCTTATTAGGGAGAGGCCCACCCAACATCCTTCTTTCACCTGCCGGATCTGCCCCTCCACACACCAACAGAGACCGGTCACATTAAAGACCTTGCAGCACTGGGGTCCTGGGTTCAGTAACTACCAAGCACAATACTTGTTCGGAGATGCTGTGGTCTTCTATGGTCTTCATCATCATGATCTACTTCCTCGCACATACCAGAAACACACATGGAGATAAAGGTGCTTCTGTTTAGATTGGCCCTTGTGTTGGTATGACATCGGGGTGTAAGTTCTTGTTGGGTTAGTCTGAATTTTATCCAGAAGGAAGGATAAGGATGGCTGCCCTGGAACATGCACCTCTAAAAACAAGTCAGCAATGGCTGCTACTGTGTTTCGTATAAGAAGATACCTGAAACTTTGTTAATTGCCCAATGTCAGGTAATGGCACCTGAAGTCAATATGACAACGTCCGGGAATAAGACGTTCCGGAGACACAATGAGATCACAGGAGATAACGAGATCACCAGAAACCACTTCACAGACTTTGTGACCGTCACTGATGGAGTCCGTCCAGAGCAATTCACAGACAGCAATTTACTGCCAATTACTGTAAAACATCGTCATTTACCTGGAATAAGATTGGATGTCACTTCATTATTCTGTGCGGAATTTCACTTCCTTACCTCATCCGACACGTGTCATCAACAATTATCTCCAGTCACATCAGTCTCTGTCCCAGAGGAGCTTACACTCTAATGTGCCCCTCCTACAGTCACACACTATTATTATTATACATTTATATAGCTCTAACATATGCCGCAGTGCTGTACAGAGATCACTGAGCCAATCACATCAGTCTCTTTACCAAAGGAGCTTACACTCTAATGTCCCACTTTGTTTTCACTTGTAGGAGACCTACACAAACTCCACATAAATCCCTGGTGGGCACTAAGCTCTAGACTGTTGTGCCAGGAAACAGTTTAAATAATGCTTATCACTGGGTGGGATAACTTCTCTTCTGTAAGTTTCAGCCATGTGGTGGAAGAGGACATCTGGCACCTTGAGCTCATTCCAAACCCTTCCATCCTCAGGTTCCCCCCCTTACATTACTCCCTCACGTTTCTCCCTCAGGTTCCATCCCCAGGTTCCCTCCTCATGTTTCTCCCTCAGGTCCCATCCCCAGGTTCCCTCCTCATGTTCCTCCCTCAGGTTTCTCCCTCAGGTTCTTTCCCCAGGTTCCCCCCTTAGGGTTTCTCCCTCAGGTTTCATTCTCAGGTTCCCTCCTCATGTTTCTCCCTCAGGTTCCATTCCCAGGTTCCCTCCTCATGTTCCTCCCTCAGGTTTCTCCCTCAGGTTCTATCCCCAGGTTCCCCTCTTAGGGTTTCTCCCTCAGGTTTCATCCTCAGGTTCCCTCCTCATGTTCTTCCCTCAGGTTCCATTCCCAGGTTCCCTCCTCATGTTCCTCCCTCAGGTTTCTCCCTCAGGTTCTATCCCCAGGTTCCCCCCCTTAGGGGTTTCTCCCTCAGGTTTCATCCTCAGGTTCCTCCTTCACGTTCCATCCTCAGGTTCCTTTCTCAGGTTTCTCCCTCAGGTTCTATCCTCAGGTTCCCTCCCTCAGGTTTCTCCCTCAGGTTTCATCCTCAGGTTCCTTTCTCAGGTTGACAAATGATGAGCAGATTTGGTGACAAGTGATCTGGGCTGGAGATAAGATGGAAATTACTTGTTGGCTGTCAAAGTGTCCTCACCCGATGAAGAGCATCGGTAGAAGCTGACTGCAGAGTTCCAATGTTATCAGATTGTTATGGAAGCCATTTCTGATTAATTAGCAAGGTGGAGAGGAAAACATATGGCTATGGTTGAGATGTGGTTGATAGTGGTTCCCAATTTCAGCCATGTAGAAAGAAGATTTCACATCTGTGGTACCTGCAGATGGGGCGGCCAGGCCAGTGTCAGGGAAGCATTTATTGGAAAAGCAGGAAATCCGGTGCTCTTGATAAGCCATCATTACCCTCTCTGCTCCTTGAACCTCACCTATGATTGGCCAAGTGACCTTTCAGACTTGTCCTCTTGATCTAACAGTCCTCAACTGGGATACCACCAACTGACCTCATCCAACGCCAAAGACCAGGGTTAGAGCCCCTCTCAAGTTTGTATTGTTGTCAGATGATATTTTCCTGCACTTCCTGTTTTAGTGACCACACAGGAAGGAAGGAAGGGGAAACCTCTCCAATGAAGAAAAAGAGAGCAAAAATCTAAACTCTCTCTTCCCCAAACTACCTAGCGTTAGAAAGCTTGGGCCTCTAAGCATTCCTGCCAGGGTTAGTTCCTCTGGAAAAGGAACTGTTGAATGATCAGCAGTGGACAGCAAGGTCCACAATAGTCCTTCTTCCCCTTTTAGGCCATGATGCCAGTCCACAGACTTTGGAGTGGATAGGTTTAGGAAGGAGGATGGGAAACATGCCAACCCCCACAGAAGAAGAACCAACAAAACCTGAGAGCTATGCTGCCTCTGCACATCATACTGAGGACCTCATCCTGATATATAATGATTGGTACTGTGGCAGATTGGCTCGGTAAAAGAGGCCATCACTGCTGGCACAGCAGTTTTCCTGTTTCTGGTGGAAATGTGTTGATGCTTTATTGGCGCCCCATCATAACCACCAATGTCTTGGGACACCAATGGATCTATATATGAGGTCAATATGCAGCAAGGTCTAACATTTTGAATACAATTAGGAAGATTCCATGTGGTCCATCCTCTCACTACACTTGACTCTTCAGATCAGCCCGATGGAAAGAGTCGGCATAAACCGGCGCTCCTTGTCTTTATCACACCGCGTGAACACATCTGTCTCCCATCGTCTCTGCAGTGACATCTATTTTCAGTTAAATGAGGTTACGACACCTTGTTTTCGCTCCTGTCTATCACACGTGTGTAATTAGCGTGTGCCCGTCCATGTGTTCACACTCGGCATTCATCCTCCCTGACAATCAAGGTCGTACTCGGCGATAGCTAATTAGGAAAGCGCTCGATGTAAACCCGACACAGGTGCTCGACTCAGCATTGAGAATGACACCCCCGGGACGTCTGCAGAAACAAAAAATTAACCAAATAAAGATTTTTACCCAATCAGGTGCTGAATCCGACTGCAGACGGCTAATTAAAGGAGAACGTCATTCTGGAAAAAAATAATAATAGAATGTACATGGTTTGGTATTTACTGCTTGTAAGATGCTGGATGGCCAGAACTGGAGGTTACAGATCAATTTTTTGGCAGCAGAGGCCAAGTTTATAATAAAGGAATGATAGAGGACGCTGGTGGGTTGGGTAGCATTGTATGGTAGGGTACACCGGTGGGCTAGGTAGCATGGTATGGTGGGGAAGACTGGTGAGTTGGGTAGCATGGTTGGGAACGCTGGTGGGTGGGGTAGCATGGTATGGTAGGGGACGCCGGTGGGTTGGGTAGCATGGTATGGTAGGGGGCACCAGTGGGTTGGGTAACATAGTATGGAAGGGGACACTAGTGGGTACAGTACCATGGTAAGGTAGGGGATGCCAGTTGGGTAGCATGGTATTGTAGAGGATGCCAGTGAGTTGGGTAGCATGGCATGGTAGGGGGTGCCTGTGGGTTGGGTAGCATGGTATGGTAGGGGACACCGGTGGGATGGGTAACATGGTGTGTTAGGGGGCGCCAGTGGGTTGGGTAGCATGGTATGGTAGGGGACACCAGTGGGTTGTGTAGAATGGTATGGTAGGGGACACTGGTGGGTTGGGTAACATGGTATGGTAGGGGACGCCGGTGGGTTGGGTAGCATGGTAAGGTAGGGGTACCAGTTGGATAGCATGGTATAGTAGGGGACGCCAGTGGGTTGGTAGCATGGTATAGTAGGAAACACCAGTGGGTTGGGTATCATGGTAAGGTAGGGGCTGCCAGTTGGGTAGCATGGTATGGTAGGGGACGCCAGTGGGTTAGGTAGCATGGCATGGTAGGGGGCACCCGTGGGCTGAGTAGCATAGTATGGTAGGGGACGCCGGTGGGTTGGGTAGCATGGTATGGTAAGAGACACCGTGGGTTGGGTAGCATGGTATGTTAGGGGACGCCGGTGGATTGGGTAGCATGGTATGATAGGGGACACTGGTGGTTTGGACAGCATTGTGTGTAGTGTTTCATATGTCAGATGCAATGCACAGAACAATTAGGAGGTTGTCACAGGTGGGCCTCATTTCATGTGGGAGACAAAGGTCAAAGGTGCTGGATTTGAACATAAAGGGACCTCACAGCCTAAAAACCTGAAGTGGATAAGGGCTCATGGACAATAACTAGGGCAGTGGTTCTCAACCACCTGGCTGTGGCTTATTGCTGGGCCACTGCCTCCCTTCTCCTTGGCTTCCAGCCAGCTTCAGGTCCCTTAGCTGCCCACAGTGGTTTCCAGCTCCCATATTGGCTCACCGTGTCCCTCAACTCCCCCAGGCCTGATGAGAGCTCTCAGGCCCCACAGTGAATCTAAATCGCTGCAGAACCTCTACCCCCCCCCCCCCATTGTGCCTCCAACAGTCTCATACAGTGCCTCCCAGCTCCCCTAATGGCCCAACATGTCCTTCACCCCCCCATCCCTGCAATGCCCCCAGGTCTGATGTGAGCCCTCAGGCCCCATAGTGCCCCTAGATAGCTGCAGAGCCTCTATCCCCCCACTGTGCCTCAGTATCATACAGTGCCTTCCAGCTCCCATAGTGGCCCACCGTGTCCTTCAACCACCCCCCCATCCCTGCAATGCCCCCAGGCCCAATGACCCAATGACAGCCCTCAGCCCCCACAGTGCCCCTAGATTGCTTTTGATCCTCTAGCCCCCATAGTGCCCCCAGTCCTTGCAGAGCCTCCAAACCTCACAATGTCTCCAACAGTATCCGACAGTGCCTCCCAGCTCTCATATTGGGCCCACCGTGTTCTTCAACCCCACCACCTCCACAATGCCCCCAGGTCCAATGCGAGCCCTCAGCCCCCACAGTACCCCTAGATTGCTGCAGAGCTTCCAGCGCCCACAATGCCCTCAGTTCTTGCAGAGCCTCCAGGCCCCACAGTGCCTCTAACAGTGTCCCCGTCCTCGCAGTGCACTCCAGTCTACCACATTGCCCTTGGGAAGATCCAAACCTCATTGAGAGACCTCCAGACCCCTTCAGAGACCATATCCCCCCTGTTTCCCCCTTACCCAGAGACCCCATCCTCTACAAGGCCGCCAAGTCTGCTGCAGAGTCCCCTAACCCCCTCCAGATCCCCCCCCCCCACACACACACACAGTGACACCCACATCCTTTCAGAGCCTTCCAGCTCTTCCATCTTGTATTCATTTTCTTTTACTCTTGGGGCATGGAAGGTTTTGGAAGAATTTACTGGGTTCTGGTCCCACTAAGGATGAGAACCCTGACCTAGACGGGTGCTTCAGATTAAATTCAAGGGGTGGTGTTGGGAGGTAATGAAGAGTTTATTTCTTCATAAAACTTTACAATGAAAGGTTCTTGAGTGTAATGGGCCTCCTTCGTCAGGGCTTGGAACTGATTGTAGGAGTTAGGATGGTCTTGGCTTAAATAGGTGAAAAATGATAAAAGATTAAAATCTCAGACTCTTACAGCTGATGGTCAACTCATGACCATGACCATCCACATTCTTACCAGCAGTTCCAAGCCCTGGCGAAAGAGGGCCATCAGAAACCTTGAAATGTGTTGGCTACTCTTTTTGTCGTTTTTTTTTTGATGAAGGAAACTCATGGGTTCCCAATGTTTGGTCTAGCTCCTTCATTTTCCGCCACCTCTAGGCCTCGATTTATCTCACCGGCCTTGTATATGTCGTGTATTTATTACCGAACGTTATGTTCTCCATTGGGTACATTTCTCGGTTGGCTGGGCTAGTCCCATCCTGATGCTGTTTTATACCCCGATTATCTCCATTACATCTCATTGTTCAGCCCGGGGGGCTGAAGATGTTACGTTGACTGCCTGGTAAAAATGGACGCCACTGAAATCTCCGACGGCGGTGACGCTTTTTTTTTTTTTTTCTTGCTCAAACACGACCGTGGACGGAACAATCTGCCTTCGCTGGTCTCCCACACGGCTCCTCCAGGCCTGAAGTTCAAAAGCTTTTAAATGCGTCATAAATTATGGAGGAAACGTTAAAACCATCAGAAAGTGCGCGAGCCGACTGAGCGCTTCTGGTTTATTGCAAATCCAATATCGCCTGTTAAAGGGGAACGTGGATTTAACTCCTGCATGGCGGGGGAAGTGCGTGGCGAGGGCTGATCCACAGACAATGGCTGCCGTCAATGCTGATACTAGGGAGAGAATCAGGAGGAAATAACGTCAGACGTGGCAGTCAGAGGTTGTGTAATCAGCCCACCAAATGAGTGCCAATAGACATGGAATCGGAGAATCACGGGATTACAAATCTTTCATCTGCCTACGGATCTGTCAAAAAATCATACAAGTCCAGAATCAGGCCAATCACAACTTAGGAACGCTACAAATGGACCAATCTGACCAAAAATATCCGGGAGGATCATCAGCAACAATACATCACATCGCCTTCACCGCAAATCCAGATAATCGTTTCCTAAATGAGGAGAGGAGGCCACAGAAGGAGTCTTCCAGCATGTAGGCTGTAATGAGGATGAAGGGAATGAGGCCCAAAGGTGAGGAGGAGGAAGAGAGCGAGGCTGTACGGTGAGGAGGATGAATGGAGCGAGGTTGTACGGTGTGGAGGATGAAGGGAGCAAGGTTGTACGGTGTGGAGGATGAAGAGAACGAGGCTGTACAGTATGGAGGATTAAGAGAATGAGGCTGTACAGTACAGAAGATGAGGGGAGCGAGGTTGTACGGTGAGGAGGATGAAGGGAGCGAGGTTGTACAGTGTGGAGGATGAAGAGTGCGAGGCTGTACAGTACGGAGGATGAAAAAAACAAGGCCGTATGGTGCAGAGGATGAAGAGAACAAGGCTGTATGGTGTGGAGGATAAAGAGAACAAGGCAGTTCGGTGCGGAGGATGAAGAGGACAAGGCCGTAGGCGAGGAAGATGAAGAGTGCGAGACCTCACAGCGAGGAGGATGAGGGGAATGAGGCTGTATGGTGTGGAGGATGAAGGGAAGGAGACCATACGGTGGGGAGGATGAAGGGAGCGAGACCGCAAAGCGAGGAGGATGAAGGGAACAAGGCTGTGTGGTGCGGAGGATGAAGGAAGGGAATGAGACTGGATAGCAAGGAGGATGAAGGGAACGAGACCACACAGCGAGGAGGATGAAGGGAACGAGGCTAGATGCTGCGGAGGATGAAGGGAATGTTACCATACGGCGCGGAGGATGAAGGGAACGAGGCTGTATAATGTGGAGGATTGATAGAATGAGGCTGCACGGTGTGGAGGATGAAGGGAGTGAGGCCATATAGCAAAGAGGATGAAGGGAAACGAGGCTCTTTGGTGAGGATGATGAAAGCAGGGCCGATTGGTGAAGAGGATGAAGGTAATAAGGGTGTATTGAGAGGACGAAGGGAGCGAAACTGTACAGCGAAGAGAATAAAGGGAACGAGGCTGTACGGTGAGGAGGATGAAGGGAACAAGGCTGTGCGGTGAGGAAGATGAAGGGAACGAGGCTGTACGGTGTGGCGGATGAAGGGAGCGGGACCGTACGTTGAAGAGGATGAAGAGAACAAGGCTGTGCAGTGCGGAGGATGAAGGGAGCAAGACTGTATGGTGAGGAGGATGAAGAGAACGAGGCTGTACAGTGCGGAGGATGAAGGGAGCGAGACTGTATGGTGAGGAGGATGAAGAGAACGAGGCTGTATGGTGCAGAGGATAAATAAAAACAAGGCTGTACGGTGCGGAGGATGAAGGGAGTGAGACCGTACAGTGAAGAGGATGAAAGGAACAAGGCTGTATGTTGAGTATGAAGGGAGTGAGGTCGTACAGCGAACGAGGCCATATGGCAAAGAGGATGTAGGAAAAGAGGAGGGAATGAGACTGTATGATGAAGAAGATGAAAAGAACGAGGCTGAACGGTGCGGAGGATGAAGGGAGTAAGGCCGTACAGCAAAGAGGATGAAGAGAACAAGGAGGGAATGAGGCTGTACAGCGAGTAGCATGAAGGGAACGAGGCCATACGGTGAAGAGGATGAAGTGAACGAGGAGGGAATGAGACCGTATGGCAAGGAGGATGAATAGAACGAGGCCTTTCAGTGCAGTGCGTATGGTGAAGGGAGTGAGGCTGTACAGCGAGTAGGATGAAGGGAACCAAGCTGTACGGTAAACATGACGGGAGAGAGGCTGTATGGCGAAGAGGATGAAGGGAATGAGGAGGGAATGAGGCTGTACAGCGAAGAGGATGAAGGGAACGAGGCCACACGGCAAAGAGGATGTAGTGAACGAGGAGGGAATGAGGCTGTACGATGAAGAGGATGAAGAGAACGAGGCTGTATGGTGTGGAGGGTAAAGGAAACAAAGCTGTATGGTGTGTAGGATGAAGGGAATGAGGCCGTACGGTGAAGAGGATGAAGGGAACGAGGAGGGAATGAGGCTGTACAATGAGGAGGATGAAGGGAACAAGGCTGTACAGTGTGGAGGATGAAAGGAACAAGGCTGTACAGTGAGAAGGATTGGTGAAATGAGGCTGTACAGTGAGGAGGATTGATGAAATGAGGCTGTACAGTGAGGAGGATTGATGGAAGGAGGCGGTATGGACGATTGGGACAATAAGCAGAAAGAATAAAAACTTCTGACAAGAATTTTGGGGATCCCCTCCCCCAAGAGCCATGTCTGCTGATTACTATCAGTGGGGTTTGTGTCGCCAACACCCAGGCCTCATAGTGGTCTTAAAATTGGTGCCTGTAACCATCTACATTTTTGGACAGGAGTCCTCCCCTCACCCCTCCATGGGTCTATTCATTGAGGAGAGAACATGCTGCCCCCCCCCCCTATTTACCAGACAAAAATGATTTAAAAAAATGTAAAAAATTCCCTACTACTGGCTGCAGAAATCTTCCAGCACACAGACGATTCTCTGCACTATAGATGAGGAACTTCTGTGGGCAGAATTCACATATTTGGACATTTTTTGGATCTTTTTGTGGTAATGTGTGAAGGATCTGGTCTTGTGTGGCTGAGTCATGAAGCTGGAGGGTGTCAGTGACCCCCCCCCCCCACCCTTCCTATAAATGGCGATCGGAATCTCCCATCAATACAGCAAAGGCTATAAAAGTGGCCGGACCTGACGAGGACCAATTACAGCAATTAAACCTTTTCATGACGTCTTCTCCATTCCTCACCTATTTGGCCTCAAGAAGTCTTTTTGAAACTTTCACAACATTACATCTTTCACTCAGACGGGTGAGGTCCCCGAGTGACGTCACCTCCTCATAGGGACATCTGTGTGTGTGTGCGCGACTTCAGGAACCGTCCTAGAGGAATCATCCCCCAAATATCTCTCCCTGACAATGGATGAGTCTTCTGACTATATTCAGGAACAGATATTTGGGGGACGAGTCCTCTGACCATATTCGGTGACAGATATATGAGGCATGAGTCCTCTCACCATATTCAGGGACAAATATTTGGGGACGAGTCCTCTGACCCTGATTTATGGACAGATATGGGGGGGGATGAGTCCTCTGACCCTGGTTTATGGACAGATATGGGGGGGGGTGAGTCCTCTGACCCTGATTTATGGACAGATATGGGGGGGGGGATGAGTCCTCTGACCATATTCAGGGACAAATATTTGGGGACGAGTCCTCTGACCCTGATTTATGGAAAGATATGGGGGGGATGAGTCCTCTGACCATATTTGGGGACAAATATTTGGGGGGACGAGTCCTCTTACTCTGATTCAAGGACAGATATATGAGGCATGAGTCCTCTCACCATATTCAGGGACAAATATTTGGGGACGAGTCCTCTGACCCTGATTTATGGACAGATATGGGGGGGGATGAGTCCTCTGACCCTGGTTTATGGACAGATATGGGGGGGGCTGAGTCCTCTGACCCTGATTTATGGACAGATATGGGGGGGGGATGAGTCCTCTGACCATATTCAGGGACAAATATTTGGGGACGAGTCCTCTGACCCTGATTTATGGAAAGATATGGGGGGGATGAGTCCTCTGACCATATTTGGGGACAAATATTTGGGGGGACGAGTCCTCTTACTCTGATTCAAGGACAGATATATGAGGCATGAGTCCTCTCACCATATTCAGGGACAGATATTTGGGGGACGAGTCCTCTGACCCTGATTTATGGACAGATATTTGGAGGATGAGTCCTCTGACCCTGATTTATGGACAGATATGGGGGGGAAATGAGTCCTCTGACCATATTCAGGGCCAAATATTTGGGGACGAGTCCTCTGACCCTGATTTATGGACAGATATTTGGGGGACGAGTCCTCTGACCCTGATTTATGGACAGATATTTGGGGGACAAGTCCTCTGACCCTGATTTATGGACAGATATTTGGGGGACAAGTCCTCTGACCCTGATTTATGGACAGATATGGGGGGGGGGGATGAGTCCTCTGACCATATTCAGGGCCAAATATTTGGGGACTAGTCCTCTGACCCTGATTTATGGACAGATATTTGGGGGACGAGTCCTCTTACCCTGATTTATGGACAGATATTTGGGGGACGAGTCCTCTGACCCTGATTTATGGACAGATATTTGGGGGATGATCCCTCTGACCATATTTGGGGACATATATTTGGGGGACGGGTCCTTTGACCATGTTTGGGGACAGATATTTGGGGGACGAGTCCTCTGACCATATTTGGTGACAGATATTTTTAGGGAAGAGTCCTCTGACTATATTCAGGGACAGATATTTGGGGAATGAGCCCTCTGACCATGTTTGGGGACAGATATTTGGAAACGAGCCCTCTGACCATATTCGGGGACAGATATTAGGGGGACGAGCCCTCTGACCATATTCGGGGACGAGTCCTCTGACCATATTTGGGGAAAGATATTTGGAAAGGAGCCCTCTGACCATATTCAGGGACAAATATTTGGGGGACAGGTCCTCTGACCATATTTGGGGACAGATATTTGGGGGATGATCCCTCTGACCATATTTGGGGACATATATTTGGGGGGCGGGTCCTCTAACCATATTTGGGGACAGATATTTGGAAACGAGCCCTCTGACCATATTTGGTGACAGATATTTTTAGGGAAGAGTCCCCTGACTATATTCAGGGACAGATATTTGGGGGATGAGCCCTCTGACCATGTTTGGGGACAGATATTTGGGAAACGAGCCCTCTGACCATATTCGGGGACAGATATTAGGGGCACAGGCCCTCTGACCATATTTGGGGAAAGATATTTGGAAAGGAGCCCTCTGACCATATTCGGGAACAGATATTAGGGGGACGAGCCCTCTGACCCTATTCGGGAACACATATTCTCAGGGACGATTCCTCTGACCCGGGCGTTAAGGCAGTGACCCGATTCAGGGAGGACAAGATGGAAGAAGAAGAGAGCCGGCCAGGAGCGGGGGATGGGGAGATGCAGAGCGCAGACGGAGATAAGTAGCAATCAGCGGAGCGAGAATGTGAGAGGAAGGTGTCAATTAATAATTCATTAAACAAATAAACATGGAGAAGAATCAGAGAGGGAAGGAGGCCGGGAGCCCAGAACTGAGGCGGTAAATGAGGCCAGGAGATATCGAGACGCTGCTGACATCTCATCCAGACACCGTCCCGCCAGGACGCCATCCAACGTCACCGCGCCTCCGCATGGAATAGGACGAGGACCAACCAGAGGCCGCCAGCCATGGAGGGCGCCCCGTCCGCGCCACGGGCTGATTGAGCGTGACAGCTGGGAGCTGGGAAGAAAGATGCACCATAATTACCCCACCAAGCCGTCCACCTGTGTGCCGTGATGTGCCATTCAACCCCAGGGCCACCACAGACAGGCAGATCTCTGATCACCATGTCATTGCACTCCAATACAGCCCACCCTTCTCAGAGTGAATGCAGCATGCACACAGGGAAGGGAGATAATCCGCAACTCCTGATTGGACGCTGGGAAATTTTTGCAAATAGCAGATTATTGCTGGGAAATTTTCCTCTTTATGGCTGACGGTCCTCAGGGGTGGTCCAATCAATGGTGGGAGGTTCTATCAAGAAAATTCAAAGGGCAAAGTGAACCACTCTATAGCAGCCAATCAGAATCAAGTATCAGATCAGTATTAGAGTGTAGGCTCCTCTGGTACAGAGACTGATGTGGGGGAGGGGACATTAGAGTGTAAGCTCCTCTGGTACAGAGACTGATGTGACTGCGGGGGAGGGGACATTAGAGTGTAAGCTCCTCTAGTACAGAGACTGATGTGACTGTGGGGGGGGGGGACATTAGAGTGTAAGCTCCTCTGGTACAGAGACTGATGTGACTGTGGGGGAGGGGGCATTAGAGTGTAAGCTCCTCTGGTACAGAGACTGATGTGACTGTGGGGGAGGGGGCATTAGAGTGTAAGCTCCTCTGGTACAGAGACTGATGTGACGGGGGGGGGGAGGGGACATTAGAGTGTAAGCTCCTCGGGTACAGAGACTGATGTGGGGGAGGGAACATTAGAGTGTAAGCTCCTCTGGTACTGGCTCAGTGTTCTCTGTACAGCACTGCGGTATATGTTACAGCTATATAAATGAGTAAAATCAATTGATCAATAAATAAGACATTTGCCTGTTAATGATGCAGACGGCAGCAGTGCTCTTTGCTGACACATGATTGGACGGACAGGCGGTGGCTGCTGAGCACACAGATTGGACAGGATGATGAATGGCTCTTTATTGACCGACCTTCCATTACCTTCCTCATCATTGGAATGTGTAATGCAGTCTGACCGGCCCTCTCCAGTGCTGCTGACCACTGGCCCCGTGACCTCTGACCCGGCCAGACAGTGGCGGCGATGAGTGGCGGGACTCAGCATTCAGGTTCAGATGAGGCCGGCTTCCTCTGTGAAGAACAATCATCAAAACCAACATCAAAAATGGCGCCAAAATCTGCGGGGCCCCTCGGGCCAGACCGGTGTCAATGATGGCACTCCGGACACCATATCCCAATAAATGTCAAGCATGCTGGGAGATATCTGTGCAGAGGGTTAATAAAGATACACATGGGCCAAAATTCTCATTACCCAGCATGCCAATAATAACCGTAACCGGGATTTTTGTCTTTTCTGAACCCGTATCTCCTTGAACAGATATTACCCAGCATGCTGGACAATAACCGAAACTAAGACCTTTGTCCCTTCTGTACCCTTATCATCCCCCTGAACAGATATTACCCAGCATGCCGGAGAAAAACTGGAACCGAGACCTTTGTCCCTTCTGTGTCCTTATCATCCCCCTAAACAGATATTACCCAGCATGCTGAACAATAACCGGAACTAAGACCGTTGTCCCATTCTGTACCCTTATCACCCCCCTGAACAGATATTACCCAGCATGCCGGACAATAGCCGGAACCGAGACCTTTGTCCCTTCTGTACCCTTATCACCCCCCTGAACAGGTATTACCCAGCGTGCTGGACAATAACCAGAACCGAGACCTTTGTCCCTTCTGTACCCTTATCATCCCCCTGAACAGATATTACCCAGCATGCCAGACAATAACCGGAGCGGAGACCTTTGTCCCTTCTGTACCCTTATCATCCCCCTGAACAGATATTACCGAGCATGCCGGACAATAACCGGAACCGAGACCTTTGTCCCTTCTGTACCTTTATCATCCCTCTGATCAGATATTACCCAGCATGCGGACAATAACCGGAACCGAGACCTTTGTCCCTTCTGCACCCTTATCATCCTCCTGAACAGATATTACCGAGCATGCGGACAATAACCGGAACCGAGACCTTTGTCCCTTCTGTACCCTTATCACCCCCCTGAACAGATATTACCCAGTATGCCAGGCAATAACCAGAACCGAGAATTTTGTCCTTTCTGTACCCTTATTATCCCCCTGAACAGATATTACCCAGCATGCCGGACAATAACCATAATTGAGATCCTTGTTCCCTTCTGCACCCTTATCATCCCTCTGAACAGATATTACCCAGCATGCTGGACAATAACCAGAACTGAGACCTTTGTCCCTTATGTGTCCTTATCATCCCCCTGATTAGATATTACCCAGCATTCTGGATAATAACCGGAAGTGAGACCTTTGTCCCTTCTGTGCCCTTATCATCCCCCTGAACAGACATTACCCAGCATGCCGGACAATAACCAGAACCAAGACCTTTGTCCCTTCTGTACCCTTATCATCCCCCTGATTAGATATTACTCAGCATTCTGGATAATAACCAGAAATGAGACCTTTGTCCCTTATGTGTCCTTATCATCCCCCTGAGCAGATATTACCCAGCATGCCGGACAATAACCGAAACTGAGACCTTTGTTCCTTCTGTACCCTTATCATCCCCCTGAACAGATATTACCCAGCATGCCAGACAATACCCGGAACCGAGACCTTTGTCCTTTCTGTACCTTTATCATCCCCCTGAACAGATATTACCCAGCATGCCGGACAATAACCGGAACCGAGACCTTTGTCCCTTCTGTACCCTTATCACCCCCCTGAACAGGTATTACCCAGCGTGCTGGACAATAACCGGAACCGAGACCTTTGTCCCTTCTGTACCCTTATCACCCCCCTGAACAGATATTACCCAGCGTGCTGGACAATAACCGGAACCGAGACCATTGTCCCTTCTGTACCCTTATCATCCCTCTGAACAGATATTACCCAGTATGCCGGACAATAACAGGAACCGAGAACTTTGTCCCTTCTGTACCCTTATCACCCCCCTGAACAGAAATTACCCAGAATGCTGGATAATAACCAAAACCTTTGTCCCTTCTGTACCCTTATCATCTCCCTGAACAGATATTATCCAGCATGCTGGACAATAACCGAAACCGAGACCTTTGTCCCTTCTGTACCCTTATCATCTCCCTGATCAGATATTACCCAGCATGCCGGACAATAATCGGAACTGAGACCTTTGTCCCTTCTGTGTCCTTATCATCTTCCTGAACAGATATTAACCAGCATGTCAGAAAATAACCGGAACCGAGACCTTTGTTCCTTCTGTACTCTTATCATCCCCCTGAACAAATATTACCCACCATGCCGGACAATAACCGGAACCAAGACCTTTGTCCCTTCTGTACCCTTATCACCCCCTGAACAGATATTACCCAGCATGCCAGACAATAACCGGAACCAAGAACTTTGTCCCTTCTGTACCCTTATCACCCCCCTGAACAGATATTACCCAGCATGCCGGAGAATAACCGGAACCTATACCTTGGTCCTTTCTGTACCCTTCTCACCCCCCTGAACAGATATTACCCAGCATGCCGAAGAATAACCGGAACTGAGAACTTTGTCCCTTCTGTACCCTTATCTCCCTGTTCAGATATTACCCAGCATGCCGGACAATAATCGGAACCGAGACCTTTGTCCCTTCTTTATCCTTATCATCCCCCTGAACAAATATTACCCAGCATGCCGGACAATACCCGGAACCGAGACCTTTGTCCCTACTGTGCCCTTATCATTCCTCTGAACAGGTATTACCCAGCATGCTGAACAATAACCGGAACTGAGACCTTTGTCCTTTCTGTACCCTTATCATCCCTCTGAACAGATATTAACCAGCATGCCGGACAATAACCGGAACTGAGACCTTTGTCCCTTCTGTGTCCTTATCTTCCTGAACAGATATTACCCAGCATGTCAGAAAATAACTGGAACTAAGACCTTAGTCCCTTCTGTACCCTTATCATCCCCCTGAACAAATATTACTCAGCATGCCAGACAATAACCGGAACCAAGACATTTTTCCCTTCTGTACCCTTATCACCCCCCTGAACAGATATTACCCAGCATGCCGGAGAATAACCGTAACCTAGACCTTGGTCCTTTCTGTACCCTTATCACCCTCCTGAACAGATATTACCCAGCATGCCCTTTCTGTACCCTTATCACCTCCCTGAACAGATATTAGCCAGCATGCCGGAGAATAACCAGAACCAAGACCTTTGTCCCTTCTGTACCCTTATCATCCCCCTGATCAGATATTACCCAGCATGCCAGAAAATAACCGGAACTGAGACCTTTGTCCTTTCTGTACCCTTATAATCCCCCTGAACAGATATTAGCCAGCATGCCGGACAATAACCGGAACTGAGACCTTTGTCCTTTCTGTACCCTTATCATCCTCCTGATCAGATATTACCCAGCATGCTGGACAATAACCGGAACCGAGACCTTTGTCCCTTCTGTACCCTTATCATCTCCCTGAACAGATATTACCCAGCATGCCGGACAATAACCAGAACCGAGACCTTTGTCCCTTCTGTACCCTTATCACCCCCCTGATGGTGCCGGGACATTTCTTACCCCCACACTCTGGACCCCATAAAGCCTGAAGGACAGTAATCTGGCCCCTTGCTTAGATAATTTGGACCCTTCTGTATTAGACGGTGCAATGAGAAGATGCAGGGAGCACCAGGAGAGAAGTAGAAGCCGGGGGCCGGTATGCCCCCCCTCTCCCGGGCCGGTATGCCCCTCCTCCTAGGCCATTATGCCCCCCCTCTCCCGGCCGGTATGCCCCTCCTCCTGGGCCGGTATGCCCCCCCTCTCCCAGGCCAGTATGCCCCCCTCTCCCGGGCCAGTATGCCCCTGTCCCCCGGGACGGTATGCCCCCCTCTCCCTGGCCTGTATGCCCCTCCTCCTGGGATGGTACGCCCCCTCTCTCCTGGGCTGGTATGTCCCCCTTCTCCCGGACCGGTATGCCCCCCTCTCTCCCGGGCCAGTATGCCACCTCTCCCGAACCGGTATGCCCCCCTCTCCCTGGCCGGTATGCCCCCCTCTCTCCTTGGCTGGTATGCCCCCCTTTCCTGGTTCGGTATGCCCTTACCCTCCCCCCGTGTAATTTTCACGGTATGATTTCCCCATTTTGTTTGGAGTGTTAGATAAATTGGAATCAATAGAAGATGGACCCCTAGTGACCCATGAAGGGCCCTCGGAGGGGCAGCGAGGGTGGCCGGTGTTAATGATAATGACGGGTTATTTTGGTGGCTCGGCTCTCCCAGGCTGATTAGCAGGAGCGATAATCTGGCATGGCTGTCCTCCTCCCCCCCCCCTCCCCTGTGTTAATGGGCCGATGATTTGTCTGGCCGCCTCTAATTTTCAATGAGCGCACTCTACGCTTTGTCACTCCGAGTCCGCGCCCCGCGCAACTCAGGATGGAGGGGGGATGGGGACAACTTGCCAAGGCCGCAGGGCAGCGGTGCTGTGCCAGGGCTCACCTCGCCTCCTTTGTCCCAATGCCGCTAATTGCCCAGATAACAAGGTCATTTATTATGGAGAGGAAAAAGCGATGAGGGGCCAAAGTCCTGTCTGCGGGGGAGCAAAACCAATCCACTTCTCTGAGATTCGAAACATTGGCAGCGGGAGAACTCGCGGCGGATCCGGTGAACAACGCGGCGTCTGCCAAATCTACAGCTGGCACCAGGCAAAGGGCACGCTTCTCCCATCTGCAGCCCAGAAAAGGAGTGCAGCGCGCCAGACGGACGTCTCTACTGCGCATCGAAAAACACGGGGCGCGCAGTGAGAAACACGAGCCGCCCATTCGAGAAACACGAGCTACGCATTCGAGAATCATGAGCCACGCATCGAGAAACATGGGTCACTCGTCAAGAAACACGGGCCATGCATCGAGAAACACGGGCCGCGAATCGAGAAACACGGACAGCGCATCGATAAACATAGGAAGAGCATTGAGAAACACGGGCCGCGTATCAAGAAACACGGGCCGTGTATCAAGAAACACGAGCCGCGCATTGAGAAACACAGGAAAAGCATCGAGAAAATGGGCCGCACTTCGGGAAATAGGGGAGAGCTGGAGAAACACGAGCCGCGCATTGAGAAACACGGCCTGCGCATCAGAAAACACGGGCCGTGTATCGTGAAACATGGGTAGAGCATCGAGAAACATGGGCCGCGCGTTGAGAAACACGGGCTGTGCATCGAGAAACACGAGCCGCGCATCGATAAACATGAGCGACCCATCGAGAAATACGGGCCGCGCATCAGGAAGTAGGGGAGAGCATCGGGGAAACATGGGCTGCGCATCAGGAAATAGGGGAGAGCATCGGGAAACACAGGCCGTGCATCAGGAAATAGGAGAGAGCATCGGGGAAACACGGGCCACACATCAGGAAGTAGGGGAGAGCATCGGGAGACACAGGCCGCGCATCAGGAAGTAGGGAAGAGCATCGGGGAAACACGGGCCACACATCAGGGAGTAGGGGAGAGCATCGGGAAACACAGGGCGCGCATCAGGAAACAGAGGAGAGCATCGGGAAACACGGGCTGCCCATCAGGAAATAGGGGAGAGCATCGGGAAACACAGGCCACGCATCAGGAAATAGGGGAGAGCATCGGGAAACACGGGCTGCGCATCAGGAAATAGGGGAGAGCATCGGGAAACATGGGCTGCGCATCAGGAAATAGGGGAGAGCATCGGGAAACACAGGCCACGCATCAGGAAATAGGGGAGAGCATCGGGAAACACAGGCCGCGCATCAGGAAATAGGGGAGAGCATCGGGGAAACACGGGCCACACATCAGGAAGTAGGGGAGAGCATCGGAAAACACAGGCCGCGCATCAGGAAATAGGGGAGAGCATCGGGAAACACAGGCCAGGCATCAGGAAATAGGGGAGAGCATTGGGAAACACAGGCCGGGCATCAGGAAACAGGGGAGAGCATCGGGAAACACAGGCCGGGCATCAGGAAACAGGGGAGAGCATCGGGAAACACAGGCCGGGCATCAGGAAACAGGGGAGAGCATTGGGAAACACAGGCCACGCATCAGGAAATAGGGGAGAGCATTGGGAAACACAGGCCAGGCATCAGGAAACAGGGGAGAGCATCGGGAAACACAGGCCGGGCATCAGGAAACAGGGGAGAGCATCGGGAAACACAGGCCACGCATCAGGAAATAGGGGAGAGCATTGAGAAACACAGGCCAGGCATCAGGAAACAGGGGAGAGCATCGGGAAACACAGGCCACGCATCAGGAAATAGGGGAGAGCATCGGGAAACACGGGGCGCGCATCAGGAAACACAAGCCGCGCATCGAGAAACACAAGCCGTGCATCGAGAAACACAGGCAGCTCATCGAAAAACATGGGCCGCGCATCGAGAAACACGAGCCGCGCATCAAGAAACACGGGCCACGCATCGAGAAAAATGAGTGGCACATCGGGAAAAACGAGCTGCGCATCAAGAAACACAAGCCGTGCATCTAGAAACACAAGCCGTGCATCTAGAAACACGAACCGCCCATCGGGAAACATGAGCCGCGCATCCGGAAACACGATGGATGGATGGATAGATAGATTCATTGATCGAGTATTTTGTTTTTCAATTTTATTATTTAAAAATTGAAATTTTTACACATTTTCTATATAGGTTATAAAATGATGTAATTGATGATAAAATATTATAAATTATTCATTGCCATATTAGAGAATATTATTCAAATAATATTTATAATTATAATAAAATCTTTATGATATATTAATATAGGTAATATTAAGGACAACTGTCTGTATTATTAATAGTGCGAAGAGTAGACAGTTGAGGAATATTGCATTGTGCGTCGCCCCCTAGAGGTGCAGTTTGGCAGGCATCTATACATCACAAAGCTGGCTGAATAGAATAAAAAATATTTTGGTGGGTAGAAGGTTTCTCGTGTGTTTTCTGTTTTTCTATTGTATGTAGAGCCGTCTGCCTGGAGTTTGTATATCTTGGATGGAGCCATTTGGTTTCCATCTGATAGTTTTAGCCCTGGGTCGGTCAGAGGTCCTCCTGGTAAAATACGATAAGAAGAATCGGAATCTTCCGACAATTTTATTATATTTTTCCCGTACTCCCCCATCCTTTGCTCTCCTCATTGCGGTGATATGAATGCCAGTCTTTCCTTCGACATGTATGGTTCTCGGGAAGGGAAGTTGGTCCTGGAGAACAACAAGTCTCTGTCTCCTCTCAGGCTCTCCAGCCTACACATTGGAAGGAGCCCATACAGCAGGTTGTCACCGGGCCAACAGCGGCAGACCGCGCCAAGCCCGTGTCTCTACTCCATGTAGAACAGCTTGACACCATGTGCCGCCCCATCTACCCTCCCATGCCATCTGCAGCTCCACTTCCAGCCTCGCCAAGCTGCTGCCAGGCTCTCAGCCGCCCCGAAGATGAAACAACCGACGGCTCTGATAAGATGGGACGGCCACATCCATTTACAGCTGGGAACATCAACCTTCTACTCAACAAAATGGCTCTGTGGGGAGAATAATCGATCGGCGGCGGGGAGAGGGGTGCCGTACTGGAGACCTGCGGACAGGTGGCGGGAGCGGCAGAAGCCGGCAAAACTGTCTGGCAGAGCGAGACTGAACACTCATTAATGGGTTTTATGAGTCCCCATATCAGAGATTTATCTGGCAGCTTCTGGTCTCTCCTCCTCCGCAGACTGAGGACACCGAGCTGCTAGTTGACTGCCCACCGCATCGCCATTTCGGCTGCAGGATGGGGGAAGGTGAACGAGTGTCCAAACTGGCACCGAGCCGCATGTAGGAGTGTGAAAATGACTAGTTCAAAGTCTGCTCCGTCTACTGCAGAACCATGGGGCCCCCCCAGGCCATAATGATGGAAACGGAGGCATTGCAGAGAGAAAGCTGGAAAACATGTGTCACTGAGCAAGATGGCTGACCAGAGCATGGCCAAACAAGGTGGGTAACCAAGACCATGGCCAAACAAGACAGGTGCCAAAATTAGGATTGAATAGAATGGCTGCCAAGAGAATGGCCAAACAAGATTGGTGCCAAATTCCCGGCCAAAGAAAGAAAGTGCAGAGAGCATGGCCAGGTAATGTTGGTTTCAGAAACAGAGCCAAGCAAAACAAGTGTGAAGATCACAGCCAAACAAGATGGAAGCCAAGATCATGTCCAGATAAGACGAGTGCCAAAATTGTGGGCAAACAAATTAGGTGCCAAGATAATGACCAAACAAGAAATGTGCCGGTATCTTAACCAAACAAGATGGGAGCCAAGACCATGAGCAAACAATATAGGTACCAAGATCGATCAAACAAGATGGAAGGCAAAATTAGGACTGAACAAGATGAGTGCCAAAATCCTGGGCAAACAGGTTAGGTGCGAAGATCATGACCAAACAAGATGGAAGGCAAGATCATGAGGAAACAAGATGAGTGCCAAAATCAGGGGGCAAACAGGTTAGCTGTCAAGATCATGACCAAACTTGATAGGAGTCAAAAATATGAACCAAACAAGATGGAAGCCAAGCTCATGACCAAACTTGATGGGAGCCAAAATCATTACCAAACAAGACAGAAGGCAAGATCTTGACTAAATAAGATGGAAGCCAAGATTATGACCAAATGAGATGGGAGCCAAGATCATGACCAGACAAGATGGAAGCCAAGATCATGACCAGACAAGATGGAAGCCAAGATCATGACCAGAAAAGATGGAAGTCAAGATCATGACCAAACTTGATGGGAGCCAAAATCATTACCAAACAAGACAGAAGGCAAGATCTTGACTAAATAAGATGGAAGGCAGGATCTTGACTAAACAAGATCTTCACCAAATGAGATGGGAGCCAAGATCATGACCAGACAAGATGGAAGCCAAGACCATGACCAGACAAGATGGAAGCCAAGACCATGACCAGACAAGATGGAAGCCAAGACCATGACCAGACAAGATGGAAGCCAAGACCATGACCAAACTTGATGGGAGCCAAAATTATGACCAAACAAGATGGAAGGCAGGATCTTGACTAAACAAGATCTTGACCAAATGAGATGGAAGCCAATATCATAACCAGACAAGATGGGAGCCGAAATCATGACCAGACAAGATGGAAGCCAAGATTATGACCAGACAAGATTGAAGCCAAGTTTAGGGCCAAAAAAGATGGGAGCCAAGATCCTGACCAAACAAGATGGCCATCAAGATTATGTAAACACAGTATGGCCGCTAAGAAACTCCATGACTGGTGACTTTCTCCTTCCTTCCCTCACGCCTTATCCTGTGTTGGCAGAAGTTTGAGGGTCTCTCGGGTACTCAGCGTCCTGAGCTCTGAATCATCTGGTGGGATGGGAATAGAAGGAGGCTCTTCAGAGAGGTAATAGGGTGTAAATTGTATGATATGAAAGGCTTTTCGGTTCTTGTTTGTCTCGATGTGATGGCGGTGGTGGGAGGGAGGAGAAGTCTCGGGCTGCGCTCTCATTGTCAGAGGTCTCATTAGAGAGGCACTTAGCTGTGAAGCCTCTCCTGAAGAGCCATTGTAGGAGAGGTGATTGTACTCCACATACGGCCTCATTACACCGGACACGTGTGTCATTACCGCCCTGCACATGGCAGCCCGCCACGAGCGCAGGGGGAGGATCCTCAGGCTGTGTGCTTGGAACCAAATCATACGACGGTCGGTCTGTACACGGGAGCGTGCCTCACTGAGCTGCACTGTGCATGCCGGGCAGAGCCGGGGTCACTCTGGCAGTCACGTCATGTTGCTTACAGACCATTGATGGTCATTCTGGAAAGTGGGTGGAGCCGAGGCAGACTGAAGGCCAGGGGAGAGACGGTCTATGGCGGCTCCATTAATAGAACCACCAGCACTGAGAATTCTGGGTGCATCATATTTCCGTCCCCCATCCACGACCTGCCCCCCCCCCCCAGAGATCAGGTTGGGGGGGTGGAGTCTGCGATGAGCAGAGGAACAGATGCTGGGAAGTTTAGACGTGGAATTGCGTAATTTGGGGTTAAAAGTAGAGTTTCCCTTTAACAAACAGACTACGACACCAACCTGACAGTTCAGCCTTTTGGTGGCCCCTTCTCCACCTCTTGCCTTTGGGGCCACCACTTGAGCCTGCCATGTTCTTGTGGACCGGTCATCAGATATGAGGTGTGACCCTGCCAGGTGTTTATTACCACACAACCCCCCCGACAATGCCTTCATCTCCTCTCCTCTCCAGATGGGCGGCACCATTTTTGTTCAGGCATCATTCAGGGTCACCATCTATTTCCTGGTCTGAGATGGCCGCTCATAGATGACTGGTGCCTGTGCAGTTCCTGGCTGTGATCACAAATGACTGACACAGATCAGCCCCTGCTGCCGCCTCTCACCTGGTGACTGGATACAAAGTTACAGTGTTGCCCAGGTGATGATTGTACTGGTAGATGGTAAGCTCCTGGGACCAGGTGATCACTGTACTGGTAGGGGGTAAGCTCCTGGGACCAGGTGATCAGTGTACTGGTAGATGGTAAGCTCCTGGGTCCAGGTGATCATTGTACTCGTAGATGGTAAGCTCCTGGGCCCAGGTGATCACTGTACTGGTAGATGGTAAGCTCCTGGGCCCAGGTGATCACTGTACTGGTAGATGGTAAGCTCCTGGGCCCAGATGATCATTGCACTGGTAGATGGTAAGCTCCTAGGCCCAGGTGATCATTGTACTGGTAGATGGTAAGCCCCTGGGCCCAGATGATCATTGTACTGGTAGATGGTAAGCTCCTGGGACCAGGTGATCATTGTACTGGTAGATGGTAAACTCCTGGGACCAGGTGATGATTGTACTGGTAGATGGTAAGCTTCTGGGCCCAGGTGATGATTGTACTGGTAGATGGTAAGCTCCTAGGACCAGGTGATCACTGTACTGGTAGATGGTAAGCTCCTGGGTCCAGGTAATCATTGTACTGGTAGATTGTAAGCTCCTGGGCCCAGGTGATCACTGTACTGGTAGATGGTAAGCTCCTTGGACCAGGTGATGATTGTACTGGTAGATGGTAAGCTCCTGGGTCTTTACTGCAGCCTCTCACCTTCTGACTTGCTGCAAAGTTACAATGTACAGTCTGATCACTGGGGGAGGGGAGACTGAGGAAATGCTTCCTCCTCCTTCTACAAAGTTACAATGTACAGTCTGATCACTGGGGGAGGGGAGACTGAGGAAATGCTTCCCCCTGCCTGCAGAAGACTGAAGTCAGTGACTGGAGTTGAAGGATGGAAGTTTGCTGTATTGGGGGGGCTGGTCCGGGATTTATTCATCTCCGGCAGAGTGAGTGACAGGAGCCGAAGGACGGCTTTTCAATGCTGTATATTGGGGGGAAGTTTGGATTCCTTTCTATGTGAAGTCCGGATTCCTTTCCCTGTGAAGTCCGGTGACGGGTCCTCTAGGGTAGCGGACGCGTTTCGCTCTCTGCCTCGGCTCCGGGACGCCGTGGGGTTAACACAATCTTCCGAAAACAAAACGTGCGATTGTCTGGTGGATGTGAAAATTGAAAAGATAGGATCTCCCCTCCGGAGGGAGCGCGGCGGCCGGCGACCTTGTTTGCGATTTACCAGAAGAAGCGACAAGCAGATGACACAGGAGATAGTCGTGTCTGACATGTAAATGAGGAGTTTGTTCCCGGGAGGGGGGGGGGGGGCGGGGAATTAGGAAGGCACGCCGTGCGCAGACGCCGGGAAAAGCACAAAATGATTTTATTAAGAATCCGGCTTCTCTCCTGGACTGACACGGCTTCCTCTGATTTCACCGCACACTGCGAGCTGATCACAGTCTGCACTACAAGCTGCAGCAAGTCAGACGCCCGCCTTATTCGCATAACTCCTAGGAACGCCCACTCCTCCAGACTGACACCCGCCTAGCAAGGCATTTTAAAATTTCCATAACTCCTCCCACTGCTTGCACCAGGACTAGGAACGCCCACTCCTCCAAAATGGCACTCGCCCATCAAGGCATTTTGAAATTTGCATAACTCCTCCCACTGCTGGCATCAGGACTAGAAACACCCACTTCATCAGACTGATACCCACCTATTGAGGCATTTGACATTTCCATAACTCCTCCTACTGCTTGCATCAGAGCTAGGAACGCCCACTCCTTCAGACTGACACCCGCCCATCGAGACATTTTGAAATTTGCATAACTCCTCCCACTGCTTGCATTGAAGCTAGGAACGCCCACTTCTTTAGACTGGCACCCGCCCATCAAGACATTTTGAAATTTACATAACTCCTCCCACTGCTTGCATTAGAGCTAGGACCACCCACTCCTCCAGACTGACACCCCCCAACGAGGCATTCTGAAATTTGCATAACTCCTCCCGCTGCTTGCATCAGAGCTCTTAAGAGTAGTACTGAGGCGGGGTGCTGTGTTCTCAGGAAGCCCTCTGCTGGCCCCTCCCACCAGCCGCGGTCTGCCTGCTTTGCATAGAGAAGCACAGAGACCCACCAGGACTATAATAAGATATGTAAATAAAATGTCATTATGTTAATGAGGGGGGAAGTATAAGATGAAGCGGTCTTCTCTCAGTACATCGGGGGGTTTGGGGCTCCCAGGAAAGTTCTTGGGCCCCTCCAGTAACGCCCGATTCCTAGGGATGTAATGGAGCGCACCGAGGAGAATTAACGCAGCGCCCGACCGCCTCCTCCGCGCTGCGTCCAGAAGTAAAAATAGTCGATTCTTCTCTTCCCGTCATCTCCTGTCAGGCGGAATCATCTCAGGCCGCGGGTGAAGCCATGCATGCGCGGCGGCTTAAAGGAGACCGTCGTTTACCCATCCTCCGCCTCGGGTCCCTAGAGCCGAACCCCAGGAGCAAAACTGACGCAGCTCATCATCTGCAGGCCCCGCCCACTCTGTCCCTCCAGCCCACTCTGTCCCTCCAGCCACCCGTCTCCTTCATTTTGAGGGCTCATTCATGCCATGCGGTGCGTTCCCGCTTGGTGCATTTCTGGGCAGCCAATTAAATTCAATGGACCGCCCTGCAAGCGTGAAGAGCGCACAAAAACCAGCACGGCGCGCAATTTATAAATTCTCGCCGTACCGAAGAACATGACTGCGCAGTTTGGAGGCCGCAAACGGACGCGCACTTGTTAGAGGCATGGAGGGGCTACTAAGACTCATTGGCACCGCCATGCGTTTCTGTGCCTTGCTGGAAAATGCATATTTCTGGCTCTGCCCCTGGTGTGAACAAGCCCTGAGTGTGGTATGTTCTGGTTTCCAAGCTCCGCCCCCTTTAATCAGCGAGGGAGCCGATGTTGGGAAGGGACTGGGTGGTAAAAGTCCCACCTGGGAGCACTGCGAAAATCCTGCTGAAATGATCTGCAGTTTATTTTTTTGGCTTTGTTTGTGTGAATATAAAGAATGAGATTGGGAAGAACGGAAACTTCAGGAGCCTGTGCAATGGATGGCGAGAGAGGAGCACGGCCCGGCGTTACAGTATGGGTGGAGCTAGACACAGTCCGGCCATACACCAAGGATCAAGATTGTACAGTAAGTGACAGAGAGTCCTGGAGAGAATCTGATACTATGTGACCACCCTCCATACAATGTAACCATCAATCATACAATGGAACCATCAATCATACAATGGAACCATCAATCATACAATGGAACCACCGTCCATACAATGTGACCACCCTCCATACAATGGAACCATCAATCATACAATGGAACCATCAATCATACAATAGAACCATCAATCATACAATGTAACCATCAATCATACAATGGAACCATCAATCATACAATAGAACCATCAATCATACAATGTAACCACCGTCCATACAATGTAACCATCAATCATACAATGGAACCATCAATCATACAATGGAACCACCGTCCATACAATGGAACCATCAATCATACAATGTAACCCCCGTCCATACAATGTAACCATCAATCATACAATGTAACCATCAATCATACAATGGAACCATCAATCATACAATGGAACCACCGTCCATACAATGTAACCATCAATCATACAATGGAACCATCAATCATACAATGGAACCATCAATCATACAATGGAACCACCGTCCATACAATGTAACCATCAATCATACAATGTAACCATCAATCATACAATGGAACCATCAATCATACAATAGAACCATCAATCATACAATGTAACCACCTTCCATACAATGTAACCATCAATCATACAATGTAACCATCAATCATACAATGGAACCATCAATCATACAATGGAACCATCAATCATACAATGGAACCACCGTCCATACAATGTAACCATCAATCATACAATGTAACCATCAATCATACAATGTAACCATCAATCATACAATGGAACCACCGTCCATACAACACAACCACCAGCCATACAACACAACCACCGTCCATACAAGGTAACCACCCTCCATACAATGTAACCATCAATCATACAATGGAACCACCATCCATACAACACAACCACCAGCCATACAACGTAACCATCAATCATACAATGGAACCACCGTCCATACAATGTAACCATCAATCATACAATGGAACCACCGTCCATACAACACAACCACCATCCATACAACGTAACCACCCTCCATACAATGTAACCATCAATCATACAATGGAACCATCAATCATACAACGTAACCACCATCCATACAACACAACCACCAGCCATACAACACAACAATCAATCATACAACGCAACCATTAATCATACAACCTATAAACCGTACAATGTACCCACCAACCATCCAACTTATCCACCAGCCATACAGCGTAACCACCAGCCATACAATGTAACCACTGTCCATACAAGGTAACCACCAGCCATACAACGTAACCATCAATCATACAATGTAACCACCATCCATACAACCTAACCACCATCTATACAACATAACAACCAGCCATACAATGTAACCACCAGCCATACAATGTAACCACCATCCATACAAAGTAACAACCAACCATCTATTGTAACCACCAGCCATACAACGTAACAATGAATCATACAACAAAATCACTGTCCATACAACATAACCACCAACCATCCAACTTATCCACCAGCCATATAATGTAACCACCAGCCATACAACTTATCCATCAGCCATATAATGTAAGCACCAACCATACAACACAACAATCAATTATACAATGCAACCATCAATCATACAACCTACTCACCATCCATACAACGTAACCACCAGCCATACAACGCAACCATCAAACATACAACCTACTCACCATCCATACAATGTAACCACCAGCCATACAACACAACAATTATACAACGTAACCACCAGCCATACAATGTAACCACCAGCCATGCAACGTAACCACCAGCCATACAACGCAACCATCAATCATACATCGTAATTACCGTACATACAACGTAACCACCAACCATCCAACTTATCCACCAGCCATACAATGTAACCATCAATCATACAATGTAACCACCATCCATACAACATAACCACCATCCATACAATGTAACCACCATCCATACAACGTAACCATCAATCATACAACGTAACCACCAGCCATCCAATGCAACCATCAACCATCCAATGCAACCACCAGCCATACAACTTAACCATCAATCATACAACTTAACCATCAATCATACAATGTAATCACCAGCCATACAGCATAACCACCAAACATAGAATGCAACCAGCAGCCATACAATGTAACTACCAGCCATGAAATGTAACCACTAGCTATACAACGCAACCACCAACCATACAATGTAACCACCATCCATATAACGCAATCACCAGCCATACAACGCAACCACCAGCCAAACAATGTAACCACCAACCATACAATGTAACCACCAACCATACAATGTAACCAACATCCATATAACGCAATCACCAGCCATACAACGCAACCACCAGCCAAACAATGTAACCACCAACCATACAATGTAACCACCAACCATACAATGTAACCACCAGTAATACAATGTAACTAAATACAATGTAAGGAAGTTGATCAATCCTTTGTATCGTTTCTTTGTTGCATCGAACAATCTTTTATTTTTTTTAAAATCTATAACCAATTATTCACCGATTGATAAAAAGCCGCCAACCTCCGGTGGTGGCCCCGCGTTCTTGTCACCGCGGTCTTGTCACCGCGTGTGATCTTCTGGCGGGATTGCCTTGATCTTGTGTAGAAATCCGTTTAACCCCCTCCCTCCCGCCCAGCCCGCATCTATATATTCTAATTAGTAGCTGGCGCCTGCGTCCCCAGGGAGCGCGTTCTGCTGCTCCAGTTTCATCTCGCACTCCGTGCCGCCAACGACAAAAAAGGAACATTCTCCGACAGGAAAAGCTGAGAGAGCGGCCCCTGTTAGCGATTTATCGTCAAAGTTCGCTGCGGCACCCCGCCGCCAGGAGGAAAAGTGAGTAATTAGAGGAGAGGGAAGGGGGGGGAGTTACTTAGATACTTACAAAGGGCCCCCGCCTGTGCCGGTTATGCTACTGGTCAGATCCCGCTGTAATCACGTTTATTAGATAAGACAACAGAGGAAGGAACGGTTTTCTGTGAGTCGGAGGGGGGAACGCCAGTCATGGCCGCTGATGGAAGAGGAGGCCAAGAGCAAGAGTAAGTGAAAAGTCCCCCATCTGTGGTTCCTATGGGGGTTTCAAACAAAACAGCTGCAATGGCCTTGTGTTTCAGGCACTAAAGATGTTCCGGTGGCTTACAGAGTTCAGGAAAATGTCAGGACGCAGGGCAGTGACACAGAAAGATCATTAAAACTCATATAATGGGAATCTGCAGGGTAAGCCAAGACATATGGCAATTAGAACTGTTCCAAAAAAGATAATATCTTGGGTTCTTATGCCCACACAGGTTCCTGGAGGTCCTTTGTGTCTGTAGTGCCCCCTAGCTGAGGAGTCATGGCCAAGTGCCCCCAGCCATTGGCTCATAGTGAGGTCCACACCAATTCCCCTATGGAAGTAGCCCATGGTGAAGTCCACACCAAGTTCCCCATGGAAGTGGCTTATAGTTAGGTCCACACCAAGTCCCCCATTGAAGTGGTCCATATTGAAGTCCTTACAAAGTCCCCCATGGAAGTTGCCCATAGTGAAGTCCAAACCTAGTCCCCCATGGAAAAGGCCTATAGTGAAGTCCGAACCAAGTTCCCCATGGAAGTGGCCTATAGTTAGGTCCACACCAAGTCCCCCATTGAAGTGGTCCATGTTGAAGTCCACACAAAGTGCCCCATGGAAGTGGCCCATAGTGAAATCCACATCAATTTCCGTATGGAAGTGGCCCGTAGTAAAGTCCACACCAAGTTCCCCATGAAAGTAGCCTATAGTAACGTCCACACCAGGTCCCCAATGGAAGTCCCCCATGAAAGTGGCTCATAGTAAATTCCACACTAAGTCCCCCATGGAAGTGGCCCATAGTGAAATTCACACTAAGTCCCCCATGGGAGTGGCCCATAGAAAAGTTCACACTAAGTCCCCCATGGAAGTGATGGTGGAAAGGGCTAGAGGAAGAGTGGGGAAGGCTGAGGGGGGAGGATTGGTGGAAAGGGATGGAGGAAGGGTAGGTAAGAGAGAGGGGTGGGGAAGAGAGATGCATGGTAGAAAGGGATAAGGGAAGGGAGAGGGATGGTGGAAAGGGCTAGAGGAAGAGTGGGGAAGGCTGAGTTAGGAGGGTTGGTAGAAAGGGATGGAGGAAGGGTAGGTAAGAGAGAGGGGTGGTGGAGAGGGGTGGGGAAGAGAGAGGCATGGTAGAAAGGAATAAGGGAAGGGAGAGGGAAGGCAAAGGGAGGGCAGAAGGCTGGGGAAGGGAGAGGGGGAGAGGGATGGAGCAAGGGTGGGGAAGAGAGATGGGGAGAGGGATGGTGGAGAGGGATGGAGCAAGGGTGGGGAAGGGAGAGGGGGAAAGGGATAGAGGAAGGGTAGGGAAGAGAGAGGGGTGGTGGAGAGGGGTGGGGAAGATAGAGGGATGGTGGAAAGGGATAAGGGAAGGGTGGAGAAGGGAGAGGTGGAGAGGCATGGCAAAGGGAGGACAGAAGGGTGAGGGAGGGAAAGAGGGGTTTTGCTCTGATTGCATGTTCCTCATGGGCTAGAATGGCGGAGAAGGGAAAGGAGATTAGGTTGGGAAGGGAAGTAGAGGGGAGAGAGTGGTTGAGAGTGGTTGAGGAGAGGAGATGGGGAAGGGATGGAGAGAAGGCATGGTGGAAAGGGAAAGGATAGTGGGCGTGGAAGGGAAGTAAGGGTGAGAGGGTGGTTGAGAGAAGGAGAAGAAAGGGAAGGGAGAAGGAGATGGGGCGGGAAAGGAATAGAGAAAAGAGAGGGTGGGAGATGGAGGAAGGATGGTGGGGAAGGGAAGTAGAGGAGAGAGAGGGAGAGGAGATGAGGTGGGGTGGGTGGAGAAGAGGGATTGTGGGGAAGGGAGGAGAGCAATGGGGGTAAAGAATGAGGAGTTGAGAGCGGAGGGGGGGGGGGGGGGTATTACAGAGAAATAGGCGTCAATGGAAGGTGGGTAATAGTTGGGGTACACCAAAATTACAGAGAGATGTGGGGGGGTCATCAATCAGAGAGGCTGGTGATGAACATAGATCTAGGGGACCTGTTCTACACAGAAAGGGGGGGGGGGCAATAGAACTGACAACAGAAAGTAGAAATAATAGAGCGGGGACAGGAAGTAGAAATAATCGAGCGGGGACAGGAAGTAGAAATAATCCCCCCTCCCCACCTTTCTGGAAATGACCTTGGTGTGTTGGCTGTGGGAGGTTGGCATGACATATAGGCCTGGATTTTCTGCCATTGTATTTTCGGTGGCACTACTCAGACGGCGGTGCGGCACACAGGAGGATTCCACTTTATAGCGGAGAAGGGAAGGAGAGACCTGAGATCCAGACTGATAGAAGAGAGGGGGAAGGGAGGGGGGCTGACGAAGATCTCGTGATGCCCACAGAGGGTCCCCGACTCCCAGGACCCGGCACCCAGCCCTGTCATTAGCCGGCACTCGGCGGGAAGATGAGTGATGGCGATAACCTTTGCAGAGGTGGAGATGGATTAGATGGAGTGACAGATAAAAGATGGCAGGGACGCACACAGCGCCAATAAAGGGCAGGAGAGCGCCGTCTCCCCGGAGTCACCTCCATGTGTGCGCAGACGTCAGCCGAGGAGACATCTCCACTTCTACCGCACAACCGGGATAATGTCACCGCTACAGACCCCACATCAGACGAGGCCCCCGCTCTACACCTGACATACACCCCCACTCACATGATATACACCCCACTCACCTGATATACACCCCACTCACCTGATATACACCCCACTCAACTGACATACACCCCACTCACCTGATATACACTCCACTCACCTGATATACACCTCACTCACCTGATATACACCCCACTCACCTGATATACACCCCACTCACCTGACATACACCCCACTCACCTGATATACACTCCACTCACCTGATATACACCTCACTCACCTGATATACACTCCACTCACCTGATATACACCTCACTCACCTGATATACACCCCACTCACCTGATATACACCCCACTCACCTGATATACACCCCACTCACCTGACATACACCCCACTCACCTGATATACACTCCACTCACCTGATATACACCCCACTCACCTGATATACACCCCACTCACCTGACATACACCCCACTCACCTGATATACACTCCACTCACCTGATATACACCTCACTCACCTGATATACACCCCACTCACCTGATATACACCCCACTCACCTGACATACACCCCACTCACCTGATATACACTCCACTCACCTGATATACACCTCACTCACCTGATATACACCCCACTCACCTGATATACACCCCACTCACCTGATATACACCCCACTCACCTGACATACACCCCACTCACCTGATATACACTCCACTCACCTGATATACACCTCACTCACCTGATATACACCCCACTCACCTGATATACACCCCACTCATCTGACATACACCCCACTCAACTGACAGACACCCCACTCACCTGACAGACACCCCACTCACCTGATATACACCCCACTCACCTGATATACACCTCACTCACCTGATATACACCCCACTCAACTGACAGACACCCCACTCACCTGACAGACACCCCACTCACCTCATATACACCCCACTCACCTGACATACACCCCACTCACCTGATATACACCTCACTCACCTGATATAAACCTCACTCACCTGATATACACCCCACTCACCTGACAGACACCCCACTCACCTAATATACACCCCACTCACCTGATATACACCCCACTCACCTGACATACACCCCACTCACCTGACATACACTCCACTCACCTGACAGGCACCCCACTCACCTGACATACACCCCACTCACCTGACATACACCCCACTCACCTGATACACACCCCACTCACCTGACAGACACCCCACTCACCTGACATACACCCCACTCACCTGATACACACCCCACTCACCTGACAGACACCCCACTCACCTGACAGACACCCAACTCACCTGATATATACCCCACCCACCTGACATACACCCAACTCACCTGACAGACACCCCACTCAACTGACATACACCCCACTCACCTGACATACACCCCACTCACCTGACAGACACCCCACTCACCTGACAGACACCCAACTCACCTGATATACACCCCACCCACCTGATATACACCCAACTCACCTGACATACACCCCACTCACCTGACATACACTCCACTCACCTGACAGGCACCCCACTCACCTGACATACACTCCACTCACCTGACATACACCCCACTCACCTGACATACACTCCACTCACCTGACAGGCACCCCACTCACCTGACATACACCCCACTCACCTGACATACACTCCACTCACCTGACATACACTCCACTCACCTGACATACACTCCACTCACCTGACATACATCCCACCCACCTGACATACACCCAACTCACCTGACAGGCACCCCACTCACCTGATATACACCCAACTCACCTGACATACATCACACCCACCTGACATACACTCCACTCACCTGACATACACTCCACTCACCTGACAGACACCCAACTCACCTGACATACACCCCACTCACCTGATATACACCCAACTCACCTGACATACATCCCACCCACTTGACATACACCCAACTCATCTGACATACACTCCACTCACCTGACATATACTCCACTCACCTGACATACACCCCACTCACCTGACATACACCCCACTCACCTGACATACACCCCACTCACCTGAAATACACCTCACTCACCTGACAGACACCTCACTCACCTGACAGACACCTCACTCACCTTAGATACACCCCACTCACCTGACATACACCTCACTCACCTGACATACACCCCACTCACCTGACAGACACCCCACTCACCTGACAGACACCTCACTCACCTGACATACACCCCACTCACCTGACATACACCCCACTCACCTGACACACACTCCACTCACCTGACATAAACCCCACTCACCTGATATACACCCCACTCACCTGAAATACACCTCACTCACCTGACAGACACCTCACTCACCTGAGATACGCCCCACTCACCTGACATACACCTCACTCACCTGACATACACCCCACTCACCTGACATACACCCCACTCACCTGACAGACACCTCACTCACCTGACACACACTCCACTCACCTGACATACACCCCACTCACCTGACATACACCTCACTTTCTTTTTGGCCTGAATATCCAGATGATGATCAACACGCAGAATTCTGACTGGTCAGACTCTTACAGAACAAAGCATTTTGATTGGCTAACGGACTGGAACACGGTGGAACGGTGATAGGCGGGGACGCCGGCCCTCATGTTCCCTCCTCTGTGCTTCCCTTTATCATATGTACAGATTTCCTCATATAACCCACCACTGCCCCCCTGCCCCCCCCCATTTATTGCCCCCCTGCCCACCATTTCCTGCCCCAGGGACCCCATTTTCTGCCCCCCTTCACCCAATTATCTGCCCCAGGGACCCCATTTCCTGCCCCCTGCATCCCATTTCCTGCCCCCCTGCCCCCATTCCCTGCCCCAGGGACCCCATATCCTTCCCCCTGCTCCCAGTTATCTGCCCCAGGGACCCCATTTCCTGCCCCCTGCATCCCATTCCCTGCCACAAGGACCCCATTTCCTGCCCCCCTGCAACCCATTTCCTGCCCCAGGGAACCCCAGACTTGTGCTGTTTCTGGTCTCCTCATGCGATGGCGGTGGGTGAAGGGTTACGGGATTGTGTCTATTATGCCGGCAGCCGGAGGCAGAGAAGCCAATCAGCCCGGCTAATAAGAACCGTAATGGCACAGAATTGGCTTTCTGATTGATTGTGATGTGCTGAGAGTCACGCCGGGCCGGCGCTCGCTGGAATCAATCGTCCAACACCGTCCTGGTATAATCACTGAGGCCTCACACCTCCCGCCTACAATATACCATCGCTGCCCCCAATATACGACCGATGCCCCCCCCAATATACCATCGCTGCCCCCAATATACCATCGCTGCGTCCCCAAAATACGACCGCTGTCCCCCCCCAATATACCATCGCTGTGTCCCCAAAATACGATCGATGCTTCCCCAATACGATCGATGCGTCCCCAAAATACGTATCACTGCCCCCCCCAATATACCATCGCTGTGTCCCCAAAATATGATCACTGCCCCCCAATACGATCGCTGCCCCCCTATATACCATCGCTGCTCCCAATATAAGACCACTGCCCCCCAATATACCATCGCTGCCCCCCAATATACGACCGCTGTCCCCCCCCAATATACCATCGCTGTGTCCCCAAAATACGATCGATGCTTCCCCAATACGATCGATGCGTCCCCAAAATACGTATCACTGCCCCCCCAATATACCATCGCTGTGTCCCCAAAATATGATCACTGCCCCCCAATACGATCGCTGCCCCCCTATATACCATCGCTGCTCCCAATATAAGACCACTGCCCCCCAATATACCATCGCTGCCCCCCAATATACGACCGCTGTCCCCCCCCAATATACCATCGCTGTGTCCCCAAAATACGATCACTGCCCCCCAATATACGACCGCTGCCCCCCAATATACCATCGCTGCTCCCAATATACGACCACTGCCCCCCAATATACCATCGCTGCCCCCAATATACGACCGCTGCCCCCCAATATACCATCACTGCCCCCCAATATACAATCGCTGCCCCCCAATATACGACCGCTGCCCCCCCAATATACCATCACTGCCCCCCAATATACCATCGCTGCCCCCCAATATACGACCGCTGCCCCCCCAATATACCATCGCTGCCCCCCAATATACCATCACTGCCTCCCCAAAATATGACCGCTGCCCCCCCAATATACCATCGCTGTGTCCCCAAAATACGATCACTGCCCCCCAATACGATCGCTGCCCCCCAATATACCATCGCTGCTCCCAATACACGACCGCTGCCCCCCAATATACCATCGCTGCCCCCCAATATACGACTGCTGCCCCCCCAATATACCATCGCTGCCCCCCAATATACGACCGCTGCCCCCCAATATACCATCACTGCCCCCCAATATACCATCGCTGCGTCCCCAAAATATGACCGCTGCCCCCCCAATATACCATCACTGCGTCCCCAATATACGATCGCTGAGTCCCCAAAATAAGATCGCTGCCTCCCCAATATACGACCGCTGCGTCCCCAAAATACGATCGCTGTCCCCCCAATATACCATCACTGCACCCCCCAATATACAACCACTGCCCCCCCAATATACCATCGCTGCGTCCCCGAAATATGATCGCTGCCCCCCAATATACCATCGCTGCACCCCCAAAATACGATCGCTGCCTCCCAATATACCATTGCTGCGTCCCCAAAATACGATCGCTGCCTCCCCCAATATACGATCACTGCTGATCACACACCAGTCCCCCCGCCAGCCCCGGGCCCCCACTCTCCCGGTCCCCCCCCAGCCACGCCAGCCCTGAGTCCCCCAATCTCCCGGTATACCAGTCTCTCCACCCCCGGCCAGCCCCGAGTCCTTCACTCTCCCGGGATGCCAGTCTCTGCACCCCCCCCTGCCAGCCTCGGGTCCCCCACTCTCCCAATACACGAGTCTCTTCACCCCCCGGCCAGCCCAGAGTCCCCCACTCTCCTGGTACACCTATCCCCCCCCCCCACCAGCCCCTGGTCCTGCACTCTCCTGGTACACCAGTCCCCCCCCACCAGTCCCGGGTCCTCCACTCTCCCGGTATGCCAGTTCTTCCCCTTCCACCAGCCCCCCACCACTTCTCCGGTCAACCAGTCCCCCGCCATAACCAGGCCCCCCCACTTCTCCGGTCAACCAGTCCCCCGCCATAACCAGGCCCCCCCACTTCTCCGGTCTACCAGTCCCCCGCCATAACCGGGCCCCCCCACTTCTCCGGTCCACCAGTCCCCCGCCATAACCAGGCCCCCCCACTTCTCCGGTCTACCAGTCCCCCGCCATAACCGGGCCCCCCACTTCTCCGGTCAACCAGTCCCCCGCCATAACCGGGCCCCCCCCCACTTCTCCGGTCTACCAGTCCCCCGCCATAACCGGGCCCCCCACTTCTCCGGTCAACCAGTCCCCCGCCATAACCGGGCCCCCCCACTTCTCCGGTCTACCAGTCCCCCGCCATAACCGGGCCCCCCCCACTTCTCCGGTCCACCAGTCCCTCGCCATAACCGGGCCCCCCACTTCTCCATCCACCAGTCCCCCGCCATAACCGGGCCCCCCACTTCTCCGGTCAACCAGTCCCCCGCCATAACCGAGCCCCCCACTTCTCCGGTTTACCAGTCTCCTGCCATAACCGGGCCCCCCACTTCTCCGGGTCCACCAGTCCCCCGCCATAACCGGGCCCCCCACTTCTCCGGTTCACCAGTCCCCCGCCATAACCGGGCCCCCCACTTCTCCGGTCAACCAGTCCCCCGCCATAACTGGGCCCCCCACTTCTCTGGTCAACCAGTCCCCCGCCATAACCGGGCCCCCCACTTCTCCAGTTCACCAGTCCCCCGCCATAACTGGGCCCCCCACTTCTCCGGTTCACCAGTCCCCCTCCATAACCGGGCCCTCCACTTCTCCAGTCAACCAGTCCCCCGCCATAACCGGGCCCCCCACTTCTCCAGTTCACCAGTCCCCCGCCATAACCGGGCCCCCCCACTTCTCCAGTTCACCAGTCCCCCGCCATAACTGGGCCCCCCACTTCTCCGGTCAACCAGTCCCCCGCCATAACCGGGCCCCCCACTTCTCCAGTTCACCAGTCCCCCGCCATAACCGGGCCCCCCACTTCTCCGGTTCACCAGTCCCCCGCCATAACCGGGCCCTCCACTTCTCCGGTCAACCAGTCCCCCGCCATAACCGGGCCCCCCACTTCTCCAGTTCACCAGTCCCCCGCCATAACCGGGCCCCCCACTTCTCCGGTTCACCAGTCCCCCGCCATAACCGGGCCCCCCACTTCTCCGGTCAACCAGTCCCCCGCCATAACCAGGCCCCCCACTTCTCCAGTTCACCAGTCCCCCGCCATAACCGGGCCCCCCACTTCTCCGGGTCCACCAGTCCCCCGCCATAACCGGGCCCCCCACTTCTCCGGTTCACCAGTCCCCCGCCATAACTGGGCCCTCCACTTCTCCGGGTCCACCAGTCCCCCGCCATAACCGGGCCCCCCACTTCTCCGGTCAACCAGTCCCCCGCCATAACCGGGCCCCCCACTTCTCCAGGTAACCAGTCCCCCGCCATAACCGGGCCCCCCACTTCTCCGGTTCACCAGTCCCCCGCCATAACCGGGCCCTCCACTTCTCCGGTCAACCAGTCCCCCGCCATAACCGGGCCCCCCACTTCTCCAGTTCACCAGTCCCCCGCCATAACCGGGCCCCCCACTTCTCCGGTTCACCAGTCCCCCGCCATAACCGGGCCCCCCACTTCTCCGGTCAACCAGTCCCCCGCCATAACCGGGCCCCCCACTTCTCCAGTTCACCAGTCCCCCGCCATAACCGGGCCCCCCACTTCTCCGGGTCCACCAGTCTCCCGCCATAACCGGGCCCCCCACTTCTCCGGTTCACCAGTCCCCCGCCATAACAGGGCCCCCCACTTCTCCGGGTCCACCAGTCCCCCGCCATAACCGGGCCCCCCACTTCTCCGGGTCCACCAGTCCCCCGCCATAACCGGGCCCCCCACTTCTCCGGTCCACCAGTCCCCCGCCATAACCGGGCCCCCCCACTTCTCCAGTTCACCAGTCCCCCCGCCATAACCGGGCCCCCCACTTCTCCGGGTCCACCAGTCCCCCGCCATAACCGGGCCCTCCACTTCTCCGGTCAACCAGTCCCCCGCCATAACCGGGCCCCCCACTTCTCCAGTTCACCAGTCCCCCGCCATAACCGGGCCCCCCACTTCTCCGGTTCACCAGTCCCCCGCCATAACCGGGCCCCCCACTTCTCCAGTTCACCAGTCCCCCGCCATAACTGGGCCCCCCACTTCTCCGGGTCCACCAGTCCCCCGCCATAACCGGGCCCCCCACTTCTACGGTCAACCAGTCCCCCGCCATAACCGGGCCCCCCACTTCTCCGGTTCACCAGTCCCCCGCCATAACCGGGCCCTCCACTTCTCCGGTCTACCAGTCCCCCGCCATAACCGGGCCCCCCACTTCTCCGGTTCACCAGTCCCCCGCCATAACCGGGCCCCCCACTTCTCCAGTTCACCAGTCCCCCGCCATAACCGGGCTCCCCACTTCTCCGGGTCCACCAGTCCCCCGCCATAACGGCGCCCCCCACTTCTACGGTCAACCAGTCCCCCGCCATAACCGGGCCCCCCACTTCTCCGGTTCACCAGTCCCCCGCCATAACTGGGCCCTCCACTTCTCCGGTTCACCAGTCCCCCGCCATAACCGGGCCCCCCACTTCTCCGGTTCACCAGTCCCCCGCCATAACTGGGCCCTCCACTTCTCCGGTTCACCAGTCCCCCGCCATAACCGGGCCCCCCACTTCTCCGGGTCCACCAGTCCCCCGCCATAACCGCGCCCCCCACTTCTACGGTCAACCAGTCCCCCGCCATAACCGGGCCCCCCACTTCTCCGGTTCACCAGTCCCCCGCCATAACCGGGCCCTCCACTTCTCCGGGTCCACCAGTCCCCCGCCATAACCGGGCCCCCCACTTCTCCGGTTCACCAGTCCCCCGCCATAACCGGGCCCCCCACTTCTCCGGTTCACCAGTCCCCCGCCATAACCGGGCCCCCCCACTTCTCCGGTTCACCAGTCCCCCGCCATAACCGGGCCCCCCACTTCTCCGGTTCACCAGTCCCCCGCCATAACTGGGCCCTCCACTTCTCCGGTTCACCAGTCCCCCGCCATAACCGGGCCCCCCACTTCTCCGGGTCCACCAGTCCCCCGCCATAACCGCGCCCCCCACTTCTACGGTCAACCAGTCCCCCGCCATAACCGGGCCCCCCACTTCTCCGGTTCACCAGTCCCCCGCCATAACCGGGCCCTCCACTTCTCCGGGTCCACCAGTCCCCTGCCATAACCGGGCCCCCCACTTCTCCGGTTCACCAGTCCCCCGCCATAACCGGGCCCCCCACTTCTCCGGTTCACCAGTCCCCCGCCATAACCGGGCCCCCCACTTCTCCGGTTCACCAGTCCCCCGCCATAACCGGGCCCCCCACTTCTCCGGTTCACCAGTCCCCCGCCATAACCGGGCCCCCCACTTCTCCGGTTCACCAGTCCCTCGCCATAACCGGGCCCCCCACTTCTCCGGTTCACCAGTCCCCCGCCATAACCGGGCCCCCCACTTCTCCGGTTCACCAGTCCCCCGCCATAACCGGGCCCCCCACTTCTCCGGTTCACCAGTCCCTCGCCATAACCGGGCCCCCCACTTCTCCGGTTCACCAGTCCCCCGCCATAACCGGGCCCCCCACTTCTCCGGTCCACCAGTCCCCCGCCATAACCGGGCCCCCCACTTCTCCGGTTCACCAGTCCCCCGCCATAACCGGGCCCCCCACTTCTCCGGTCCACCAGTCCCCCGCCATAACCGGGCCCCCCACATCACCAAGTAGAAATCCTAGAGGTCAGGGTCTTCCTCCCCGCCGCTCCTCTCTAGTCGCCCCCCCCCCCCATCCTGTGTATCGAGTCCCAGTATGGTGTCACTGTTGGTGACGCTCGCCGGCAGCATCGGATCGGTTTGTTTCGGTGCAGATTTCTTCGGTCTGCGCTGCCAGGAACCGCCCACAGCCTGGTGACCGCCGCTGAATCACATTATTGGGCTGACAGGCGCGGGGGCGATCGCAGGAATTGTCGCAGGCCGGGGGGGAGGGGGGCTCTGCCAGCTTTCTCCAATCATTGAGTGAATTTATTACAAGGAAATCGGTGAATGGCGCGCCGTGCCGGTGTGTCAGGACGCTGCGCCGCCAACTTCCCGCTCCCAGGATACGATGCGTTATATTCCGCGAGCCAGGACCGCGAATAGAGAGCGCAAAGTCTGCCGCTACAGAATTCCCAGCATGCTGAGCAACTTCCAATTCACCGCCGCATGCAGAGCGCCAGGCTGCTCCGCCCCCTGCTGGCTACACCTCCAATCACACCGGAGCGCTTCCAACATGCACAGCGCCAGGCTGCTCCGCCCCCTGCTGGTTACACCTCCAATCACACCGGAGCGCTTCCAACATGCACAGCGCCAGGCTGCTCCGCCCCCTGCTGGCTACACCTCCAATCACACCGGAGCGCTTCCAACATGCGCAAAATCAGGTGAAAACCGCGTGCGGATACAATGTAGCAGTACTATGGATATAATGTAGTAGCACTATGGATACAATGTAGTAGCGCTATGGATATAATGTAGTAGCACTATGGATACAATGTAGTAGCGCTATGGATATAATGTAGTAGCACTATGGATACAATGTAGTAGCGCTATGGATATAATGTAGTAGCACTATGGATACAATGTAGTAGCGCTATGGATATAATGTAGTAGCACTATGGATACAATGTAGTAGCGCTATGGATATAATGTAGTAGCACTATGGATACAATGTAGTAGCGCTATGGATATAATGTAGTAGCACTATGGATATAATGTAGTAGTACTATAGATACAATGTAGTAGCGCTATGGATACAATGTAGTAGCACTATGGATATAATGTAGTAGTACTATGGATTTGATGTAGTAGCGCTATGGATATAATGTAGTAGCGCTATGGATATAATGTAGTAGCGCTATGGATACAATGTAGTAGCACTATGGATATAATGTAGTAGCGCTATGGATATAATGTAGTAGTACTATAGATACAATGTAGTAGCACTATGGATATAATGTAGTAGCGCTATGGATACAATGTAGTAGCACTATGGATATAATGTAGTAGCACTATGGATATAATGTAGTAGTACTATAGATACAATGTAGTAGCGCTATGGATACAATGTAGTAGCACTATGGATATAATGTAGTAGCGCTATGGATATAATGTAGTAGCGCTATGGATATAATGTAGTAGCACTATGGATATAATGTAGTAGCGCTATGGATATAATGTAGTAGCACTATGGATACAATGTAGTAGTACTATAGATACAATGTAGTAGCACTATGGATACAATGTAGTAGCACTATGGATATAATGTAGTAGCGCTATGGATATAATGTAGTAGCGCTATGGATATAATGTAGTAGCACTATGGATATAATGTAGTAGCGCTATGGATATAATGTAGTAGCGCTATGGATATAATGTAGTAGTACTATAGATACAATGTAGTAGCACTATGGATATAATGTAGTAGCGCTATGGATATAATGTAGTAGCACTATGGATACAATGTAGTAGTGTTATAGATACAATGTAGTAGCGCTATGGATATAATGTAGTAGTACTATAGATACAATGTAGTAGCGCTATGGATATAATGTAGTAGCGCTATGGATATAATGTAGTAGCACTATGGATACAATGTAGTAGTACTATAGATACAATGTAGTAGCGCTATGGATATAATGTAGTAGCACTATGGATACAATGTAGTAGTACTATAGATACAATGTAGTAGCACTATGGATATAATGTAGCAGCACTATGGATATAATGTAGTAGCACTATGGATATAATGTAGCAGCACTATGGATATAATGTAGTAGCGCTATGGATACAATGTAGTAGTACTATAGATACAATGTAGTAGCACTATGGATATAATGTAGCAGCACTATGGATATAATGTAGTAGCACTATGGATATAATGTAGCAGCACTATGGATATAATGTAGTAGCGCTATGGATACAATGTAGTAGTACTATAGATACAATGTAGTAGCACTATGGATATAATGTAGTAGCGCTATGGATACAATGTAGTAGCACTATGGATATAATGTAGCAGCACTATGGATATAATGTAGTAGCGCTATGGATACAATGTAGTAGTACTATAGATACAATGTAGTAGCACTATGGATATAATGTAGCAGCACTATGGATATAATGTAGTAGCACTATGGATACAATGTAGTAGCACTATGGATACAATGTAGTAGCGCTATGGATATAATGTAGTAGCACTATGGATACAATGTAGTAGTACTATAGATACAATGTAGTAGCGCTATGGATATAATGTAGCAGCACTATGGATATAATGTAGCAGCACTATGGATACAATGTAGTAGCACTATGGATACAATGTAGTAGCGCTATGGATATAATGTAGTAGCACTATGGATACAATGTAGTAGCACTATGGATATAATGTAGTAGCACAGATGAAATGAAAGGAAGGTTCAGCGTGGCGTGTAGTAATCATCTCATGTACTGTATGACGCGGGCAGCATTTTCCAGCACGATGGACAATTTTTGTCTGACACCGGCGGCCATCTTTACACCCGGATCGGTCATTCTACGGGAATAAAGTAAAAGAATAAATTTAAAGGGAAACTCTCCATAATCCAGTAAGGTGAAATCCGATCGCTCCCCTCCCCCCTCCTGCGTCGGTATAATGAAGAGTCGCATAGCGCAGCGATTGGCGGAGGAATAAATTCATTTTTGCAGAACTGCGAAAAAAATAAAAAAAGTAAAGTTTATAGATCTGATGGCGGCTCAGCAGACGGATTAACCCTTCGCTCTTCTCTAGCCGCCTCCCCCTGGCGCGGATCGCCGACACGCTATCATCTCAGCTAACAAGTCACCCGGCGCCCGGATTAGAGACGGGGCGATGCGGTAATGCCGCGTGTCTAATTAACATTTTAATTCCATTATAGCGTCTGTCTGAGCGCGGATGGGGCCGCGTCTCCTAAGCTGCGCTATTTCGGAGCGTCACTCGCAGTGGCCGGGATTTTGTCCCCCGAGGATTTCCCGGCTCTCAGAAAGAAAGCGTCGAGCGTTTTTTTTTTTTTTCCGTGCCTGGCGATGAATGATTTTTTCTTAATCCCTGGTGAGCGCGTTGCTACGGAAACCAGCTGCACGGCGCTCCGAGGAAGCATCCATTTTAACCCGCCTGACACTTCATACATCTCCCCAAACGAGCCGGAGCGTCCGGCTAGAGAGGGAAGCGATGCGCCGTTCCCCCGGCCGCCAATCAGTGCCTGAGGCCCCTCCCCCGGCGACAAATCTTTCCTAAATCCTCCGTCCTTTGGTTCCCACGCTGAAGTTTTTTTGGCTACGAGGGGAACGGTGGACACACGGAATTCGACATCTACGCGTTCGGCAAGGGGTGCAGATAAGAGGATGGAGCATTCTGTGCCAAGGGTTCCTCAAGAGCCTGTATGAGGGTAAGAGTAAAAAATACCCCCTGCGTAGGTGACTGAGGGAAGGCGGAGTTATGTGACCCATGTGACAGGTCCTCTTTATCAGTGGTTGGCTCCATGGAGGAGGTACAAGGGGTGGCGGTCACAGGTAGGGATCACCTCATTCTCCGCCTCCTTGGGGAACACTCTGGGGCCGATCCTCTGAAACAACGAGCGGAGGAGGGGGCTGATTAGAGGGCGGCCAATGATGAAAGGCTGCCGGCAAAGTGCTGTTAAAATGTTTGTTTCTTCCTCCGGTCAGCTGAGCGCTTTGATCTGACGGCCATTTAAGAGGCGCATTTTCCTGCTAATGCTGCAAAGTGAGCTTTTTGAAGTGAGGTGATGAGCGTGAGGAGCTGGCGGGGCGAAACGCATCGAACGTTCCCGGAGGAGGAAAAGATTTACTGTTCACATTCAAGGACCAAACCCTATCCGAGAACCTCGACCCTCACCCAAACCTCTCCCCAACACCTCATCCAACACCCAAACCTTTCCCCAACACCTCATCCAACATCCAAACCTCTCCCCAACACCTCATCCAACACCCAAACCTGTCCCCAACACCTCAACCAACATCCAAACCTGTCCCCAACACCTCATCCAACATCCAAACCTGTCCCCAACACCTCAACCAACATCCAAACCTGTCCCCAACACCTCAACCAACATCCAAACCTGTCCCCAACACCTCAACCAACATCCAAACCTGTCCCCAACACCTCGACCCTCATCCAAACCTGTCCCCAACACCTCAACCAACACCCAAACCTGTCCCCAACACCTCAACCAACATCCAAACCTGTCCCCAACACCTCAACCAACATCCAAACCTGTCCCCAACACCTCGACCAACATCCAAACCTGTCCCCAACACCTCATCCAACATCTAAACCTCTCCCCAACACCTCGACCCTCATCCAAACCTGTCCCCAACACCTCAACCAACATCCAAACCTGTCCCCAAGACCTCAACCAACATCTAAACCTGTCCTCAACACCTCGACCCTCATCCAAACCTTTCCCCAACACCTCATCCAACATCCAAACCCATCCCCAACACCTCGACCCTCATCCAAACCTATCCCCAACACCTCAACCAACATCCAAACCTGTCCCCAACACCTCATCCAACATCCAAACCTGTCCCCAACACCTCATCCAACATCCAAACCTGTCCCCAACCCCTCATCCAACATCCAAACCTCTCCCCAACACCTCAACCAACACCCAAACCTGTCCCCAACACCTCATCCAACATCCAAACCTGTCCCCAACACCTCATCCAACATCCAAACCTGTCCCCAACACCTCAAACAACATCCAAACCTGTCCCCAACACCTCATCCAACATCCAAACCTGTCCCCAACCCCTCATCCAACATCCAAACCTCTCCCCAACACCTCAACCAACATCCAAACCTGTCCCCAACACCTCAACCAACACCCAAACCTGTCCCCAACACCTCATCCAACATCCAAACCTGTCCCCAACACCTCGACCCTCATCCAAACCTGTCCCCAACACCTCAACCAACATCCAAACCTGTCCCCAACACCTCAACCAACACCCAAACCTGTCCCCAACACCTCATCCAACACCCAAACCTGTCCCCAACACCTCAACCAACATCCAAACCTGTCCCCAACACCTCAACCAACATCCAAACCTGTCCCCAACACCTCGACCCTCATCCAAACCTGTCCCCAACACCTCAACCAACATCCAAACCTGTCCCCAACACCTCAACCAACATCCAAACCTGTCCCCAACACCTCATCCAACATCTAAACCTCTCCCCAACACCTCGACCCTCATCCAAACCTGTCCCCAACACCTCAACCAACATCCAAACCTGTCCCCAAGACCTCAACCAACATCTAAACCTGTCCTCAACACCTCGACCCTCATCCAAACCTTTCCCCAACACCTCATCCAACATCCAAACCCATCCCCAACACCTCGACCCTCATCCAAACCTATCCCCAACACCTCAACCAACATCCAAACCTGTCCCCAACACCTCATCCAACATCCAAACCTGTCCCCAACACCTCATCCAACATCCAAACCTGTCCCCAACACCTCATCCAACATCCAAACCTGTCCCCAACCCCTCATCCAACATCCAAACCTGTCCCCAACACCTCATCCAACATCCAAACCTGTCCCCAACACCTCATCCAACATCCAAACCTGTCCCCAACACCTCAAACAACATCCAAACCTGTCCCCAACACCTCATCCAACATCCAAACCTGTCCCCAACCCCTCATCCAACATCCAAACCTGTCCCCAACACCTCATCCAACATCCAAACCTGTCCCCAACACCTCATCCAACATCCAAACCTGTCCCCAACACCTCATCCAATATCCAAACCCGTCCCCAAGACCTCAACCAACACCCAAACCTGTCCCCAACACCTCATCCAACATCCAAACCCGTCCCCAAGACCTCAACCAACACCCAAACCTGTCCCCAACACCTCATCCAACATCCAAACCTGTCCCCAACACCTCATCCAACATCCAAACCTCTCCCCAACACCTCATCCAACTTCCAAACCTGTCCCCAAGACCTCAACCAACACCCAAACCTGTCCCCAACACCTCATCCAACATCCAAACCTGTCCCCAACACCTCATCCAACATCCAAACCTGTCCCCAAGACCTCAACCAACACCCAAACCTGTCCCCAACACCTCATCCAACATCCAAACCTGTCCCCAACACCTCAACCAACACCCAAACCTGTCCCCAACACCTCATCCAATATCCAAACCTCTCCCCAACACCTCAACCAACATCCAAACCTCTCCCCAACACCTCAACCAACATCCAAACCTGTCCCCAACACCTCATCCAACATCCAAACCTCTCCCCAACACCTCATCCAACATCCAAACCTCTCCCCAACACCTCATCCAACATCCAAACCTCTCCCCAACACCTCAACCAACACCCAAACCTGTCCCCAACACCTCATCCAATATCCAAACCTCTCCCCAACACCTCATCCAATATCCAAACCTCTCCCCAACACCTCAACCAACATCCAAACCTCTCCCCAACACCTCAACCAACATCCAAACCTCTCCCCAACACCTCATCCAACATCCAAACCTGTCCTCAACACCTCATCCAACATCCAAACCTCTCCCCAACACCTCAACCAACATCCAAAGCTGTCCCCAACACCTCATCCAACATCCAAACCTGTCCCCAACACCTCAACCAACATCCAAACCTGTCCCCAACACCTCAAACAACACCCAAACCCGTCCCCAACACCTCATCCAACATCCAAACCTCTCCCCAACACCTCATCCAACATCCAAACCTCTCCCCAACACCTCATCCAACATCCAAACCTCTCCCCAACACCTCATCCAACACCCAAACCCGTCCTCAACACCTCATCCAACATCCAAACCTCTCCCCAACACCTCATCCAACATCCAAACCTGTACCTAACACCTCATCCAACATCCAAACCTCTCCCCAACACCTCATCCAACACCCAAACCCGTCCCCAACACCTCATCCAACATCCAAACCTTTCCCCAACACCTCATCCAACATCCAAACCTGTCCCTAACACCTCATCCAACATCCAAACCTGTCCCCAACACCTCATCCAACATTCAAACCTCTCCCCAACACCTCAACCAACATCCAAACCTGTCCCCAACACCTCATCCAACATCCAAACCTGTCCCTAACACCTCATCCAACATCCAAACCTGTCCCCAACACCTCAACCAACATCCAAACCTGTCCTCGACACCTCAACCAACATCCAAACCTCTCCCCGACACCTCAACCAACATTCAAACCTCTCCCCAACACCTCACCCAACATCCAAACCTGTCCCCAACACCTCAACCAACATCCAAACCTCTCCCCAACACCTCATCCAACATCCAAACCTGTCCCCAACACCTCATCCAACATCCAAACCTGTCCCCAACACCTCAACCAACACCCAAACCTGTCCCCAACACCTCATCCAACATCCAAACCTGTCCCCAACACCTCATCCAACATCCAAACCTGTCCCCAACACCTCAACCAACATCCAAACCTGTCCCCAACACCTCAACCAACATCCAAACCTCGCCCCAACACCTCATCCAACATCCAAACCTGTCCCCAACACCTCATCCAACATCCAAACCCGTCCCCAACACCTCAACCAACTTCCAAACCTGTCCCCAACACCTCATCCAACATCCAAACCCGTCCCCAACACCTCAACCAACATCCAAACCTTTCCCCAACACCTCAACCAACATCCAAACCTGTCCCCAACACCTCATCCAACATCCAAACCTGTCCCCAACACCTCAACCAACATCCAAACCTCTCCCCAACACCTCATCCAACATCCAAACCTGTCCCCAACACCTCAACCAACATCCAAACCTGTCCCCAACACCTCATCCAACATCCAAACCTCTCCCCAACACCTCATCCAACATCCAAACCTGTCCTCAACACCTCATCCAACATCCAAACCTGTCCCCAACACCTCAACCAACATCCAAACCTGTCCCCAACACCTCAACCAACATCCAAACCTGTCCCCAACACCTCATCCAACATCCAAACCTCTCCCCAACACCTCATCCAACATCCAAACCTCTCCCCAACACCTCAACCAACACCCAAACCTGTCCCCAACACCTCATCCAATATCCAAACCTCTCCCCAACACCTCATCCAATATCCAAACCTCTCCCCAACACCTCAACCAACATCCAAACCTCTCCCCAACACCTCAACCAACATCCAAACCTGTCCCCAACACCTCATCCAACATCCAAACCTCTCCCCAACACCTCATCCAACATCCAAACCTGTCCTCAACACCTCATCCAACATCCAAACCTCTCCCCAACACCTCAACCAACATCCAAAGCTGTCCCCAACACCTCATCCAACATCCAAACCTGTCCCCAACACCTCATCCAACTTCCAAACCTGTCCCCAACACCTCATCCAATATCCAAACCTCTCCCCAACACCTCATCCAACATCCAAACCTCTCCCCAACACCTCATCCAACATCCAAACCTGTCCTCAACACCTCATCCAACATCCAAACCTCTCCCCAACACCTCAACCAACATCCAAACCTCTCCCCAACACCTCATCCAACTTCCAAACCTGTCCCAACACCTCAAACAACATCCAAACCTTTCCCCAACACCTCATCCAACATCCAAACCTGTCCCTAACACCTCATCCAACATCCAAACCTGTCCCCAACACCTCAAACAACACCCAAACCCGTCCCCAACACCTCATCCAACATCCAAACCTCTCCCCAACACCTCATCCAACATCCAAACCTCTCCCCAACACCTCATCCAACATCCAAACCTCTCCCCAACACCTCATCCAACACCCAAACCCGTCCTCAACACCTCATCCAACATCCAAACCTCTCCCCAACACCTCATCCAACATCCAAACCTGTACCTAACACCTCATCCAACATCCAAACCTCTCCCCAACACCTCATCCAACACCCAAACCCGTCCCCAACACCTCATCCAACATCCAAACCTTTCCCCAACACCTCATCCAACATCCAAACCTGTCCCTAACACCTCATCCAACATCCAAACCTGTCCCCAACACCTCATCCAACATTCAAACCTCTCCCCAACACCTCAACCAACATCCAAACCTGTCCCCAACACCTCATCCAACATCCAAACCTGTCCCTAACACCTCATCCAACATCCAAACCTGTCCCCAACACCTCAACCAACATCCAAACCTGTCCTCGACACCTCAACCAACATCCAAACCTCTCCCCGACACCTCAACCAACATTCAAACCTCTCCCCAACACCTCACCCAACATCCAAACCTGTCCCCAACACCTCAACCAACATCCAAACCTCTCCCCAACACCTCATCCAACATCCAAACCTGTCCCCAACACCTCATCCAACATCCAAACCTGTCCCCAACACCTCAACCAACACCCAAACCTGTCCCCAACACCTCATCCAACATCCAAACCTGTCCCCAACACCTCATCCAACATCCAAACCTGTCCCCAACACCTCAACCAACATCCAAACCTGTCCCCAACACCTCAACCAACATCCAAACCTCTCCCCAACACCTCATCCAACATCCAAACCTGTCCCCAACACCTCATCCAACATCCAAACCCGTCCCCAACACCTCAACCAACTTCCAAACCTGTCCCCAACACCTCATCCAACATCCAAACCCGTCCCCAACACCTCAACCAACATCCAAACCTTTCCCCAACACCTCAACCAACATCCAAACCTGTCCCCAACACCTCATCCAACATCCAAACCTGTCCCCAACACCTCAACCAACATCCAAACCTCTCCCCAACACCTCATCCAACATCCAAACCTGTCCCCAACACCTCAACCAACATCCAAACCTGTCCCCAACACCTCATCCAACATTCAAACCTGTCCCCAACACCTCATCCAACATCCAAACCTGTCCCCAACACCTCAACCAACATCCAAACCTGTCCCCAACACCTCAACCAACATCCAAACCTGTCCCAACACCTTAACCAACTTTCAAACTTGAGCCCAATGTTTTTTCCAACATCCAAATCTTGGCCAATGTCTCATCCAACATCCAAACATTGGCCCAACTTCTCATCCAACATTCAAACCTTGGCTCAACTTCTCATCCAAATCCAACCTTGGCTTAAATTCTCATCCTAATCCAAACCTCGGCCCAACACCTCATCCAACATCCAAACCTGTCCCAACACCTCATCCAACATTCAGTCCTGTCCCCAACACCTCATCCAACATTCAAACCTGTCCCCAACACCTCAACCAACATCCAAACCTGTCCCCAACACCTCATCCAACATCCAAACCTGTCCCAACACCTCAACCAACATCCAAACCTGTCCCCAACACCTCAACCAACATCCAAACCTGTCCCCAACACCTCAACCAACATCCAAACCTGTCCCCAACACCTCAACCAACATCCAAACCTGTCCCAACACCTTAACCAACTTTCAAACTTGAGCTCAATGTTTTTTCCAACATCCAAATCTTGGCCAATGTCTCATCCAACATCCAAACATTGGCCCAACTTTTCATCCAACATCCAAACCTTGGCTCAACTTCTCATCCAAATCCAACCTTGGCTTAAATTCTCATCCAAATCCAAACCTCGGCCCAACACCTCATCTAACATTCAATCCTGTCCCCAACACCTCCTCAATCATCATGCATCAAGCCTCCTCTGTACGTCTCCAGTACCTCAACCTGCATTCATAATCGCCTTCAAAACCTAAACCCTTGTCCAAACCTGTTCCTAACACATAAACCAACAACTGTCTCCAACAACTCATCCCTCATCATACCCATCCTCAACATCTCCACCCTTCTCTAACCCCTTGTCCTCTGTTCCTTCCACTTGTATAATAAATAGATAGGACTGTATATCCGTGGAGCTCACACTTTTCTACATCTCCAGCAATCCTGTCCGCGCTCTCTGGACCTAAAGTGCTATCAAATATTTCATGTATACAATGTATGTGCCACATGAAAGAACCAGCTTGTCCATCATTCGGACTCATCAGGCTTGGCACACAGCCACACGAGGCTAGGATCTCATTATTGCCTCCATCCACCCCCGGCTCTTGCGCCTGTCCTGGGGGAGAACGACAATTCCTAAAGTGACTGTTTAATAAGAAATCTCACTCGCCGGCGGAGGCGCGAGCCTTTCGGATTATTTATTAAAACACGACTTCAACATCGAGGAAAAACAAACAGTTTATCAACAGAGTCTGCCCTTTTCTCACCTGATAAGAGAGAAATACCGGGGACGCGGCGAAGCCGGATTATCGCCTACCCAACGGAGCCCCTCTGCAAACAGCGCCGAGAAAATAAGAATCAATTTCAATTTTCTACCCTTTTACGACAGAAGACTCGACAACATTGTCAAACATCATGAGGCACACGACTCCATCAAATCCTATCTGCTTATTATACAGACCGTTCCGGCTTTCCAATGCCGATTTCGACCTCTTTATCCTTTTGAATAAAGATGGTTTTGATTTTGAAGGCTGTTCGAAAAAAGCTTGTTTGTTGATGTTGGCTTTCTATGTATAAAGATTATTGGGGAGACCCCCATATCCACCTACTTATGGACACGCTGATCCACCTGAACCCTCAGTTGATGCTGACATGACCCATGTGTGGTCCTTTAGTCCTTCACTCCTTTCCATGTCGAAGAAGCCCCTCCGATCCTCAGGTAGGCCACAAATCATCCAGTAACCACAAGCAGTAGAGGAGCTGGGAGCAGGAATGAGGAAAATTTACTAATTCTTCCTTTCAGATCTTCGGGACGTTTCACCGAAATTTTACAATTTTGGCAATGGTGGTTCTAAAGGGTCAAATTGGCTTCAAATGGCTTCTAAGGGTTATTATTCAAGGTCCTTCTATGAGCTGTTCCTGAGCCAACTGGTTCATGATATTAGATATTGAGGAACAAAAATACCACTACAGCTCCTCCACAAGAAAATATGAACAATTTTATTAATGTTTGAACTGAAGACATTTATTCCAAACAAAAAAGGTTTTAAAGGACACTGTCTATAAATATACAAAAATGAATGCTATTACAATATTGTGCACTATGGGAGCAAGGAGGGACTGTGGGCCACTATGGTAGGTTTGGGGGCACTATGGGAACTAGGGGGCACTGTGGGAGGGAGCATTGTGCTTCACTATGGTAGGTTTGGGGGCACTGTGGTCCACTCTGAGAAGCACTATGGGAGTGAGGAGTCACTGTGGGCCACTATGTTAGGCTGAGGGGCACTATGGGAGCTATGAGGCACTGTGGACCACTATAGTAGGTTGAGGGGCTTTATGGAAGCTACGAGGAACTGTGGGCCACTGTGGTAGGCGGCTGAGGGGCACATTGGGACTTAGGAGGCACTGTGGGCCACTATTGTAGGCTGAGGGGTACTATGGGAGTGAGGAGGTACTGTGGGCCACTATGGTAGGTTTGGGGACACTATTGAAGCTTGAAAGCACTGTGCTCCACTATGGTAGTTTGGGGAGCACTTTGGGAGCTTGAAAGCACTATGCTCCATTATGGTAGTTTAGGGGGGCACTATGGGAACAAAGAGGCAGTGCGCTCCACTATGGTAGGTTTTAGGGGCACTATGGGAGCTAGGAGGCACTGTGGGCCACTATGGAATGCTAAGGGGCACTATGTGAGTGAGGAGGCACTGTGGGCCACTATGGTTGGTTTGAGGGGCACTATGGGAGGATGGGGGGGCATTGTGCTCCATTATTGTAGATTTGGGGGGCACTAGAAGGCACTGTGGGCCACTATAGTAGGTTGGGGGGCACTATGGGAGCTAGGGAGCACTGTGGTCCACCATGGTAGGTAGGGGGCACTTTGAGAGTTGGAGGCAGTGTGCTCCTTTATGGTAGGTTTGGGAGGTACTATGGAAGCGAGGAGACTCTGTGGGCCATTATGGTAGGTTGAGGGGTACTATGGGAGCTAGGAGGAACATTTGGAGAAGGGGGTGCATTGTGCTCCACTATGGTAGGTTTGGTGGCACAAGAAGGTACTGTGGTCCACTGTGGTAGGTTGGTGGGCACTGTGGGAGCCAAGAGGCACTGTGATCCACTATAGTAAGTTTAGGGGCACTATGGGAGTGAGGAGGCACTGTTGAACAATATGGTAGGTTTAGGGGCACGATGGAAGGGAAGAAAACATTGTGGGAGATTGAGAGTCATTGTGCTCCACTATGGTAGGTTCAGGTTGAGGGGCAATATGGGAGCTAGGAGGCACTGTGGTTCACTATGGTAGGTTTTGGGGCACTATAGGAGCTAGGAGGCTCTGCTGGCCACTATGGTAGGTTGAGGGGCACTATGGGAACAAGGAGGCACTGTGGGAGGAGTGGGTGCATTGTGCTCCACTATGGTAGGTTTGGTGGCACTAGAAGGTACTGTGGTCCACTGTGGTAGGTTGGGGGGCACTGTGGGAACCAAGAGGCACTGTGATCCACTATGGTAGGTTAAGGGGCACTATGGGAGTGAGAAGGCACTGTTGAACAATATGGTAGGTTTAGGGGCACTATGGAAGGGAAGAAATCATTGTGGGAGATTGAGAGTCATTGTGTCCACTATGGCAGGTTCAGGTTGAGGGGAAATATGGGAGCTAGGAGGCACTGTGGGCCATTATGGTAGGTTGAGGGGCACTATGGGAACAAGGAGACACTGTGGGAGGTTAGGGGGTGGGGCATTGTTCTCCACTATGGTAGGTTTGGGAGCACCGTGGTCCACAATGGTAGGCTAGGAGGCAATATGGGAGCTATGAGGCAGTGTGGTCCACTATGGTAGGTTGGGGGGCACTATAGGAGTTAGTAGGCACTGTGGTTCATTATGGTAAGTTGGGGGGCACTATGGAAGCTAGAAGGCACTGTGGGAGGGGGCATTGTGCTTCACTATGGTAGGTTGGGGGAACTGTGATCCACTCTGGTAGATGGGGGGGCAATATGGGAACTAGGAGGCACTGTGGTCCACTATGGTAGGTTGAGGGGCAATATGGAAGCAAAGAGACACTGTGGTCCACTACGGTAGACTGAGAGGCACTATGGAAACTAGGAGGCACTGTTTACCACTATTGTAGGTTGGGGGGGGGGGCAATATGGGAGCTAGGAGGCTGTGTGCTTCACTATGGTAGTCTGAGGGGCACCATGGGAGCTGGGAGGCACTGTGGGCCACTATGGTAGGCTGAGGGGCACTATGGGAGCAAGGCGTTACTGTGGGAAACTATGGTAGGTAGGGGGGCACTATGGGAGCTAGGAGGCATGTGCTCCACTATGGCAGGTTTAGGGGGTACTATGGAAGCGAGGAGGAACTGTGGGCCACTATGGTAGGCTAAGGGGCACTATGGGAGCTAGACAGCATTGTAATCCACTAAGGTAGGTTGAGGGGCACTATTGGAGCGAAGAGGCATTGTGAGAGTTTAAGGGATCTTCAGCTGGCTAGAGGCCCAGTAGAAGGCAGCCCACCATGGCCCGGCAGTTGGCCACAGACCAGTGGTTAAGAATCTCTTCTGTAGGAGGTCCACACAGTGAAAGCTCAACTAAAAAAGAAAAAAAATTGGTAATCTTGTGGGAAAGTCATTCCACTTGGAAGCCGTATTTTGGGCTACAGTATATGTGGCCTCCATAGCTGACTCGGACCCCAACTTCCCCACCATTGTGAGAGGGACCTTCTTGTAGTGGCCTGAGCGTTGGGACAGAACTGAGGACCTAAGTGTGGACATCTGGCTGGTATATCAGATTATCAACGTTCATCGGATGCCGAATACATTTTGGGTGTCGGGACCCTTTATCTAACCCCCTAGCCAATAATGGGTGGGAATTCTGATTCTATAGGGTCCAGCGATTGTACGTGGCAGCCAGTTAGTGCTGAGCCGGCAGTATGAATCCCCCCCAGCGGCGCCGGTATTATCCTGCAGAAGGTTTTATGGCTTAGAAGTTATCGGTTGCTGCAGCCCGGCGGGGAGGCGTTCTCGTTCCTCGGCTCTATGATGTACCGCGGCGTGCCGCTTCCCTGCCATCTCTCTATATAAAGTCCATAAAATATCGCCGGCGTCATCTTCCTCTTTATTGTTTGGCTGCGCCCAGAGGAAGAAGCGGCGTGGCGGTGCCCCGGGGCCGGTGAACGATGCCCGGCTGGCGAATGATGAATAGGATTGTTTTTTTGTAGGTGAGCGTTGGAAGAGCGGAGATAAGAGAGTGCCGCGGCGCCCCTCCGAGGGCCCCGGGTACAAAATAATACATCACTATTACTGTTCACCGTGACATTTAGACTCCGCGCAGTTTATACAGATCCGCTCGCCAAACACCCCCCCCCCCATCCCCCGGCCCAATTCAGGTAAGTACACACAATCAACCCCCGGCCATGCTGGATATGTTAATGACCCCCGAGAAGTGGAATCCACTGGAGAGCCGAGATGAGAGGTCATGTGACCACCAGCTGTTCACGCTGCGCCTCTCCAAAATGCACGGCGCCGGGAAACGCGCAACGACTGCGGAATTCTTCTACGTCTAAAATCACCCCAAATTCTTCCATCAAGAGAACCCCCAAATATCCCCAGAGACCCCCCAAGAGATGCAGATATAAAGACAAGATACATTCATATATCTCTGACATATACCGCAGCGCTGTACAGAGAACACTGAGCCGGTACCAGAGGAGCTTACACTCTAATCTCCCCTCCCCCCACAGTCACATCAGTCTCTGTACCAGAGGAGCTTACACTCTAATCTCCCCTCCCTCACATCAGTCTCTGTACCAGAGGAGCTTACACTCTAATCTCCCCTCCCTCACAGTCACATCGGTCTCTGTACCAGAGGAGCTTACACTCTAATGTCCCCTCCCCCCACAGTCACATCAGCCTCTGTACCAGAGGAGCTTACACTCTAATGTCCCCTCCCCCACAGTCACATCAGCCTCTGTACCAGAGGAGCTTACACTCTAATGTCCCCTCCCCCACAGTCACATCAGTCTCTGTACCAGAGGAGCTTACACTCTAATGTCCCCTCCCCCACAGTCACATCAGTCTCTGTACCAGGGGAGCTTACACTCTAATGTCCCCTCCCCCACAGTCACATCAGTCTCTGTACCAGAGGAGCTTACACTCTAATGTCCCCTCCCCCACAGTCACATCAGCCTCTGTACCAGAGGAGCTTACACTCTAATATCCCCTCCCCCACAGTCACATCAGTCTCTGTACCAGAAGAGCTTACACTCTAATGTCCCCTCCCCCACAGTCACATCCATCTCTGTACCAGAAGAGCTTACACTCTAATGTCCCCTCCCCCACAGTCACATCAGTCTCTGTGCCAGAGGAGCTTACACTCTAATGTCCCCTCCCCCCCCCACAGTCACATCAGTCTCTGTACCAGAGGAGCTTACACTCTAATGTCCCCTCCCCTCCACAGTCACATCAGTCTCTGTACCAGAGGAGCTTACACTCTAATGTCCCCTCCCCCACAGTCACATCAGTCTCTGTACCAGAGGAGCTTACACTCTAATGTCCCCTCCCCCACAGTCACATCAGTCTCTGTACCAGAGGAGCTTACACTCTAATGTCCCCTCCCCCACAGTCACATCCGTCTCTGTTCCAGAGGAGCTTACACTCTAATGTCTCCTCCCCCCACAGTCACATCAGTCTCTGTACCAGAGGAGCTTACACTCTAATGTCTCCTCCCCCCACAGTCACATCAGTCTCTGTACCAGAGGAGCTTACACTCTAATGTCCCCTCCCCCACAGTCACATCCGTCTCTGTACCAGAGGAGCTTACACTCTAATGTCCCCTCCCCCCACAGTCACATCAGTCTCTGTACCAGAGGAGCTTACACTCTAATGTCCCCTCCCCCACAGTCACATCAGTCTCTGTACCAGAGGAGCTTACACTCTAATGTCCCCTCCCCCACAGTCACATCAGTCTCTGTACCAGAGGAGCTTACACTCTAATGTCCCCTCCCCCCACAGTCACATCAGTCTCTGTACCACAGGAGCTTACACTCTAATGTCCCCTCCCCCCACAGTCACATCAGTCTCTGTACCAGAGGAGCTTACACTCTAATGTCCCCTCCCCCACAGTCACATCAGTCTCTGTACCAGAGGAGCTTACACTCTAATCTCCCCTCCCTCACATCAGTCTCTGTACCAGAGGAGCTTACACTCTAATCTCCCCTCCCTCACAGTCACATCAGTCTCTGTACCAGAGGAGCTTACACTCTAATGTCCCCTCCCCCCACAGTCACATCAGTCTCTGTACCAGAGGAGCTTACACTCTAATGTCCCCTCCCCCACAGTCACATCAGTCTCTGTACCAGAGGAGCTTACACTCTAATGTCCCCTCCCCCACAGTCACATCAGTCTCTGTACCAGAGGAGCTTACACTCTAATGTCCCCTCCCCCCACAGTCACATCAGTCTCTGTACCAGAGGAGCTTACACTCTAATCTCCCCTTCCTCACATCAGTCTCTGTACCAGAGGAGCTTACACTCTAATCTCCCCTCCCCCCACAGTCACATCAGTCTCTGTACCAGAGGAGCTTACACTCTAATGTCCCCTCCCCCACAGTCACATCAGTCTCTGTACCAGAGGAGCTTACACTCTAATCTCCCCTCCCCCCACAGTCACATCAGTCTCTGTACCAGAGGAGCTTACACTCCAATGTCCCCTCCCCCACAGTCACATCAGTCTCTGTACCAGAGGAGCTTACACTCTAATGTCCCCTCCCCCACAGTCACAACAGTCTCTGTACCAGAGGAGCTTACACTCTAATGTCCCCTCCCCCCACAGTCACATCAGTCTCTGTACCAGAGGAGCTTACACTCTAATGTCCCCTCCCCCACAGTCACATCAGTCTCTGTACCAGAGGAGCTTACACTCTAATGTCCCCTCCCCCCACAGTCACATCAGTTTCTGTACCAGAGGAGCTTACACTCTAATGTCCCCTCCCCCACAGTCACATCAGTCTCTGTACCAGAGGAGCTTACACTCTAATGTCCCCTCCCCCACAGTCACATCAGTCTCTGTACCAGAGGAGCTTACACTCTAATGTCCCCTCCCCCACAGTCACTTGAGTCTCTGTACCAGAGGAGCTTACACTCTAATGCCCCCCCCCCCCACAGTCACATCAGTCTCTGTACCAGAGGAGCTTACACTCTAATGCCCCCTCCCCCACAGTCACATCAGTCTCTGTACCACAGGAGCTTACACTCTAATGTCCCCTCCCCCACAGTCACATCAGTCTCTGTACCAGAGGAGCTTACACTCTAATCTCCCCTCCCTCACATCAGTCTCTGTACCAGAGGAGCTTACACTCTAATGTCCCCTCCCCCACAGTCACATCAGTCTCTGTACCAGAGGAGCTTACACTCTAATCTCCCCTCCCTCACAGTCACATCAGTCTCTGTACCAGAGGAGCTTACACTCTAATGTCCCCTCCCCCACAGTCACATCAGTCTCTGTACCAGAGGAGCTTACACTCTAATGTCCCCTCCCCCACAGTCACATCAGTCTCTGTACCAGAGGAGCTTACACTCTAATGTCCCCTCCCCCACAGTCACATCCGTCTCTGTTCCAGAGGAGCTTACACTCTAATGTCTCCTCCCCCCACAGTCACATCAGTCTCTGTACCAGAGGAGCTTACACTCTAATGTCTCCTCCCCCCACAGTCACATCAGTCTCTGTACCAGAGGAGCTTACACTCTAATGTCCCCTCCCCCACAGTCACATCCGTCTCTGTACCAGAGGAGCTTACACTCTAATGTCCCCTCCCCCCACAGTCACATCAGTCTCTGTACCAGAGGAGCTTACACTCTAATGTCCCCTCCCCCACAGTCACATCAGTCTCTGTACCAGAGGAGCATACACTCTAATGTCCCCTCCCCCACAGTCACATCAGTCTCTGTACCAGAGGAGCTTACACTCTAATGTCCCCTCCCCCCACAGTCACATCAGTCTCTGTACCACAGGAGCTTACACTCTAATGTCCCCTCCCCCCACAGTCACATCAGTCTCTGTACCAGAGGAGCTTACACTCTAATGTCCCCTCCCCCACAGTCACATCAGTCTCTGTACCAGAGGAGCTTACACTCTAATGTCCCCTCCCCCACAGTCACATCAGTCTCTGTACCAGAGGAGCTTACACTCTAATGTCCCCTCCCCCACAGTCACATCAGTCTCTGTACCAGAGGAGCATACACTCTAATGTCCCCTCCCCCACAGTCACATCAGTCTCTGTACCAGAGGAGCTTACACTCTAATCTCCCCTTCCTCACATCAGTCTCTGTACCAGAGGAGCTTACACTCTAATCTCCCCTCCCCCCACAGTCACATCAGTCTCTGTACCAGAGGAGCTTACACTCTAATGTCCCCTCCCCCACAGTCACATCAGTCTCTGTACCAGAGGAGCTTACACTCTAATCTCCCCTCCCCCCACAGTCACATCAGTCTCTGTACCAGAGGAGCTTACACTCCAATGTCCCCTCCCCCACAGTCACATCAGTCTCTGTACCAGAGGAGCTTACACTCTAATGTCCCCTCCCCCACAGTCACAACAGTCTCTGTACCAGAGGAGCTTACACTCTAATGTCCCCTCCCCCCACAGTCACATCAGTCTCTGTACCAGAGGAGCTTACACTCTAATCTCCCCTCCCCCCACAGTCACATCAGTCTCTGTACCAGAGGAGCTTACACTCCAATGTCCCCTCCCCCACAGTCACATCAGTCTCTGTACCAGAGGAGCTTACACTCTAATGTCCCCTCCCCCACAGTCACATCAGTCTCTGTACCAGAGGAGCTTACACTCTAATGTCCCCTCCCCCACAGTCACTTGAGTCTCTGTACCAGAGGAGCTTACACTCTAATGCCCCCCCCCCCACAGTCACATCAGTCTCTGTACCAGAGGAGCTTACACTCTAATGCCCCCTCCCCCACAGTCACATCAGTCTCTGTACCACAGGAGCTTACACTCTAATGTCCCCTCCCCCACAGTCACATCAGTCTCTGTACCAGAGGAGCTTACACTCTAATCTCCCCTCCCTCACATCAGTCTCTGTACCAGAGGAGCTTACACTCTAATGTCCCCTCCCCCACAGTCACATCAGTCTCTGTACCAGAGGAGCTTACACTCTAATCTCCCCTCCCTCACAGTCACATCAGTCTCTGTACCAGAGGAGCTTACACTCTAATGTCCCCTCCCCCACAGTCACATCAGTCTCTGTACCAGAGGAGCTTACACTCTAATGTCCCCTCCCCCACAGTCACATCAGTCTCTGTACCAGAGGAGCTTACACTCTAATGTCCCCTCCCCCCACAGTCACATCAGTCTCTGTACCAGAGGAGCTTACACTCTAATGTCCCCTCCCCCACAGTCACATCAGTCTCTGTACCAGAGGAGCATACACTCTAATGTCCCCTCCCCCACAGTCACATCAGTCTCTGTACCAGAGGAGCTTACACTCTAATCTCCCCTTCCTCACATCAGTCTCTGTACCAGAGGAGCTTACACTCTAATCTCCCCTCCCCCCACAGTCACATCAGTCTCTGTACCAGAGGAGCTTACACTCTAATGTCCCCTCCCCCATAGTCACATCAGTCTCTGTACCAGAGGAGCTTACACTCTAATCTCCCCTCCCCCACAGTCACATCAGTCTCTGTACCAGAGGAGCTTACACTCCAATGTCCCCTCCCCCACAGTCACATCAGTCTCTGTACCAGAGGAGCTTACATTCTAATGTTCCCTCCCCCACTGTCACATCAGTCTCTGTACCAGAGGAGCTTACATTCTAATGTTCCCTCCCCCACAGTCACATCAGTCTCTGTACCAAAGGAGCTTACACTCTAATGTCCCCTCCCCCACAGTCACATCAGCCTCTGTACCAGAGGAGCTTACACTCTAATGTCCCCCCCCCCACCCACAGTCACATCAGTCTCTGTACCACAGGAGCTTACACTCTAATGTCCCCTCCCCCACAGTCACATCAGTCTCTGTACCAGAGGAGCTTACACTCTAATCTCCCCTCCCTCACATCAGTCTCTGTACCAGAGGAGCTTACACTCTAATGTCCCCTCCCCCACAGTCACATCAGTCTCTGTACCAGAGGAGCTTACACTCTAATCTCCCCTCCCTCACAGTCACATCAGTCTCTGTACCAGAGGAGCTTACACTCTAATGTCCCCTCCCCCACAGTCACATCAGTCTCTGTACCAGAGGAGCTTACACTCTAATGTCCCCTCCCCCACAGTCACATCAGTCTCTGTACCAGAGGAGCTTACACTCTAATGTCCCCTCCCCCACAGTCACATCAATCTCTGTACCAGAAGAGCTTACACTCTAATGTCTCCTCCCCCCACAGTCACATCAGTCTCTGTACCAGAGGAGCTTACACTCTAATGTCCCCCCCCCCACCCACAGTCACATCAGTCTCTGTACCACAGGAGCTTACACTCTAATGTCCCCTCCCCCACAGTCACATCAGTCTCTGTACCAGAGGAGCTTACACTCTAATCTCCCCTCCCTCACATCAGTCTCTGTACCAGAGGAGCTTACACTCTAATGTCCCCTCCCCCACAGTCACATCAGTCTCTGTACCAGAGGAGCTTACACTCTAATCTCCCCTCCCTCACAGTCACATCAGTCTCTGTACCAGAGGAGCTTACACTCTAATGTCCCCTCCCCCACAGTCACATCAGTCTCTGTACCAGAGGAGCTTACACTCTAATGTCCCCTCCCCCACAGTCACATCAGTCTCTGTACCAGAGGAGCTTACACTCTAATATCCCCTCCCCCACAGTCACATCCGTCTCAGTTCCGGAGGAGCTTACACTCTAATATCCCCTCCCCCCCACAGTCACATCCGTCCCTGTTCCAGAGGAGCTTACACTCTAATGTCCCCTCCCCCACAGTCACATCAGTCTCTGTACCAGAGGAGCTTACACTCTAATGTCCCCTCTCCCCACAGTCACATCAGTCTCTGTACCAGAGGAGCTTACACTCTAATGTCCCCTCCCCCCACAGTCACACACTATTATCAATATACATTATATACCGCAGTAAACCATTTTATTTTCGCCCTTAGTGTCGCCATTTTGCCGCCGTTGTGGCTTTCACCATCCTGTAAATTGAGGGGGGGGGCGGTAAAAGTGCAGTATAAAGGTCGATCGATCTGCTGACCTTTATAATACAAACGGCGAGGATTATTGTACGGGACGCAAAAAAAAAAAATGTCCCCACGACCCAATGGGCGAATGAGGGTGAAGGGAGGCGGCAGAAGAGAGCGTTGCAGGTTTGATGGCGCAGGTGAATTATTCGCCAGTCGAAGGATCGCGTCGCCTGCCGACAGATGTGCTTACGGCGGTTGGGGGGGGGGGGGGGCGGGGGAGGGGGCTGACACTGATAAAGTTCCCGTATTGTTGTGTTTAGAGAGTCAGACACAGGAGACTTCCTGACCTGGATTTTAATGCAATAAACTTCCTTTGTGCGTCGCGCGGCCAGCGCCGACCGCGAGCGGCTTTTTATAGGCACAACCTAGAAATTATGCAGACGCAGAGCGCGCCAGCGGAAGGAGCGGCTGATAAATCACCGGCCGCCGCACCGCGCGCAGCACAGATCATGGCAGGAATTTTACGGGCTCTCAATAAAAAAAAGGATGGCGGCGTGTAATGAAGGCGGGCGGACTGGGAGCCATCCGCGTATCCGGGTACCCCCCGCGTTATTGGCGTGAGGGCGTCCCAGGGCGGGCATCAACCTCGCAAAACACGAATAAAACCCGCCGAGAAAGTTAATTAGTGCCATAAGATGCTGAACAACGAACGCGGCGGCCGCCCGTCCCCCGGCGCTGCGGCAATAAAAGGCGAACAATATTAGGAACAAGATGGCGGACACCAGGCGGTTTCCTAGGCTCATCGAAAGATGCGTGGGAGGCGGTTCAAGCCAAACTAAAGATTTTTTTTTTTAGAGAAAAGATTTGAAATGCAATTGGCTGTGCAGAGAATCGGCGTTGGGCGATCGAACGCCATGTAAAAACACAAAGCGCCGTAACACTGGAGGAAATAAGGAAATGAAAGGGTTTATGGAGAACCGCCCCTTCACCTAAAGGATAAGCGGTCACCTCCCCCTCCATTCCACCAATTAGAAAACAGGCTTAGATGGCGGACAGATCTCAAAATGGCGCGGCTTTCATCGCACTGCACACTTTCTCCTTAGTAGTGCTGCACAGTGACTGCATCTTGCTAATCCTCTACCGGAGACCAAGTGATCTGTGCTTTGGCTTTCAGTCACATGACTGAGCTCGGAAACCTACCGGAGACCATGTGATCTGTGCCTAGGCTATGGGTCATAGGATGGAGCTCAGGAACCTACCGGAGACCATGTGATCTGTGCCTAGGCTATGGGTCATAGGACGGAGCTCAGGAACCTACCGGAGACCATGTGATCTGTCCTAGGCTTTGGGTCACATGGCGGCACTCGGAAACCTACCAGAGACCATGTGATCTGAGCCTAGGCTTTCAGTCACATGACTGAGCTCGGAAACCTACCGGAGACCATGAGATCTGAGCCTAGGCTTTGGGTCAAATGATGGATCTCAAGAACCTATGGGAGACCATGTGATCTTGATCTGTACCTAGGCTTTGGGTCACATGATGGATTTCAGGAACCTACCGGAGACCATGTGATCTGAGCCTAGGCTATGGGTCATAGGACGGAGCTCGGGAACCTACCGGAGACCATGTGATCTGTGCCTAGGCTATGGGTCATAGGAAGGAGCTTGGGAACCTACCGGAGACCATGTGATCTGTGCCTAGGCTATGGGTCATAGGACGGAGCTTGGGAACCTACCGGAGACCATGTGATCTGTGCCTAGGCTATGGGTCACATGACAGAGTTCGGGAACCTACTGGAGACCATGTGGTCTGTGCCTAGGCTATGGATCATAGGACAGAGCTCAGGAACCTACCGGAGACCATGTGATCTGTGCCTAGGCTTTGGGTCACATGACGGAGCTCAGGAACCTACCGGAGACCATGTGATCTGTGCCTAGGCTTTGGGTCACATGACGGAGCTCAGGAACCTACCGGAGACCATGTGATCTGTGCCTAGGCTTTGGGTCACATGGCAGCACTCAGGAACGTACCGAAGACCATGTGATCTGTCCTAGGTTTTGGGTCACATGGCGGCGTTCCGGAGCCTTGTGGGCTTTTTGTGGCACACAATCCGGTAAACCTCCAGGAGCCTGATTGGACGAGTCATTGTTGTGTCATGGGTCGGCATTTTCTTTCGCCCAAACATTTCGGTGCTTCTAAAGCTCCTCTCCTTCCCGGTCATGTGACCCGCGGTGAATGATGCCATCAAGGTTGTTGGAATTGTGGCGTCCGGGAGGTTTTCCGCACCTCAATAAAAGGGCTCGGCGCTGACCTTGGGGAGAATCTCCGACTGTCACATCCAACCCTCCCACCGTGCTGTCCTCACCCCCTCCCCCCCCAATCCTCCCCGGGGAAATCTGGAGACCTCATCTGCTGATCGATGTGTGAAGTAGGTGATCAGCATGGAGCGGTAACGTGATCCGTGGGGGAGGGGGGGTCAGTAATTATGAAAACACAATTAGACGAAGTGTCGGCTTGCCGGGAACGATTTGTAACCGGAGAAAGTGGGTGAGGAGAGTTGGCGAGGCGGAAGGCGAGCTCAGCGATTTCCCGGAGAACATTCGCCTGTAAGTGAAGAAGACGAATGACCGGCCTTCACCGCGCGTTACCGCGCCCACCAATCACACCGCCGATATATATAGAGCTCATTATAAATATCTCCGACACACAACCCCCAACTTCACCCCTCCGCCAACACAGCGCCCAACACCCTCATAAACATTGCGTCTGCATTCCCCCTGACAATGCCTTCGTCTCTTCTCCAGAAGGGCGGCACCATCTCTGTTCAGGCATCATCCAGGGTCACCATCTACTTCCTGGACTGAGGTGACACAAACATAGAAATCCTGCCAGTGTTCACAAATGACTGACACAGATCAGCCCATGCTGCCCCCTCTCACCTTCTGACTGGATACAAAGTTACAATGTACAGTCTGATCACTGGGGGAGGGGAGACTGAGGAAATGCCTCCTCCTCCTCCTTCTACAAAGTTACAATGTACAGTCTGATCACTGGGAGAGGGGAGACTGAGGAAATGCCTCCTCCTCCTTCTACAAAGTTACAATGTACAGTCTGATCACTGGGGGAGGGGAGACTGAGGAAATGCCTCCCCCTCCTTCTACAAAGTTACAATGTACAGTCTGATCACTGGGGGAGGGGAGACTGAGGAAATGCCTCCCCTTCCTTCTACAAAGTTACAATGTGCAGTCTGATCACTAGGGGGAGGGGAGACTGAGGAAATGCTTCCTCCTCCTTCTATGAAGTTACAATGTACACTCTGATCACTGGGGGAGGGGAGACTGAGGAAATGCCTCCTCCTCCTCCTTCTACAAAGTTACACTGTACAGTCTGATCACTGGGGGAGGGGAGACTGGGGAAATGCCTCCTCCTCCTTCTACAAGGTTACAATGTACAGTCTGATCACTGGGGGAGGAGAGACTGAGGAAATGCCTCCTCCTCCTCCTTCTACAAAGTTACAATGTACAGTCTGATCACTGGGAGAGGGAAGACTGAGGAAATGCCTCCTCCTCCTCCTTCTACAAAGTTACAATGTACAGTCTGATCACTGGGGGAGGGGAGACTGAGGAAATGCCTCCTCCTGCCTGCAGCAGATGGATGACATCTTAGCCTGGGCGGAGTCACTGGGTGGAGCTGGAGGTTGCAGGTTTTCTGAACAATGTCGCTGTATTTGGGGGCTCGTCCGGGATTTATCGCGGTGACTGGCGGATTTACTAAGGAAGGGGGCGTGGTTTGGATCTATATTGGAAACATTGTACAGAATCGGGTTCTCTTTGCTCGCTGTTGGAGCCATTTTTATTTTGGAGGCAGTAAAAGTTTCCCGTTGGCGGCTCGGATGGCAGAGTGCGGGAAGCACACATCTATATGCGGCGGCGGCGGCTCTCCATCCTCAATATACGTCTCTTCCCGAGATTAAATCACAGCAATTATGGAGGTGAATGGCGGCTCCTCTCCGGAGACGGATATTATTATTATTAATACTCTTATTAGCGGCTGTGATGGGGGGGAGGGGAGGGGGGGAGCGCGCAGATAATAAACCGCCGCACCATTTCCTCTGAAAGTCGGGAAAAGCCGCTGCCAGACTTTTATAGGGCGGCGTGAGATTGGATTTCAGAAAAATATGAAAAGAGCCGACTGGCCGGGCGCACCTGACAGCGGAATAAAGGCGAGTTATTGGCCGCCGCCGCTCGCCGCTTCTCTTTCCCCAGGATTCATGGAACGGCCGGCGAGCGGAGCGTGCGCTCATGGCGCTTCATCAGAAAAAAAGGTGCAATTTTCTCGTTTTCGTCAACTTAAAATAACAGGCCGCTAATCCCCGGCGTACGGCGCAGGAGGCGGATCTATTTGTCAAACGCACGCCAGGCTGTCAGAGTGATTAACCCCTTACGTCGGGCGGTACGATCGGTGAAGACATTGGCGGCCAATCTGACCGCCGAAACAGACACCGCACTGAGAAGACAAACGGAGGATTACCGTGTTCCATTCCGCTCGCTCATCACCGCGCACATTCGCCATCTTTATCTGAGGATCATCACTGACTGGATAAGGAGGATCACGGCGTTCCATCCCGCTCACTCATCACCGCGCACATTCGCCATCTTTATCTGGAGGATCATCACTGACTGGATAAGGAGGATCACGGCGTTCCATTCCGCTCGCTCATCACCGCGCACATTCGCCATCTTTATCTGAGGTTCGTCACTGATTGGAAAAGGAGGATCACGGGGTTCCATCCCGCTCGTTCATCACCGCGCACATTCGCCATCTTTATCTGAGGATCATCACTGACTGGATAAGGAGGATCACGGCGTTCCATTACGCTCGCTCATCACCGCGCACATTCGCCATCTTTATCTGAGGTTCGTTACTGATTGGAAAAGGAGGATCACGGCATTCCATCCCGCTCTCTCATCACCGCGCACATTCACCACTTTTATCTGAGGTTTGTCACTGATTGGAAAAGGAGGATCATCGTGTTCCATCCTGCTCACTCATCACCGCGCACATTCGCCATCTTTATCTGAGGTTCGTCACTGATTGGAAAAGGAGGATCACGGCGTTCCATCCCGCTCGCTCATCACCGCGCACATTCGCCATCTTTATCTGAGGTTCGTCACTGATTGGAAAAGGAGGATCACGGTGTTCCATACCGCTCGCTCATCACCGCGCACATTCGTCATCTTTATCCTGAGATTCATTACCGATTCCCTGGGGGAGTCACTGCATTTCATCCTGCTCACCCATCACCGCACACATTCGCCATCTTTATCTGAAATTTGGCATCATATTCCCAGAGGGAGTCACTGCATTTTATACTGCTCACCCCTCACTGTGCACATTCGCCATCTTTATCCTGAGATTCGTCATTGATTCCCTGGGGGAGTGGCTGCATTCCATTCTGCTCGCTCATCTCTGCACACATTTGCTGCCCACTAAATCCTTAGGCACAGGGCAGGGCTGTGCTGAGGAGGGCCTGAGCTGTACTTGGGAGTGGCCAAGGCTGTGCAGGGGAGTGGTTGGAGTAGCACTGGGAAGGGGCTGGATTTGTGTTGGGGCTGTGCTGGGGAGAGGCCAGGGCAATGCTGGGTAGGGGCTGTGCTATGGAGAGGCCAGGACAATGCTGGGGAGGGGCTGTGCTGGAAAAGGGCTGGATCTGTGTCGGGGCTGTGCTGGGGAGAGGCCAGGACAATGCTTGGGAGGGGCTGTGCTGGAAAAGGGCTGGATCTGTGTCGGGGCTGTGCTGGGGAGAGGCCAGAACAATGCTGGGGAGGGGCTGTGCTGGAAAAGGGCTGGATCTGTGCTGAGGAGAGGCCAAAGCAATACTGGGGAGGGACTGAAGCAGAGAAGGGGCAGGCTAGAGCTGAGCTGGGGAAGGGCTTAGACTGTTTAGGGGAGTGGTTAGGGCAGAACTGGGGAAGGGCTAAGCTGGGGACCAGAGGAGTGCTGGATCTGTGCTAGGGCAGTGTTGGGGAGAGGCCAGGCCAATGTTGGGGAGGAGCTTGCGCCAGGCCAATGCTTTGGAAGGGTTGGGCCTGTGCTGGGGAGTGGCCAGGGCTGTGCTGAAAAATTGCCAGGGCTGTCCTGGGGAAGGACCTGGGCTGTGCTGGGAGTGTCTGAAGCTGTGCTGGGGACTGTGTGAAGCTGGGGAGTGGTTGGGGCAGAACTGTGGAGGGGCTGTGCTGGGGAGAGGCCAGGGCAATGCTGGGGAAGGGACGGGCTGGAGCTGTAATGGGGATGGGACCTAGCCTCTGCAGGGGAGTGTCTGAGGCTCTGCTGTGGAGTGGTTAGGCAAGCACTGGGGGAGTCTATGCTGGGGAGGGACCAGGGGATAGACTGGGGCTGTGCTGGGGAAGGACTTAGCCTGTGAGGGGAGTGTCAGAGGGTGTGCTGGGGAGTGGTTAGGGAAGCACTGGGGAGGGACCAGGGAAGGGCTGGGTTTGCACTGGGGCAGTGTTGGAGAGAGGGCAGGGCAATGCTGGGAAGGGGCTTGAGCATAGAAGAGGAGGGGTTGGGGCTGTGCTGGGGAGTGTCTGAAGCTGTGCTGGGGAATGCAGAACTTGGAAGGAGAGTGTCTGAAGCTGTGCTGGGGAGTGCAGAACTTGGAAGGGGTTGTGCTGGGGAAGGGCTTAGCCTGTGCAGGGGAGTGTCTGAGGCTGTGCTGAGGAGGGGTTAGGAAAGCCCTGGGGAGAGGCTATGCAGAGGAGGGACCAGGGGAGTGGTGGGGAAGGGCTGAAAATATGCTAGGGCAGGGTTGGGGAGAGGCTAGGGCAATGCTGGGGTGGGGCTGGAGAAGAGGAGGAGCCGGACTGTGCTGGGGGGTGGCCAGGGCTGTGCTGAGGAGGGTCTATGGCAGTACAGGGGTGGAGCCGAGGCATTTCTAGACTCTTATAGGCTGCATCTCATACAACTTCAATCTGATCGAATTTTTATTTTTAATCAATTCAGAAAGTTCATTGAATGATTAGAAAGTCTGGAGGATTCCATTGGAATACACGGAAACACGTGCAGCCAATCAAACGATAAGATCCGGCGGACCATTGTGATCAGATCTAACCAAAAACATTGGCGCGGTGTCTAGGTGAAAGTGATTGCGATTGGACCGACCTCGCCGCCCTCTACCTAATTGGAGGCTGATGGTGGAAATCACGGGCGGGAGAGTAGGACGGCCGCCATTTTCCGAGCTCGCTAATCGGCAGAAAATACAGCCGCCCCCCCCGCCAACATGGCGGATGCTTTAATGCGCGGCTTTATTTGGAAAATGTTCTACAGGAACATAAAAATATACAAGCGTCCTGAGAGCGGGGGATGCATCTCGCCGGCTGAAATATTTAAGAGGTTTGATCGCGCCTCTCCGCCATGTTCAGGAAGAGATGAGGGATGGCGTGGTGGAGTTTTAATAATGCATTGCTTATAAAATGCTTTGTAGACGGCCGCGCTGGAGGCGGGAGTATTACCGCCATATATCAGGATGAGCCTCATAAACGCGTCACTCAGCCTGCGCCACAAACTCAAATTAATGATCCGCCGGGACCACCCGGGTAACAATCCACTGCCTGACAAAATACGGGGGGGCGGGGGGGGGGGGCGGCTTAGAAAATAATTTATTGGGAGGGGGTTGTCTTATGAAGTGATAAGTTAGGAGGGGAGGGGGGGTCTTTCTTATAAAGAAATATATGAGTTATGGGAGGGGGGTCTGTCATCTAAAGAGATAAGTTATGGGGGGGTCCGTCATCTAAAGAGATAAGTTATGGGGGGGTCCGTCATCTAAAGAGATAAGTTATGGAGGGTCCATCATCTAAAGAGATAAGTTATGGGGGGGGGGGGGGAGACAGCTTAATAGAGAGATAAGTTATGGAGGGGGGGAGACCACTTAATATAGAGATGAGTTATGGGGGGGGGGGCTGTTCTATATAGAGATTAATTATGAGGGGGGCTGTCCTATATAGAGATGAATTATGGGGAGGGGGACCACTTAATATAGAGATAAGTTACTGGGGGGAGGCTGTTCTATATAGGGATAAGTTATGGGGGGTTGTCCTATATAGAGATGAGTTATAGGGGGGGATCTGTCTTCTATAGATTTATAGGGGTTTGCCTTATGAAGAATATTAATGGGGGGGGGGGAGGTCAGCTTTATATAGAGATAAGTTATTGGGGGAGGGGGGTCTGTCTTAAAAAGATTTACGGGGGTCTGCCTTACAAAGAAATGGGGGGGGGGGCTGTCCTATATAGAGATAAGTTATGGGGGGGTCTGTCCTATATAGAGATAAGTTATGGGGGGGTCTGTCCTATATAGAGATAAGTTATGGGGGGGGGTCTGTACTATATAGAGATAAGTTATGGGGGGGGGCTGTCCTATATAGAGATAAGTTATGTGGGGGGGTCTGTCCTATATAGAGATAAGTTATGGGGGGGGTCTGTCCTATATAGAGATAAGTTTGGGGGGTGGGGCTGTCCTATATAGAGATAAGTTATGGGGGGGTCTGTCCTATATAGAGATAAGTTATGGGGGGGGGGGGGCTGTCCTATATAGAGATAAGTTATGGGGGGGTCTGTCCTATATAGAGATAAGTTATGGGGGGGGTCTGTACTATATAGAGATAAGTTATGGGGGGGGGTCTGTACTATATAGAGATAAGTTATGGGGGGGTCTGTCCTATATAGAGATAAGTTATGGGGGAGCTGTCCTATATAGAGATAAGTTATGGGGGGTCTGTCCTATATAGAGATAAGTTATGGGGGGGGGCTGTCCTATATAGAGATAAGTTATGGGGGGTGGGGCTGTCCTATATAGAGATAAGTTATGGGGGGTCTGTCCTATACAGAGATAAGTTATGGGGGGTCTGTCTTCTATAGAGATAAGTTATGGGGGGGGGTTGTCCTATATCGAGATAAATTATGGGGGGGGGGCAGTCCTATATAGAGATAAGTTATGGGGGGGTCTGTCCTATATAGAGATAAGTTATGGGGGGGGTCTGTCCTATATAGAGATAAGTTATGGGGGGGTCTGTCCTATATAGAGATAAGTTATGGGGGGGGGCTGTCCTATATAGAGATAAGTTATGGGGGGGGCTGTCCTATATAGAGATAAGTTATGGGGGGGGGGCTGTCCTATATAGAGATAAGTTATGGGGGGGGGGCTGTCCTATATAGAGATAAGTTATGGGGGGGTCTGTCCTATATAGAGATAAGTTATGGGGGGGGTCTGTACTATATAGAGATAAGTTATGGGGGGGGGTCTGTACTATATAGAGATAAGTTATGGGGGGGTCTGTCCTATATAGAGATAAGTTATGGGGGAGCTGTCCTATATAGAGATAAGTTATGGGGGGGTCTGTCCTATATAGAGATAAGTTATGGGGGGTGGGGCTGTCCTATATAGAGATAAGTTATGGGGGGGGGGCTGTCCTATATAGAGATAAGTTATGGGGGGTCTGTCCTATACAGAGATAAGTTATGGGGGGTCTGTCTTCTATAGAGATAAGTTATGGGGGGGGGGGTTGTCCTATATCGAGATAAATTATGGGGGGGGGCAGTCCTATATAGAGATAAGTTATGGGGGGGTCTGTCCTATATAGAGATAAGTTATGGGGGGGGTCTGTCCTATATAGAGATAAGTTATGGGGGGGTCTGTCCTATATAGAGATAAGTTATGGGGGGGGGCTGTCCTATATAGAGATAAGTTATGGGGGGGGGGCTGTCCTATATAGAGATAAGTTATGGGGGGGTATGTCCTATATAGAGATAAGTTATGGGGGGGCTGTCCTATATAGAGATAAGTTATGGGGGGTCTGTCCTATATAGAGATAAGTTATGGGGGGGTCTGTCTTCTATAGAGATAAGTTATGGGGGGGGCTGTCCTATATAGAGATAAGTTATGGGGGGTCTGTCCTATATAGAGATAAGTTATGGGGGGTCTGTCTTCTATAGAGATAAGTTATGGGGGGGGCTGTCCTATATAGAGATAAGTTATGGGGGGGGCTGTCCTATATAGAGATAAGTTATGGGGGGGGGGCTGTCCTATATAGAGATAAATTATGGGGGGGGGGCAGTCCTATATAGAGATAAGTTATGGGGGGGTCTGTCCTATATAGAGATAAGTTATGGGGGGGGGTCTGTCCTATATAGAGATAAGTTATGGGGGGGTCTGTCCTATATAGAGATAAGTTATGGGGGGGGGCTGTCCTATATAGAGATAAGTTATGGGGGGGGCTGTCCTATATAGAGATAAGTTATGGGGGGGGCTGTCCTATATAGAGATAAGTTATGGGGGGGCTGTCCTATATAGAGATAAGTTATGGGGGGTCTGTCCTATATAGAGATAAGTTATGGGGGGTCTGTCCTATATAGAGATAAGTTATGGGGGGTCTGTCTTCTATAGAGATAAGTTATGGGGGTGGGGCTGTCCTATATAGAGATAAGTTATGGGGGGGGGGCTGTCCTATATAGAGATGAGTTATGGGGGGCTGTCCTATTTAGAGATAAGTTATGGGGGGGTCTGTCCTATATAGAGATAAGTTATGGGGGGTGGGGCTGTCCTATATAGAGATAAGTTATGGGGGGGCTGTCCTATATAGAGATAAGTTATGGGGGGGTCTGTACTATATAGAGATAAGTTATGGGGGGGGGGTCTGTACTATATAGAGATAAGTTATGGGGGTTCTGTCTTCTATAGAGATAAGTTATGGGGGGGGGGGTCTGTCCTATATAGAGATAAGTTATGGGGGGGGGGGGTCTGTCCTATATAGAGATGAGTTATGGGGGGGTTTGTCCTATATAGAGATAAGTTACAGGGGGGGGTCTGTCCTATATAGAGATAAGTTATGGGGGGTGGGGCTGTCCTATATAGAGATAAGTTATGGGAGGGGGGTCTGTCCTATATAGAGATAAGTTATGGGGGGTGGGGCTGTCCTATATAGAGATAAGTTATGGGGGGGGGTCTGTCCTATATAGAGATAAGTTATGGGGGGTGGGGCTGTCCTATATAGAGATAAGTTATGGGGGGTGG